>NC_090319.1:4825307-5487859 GCF_040869045.1 Eurosta solidaginis
ATAAATTTCACATATTAACTTGCTGTTGGTCATTTAGTAGATCCGACTGCTATCAATTAATACTTGTAACGGGCTTCCACATTTAAATCCTAATTCAATTGCTTTACTTTGGGCGCAGCTTTAACTCAATAATCACTATGATTGTGACCGTAACTAATTTTTTTACATGCGTAAAATGCGTAATGATTTCGCTATCAAACACGGCAGTGCTTGTGGTTGCCGTCAAATTGCACATGCCATAAATTCACTATGAAGAACATGGCGCATATGCGCAAGCGCATATCATGCTCATCCATTACAAACGCATTAATCAAAACGTGGAATTGTTGGCGTGACAAAAACAGCAACAAGAAAAACATCAAGCAAGCAACACTGTAGTAGAGGTAGTGTATCCCCACCTATATGTTATGCACTGTCGTCTCGCTGTAATAGAGTACCATGACATTGACATAGACAGGACAGTAGGCAGACAATAACTGGACAGCAAAAAGCTGGCGATCTTAAAGTTACCACTCTGAGTTAAAGTATTTTTAGCAAAGTGTGGTAGCAATAATGGCAGCGATGCCGTTGGCGATCAAATGCACCGCCATACATATAACATTTGTTTACAGATATGCAAAAAAAATTGAATAATAAAAACATGCGAATCTATATAATGTATAAACATTCACACCGAAAACAAGAAATGATGCTTTACAACGTTTAAGTAGCCATGTTAGCAAATTTATTATCTGTATTCTGCTGCCACCGAGTTGGATTTTGTGAAAACCCGTAAAATCTTCGAATATAAGTTTGGTGAGAAGAAATCTGTCTTGAAAGAAAGTTAATAATTGTAGTATAATGGAATGGTCTTCAAATTTGAAAATAGGATAGCTTCAGCGTTGTGCCATATTCTCGTTCGTACGTACAATTATTAGCCGTGTTTTTTTTGCATGTGTATACATCTACATTTACGGGTAAAAAAACGCGTATCATCACTTAGATAATGTTTAGGAGACCCATTGAGCGGAAATTATTGAAGACTAGCGGTAGTGGTAGCTACAAAACGGGTTGTCATAGTGTATACGAGTAACCTATAGCTGAATCGGTTGCGATGAATAGTGGACTCACACCATTTTCATCAGTCATAGAAGTGGAGAAAAGTGTATGGTAATGGAGAGACTCATCAGTTGCAACTGAGTATAATGCATAAATTTAGCAGTACTAATTTTCTGCTCAACAATTTCATAAGTTTAGATAAAGTTACACACTTGGCAGTCCATATGCATATACGCTAAACTGGGTCGATTTATTAACCGATGTCGCGCCATCGATTTTTCGATAGGATTTGGGCTCAGGCAAAAAAGGTTCCACTACGCATACCCAAAAAAATAATATATAATAAAAAGTGGCGAAAGGGTCAAGTTTTCGACCAAAACACTCCCAAAACCCAAAAAATATATATTTTTTTTTTCAAAAACTATTGCAAAAACGTTGGCGATTACAGTTTTTGAAAAAAAAATTTTTTTTTGGGTTTTGAGGAGTGTTTTTGTCGAAAAATTTACCATTTCGCCATTTTTTTTTCGCAGGCTCGGAAAATTATTTTTTTGGGTATGCGTAGTGGAACTTTTTTTTCGTGAGCCAAAATCCTATCGAAACATCAATGGCGCGATATCGGTTAACTTTCGTCCATACAAATCGACCCAGGTTAATATACACGTAAAAAGACAGAGCTAAGATAGAACTCGCAGTCAACAGCTTGGCTCGATATAAATCACCTCGCCCCGCCGGTAGTGTAGTCGCTGGAAATTTTATTATGGGCGAATATCAGCCTAACCTAACTCATTTTACACAAAGCTGAAGGAAAATATAACTTATCTTAGAGTAAAAGCTAAACACTTATAAGTATCAGATGCTGCATTTTAAAGGTCTTGAAAAGATTCTTAGCTATCCATATTTCATCAATAATAACAACACCCATCAGATGTTGAGCATGTGTTTATGAAGGACAAAGAGAATCCGCATCTGCCCTTTTTGAACGATTTGACACCGTAGAAGGATCAGTACAATAGAAAAAATACACTATAACAGCACATATAATCACACAAACAGGCATCGACGTCTGAGTGGAATAACACACTCTGTCGGCGTCAAGTTCTAAACCGCTATCTGAATTAATTGAAGAGCGCCCTATCGATGTTTTTTCCATAAACGCCCTTAGAGAAGCCGAAAAAACCTGCAACCGGTCATTTTTGAAATTTCATTTCAAGCACGTCATTTCGATGCGTTCCTGCCCAAGGAACATTGAGGGTAGTTGGAGTAGTGAAGAACTGTCACATGCTCACGTCTTATTAGCCGTTGCTGATCAGAAAAATCGCCACGAATAGCAAAGTTCGATGATGATAAGCGAAGCCAACCAAGCAAAAAAAGTATCAAATTCAAAGCCACAATAAGAGTCTGATCGATGGGCCAGCAAGCATACGTATGGATCGCGAATCTCTTTCAACTAGGTAGTAATTGCCTCGGATCTTAAAGAGGACATGAAAAAGTGTGGTAAATGATATTAACTGATTAATTATTTAATCCAAATGACTTGAGCTACCCTGCAAAAATCGCGAGTACTCCATGCATGCATGTATGGAGTACTCGCTATGGACAAACCGAGTGCTCCAAAATTAACCACAATTCATACAAAAAATATGGTCCAATTAACATTGCGACTGGACCATACACTCCAGCTCCGCATTACATCAGAGTAATCCATGGAGTACCCACAGTCCAATAAACATCGTGTAGTGATTACAATCGTTAAAAACGAGAAATGATCGGCTTACAATATGTTCGTTTAGAAGCATGAGTTGGTCCATTGCTGCATTACAGTGGAGTATAATGGTAAGTACTCCAGTGGACCACATGATCCAATGATTTTTGCAGGGTAAGATGTGTTAAGGAACAACATCGTTTGAAGAATGTTTGTATGATACTTCTTATGTCAGCCTTTCTTAAGTTGCAATAATTATATCACTGATGCTACATTCTTTCTTTGTTCAATTAGTCGATTATTCGAGTAATTTGAAATGTGATTAATCAAAATCTTAAGTAATCAATCCCACATCCCTAAAAACACAAAAAACGGGGTACTCCACAGATCGAGATTTTTTGAAAATCTCATGAGTTATGTTCATAAATTATTATCTATTACATGCCTTATACTATGTTCAAACAGACACCAAATTGGCAATTTATACTATTTGGGCAATTTATTACGCAATTTGTCATATAATAAATTGTAATAATAAATTGCCAATTTAAAAAAAATTGCGTAATAAATTGTTTCAAACTGCAAATGCAACATTGTAAAGTGTGTTTATTGAGTATATTTTAACGTCAGTTACGCATGGCTGAACTATGTGGTTGGCTCATCTCATTTTATGTCTTTCTTTTCACTGGAGTAGGGATTGTTAAAAGAAGATGGCAAACTCAAAATGAAACCAAAACATTGAACACATTTTCTTACAACACACAAAAATTTCAAAGTTTTATGTTTTCATTCCATTTCATTCGCCTAATAATGTGCGTGTTCATTTTGACAGTCTGAACAAAGGTATGTTCTTGCTGTAGAGATGAGCCAACCAGCTATCAAATTACTAATGTGTAAGCTAAATCGAGTTGTATGAACAGCACTCAATTCAAATCGAAATTTCCTCAATTTATTTTTCTGTTTGAACATAATATTAAGCTTCAATTAATTTCCGTAGACTAAAGCAATTAAGCGAAAGTTCAACAACATCACAAAATAAACTGATTATAGACATATTAATTACATTACATGATTGAAAGCAAATAATAAACATTTAAATCAAATAGCATGTACAAATAAATCACGGTAACATGTGACAGATGAACACAAGCACCAATAAACCAACATCTTTCACAGGCGCAGGCAACAAATTGCATATTAAATCAACTGCAGACAATTACACTGATGTAGACAATTTTTTCGTAGTTAAAAACGATTGGCAATTGCAAATCAGCAAAGAGTATAAAAAAGCTAAAAAAAAGTGCCGTGGTCAGCTGCGGTTGCTGAAAGTAAAATTATGGCACACCCATGACTTAAGCCGTGTCTCCCTCCTCAGTCTTCCCAAGTTTTTTTATGCTTTCTTTCAAGTAAATTTTTTTTATGTTAGTTTACTTATTTGAACATTTAACCAGTTGGCTTTTGCTTACTTGAAAGCAAATAAAATAGTGCTGAAGGTGTTGGTGTTAACGGCGTAAATAAATGCTTATGAAAAGAGTCAATGTCAGGCTTTTGGTTTTTGCTTTATGATGGTGTTTTGGTGTCAAAAAAAAAACTTGCTTAGTTGCATAAATTGCCGTTGCTGAGGGAGTGGGAAAAGTTGAAGAAACGTTCGCTCATTTCAATTTACTGTTGTGGGAAAATAATGTGCAAATTTCCTCTTAGTTAGATAATATTAAAACGCCGGCGTGTTAAGTGTGAATTTTCACATTTGGTTGTTAAACTATTTGTAGTCTCCTGGATTTTGAGAGTTCTTATGTTTGTGACAGATAGAGATGAATATTTTTTTGTTCTTTTAGACAAATTTTTTTTCTTTTAGACTAATTTGGAGATACTCTGTATATTACGATTGCTGAGTAGAATATCAGGCCATCTCACTTTTCAGATAAATTTGGAAAACGCCCTACTATATCAGAATTTGTTTAAAAACGCCCATCAGAGATTGGACGCTTTGGAAAAAACCTAGTCGACCAGGTGCAGTCATAAGCTCCTGAAGATGACTTCAGATTGAAGTCGAAATATTGGCAAGACAAACCATTCGACAAATATATATACATTGTTTAAACACATTTGCTGTATTTTAATAAACATATGTATATATTGGCCTAGAGCTCAAACATACCTTGAAGAAGTAAGTTTTTTAACAATTATAGAGAAATTTCAGGTTATCAGCAATACTAATATCGGCATTTTAAAATGTCAAATTACAAAAAAAAAATGTATCTAACTGGCAAGAAGTAGGTTAGAACTATTCACCTATGACCCCTATTTTACAAGACTGTTCGGTACAAATGTCTGTGTGTATGTTTTGACATTGAACTCAAATAATGTTTTCATTATTATTTTTCGGACTCCGCCGTCGAATGCCGAAAAATCATGTCGAGGACAAGTATTAGGAGTTAGCCCAGAGCATCTCCTTCGGTGAAACTACGCTTTGCGCGAGACATACAGACAAAAGTGTGACCATTTTAAGAATTTCTATTTTTTTCAGCAGACGCAGCAGTACCAGTCCCTAAGACCGGGGTTACGTTCGAAGCCTCCCTGGAGTAAGTGAATGAAGGACAGTCCCTCCGCATGGAGCTAATACTGAAATTTTTTGAAGGATCCGCGAGATTTTGAGGCAAAAATCCCGTATCTTTCCGAAATGGCCAAAACGTTGATTTACGACAATAAAGTGATCGGCGTAAACTTCAAATTCATATTTCCTAGTTAGCTCAATTGGTAGACACTCTCTAGAGACTTCGTTTCGCACACCGTTCCGAAATTGCTTGGAGGGACAGTTCGCCAATTAATTTTTTTTATTCCAATTTTTTCGGACATTTTTTATTAAATTATTCGCAGCATAAGTAACATCAACAGTTTAAGGAAGTTTTTTGGGTGGTGTGCTTGAAGGAGAGCTCTTTATAATCGACTAGTAGACTAGCAATAGTTGTTAATTAATATAATCGATGATGGCTAGTCGACTATGTAGTTGTTTGCATTTTATGAGTGACAGGTTTGACTATTCAAATAATTTGCTTCTGTAATTTTGTGGAGTTCTTGTAAGCAATTTGCATCTTGCATATTTAGCAGTTTCCTTCTTTAGCAACCTCGAAACAAGAAAAGAGATTCCATACTAGTTTTTTAATTTTTATGACAAAAAACTTAAATTATGTAATTTAAAAATTTTGTTTTTAATGCGAAGAAATTGAATTTATGAAACTGTCAGCATTGGAATCATATGTAATACTCCTATATTGCTACAAGGGACTAGGTACATTCCCAAACATCAGAGTGCTGTTATATTGCTGTTTAAACGTTTTTGTTTTTGTTTTTGTATTCGATAATCGAATGTACCTAAATTTAAATTTTTTCTTGTCACTTCACTTATGCTGCTACATTCCCAAAAGTTTTATAGGCTGGTTTGTTTTGATTTCTAATTCAACACACATTGCGAGCATTTTCTATTAGCAATATAGGAGTATTACATATATGATTGGAATAATAGCAGTTAGTCGAGGCATGCTATGTTGACTTCGAATACCAGGTACATAGTCGATTTTCAATCAGTGCATAAGTTGCTACTCGACTAATCGACTGTGTTTTAAGTCTTAAACCTAAAAGGTTAAGGGGCTCTGATCGAAAAAACAAACCAAGTTCATAAATAAACGACACACCCTAACCCAAAATGACCTTTCTACGACATTTGCAGTTGGATTTTTTTCCTCTTGTCATTAACCATTTTATCCGATCATAACAATAAACCACACTTTTAAGTAAGTAAACGACACCAAAAATATCATCAATTAAGTGGTTTATTGGGCGGGTTTATGGCAGTCTCATACGCCCAGCTAAAATCACAAGAAAAAACTATCTTTTAGGTGGGTGTTGCTGCCTCTTCTACATACAACACAACTACAGCCACAAACACACTCCATTGTCATTGTTTGCTGCTGCCGGGACCGTCAAAAACGCCTGCGGATGTTGCAAATGAGCTTGTGCGACATGCGGTAACAATATAAAGATACTGCGTGCAACAGCTTTAATTTTATTTAGTTTGCATATAAACTTGTTTGATGTATGTATTTTGAATGTGCTACAAATATATATGTACATACATACATATGTGCGTATGTATGCACGAATTGCACACATTATGACTATGGCACTGAGAAGTGGCTGCCACAACTCCACCTTGGCAATAAAACTTTTGTTGGACGTTTTATAATTCATAATTGGCAAAATGCAATTCAGATAAGTGGTTATCAAAGTGCAAAAAGTAAATAAAAAGTAAAAAATTATTTTGTGCTATTGAAAAAAATGTTAGATTGTCTATTAACGATAATAACGGGCGCATATACACACAACCATACCATGAACGCATGCGCGCCAGCGTTTGTGCGCGGCAACATGTGTTGTTCGGTAATTATCGATTAGATGTAAGCAATTTGATTGCACGAACGAACGAACAAAAATTTTTTATTAAAAAAAAAAGTGGAAATAAATGTAAAATTAGAAAAATATTTTGATTGGAAAATATAAATAAATAAAATATTATTGAGTAGTGCCGCGACTTGGCAACCAAATGACAAAAGACAAATGAGTATTGACAAGCGACTTGCATCTATATGTGCATCCACTTAGTTGATGCAATGCGTTCACGCTGTGCAAGTCAGTCAGCCAGCCAAGAGTGAGGTTTACGGTTAATATTTTGCATTGATAGCACGTTTCATGGGGCACATGTTGCTGCAACTTTGTATGCATATGTGTGTGCGTTTAACTGCGTGCTGCAAGCTTGTCGACAATTGTGAGCGCGCTGATTGTTGTTGTGATTTTTACAATCGCAATGATCACACATTGAAGCGCAACATGGGAATTAGCCACAGACGATGCCGGCAAACATAAAACACGTTGCCGCATACAAATACTTGCACAGGGTGTTTTGAAAAGTGTGCTAAGTCAACCTGTGCGCGCATTTTATTTATTTATTTAATTCATTCAGTCTAAATGTACATGCTTTGTTGTTGTTGTTGTTGTTGTTGTTGTATTAACGATAAAGATAGATACTACCCGAAGGCTTTGGGGAGTGTTACCGATGTTGATGGTCCTTTGCCGGATATAGATCGGGTACGTTCCGATAACAAAGCTCTATTAAGGTACTAGCCCGACCATCTCGGGAACGATTTATATGACCACATACAACCTTCTAGGGCCTAGCCCGCCCTCCCCACACCCTAGTTCCATGAGCAACTTGGGGTCGCCAGAGCCTCGGCTGTCAATGAAACAGGATTCGCCACGGTTAGGTGAGGTTGACAATTGGTTTGAAGAAGCTATATATTGCGCTGGCAACCCCTTGAGAGGGTTGCGAACACGACCCCTTGAAATTGGATTCGCCCAATTGAGACATACCTTTGGTCAGGCATGCTTAACGAACGAAACGATATCATTTCGTTACGATAATCAACGCTAATAAACGGAACGAAGTCACTTCGTTTCGTTTATTAGCGTTGATTATCGTAACGAAATGATATCGTTTCGTTCGTTAAGCATGCCTGCCTTTGGTGTTTGATAAATGCTTTGCGCTGACCATAAACTACTTCAATTCTTACATGTCGATGTAGTTATCTTACAGACTACTTAAAAATAGAAAACAAATCAAGCTTAAACTTATACGTTGCTATTTATATTTTGAGCCTAATAATGAAACGACTGTAATTTATTATCGAAAATGGCTTTATTGTTTTTCGAAGTATTCTCCATAAAATCAATACACTTTTGCATGCGTTCAAACAATTTTCGTAGCACTTTTTCCACTCCGATTGAGGTATTGAGGATTGAGTTTTTGTCAAATTATGCGGGATCCAACGCGACCAAATTTTTTTCACAGCTAAATGTTCATGCAATATCTTATTGATGCTCGTCATACTAATGCCCAGGGATGCCTCAATCTCACGCGCACAGCGTCAATGTTTGTTGCACAACAACTGTTCTTGGATGACCTTTACGACTTTCGGCCCTGATCGAACGGCGGCCACGATGGAATTCGTTATACCAGCGTTACACAGTGGCAAAGGATGGGGCTTCATCACCAAAAGTGGAAGTAAGTTGTTCAAAGCACTCCTATCTTGATAATCCACGTCGAAAGTCGTAAAAAATCATCGCACGAAAATTTTCACGAGCTTATTCCATTTTTTCGCTGAGATACAATTTTTAAGTTACTGTAAACAACACAAGTTGTGCTCAAATGTCAAAATTTTCTGAAGAAGGTTATGCTTAAAAACGTCAAACTTTCAATTGAAAACGTCAGATGGCGCCGGCAAACAATTAGTGCTGCCAAGGCTCAAAATATAAATAGCAATCCTCGTAAAACTTACTTACTTAATTGTCGCTTAACCGTCTAAACGGTTATGGCCGTCCAACAAGGCGCGCCAGTCGCTCCTTCGCTTTGCCAACCGGCGCCAATTGGTCACACCAAGGGAGTTTAAGTCGTTTTCCACCTGGTCCTTCCAACGGAGTGGGGGCCGCCCTCTACCTCTGCTTCCATAGGCGGATTCCGATAGAAACACTTTCTTGGCCGGAGCATCATCTTTCATTCGCATAACATGGCCTAGCCAGCGCAGCCGCTGCGTTTTAATTCGCTGGACTATGTTGATGTCTGCGTATAGCTCGTACAGCTCATCATTAAATCTTCTTCGGTACTCGCCATCGCCAACGCGTAGAGGTCCATAAATCTTTCGAAGAACTTTTCTCTCGAACACTCCCAAAGCCGCTCCTCGTATAAACTCTTATTAAAATTCATAACACTACTGATTCCATTTGCTAGATGTATTGTCCTAGTTATAGGTAGGTTCATTCATAGCATAATTCGTTTTATGAGTTAAATCGATAAATAACCTATTATGCCGAAAATCACGCAGTGGAATATATGGAATGAACAAATTAGAAAAATTAGGGCAATTCGTGCTAAAGTTTATTACATTATAGGCAAGCATGAGTGAAATAAAAGTTCTTCTGTCATGCAAAGCCTGAAGACCAAGCAATTTGCGCCTGCTGGTATATGATGGGAGGCCGCCTGGCCAGTGAAGCATACGTAAAGCAATTTTTGTAAATATTTTTTGTGTTTTCTCAATTTTATAGGAGTTAGATTCATAGAAAGGATTCCATATTATTGAGCAATATTCAAGACCACTTCTAGCCAACGATATATAAAGTGCCTTCAACGTCATAGGGTCCTTAAAGTCACTGGTGTTATGTCTACTGAACCCAACAATTGCAACAAATTTTGAAAGAACGAAGTCAATGTGACTGGAAAAAGAGAGTTTGGAGTCAAAAATTACACCCAAGTTTTTACCCTCTTGACAACGATTAAGAGATTTAGCATTTAGTTTGTAGATAAAGTATATGGCTGTTTGTTTAGGAGTAAGACACAACACAGCATTTGTTTGAACTTAAAAATAAAATATTGTCTGCGCACCATCCGGCAAAAGAGTCCAGATCAGAACCGTTAGAAATAGTTTCACAAATAAATAGTTTTTTTTTGTGAAATATATAGTTTTAGTGTTATATTTCAATCATTAAATTGTGCTAAGTAATAAAATAGCTGCTGGGTTAGCATACATGATTTTTATTTATCTTTATCAAAACTTCTACACTCAAAAGTATTGCAACTAAGGTATCCTCATTCATAGTTTTGAAAAAAAAGGTAATTTCAACAATTGTTCATTTTTTCGTCTCCTATAAAATTCATAAAAAGTGACTTAGCACATTTTCACATTAAGCTAACGATATGTATATAAATGTTGCTGCTGCCTGGCGGCCGCCGATTAGTCTATTAGCAAACGTTGTTTAGTAAAATAGTCGATTATCACTAATCGACTAATTGTTGCGTTCGATTATTGACAGATTCGACTATTTAAATAATTAGGTTTTGTAAATTTTTATGACGAAACATTTAATTTCTGAAAGCGTACATATATAATAATCACATGCTATGTTGAAATCGAATAACAGCTAGTCAGCGCATAAAAATCGGTATAAATAATAACAAAAATACTTATTGGAAATTGAAAATTAAATTCAAAGAATTAAAAATCTCTATTATTAATCCAAAACTTTCACATTGAAGCACCCTCTATTTCCTATATTTACATCTTGATGCACATTGTCAATTGACTATAAAAATTTTGATTGATTTACGCGCCTGACCAAACCATAAGCGCTTAACTATTGTCATTATGACTATTTCGCCTTGTTGCTGTTATCAGCAATTTTAATTTATCTGCATGTTTTAACATTGCTGTTGTTGTTGTGCATTACATATTGGCTATTAATCGTGCGATTGACATTTGAACACCGCACGCAGCGACAGCGTAACAGAGCGCCTCTAGCGAAAGGATGTAGAAAGTTTAAAGCTCTCAAGTCCATCATCACCTTTATTATTATTACTTTATTTTTTCATAAATGCATTAGTTTTTTAACTTAGCGTAGCAGCGCTTCGTATGTTTGTTTTTTATTCAAGCATTTAGCAGTCTGAAAAGCGAAAGGACTTTATTCACATACTTTCTAATCTATGTAAATTGCTTACTGGCGCCGGTGGACGCATTAGCGCGTAGTTTTATGCCTGGCTCATAAATAATAAATTTAATTATTACTTAGTCACAGCAGTTGGGGGAGAGGAAAACTTCAGTTAAATACTTTTTGTTGTAGCTTAAAAATGAAGAAACTTTTATTCTTTGCAATTAATAACATATTATTGATTGTTTTGAATGAACTTTTATTGAAAATTCTCTATTTTCCAAAGATATTGGATCTGTCATTTTGGCTGCTTGTTGTCTCTGGCAAGTCGCTCAAATTGTTTTTGTAATACAAGCACTTTCAAATTTAAAACCAAAATAGTGTAATCTCAAAAAGTTCGATATAATTGAACAGTATTACACTTTTCGAAGTGATATCAAAACAAATTTTGGGGTCAACCATATATGTAAATACTCCTATATTGCTAATAAAAAATGCTCTCCATTTGATTTGAATTCGAAATCAAAAAAAGACAGCCCATAAAATTTTTGTGATTGTAGCAGCATAAGTGAAGTGTGACAAGAAAAAATTTTAATTTAGGTATATTCGATTATTGAATACAAAAACAAAAACGTTTAAACAGCAATATATCGTGATGTTTGGGAATGTACTTAGCCTTTTGTAGCAATATAGGAGTATCACATATATGGGGTCAACGCTGTTGGTCGTTGTATTGTGTAATGCCAGGTGTAAACATAAAGCGGCAGTGGTTTGGTCGTAGACGAAGCAACATACACATTTTTTTTTTGTAATATTTACATTTAAATTCTATTTTTAGAATATTTTTTTCTCAACACTTCTTGAAGATGAAACTCACACTATTTTGATTTTGAAAACAAAATTTGTTTGTGGTAGTCGTAACATGTTCGCCATTCGCACATTTAAAATCACCCTTTTATCGCGCTATACAACCCCAGCGTAAACAGCAAAACTACAGTAAAGACTGTTGACTGTAAATATTGCAGAGATTAGGGCTGACTACATTCACGACGGCGGTGTAGCCGCGACATCTGTCGTATTATTTTTACACATGTTCTTATGAGCGTCTCTATTTTCGGGAGCAGCACGAAAATCAGTCACGACAGCTGTTGTGGCCAGATTAAACCTATATCTATTTTTGGGAAGCGACAGTGAGTGGCGTCCTTTTTATTTTATCAATAAAAACTAAAATAGAATTAAATAACTGATAATAAAAGCTAAAATCATTCTTTTGGGCGTTTTTTAAACATAATTAATGTTTTTTTCTACATTTTGCGCTACTATTTGCTGTAATTTATATTGGTGGCTGCCGCTTACAAAGTAATCAAGAAGCCAATGCCTAGCTACGGTTGTCATCAAGCTTTGCTTTATTGTGGTTGTGGTCTGTAGACGCGGTGTTGAATGTGATCAGCCCTATTGTTGTAGTTATTGAAACAATGTAGTGAGCGCCGTGAGCGTAAGTTGCTCTTCAAAGTTAACTGATGTATTTGCATAATGTTGACAGTTGTTCGCTGTTGAAATAACCAATGAAATCAGTTCTTTTATCAGAAAACTGAGATTGATTGCGTATATGTAATTTTTACAGAATATTCTAGCTTGTGATCAACAGTTTTCTTTTGTTGAAATTACTGAACTCCTCGAGTAAAGCAATTTTAACGAATGTCTGTAAAACTATCAAACCCGATTTGTTGATTTTACTAGTGTTATTTTTTAGGGAACTTATTTCATTAAACTCAAAAAAAAACCTTTCCTAAAACAAGCAAAAACTTTTCCTTAAAATATTTTCTTTAAATTGGGAAAAATTGCAATGTAATGAGTAAGAGTTTCTTATTCTTGTGTAAAACTCTTCATTAATTTGAGGAAAACATCTTAAATTTTAATTTTTTTTTTAATATTTCTCACAATATTTACATGTACGAGTTAGCTCAGTGAATTAGAGTACCCGACTGTAAAATTGTGGAACATCTAGAAATCCACGGTCAGTTACACAATTAAATATTTGATTTTTTTTTATACAATTTTCTCCATTTTTAAGAGAATTATTGCTATAACCAAGGAAAAAAACATCTTAGTTTTTGAGCAAATTACTTGGGTAGATTTAGAGAAGCGTTTCTATGGCGCAAAATAAATCCAGCAATTTTAAAGCATTTTTTTAGTGTAGTTTCATGAGCGTATTTGTTTTGTAGAAAACAAATACGTTCTTTTACTGATTGTTATATGATGATGATTCATTATAAAATGTTATTTCCCATCTTAACAGCAAAATATGCACGGGACCCCCTAATGCAACTATTGATATAGTATTTTAGATTTGTTATTTATTGCCGATCCGAAATAAAGAGGGGATTGAGCTTTCAACGGAGCGTGAAAATGATATTTCCGTTTCCTTGTCCATTTTTTTAAATATATTTTTGGTACATTTAACCATAACCCATATTTACTATTTCATTTCACTATTTGCTTTTGCTATATTCGAATGAATGTTGCAGACACTCAAAAAAAACAAAGCAACCACAATTCGGCAGCAACAGCTCCAAGCAGTAATTGATGTTGTAGATTTGGCTGCTCTATTCATTTAGGCTAGCACCAACATGACTTCAGGTCATACGTTTACTGGCGATTGCTATCGCTATTGTTTTTATTATTTTATTTTACAATTAGAATTGGTTGATCATAGTGGTGTATACAGACCTTTCCCTCGATTAAAAACAACAAAACACATACTTATGTATGTATATGACATGCGAGAGTACACGCTGCACATGTGGCTCGAAGTTTTTGGTTATTTTATCTTTTTCAGTCGCCTTTCTTTCTTTTAACTGTAACTTTCATTGCCTAAAGTACCATTTCATGCCACTTGTGGTGTCATGATATCGCCTGCCACCAGTTGACTTAACAAATCGGGAAAATACTATTTATTACTCTGCTATTTATTGGGGATATTACAAACAGACCAATGTCAATAAAGAAAAAGAATTAAAAATAGGCAAATTAAAAAGCAGGGATTGCAAATAACTGTTGTTGGTCAAAAGTAAAACCAAGATAGTAATTTTTTATTACACAGCCTATCGACAAATGGATTACATATTACTATAAAAAATTTACATATTTTCTGTGAATTTGCACGTCGCAACCTTAATCATAGGCTTCTATTAAAGATTTTATGTTTGTATATTCTATGTAAAGAGTTTAAATTCAAATTATGATACATAGCGTTTTGTTAAATTTTAATAAAATAGTAAAAAAAAAAATTAACAGAAAACATTCGTATTTATTTGCTTCACGTCAATAATACTTATTATTACTGTGGGGTTTTTCTATGTAAGTTCTAAGTGACGTTTACATTTTGAGATGCCATTTATTTCTTTCCATTTCATTTTGACATTTTGTCATACAAATTGACATTTATTTAAAAATAAATTTCAAAGCTGATTATGATGCCAGATTGTATGCGCTAAGTGGAGTATAATCGTGGCTAAGTTGCCAAGTTTACGCCAAGTCAAGTCTATGCTAAGTATCAGTAATGGGCGCTTAAGTGTTTTGGTCTCAAGTGCTACGCTATTTATAAGAACAACAAACAAGGAAGTCTAAGTTCGGATGAAACCGAACTTTACATACCCAGCTGTACACTTGAAATGCTGTTGTTGTTTGTTTTGTGTGCTTAATAGTTATATAAGACTGCGCAATAATACATATACATATGGTTCTATTCTTAACTAATTTTCGTTTAAAAGAAGCAAAAAGGACACAGAGGCTAACACCAATGACCTTGAGCGGGTAATAATGCAGTTTTCCTTCAGATATGGGGATTTCCCTACTGTTTATTTTAAAATAAAGATATAACAGAACAATAAAAGTACGTTTGGTACAAAACAATTTTTCGCTAAGATTTAACTTATTATTTTTGCCTACGACCCTTTTTAAAGTCATTTATATAAAAGTGGGCGTAGTCCTTAACTAATCTTATCCATTTTACTAAAAATATTTCCTGCTATAAGGAAAATATGTGTACCCAATTTTGTTACGATATGTAAATTTTTCTTCGAGTTATGGCTCCCGAAACATAGAAAATTGCTTAGTCATAAAAGGGGCGGTGCCACGCCCGTCTTTTTAAATTTTACGTTTTTCCTATTGTTATAAATCCTCTTGGGAAATGAAATACCATTGATACAAAGCTCTTTTTTGCAAAGATATAACTTATTTTATTCGTCCACGACCCTTTTAAAAATCTTTTATATACAAGTGGGCGTGGTCCTTAATCAATTTCGTTAATTTTTCTTCAAAGAATTCCTTATAGTAAAGGCAACCTCTCTGCTGAATTTTGTTACGATAGGCTTAACGATTTTTGATTTATGATTAATAATATTTGTAAAATTGATTTTATCACAAGTGGGCGGTACAACGCCCATTTAAAAAAAAATTTAAAATTTTTGTCAAGAGTCTCAAAATCAGTCCACACGTCAAATTTTAACATTCTAGGTGTATTATTTACTAAATAATCAGGTTTTTGTGTTTTCCAAAATGTTATATATATAAAAAGTGGGCGTGGTTATCATCCGATTTCGCTCATTTTCAATACCAATCTATTCTGGGTCCAGATAACCCCGTGTACCAAATTTGGTGAAGATATCTCAATATTTACTCAAGTTATCGTAATAACGGACAGACGGCGGATGGACATGGCTCAATCAAATTTTTTTTTTCGATACTGATGGTTTTGATATATGGAAGTCTATATTTATCTCGATTCCTTTATACTTTTACAACCAACCGTTATCCAATCAAAGTTATAATACCCTGTGTACAAGTACAGCTGGGTATAAAAATGGACAACGTTCGTAGTTTTAGAGCAAAGTAGATATATATACACCTCTCTGAAGTTGGCAAGACAACTTTTACGTGAAAAAAAATTACCTATTGGGAAAATTGCCGTGAGATTGCCGTAGTGAAGTTGGCGTGCCACCCAAGATTTTGTAAAATATGGCCGCGGCAAATTTCCCAATAGGTAATTTTTTCCCACGTAAAAGTTGTCTTGCCAACTTCAGAGAGGTCATACACCATACATATATTGTATGTATAAGAAATTATAGTTGGAAGAAAAGAGATACACAATAATACTGACAGGAAAACTTCTAATGTCTTTTCAATGGCCTGAGCAAAATTGATACGTTTTCTGAGAACATTTCTAATAAGTGATAATGATAAGTTGAGAACTTATATGATTCAGAACTTAGACAGTTCACTTCGGTAAACAATTTTCAAATACCAATCTGAAAATTCAAAGACCTATTACTTATACCTTGTTAGAATTAAATTGAGCAAACAAATTTAGAGAAGTCCAAATAGAAAGTTCGAAATTTTCGTAAAGCTTTTTCTAATTTTCGAATTTTTTTGAAAGCGTTTTTGAGATAGGTTTGCGTAGTGTAAGCTACAAAATTCATAGAAGTTTTTCTGTAAATAACGAAAATAAACAAGGTAGGATTTAGTTGACGTAATTTGATAAAAATTGATACTGCTGTATATCAGTAAAAAAAAATAATAATCAAACTTATAACAATTACGATCCCTGTTAAAAACAGTTATACAGTACAGTACCATGTACTCTTTTTTATTTTGTTTTGTTTAATGAAAGGGGCCTACAATACGTATGCTTTACTGCTTTTCCGATTTCATTAGGTTTTTATTACAAAAGTCTCCTCGCTATTTTTGTGTTGCATGCAACATTTGTTTTTTTTTTTTTCTTCTTCTTCAGTTCAATACCAAATCATCGCCCCTTTTTCGCTTATTGTCTCGAAAGTCATGTCGTACTTTCACTTGTGCACTCATATGTAACTCTTACGTCCATTTGGTACTATTGTACTATTTATCCATATTATATGTATTTCTATAGATACTTCTTGCCATCTGTCAAGCGTGATTCGATATTTAAGTATTTATTACTTTTGGTATAAGTAGTACGCTAGCGGTTGTCTAACCAAAATCACATACTCACTAGAATAAAATTATATAAACAAATGAAATGATGCCCCTTCGATAAGGAACCTATTCATTTGGTTGAATTTTTAATTAAGTAATTGAATGGTATTGCATGTGTCAGAGGTTGACAGCTGGCGGTGCACTATACCATGACAGGTGGAAATGTGTGTACTATAAATGTATCGTAACATACAGATATGGCAAAAGTTGGTTCATATTAACAATGGAGGAAAATGCATTCATAGCATCTATTTTTGGTGTCTGTTTCAACCAGGCATCTAACGATATGTTGTGAGCTACAAAAAGATAGTTGGGGTGCTAGCAAAGGATTAAATATACCTGCCTCTTTGGGCTCAACCTCGGAGTCTACCAAAGCTGCTTACCATTTTACGGATAATGGCATCCGGTTAAAAGGCAGCTCCACCTTGAGTTCCATTACCTTTTCTACTCTAAGCATAAATAATTTGCTGCATCACTTCTGACGCTTCGGACACAAACACATACATGACACAGTTCTACAATTTTAATACAAGTATTAAGGGTTGCGACGAACCTTTTCTGAGCACCAGGATATCCTGAATCAAAATTAAGGAACGTGATTACCACCTTTCTTTTACATCGAATTGAAATATCAGTTCGCTTAGGATCGGAGGCATTCCCCAGGTACTAATCACATTTACTCTAGATTCCATGATACCGTTCAGCATAGCCTAACGCATGCAAGGGAAAACTTTATTGCCAACTTTCCAATGAAGAAGACCGCATTACTCCGAAGAGAATACTTGTCTAATTCGAAGATGCAGAGACCGCATTACTCCGAAGATAATGCATCTTTGCCAACTTCAGCGGAGGAGAGTCTGCGTAGCTTAGTTACGCGTATGCTTTATTGTCAACTTTCCCAAAAGTGAACTCCTTCGCATGTAAGGAAAAAATCAACCATGCGAGATGAAACCACAGCCTACCTCGAATCTCCCACTAGGGAGCGAATCCCAAGGACAAGAGATTAGACCTGTATAGAAGCATCAATCGATACATTTATATACAGGTCACAACTTGCTCCCTTACTTTAACTTTTTTATTGATGTTTTCTGGGGAACATTTACTTTCGACCATGTAATTTGCAAAGTTAGACTCAAGTATGATGATTTCTGATGTCTTTGGCATGTGCCGTGTCTGCTAAAAGGATCCAACTAGTTAGTTTTAGTTAATAGTTTTTGAAATAAGTCAATATTTTCCTTGATTCCTCCTGAATTTACACACTAGCGCTTTTTTATATCCATTGTCTGCAGCTATGTTACTTTAAGGGCTCTCTAACAGGTTTCTTATATTTTTATAAAAGAAAGTTATTTTATAAATATAGAAATATTTGTATAGCTTTTATTTAATAAATAAATTCCATTCGTATATTAAATAAATATATTAATAAATTTTCTTTTTTTCTTTCTAGGTAAGTTAAACTATTTTTATCTACGGTCTAAATCAACATCAACATTTAAATTCTTCTTTGTAAGTATTCAAAAACGGCTCATTCCCAAAACGGTCATAGTTTGTGCTTATTATTATTATGATATATTAGGCATGTAACGAATTTGCCTCAAATCCTCTTATTTCAAATTCTCTGCTAACGTTCGTATCGCTAAACAGTTGAATAAATAACTCCAATAATGCATAATGGAAAAATGGCCTTTATTAAAGTACTTCACAATAACACTTATACTTTGTAACTAGCTTGCTTAACAACCAAACTGATTGATAGTTCAAATGAAACTCTACTTTCAAAATAATACTGCTATGGCTCGCTAGATAGCGTCTTAATCGAAACTGCCCATAGCGCCTCTACCGCTGATGCTTTTATACTCTGTGACTTCCTCATGGCATCTTCTAGGCGCTTCCAGAATTTTACTTAGTTAGTTATAAATTTCTCAGCTACAACTACAGATGTATAATTTTTATAGCTTCTCTCATACCCCATGCGCTTGTATGTGTGAGCGACACTTCCTCAATTACAATTGCATACCTTTAGGAGCACCTCAGATAAGATATCTGCATGTGTCTGTGCGTTGCCTCTCCGCTGCGTGTACGTGTATGTGTAGACACAATGATTGAATTATTGATGTGAATTCACGTCACTGCCCAGCATCGGCTTAGAGATGGCAGTACCCCTTAGTGTTGCTAATATTCGTAACAGGCAGAATGATGCTGTTATATTTGTTATTATACTCAGCGTGCTTTGCACACAGATATACACAGATTAACTTTGATTGGATAACGGTTGGTTGTACAGGTATAAAGGAATCAAGATAGATATAGACTTCCATATACCAAAATCATCAAAATCGGAAAAAGATTTTATGGAGCCATGTCCGTCCGTCCGTCCGTTAACACGATAACTTGAGTAAATATTGAGATATCTTCACCATTTGGTACACGAGCTTATCTGGACCCAGAATAGATTGGTATTGAAAATGAGCGAAATCGGATGACAACCACGCCCACTTTTTATATACATAGCATTTTGGAAAACACAAAAAACCTGATTATTTAGTAAATAAAACGCCTTAAATGTTGAAATTTGTCATGTGGACTGATATTGAGACTCTTGATAAAAAATTTGAAAAAAAAAAATTTTTAACGGGCGTGGCACCGCTCACTTGTGATAAAACCAATTTTACAAATATTATTAATCATAAATCAAAAATCGTTAAACTTATCGTAACAAAATTCGGGATAGAGGTTGTCTTCACTATAAGGAGTGCTTTGAAGAAAAATTAACAAAATCGGTTAAAGACCACGCGCACTTTTATATAAAAGATTTTTAAAAGGGCCGTAGACTAGACTAATAAGCTATAACTTAGCAAAAAGTAGTTTTGAATCAATGATATTTCACTTATCAAGTTTTATTGTAAGAAGAAATGGGGACACATTTTTCTTTTAAACGGGCGGTGCCACGTGTTATGTAGAAAAGTAATTTATCTGAAATGAAATGTACAATTGAAGCTCACGCTGAGTATATAATGTTCGGTTACACCCGAACTTAGACACCTTTACTTGTCTTAATAATAAGTTGGACTTTATGAAAGTTATTATTAAGAACTCAGCTGGTAAGACATAAATACCGAGGCACATTGTCCTTTGAACAGAACATTTTTTGTGGATTCAGAATCTGACGAATAAGATACTGTATCTTTCGGACCGCTAGAACTGCTTTTGAAATGTGTAAACTTAACATCAATGTGCAGACTTTTCTGGAAGAAACTTGGTCTTATGTACTCGATCCACAAACATCTATGTGGCATCGTACGAAATTTGCGGAACTACCTAAAACAAGAAAATTGTTAATTTTTCTATCATGAGGGTTGCCATAAATACAGAAAATTTAAGTCTACTCCATATTTATTAGATGCATGTTTAGAGTGACTCTTGAAACCTGAAACATTCAAATATCAATTCAGCCTCGGTATCTCCTTTTGGACTCGAAATCCAGATATTTTACATCAGAAAACTTCAGTACAAAACAAGGAGTAGTCTAAAAATTTTGCAATTGTAATAAATGAAGACAAATTTTAAATTATTTATATTTTTTTGAATACGCCATATTATTTTTTCAGATTGCTATATCTCTAACTAATGATTTTTTATAGCCCATAAAACCACAGTTTACAACATAATTTTCATAATCTTCCTACAATTTATAAACTTTCCTTTGAAACAAAATAAATCATTACAACTTTAGACCACCCAGCGCCCAGTTATTTCTCCTCATACAACTTGTTAACTTAATTTACGAATAAATTACATTTACCACAGGCCGACATTATGTAGTTAGTTAGACATTATTACAGAGTGCAATAGCTCACTCAGTCAAAAAATTGATAGATTATTGCCAAATATTTGCATACTACTAAGAGGCAATCAACCAAACAACGATGCAAAAAACGCAACTAAACATGAAGTAAGTGCAAAACAGAAAAATCGTTAAATAAAAAAATAACTTTAATACAAAATAAAACAAAAAGAAAGTTAACAACTAAATCGAACTACCAATAGAGCTTGGCAATCAGCGCTGAATTCATAAGGTGCAATAAATTGTGTATTAAATTATGTATACATGATTGTTGTTGCACATGCGGCTATACGAATAATGCAAAAATAGTTAGTAGTAGACATAAGACAAAGCCAAAATAGCCTCAAAGAAATATTTAAAGCAGTTGCGGTTGTTTGAGCTCATCTGAACGTAGATCGCTGCTGGATATTAAAACAACTTCATCAATGAAAACCTATTATGGTTTTTTTTATGTTACAACTATAGTTATTACATATGCATGCACTATATACATATGTAGTAGGGCGGGTCGATTTAAAAATCGCTCATTGCTATGTGAAAATCGTATTCTAGGGATCAAAATAAGAAACTTTGCCGAAGGAACCATACCTCTAAAACGAATTCTGATGTCCCCCCCAATTTGGGTCGAACTTTTGGGTAGGGGCAAATTTTGAAAAATTCCACTTTGACCCATTTAGAGTGCTCCAATCGAGGCCACTAGTCGTATTGCATTTATTGATATGCCGTTGAAGAAGTTTTTTTGTATGGATTGAAGGAATGCTAATTTAAAATTTCCTTAATTGCTTTTGAGTGAAAGTTTGATCTTGGAGATATATAGAAATATGCAATGCACAAATAGGTTTGAAATATCCAGCAATGGGCGATTTTTTTGCCTCACCACAAATCGACCCGCCCTAATATGTATGTATGCATGTATTCACCCTGTCTGGAATAAGTATGGATTCATTTTACGTTTATCTTTGTGGAAGGAAAATTTACAAAATCATTTCAACGCGAATATCTAGTAAAAAGAGGATCGTCACATTTTCGGAATCTACTTTGTTTTATGCCATCTCCGAATGGCATCTGTAACGCCGATTTTTGTTGAGAAGCTTTTCATGGTGATAATACCCTAGAATGGTTTACCAAACCATTGTTGGGGGCAGCCCTGTTTAGAAAAGCTTATCTAAAGTATTCTGGTGTTCCTTTTTTAAAACCTACGGCATTTGTGGTAGGCGAGCATATCAGCCAAACTCTGTGCAAATTGATTGCGATTAGCACTGAAACTATCATATCAGACGAGTCTTCGAGCTACTCCTTTTTAGTAAGTTAGAAAGGCCGCGGCTTAAATCCGCACTTATTCAAGTAACTTAGTACTGTCGGAATGATAAGTTTCATATCCAGGATCGGGTACAACACACCGCCACTAAACAGTTTTGCGACCAAGTATTTCTTAAAGAAGAAACCACCTCACCGATGAAAATCGTAGAACCAAGTTGTTCATACTATTTTCGCTTTATTCTCGATTTTCTTTCAGCTGGATTTTTTAAACACTTTGATTCTTGAACTAGCTCATAAATATAAATAAATGCAAGACGTCAATTTGCGTCATGCTTTTCTTACAAATTCGCGGGACGGGACTTAAATGTTTACGCCGACTCTGAACTCACCTGCAAGAGAGATGAGCTTTCACTGAGCAGCTTTTCACGACAGAAATACACTCGGAGTGTTTGCCAAATCACTGCCGAAGGCCGACCCCGCTTTGGGAACACTTTTTTTTTAATTGAATAAACTTTGTCCGGGAATTGAACCTAGGATATTCGTTGCGGTAGGCGGAACACACTACCACCACACCACAGCGGCAGACTGGCTGGATTCCTTCATGAAAAATAAAAAAAATTATGTAAGGCGAGATAACCTCCGAAGAGATCTAAGGCCGAGCTTCTCTTCCAATTTGCGTTGTGCTCCTCTTGATTTTCTCTACAAATTGGCCGGACGGAACCTACATTTTTTATGCCGACTCCGAACGGCATCTGCAAGGCAGACGAGTTTTCACTGAGAGCTTTTCAGGGCAGAAATACACGCTTGCCAAACACTTCTAAAATTTTGATGTTGCTTTGCCCGGGGTGTGACCCCAGGGCATAAGGCGTGGTAGGCGGAGCACGCTACGAAAATGAAATTTAGGCCAAATAAAAGTCAGATAAGAAAAGTAAACAAAACATTTTGCAAAACTAATTTTTTATTTGATGCATTCTAAAAAGCTAGTAAAACCAACAAATCGGATTTGTTGTTCTTGAATTAACAGACCTTTGATTTGACTGTTGAATTCAAAACCAACAATTTGTGCGAAGTTGATTCAACAGCTATTTGATATGGATAAAAATTTACAGGGATTTCGTTTGAATTGACCTGTACTTCGGTTGATTTTACCAGCTTTTTTCTTTCAGTGTATGAGTATATGTCTATTATAAGGGCAGCAGCTGAAATCAATGGCAATTAATCAAATGCAGTTGTAAAAGCCTTCTGGTGGCTAGTTGAAGTTAGCAAAGCTGTATGCTGTAGCTGGAAAAATAAAAAAAAGAGATGTGAAAAGCGCACTACAACTTCATTACATACCACATACATCAAATATGGGCATACCATATATGCGCTGCCAGCAACATACATACATACATACAGGCCGCTTAAATTTTTGTTGTTGCACTCGCGCATACAATAAAGCGCACATTCACCGAATAAAGTCATAGGTAAGTACAATAGCAGCAGCAACAAAATTCACAGCAGTGTAGGTCTAGCGGCAATGGCAGTGAACACCCACCGCCTACTTACAACAAGCCTGCTGATTGCTGCTGCTGGATGACTCGCAAACTTTGTTTTACTGGATCTCTGACGTTAGATATCTTACGAATGTGGTCTTTGGCCAACTTTTATTTATTACTGACTGCTGCAGCAAATCGCCTGAATAGCAGTGCCACATTTGAATTGGAATTTAAAGAAGTGAAAAACAACATTTCAATAAAGTCACCAAAGGCGCACGCGCGCCCACGTAAATGAATAAAATGCAATTGTGAAGCATGTAACAATTGCACTGTGAGGTGATGCTGCTGTGAGATAGCTTTTTCAAACTTCACTTTGACGATTACTTTGTATGGACGTTGCTGACTAACTGCAAAGCGACCAGCGACCAGTGCATCATAGCTTGGGCGATTTGGGGTTAAAGAAAAAGACAAATTGTCGTCAACGCCACCTCGGTATGACGACGCCCCAACATAGTTACTGCGTTTGTTGTTGGTGGCAAGGATTCTGCCGACCCCCCACAACCACAAACTTCGCAGACATGAAGTAAATCACACTGCAGGCATTCATCCATCTGGTTGCCGCCTGAGCGTCTGGATGTCGAGTGAAGTATTTTCTAGCTTTCTTATTTGGCATTGAACTAAATGTGAGTTGGCGATATTTACGATGCCTAAAAAAAGTGGGCAGCAGTGGCTGTACTGTGTGAGCGCCAATATTGCACTTAACCGTGGGTAGCCAATCGAGACAGACAGGCAATAGGCAGCGGTAGTTTGATTGGTGACATACAGTTGTTAGAAGTCATCAGTGATTATATGAGTCTCTCTGGTCGTTGTAAAGAAGTCTTAAGACCGCTGGTATCTAAGTTCGGTATTAAATGAAGTTGTCAAGCAGTTTTGCTCTGCGCTTTTGTGCAGTCACATTGTTTGAGTAAAAAATATTTGGCATTTGTTGGCGTTTAGTATAGACTTCGCAACACGCTGCATTTTACTTCGATATGAGGTATTGCCATTAATTTTTTGATTGCTTACTACTAGTCGTATTGCATTTATTGATATGCCATTGAAGAAGTTTTTTTTTGTATGGATTGAAGGAATGCTAATTTAAAATTTCCTTAATTGCTTTTGAGTGAAAGTTTGATCTTGGAGATATATGTAAATATGCAATGCACAATTTAGGTTTGAAATGGTACTACACACATTGCCGAGACCGGTTTGTTTCCTTCTCGGATAATCGTTTCAATATAGAAACATATCGCTAGCTTAATGTGAAAATGTGCTAAGTCACTTTTTACTAATTTTACAGGAGACGAAAAAAAATGAATAATTTTTGAAATAACCCTTTTTTTCAAAACTGTGAATGAGGATACCTTAGTTGCAATACTTTTGAGTGTAGAAGTTTTGATAAAGATAAATAAAAATCATGTATGCTAACCCAGCAGCTATTTTATGACTTAGCACAATTTCCGCACTCAAAACAAATTGTTTCTCCCGATTTAGCACTTTTTACTCAATATGTCTCCCCATCACTCCTCCCCTTTAATGATTGAAATATAACACTAAAACCATATATTTCACAAAAAAAACTATTTATTTGTCAAACTATTTCTTACGGTTCTGATCTGGACTCTTTTGCCGCATGGTGCGCAGACAATAATTTATTTTTAAATTCAAAATGCTGCGTTGTGTCTTATTCCATAAAGAAAACTGCCATATACTTTATCTACAAACTTAATGCCAAATCTCTTCGTTGTCAAGAGAGTAAAGACTTGGGTGTAATTTTTGACTCCAAACTCTCTTTTTCTAGTCACATTGACTTCATTGTTTCAAAATTTGTTGCAATGGTTGGGTTCAGTAGACGTAACACCAGTGACTTTAAGGACCCTATGACGTTGAAGGCACTTTATATATCGTTGGCTAGAAGTGGTCTTGAATATTGCTCAATAATATGGAATCCTTTCTATGAATCTAACTCCTATAAAATTGGGAAAGTTCAAAAAATTTTTACAAAAATTGCTTTACGTATGCTTCACTGGCTAGACGGCCTCCCATCATATACCAGTAGGTGCAAATTGCTTGGTCTTCAGGCTTTGCATGACAGAAGAACTTTTATCTCACTCATGCTTGCCTATAATGTAATAAACTTTAGTACGAATTACTCTGATTTATCTAATTTGTTCATTCCATATATTCCACTGCGTGATCTTCGGCATAATAGATTATGTATTGAAATAACTCATAAAACGATTTATGCTATGAATGATCCTATAACTAGGACTATACATCTAGCAAATCGATTTATCGAAATAACACGACTATTAATTTTAATAAATATGTAAGTTTAAGCGTGAATTGTTTTCTATTTTTAACTAGTCTGTAAGAAAGCATGTAGTTATCGACATGTAAGAATTGAAGCAGATTATGGTCAGAGCAAAGCATTTATCAAACACCAAAGGCATGTCTCAATTGGGTGAATACAATTTCAAGGGGTTGTGTTCGCAACCCTCTCAAGGGATTGCCAGCGCAATATATAGCTTCTCCAACCCAATTGTTAACCTCACCTAACCGTGGCGAATCCTGTTTCATTGACAGCCAAGGCTCTGGCGACCCCAAGTTCCTCATGGAACTAGGGGGTGGGAAGGGCGGTATGGCCTAGAAGGTTTAATGTGGTCATATAAATCGTTCCAGAGATGGTCGAGCTAGTACCTTAATAGTGCTTTGTTACCGGAACGTACCGGATCTATATCCGGCAAAGGACCATCAACATCGGTAACACTCCCCAAAGCCTTCGGGTAGTATCTTTATCGCTAATACAACAACAACAAAGCATTCGCGCACAAAGAAATGACTAGTAATTCAGATTGATATTATTGACAGGTTGACTTAGCACATTTTTTTTTAACAGCTGATGACTTAGCACAATTACACATCAATGCTCACAGCATGTAAAAATGAAAAATTAAAATATTTTGTTTTGTGATCGATGTATTTTGATTCATGTTTAAAACTACATTAAAAAGCAATTTTTCAAAAAAGTGACTAAGCACATTTTCACATTAAGCTAACGATATGTACATGAAGTATCTTTTTTCTCATCTTTAGAAATGCCACTTTTTGCGACAAAAAAAGTTTCTTTTTGTTGAGAACGTTAGGCTTCTCAAATTGAGGGGATGTCGTACTACAACGCTTCAGAGTTGATAAGTATTTTAGTTCTCAACTAGTGAAGTGCTATAAGTGTATAGGGATCGAGCCGCTCTGATCAAAATGTTGAAAAGTTTTCTTAAACTTTAAGCTTTTTTTGTCTTAGAAATTTTTATTTAGCTTTTTTGGGCCATCTAGCCTCTTTTCTAGAAAAGTTTTGGCAACACTGCTAGATACACTAGTAAAGGATATTTAAAAGCACCTTGGATAAGCTATTTCTTTAAGATTAAATGAATTTATATACATATATACTACTTTACTTCTAAAATACCATTATAACAAATAATTGGAACGCCCCTTTTTTGACGTTTCGGAAGCCATAACTGGAAGAAGAATTGATCTATCGTGAAAAAACTCGGATGTATTTACTTACTTCATAAAGAGAAAAATTTCTAATAAAAGGGGAAAACTCGCATCGTGGTTTCCAATTAAGTACTAGAAAATTTTGCTTAAACCGATAAATAATTAAAAATTAAGGCTCACATTTTTATACTCAGTTGAGCAGAGCTCACAGAGTATATTAACTTTGATTGGATAACGGTTGGTTGTACAGGTATAAAGGAATCGAGATAGATATAGACTTCCATATATCAAAATCATCAGGATCGAAAAAAAATTTTATTGAGCCAAGTCCGTCCGTCCGTCCATTAACACGATAACTTGAGTAAATTTTGAGGTATCTTGATGAAATTTGGTATGCAGGTTCCTGAGCACTCATCTCAGATCGCTATTTAAAATGGACGATATCGGACTATAACCACGCCCACTTTTTCGATATCGAAAATTTCGAAAAACCGAAAAAGTGCAATAATTCATTACCAAAGACGGATAAAGCGATGAAACTTGGTAGGTGGGTGAACCTTATGACTCAGAATAGAAAATTAGTAAAATTTTGGACAATGGGCGTGGCACCGCCCACTTTTAAAAGAAGGTAATTTAAAACTTTTGCAAGCTGTAATTTGGCAGTCGTTGAAGATATCGTGATAAAATTTGGCAGGAACGTTACTCCTATTACTATATGTACGCTTAATAAAAATTAGCAAAATCGGAGAAGGACCACACCCACTTTTAAAAAAAAATTTTTTTAAAGTAACATTTTAACAAAAAATGTAATATATTTACAGTATATAAGTAAATTATGTCAACATTCAACTCCAGTAATGATATGGTGCAACAAAATACAAAAATAAAAGAAAATTTCAAAATGGGCGTGGCTCCGCCCTTTTTCATTTAATTTGTCTAGGATACTTTTAATGCCGTAAGTCGAACAAAAATTTACCAAGCCTTTTGAAATTTGGTAGGGGCATATATTTTATGACGTTAACTGTGAAAATGGGCGAAATCGGTTGAAGCCACGCCCAGTTTTTATACACAGTCGTCCGTGTGTCCTTCCGCATGGCCGTTAACATGATAACTTGAGCAAAAATCGACATATCTTTACTGAACTTAGTTCACGTACTTATCTGAACTCACTTTATTTTGGTATAAAAAATGAACGAAATCCGACTATGACCACGTCCACTTTTTCGATATCGAAAATTACGAAAAATGAAAAAAATCCCATAATTCTATACCAGATACGAAAAAAGGGATGAAACATGGTAATTGGATTGGTTTATTGACGCGAAATATAACTTTAGAAAAAACTTTGTAAAATGGTTGTGACACCTACCATATTAGGTAGAAGAAAATGAAAAAGTTCTGCAGGGCGAAATAAAAAACCCTTGAAATCTTGGCAGGTATTACATATATAAATAAATTAGCGGTATCCAACAGATGATGTTCTGGGTCACCCTGGTCCACATTTTGCTCGATATCTGGAAAACGCCTTCACATATACAACTACCACCACTCCCTTTTAAAACTCTCTTTAATACCTTTAATTTGATGCTAATATCGTACAAACACATTCTAGAGTCACCCCTGGTCCACCTTTATGGCGATATCTCGAAAAGGCGACCACCTATGGAACTAAGGATCACTCCCTTTTAAAATACCGATTAGCACCTTTCATTTGATAGCCATATCGTCCAAACAAATTCTAGAGTCAACCCTGATCCACGTTTATGGCGATATCTCGAAACGCCGTCCACCTATGGAACTAAGGATCACTCCCTTTTAAAATACCCATTAGCACCTTTCATTTGATACCCATATCGTACAAACAAATTCTAGAGTCAACCCTGATCCACGTTTATGGCGATATCCCTAAATGGCGTCCACCTATAGAACTATGGCCCACTCCCTCATAAAATACTCTTTATTACCTTCCATTTGATACCAATGTCATACAAACACATTCCAGGGTTTCCCTCGGTTCATTTTCCTACATGGTTATTTTCCCTTATGTTGTCACCATAGCTCTCAACTGAGTATGTAATGTTCGGTTACACCCGAACTTAACCTTCCTTACTTGTTTCCTCCTAAAACCTTTCAAACTTCGTTTAAACTGAATTTGAAGCTTCGAAAAACATTGCATCATAAAACAATATCGGTTCAGGCTTATAATATTCTTATTTAAAATAAATTAAATTAAAACAGAAAAGCATGAAATCTCATTTATTTCATATTAATATTTGTCTGCAGAATGTCTCTGCAAGTTGTAGACAAAGTGGTTGAAAAGCAGCTAAGTCGGAGCCCATATGTATGTATGTATTATTTGGTCACTCAACTGTTGCTTGATCTAAGCGCATCGCAGAGAATGTTGCACAGCATTAACTAAGCCGTCACTTAGCGCATTCATAGCGGTTCGTTGACATTTAAAACAAGTTGAATGTTATAAATAAAAGGAACTTAATTTCCAAGCAACTAGCGCCACAGAATCTAAAGAACTTAAGTGGGTAGTGAGTGACTTTCAATAGTTGTACCGAAATTAAGTTGTAGTTTGCAGTTAAAGTATAGAAAAAAAATTGAGCCGGACAAGTTAAATATATTTTTAAACATCTGGGAAAATAATTTTGCAGCCATATCATTTAAAACTACTTTTTGTATACCTTTATAATGGTTGCTTTGGGTTAAGTTTCTACGCTGTCTACTTAAATAGTACTTGGCCATTTTAAAACTCGCTAAAGACTATAATTATCTACCAACCTACCCTCACACCTCTACAGACCCAACAAAGTTGAAAGGCAGTAATTTGGCCAAGACTTCGTCGGTACTTGTTTGCTTTTTACACTAATAATTAGCAAAAGGTTCAGTTTTATACCTTTTGTAGATCACTTCCGAGTATCTTTACATGCAATGATCCAGCATTAACGCTGAAGGTGAGAAGCGTTAGCTAAATTCTTAAGTTCATGTACTTACTATTTGTACCCAATTTTTACTCAATTATTTCCCTCTACTTTTATTAAATCAACATTTTACATTTCTCCACTACTTTTCTCTCACATTTGCTTTTCAACTACTGCGCTCGAAACAAATCGATATTAACGCTATTTAAGAGCTTAACAATGTAATCGGTATTTGTTCTAATTTCGAGCGAAACAGGAAACAAGGTATTTACTACACAGATCTAAGAAGCACAGCAACAGAGCGCAATTCAAGAATAACTTGATAGCAAAAAACAAAGAAAAATGCTGTGGGAGTGTGATTTTTTATTGGACTGCATTTATGTGTGTCTCAATCTCCTGCGCCGGAGCTTTAGTTTGCGTTGGTGACTCGCAAATTAGTGCCGGCTAGGAATAAGAAGAATAAAAAAGCAACTTTCGCATTAGCAACATAAAATTGATGGCATTATTTTGTTAAATGGGAAAAAATAAAAGAAAATTGTTGGTTTGGTGCAGCCGCACATCAAATTAGGGGAATTATCCACATTTATGTATGTATATTTGTGCTGGTATGTACGATTGTTGTAGCTTTCGCTAAGTATTCCAGAAACAAACTACGAGTACACAACATTCTGCATTTTTTACTGGGTCAGCAACGGGAATTCGATAGAAGTAATGCGAATCCTAACGTGGCGAAATGTCTTAGTTGCTCTAAGAAATTCATTACACTATACTTAGCATAAATATTTGTACTTACATGCATACATAAATAACTATGTAGTATAGCGCATATTACTGATACTTTTATAGAAGAGGATTTATAATTGGTTACGCTATCAAAGTGGTAAATTATTAAAGGACTTCTCATTTTTGGAATTAAATCCGCGACTTGATCACAATTTTTACATATTTTGCAAGGATTTCAACTAACTGTAGTCGGTCAAAATTTAAAAGACAAAAATCAATTTGAGGGGTTATACCACCTATCTCCTTATAACAAAGATTGTCGAATGGATATATAGTTTTTTTTATTGTGGAGTTTCTGGTAGCTAGTTTTCGAGCGAACTACCAAAAACCCTAAATATATGTAAGTATTATTTCTCCCTTAAAATAAAAAATCAGAAAATAATTATTTTCAGTTTTTGTAGTAAAACTTGGCGAAGCAAAATAAAAAATTTAGAAAAAAAAATTTTTTTTTTTTTCAATTATAAATAAGCGGGATCGCCCCTCGCCAGTGGCTTGGCAAATACTCCGCATGTATTTCTGCCATAAAAAGCTTCTCAGTTAAAACTCAACTCATCATCCTTGCAGATGCCGCTCGGAGTCGGCGTAAAATATGTAGGTCCCATCCACGACATATGTTATAAAATAATTCCGTAATTTTGGCAAATCCTAGAAGCCCTCTAAAATCTGCCACTTCTAATAGCTGGAGTCTTAGCACGGCGAGCGCAGGGCAGGAAACTTGCCAATTTTGAGATATCTGACTGAATTTGGTGTGTTGGTTTTTTGGCACTCATCTCCCATCGCTAGTTAAATTAAGCGAAATAGAACTTAATAACGTCCATTTTTATATACATACTTATATGCATATATTCAATTTTGGAAAACACCAAAAACGTATTTTTTTTTTCAGTAAGCAATGCAGCTACTATAACTAAATTTCACGTGTGGATTGAAATAGGGACCCCTAATTCAAACATTTGAAAATTTTCAAACTAGAATGTGTCACCGCCTACTTCCGACGAAATCATTTTCAAATATTTTTGGTCATAAATTCAAAACCGTTGTCATCACAAAACTCGGTGGAATAAGGAATGAATCTAAAAAGAATTGACGAAATTGGTTAAAGACCACGCTGACTTTTATATAAAATGTTATTAAAGAGATCTTAGGCTAATATAATAGGCAACATCTTAAAATAACATTATAACAATGCTATTTTACTTAAAAAAAAACCATTATAAGAGAAAATTGGAAAAATTAAAATAACTTGGAAATGCTAGTTGGCACCGCCTCTTGTTTAATCAACCATTCGTTCAGCTTGCAGGAGCCATAGCTCGCAGAACGAGTCAGGCAGACTTATCGTGAAAAAACTCGTCACACTTATAAAAGTGACCAAATCGTTCAGTAAACACGCAAAATTTTCCTAATACTTAGTGTCAAAAAATTGCAACTGGACCAGTTTTGTTCAGTATGTTCATTAACGATATTACTCATTGCTGTAAAAGTGTTTCAATACATCTATATGCTGATGCACAAATATATCTATCTCGCCCTATTGGCTTATCTGAAGATTTGGTTTGTAGGATGATCGAGGATCTCGGAAGCATCTCTTCGTGGTCGAGTGATAATAATTTAAATCTAAATGCGTCTAAAATAAAAGCTATTTGCATGTCGCACTCTCCGCAACTAGTAGAGAATTTGCCATCGGTTATACTACAGGATATTACCATTAAGTATGAGTCGGTCGTTAATAGTTTAAGGTTCAAACTAAATTCCAATTTTAACTGTGTTGCTCATATTAACTACGTTTTATCAAAAATTTATTTTGTGTTAAGGAAATTGTGGTACACAGCTGCTTTCATTCCTCCAAATGTCAAATTAATGTTAGTCAGATCACTAATAATTCCTTTCATTTCGTTGGGAGGGTTAGTGTTTGGTGATATAGACTGCAGGTCTAGAAATAAGCTACAACTTGCATTGAACAATTGTGCAAGATATATCTACTTGAAGCGTAAATTTGACCACATATCAGAGTTTTCGTTTAAAATACTTGATTGCAGTCTTACTACCTTCCTAAACTATCGCAATCTAATAATCCTGAATAAATTAATTTATAAAAAACAACCAGAATACCTATTCCGAAATTTATGTTTTGCTAGATCTGACAGAACCTGCAACCTCATCGTTCCACGCCATAAATATCTCTCATTATCAAGGACGTTCTTTGTCAGTACTATCAAAGTATGGAACTCATTACCTAATTTCATTAAAAATGAGCCCAATGCATCGCGCTTTAAATTGGCTTTGTCTGAATTTTTTGATATACGAAAAACACTATTCTAGCTATTTTCTCGAATCTACATTGTCTATTTCTGTTATTTCTTTTATATTAATATAAATATTGTTATACTCACATTATTATATTGTACACATATCCAAATGTCGATGTACTTTAAGAGACAATAGTCTCACTTGTACAAATGTGTTAAATAAATTGAATTGAATTGAATTGAATTGAATTGAATTAACTGTACGATAAAAGCCACAGCTGGGTATAAAATGTTCAGTTGCACCTGCACTTAGACGACCTTACTTGCTTTCATTTATCTCTACTAAGTATGCAAATGGCTGCGCTGAATGACCTGTTCAAACAAAATTTGCTGCATTGGGTAACAAAAAAACCCAAAAAGTCACGAACAAGTACAAAAAAAAGGACGTGTGGCACTCGGGGACTGCCGCGGTAAAGCTATTGCATATTATCAACTTATGCACCTATAATATTTATGCCAATTTTTTAAATATTTAAATTTAACTTTAATTTTAACTTTAACTTTAACTATAACTTAAACTTTATTTTTAACTTTAACTTTATTTTTAGCTTTAACTTTAACCCCATTTACCGTGAGAGTAGCCATAGAGCTCACGTAGCGCGCACCCGTACCCGAAGTAATGCTAAACGCGGTCCCAGGTACGGGGATTTGCGCGGGCCGTGGGAGGTTAGCTTTTAGGGGGTAGGCCTTCATGGAAGAAGGGAGTCCTACACTCGGAGAGTCTCGCAGTGAGGCTTAAATATCCCGGTCAGTGCATAAAGCATTTCCTCCTTCCACGAAACACAAAAGAAAAAAAAAAAACTTTAACTTTATGATAGAGATCCAATTTTATGTATTTGGACTGTTGGTAACACCGAACCTTTTTCGAGCCTTTTCTAACCTCTTTTGACAAATATCCGTTACGGTTTTTTTGATTTAGTCGCCAAGCCCGCGATAAAATCTATGCAGTAGCTTAATAAAATGTTAAATAAGTGCGTTTGAAAAATATTTTATATTCTTTAGTCTTTGACACAAGTCGATGCATAGAGCTGCCAGGTAAATATAACTGCGCATGTGTATACAAAGCTACCAATCAGCAGTAAAACTAGCAGCGATGCAAGCAAAAACTGCTCCACATGTAATTTAGGCATAAGCGTTTTAGTCGCCTCTAACGGCAGGTTGCGGATATTTCCTAATCCACTGAGATAGTATATACCTATATGTAGATATGTAAAGCTGATTTTCATTCATTTTTATACTAAGCTGAGCAGAGTTCACAGGGTATATTAATTTTGTTCGCATAATAGTACCCTGTAACGGTATAAACTAATCGAGATAGATATAGACTTCTATATATTAAAATGATCTGGGCGAAAAAAGAAATTCATTAGCCATGACCGCCCGTCCGTCCGTAAACACGATAACTTGAGTAAATTTTGAGGTATCTTGATGAAATTTGGTTTGTACGTTCCTGGGCACTCATCTCAGATCGCTATTTAAAATGAACGAAATTGGGCTATAACCACGCCCACATTTTCAATATCGAAAAACCGAAAAACTGCGATAATTCATTACCAAGGATGGATAAATCGATGAAACTTGGTAGGTGGGCTGACCTTATGAGGTCCTATTAAGGTGGCAGACACACTATAGCAAACAACAATATTATATATTAAATAATTTATACCTCATTTATTGGCAATTTAATACCGCAAAAAAAAATTTAAAGCTGCGTCCGGTTCCGAGAAACGGGAGTGTCTGCTAGCTTAAGACTCAAGCCAGCAGACACTTCGTGAAAACACGACCTACGACTTCCGAACGACTTGGATAATTGATATTACATTTATTGGCAATTTAGTACCGCAAAAAAAAATTTAAAGCTGCGTCCGGTTCCGAGAAACGGGAGTGTCTGCTAGCTTAAGACTCAAGCCAGCAGACACTTCGTGAAAACACGACCTACGACTTCCGAACGACTTGGATAATTGATATTACATTTATTGGCAATTTAGTACCGCAAAAAAAAATTTTAAGCTGCGTCCGGTTCCGAGAAACGGGAGTGTCTGCTAGCTTAAGACTCAAGCCAGCAGACACTTCGTGAAAACACGACCTACGACTTCCGAACGACTTGGATAATTGATATTACATTTATTGGCAATTTAGTACCGCAAAAAAAAAATTAAAGCTGCGTCCGGTTCCGAGAAACGGGAGTGTCTGCTAGCTTAAGACTCAAGCCAGCAGACACTTCGTGAAAACACGACCTACGACTTCCAAACGACTTCGATAATTGATATTACATTTATTGGCAATTTAATACCGCAAACAAAAATTTTAAGCTGCGTCCGGTTCTGAGAAACGGGAGTGTCTGCTAGCTTAAGACTCAAGCCAGCAGACACTTCGTGAAAACACGACCTACGTCTTCCGAACGACTTGGATAATTGATATTACATTTATTAGCAATTTAATACCGCAAAAAAAATTTAAAGCTGCGTCCGGTTCCGAGAAACGGGAGTGTCTGCTAGCTTAAGGCTCAAGCCAGCAGACACTTCGTGAAAACACGACCTACGTCTTCCGAACGACTTGGATAATTGATATTACATTTATTGGCAATTTAGTACCGCAAAAAAAATTTAAAGCTGCGTCCGGTTCCGAGAAACGGGAGTGTCTGCTAGCTTAAGACTCAAGCCAGCAGACACTTCGTGAAAACACGACCTACGACTTCCGAACGACTTGGATAATTGATATTACATTTATTGGCAATTTAGTACCGCAAAAAAAAATTTAAAGCTGCGTCCGGTTCCGAGAAACGGGAGTGTCTGCTAGCTTAAGACTCAAGCCAGCAGACACTTCGTGAAAACACGACCTACGACTTCCGAACGACTTGGATAATTGATATTACATTTATTGGCAATTTAGTACCGCAAAAAAAAATTTAAAGCTGCGTCCGGTTCCGAGAAACGGGAGTGTCTGCTAGCTTAAGACTCAAGCCAGCAGACACTTCGTGAAAACACGACCTACGACTTCCGAACGACTTCGATAATTGATATTACATTTATTGGCAATTTAATACCGCAAACAAAAATTTAAAGCTGCGTCCGGTTCCGAGAAACGGGAGTGTCTGCTAGCTTAAGACTCAAGCCAGCAGACACTTCGTGAAAACACGACCTACGTCTTCCGAACGACTTGGATAATTGATATTACATTTATTGGCAATTTAATACCGCAAAAAAAAATTTAAAGCTGCGTCCGGTTCCGAGAAACGGGAGTGTCTGCTAGCTTAAGACTCAAGCCAGCAGACACTTCGTGAAAACACGACCTACGACTTCCGAACGACTTGGATAATTGATATTACATTTATTGGCAATTTAGTACCGCAAAAAAAAATTTAAAGCTGCGTCCGGTTCCGAGAAACGGGAGTGTCTGCTAGCTTAAGACTCAAGCCAGCAGACACTTCGTGAAAACACGACCTACGACTTCCGAACGACTTGGATAATTGATATTACATTTATTGGCAATTTAGTACCGCAAAAAAAAATTTAAAGCTGCGTCCGGTTCCGAGAAACGGGAGTGTCTGCTAGCTTAAGACTCAAGCCAGCAGACACTTCGTGAAAACACGACCTACGACTTCCGAACGACTTGGGTAATTGATATTACATTTATTGGCAATTTAGTACCGCAAAAAAAAATTTAAAGCTGCGTCCGGTTCCGAGAAACGGGAGTGTCTGCTAGCTTAAGACTCAAGCCAGCAGACACTTCGTGAAAACACGACCTACGACTTCCGAACGACTTGGATAATTGATATTACATTTATTGGCAATTTAGTACCGCAAAAAAAAATTTAAAGCTGCGTCCGGTTCCGAGAAACGGGAGTGTCTGCTAGCTTAAGACTCAAGCCAGCAGACACTTCGTGAAAACACGACCTACGACTTCCGAACGACTTCGATAATTGATATTACATTTATTGGCAATTTAGTACCGCAAAAAAAAATTTAAAGCTGCGTCCGGTTCCGAGAAACGGGAGTGTCTGCTAGCTTAAGACTCAAGCCAGCAGACACTTCGTGAAAACACGACCTACGTCTTCCGAACGACTTGGATAATTGATATTACATTTATTGGCAATTTAAGACCGCAAACAAATATTTAAAGCTGCGTCCGGTTCCGAGAAACGGGAGTGTCTGCTAGCTTAAGACTCAAGCCAGCAGACACTTCGTGAAAACACGACCTACGACTTCCGAACGACTTGGATAATTGATATTACATTTATTGGCAATTTAATACCGCAAAAAAAATTTAAGCTGCGTACGGTTCCGAGAAACGGGAGTGTCTGCTAGCTTAAGACTCTAGTCAGCAGACACTTCTTGACAACACGACGTACAGCTCCCTAACGACTACAATAATTTATACCTTATTCATTGCCTAAATGTTTCGTTGTCCTGAAAAATATTTTCACTATACCAAAAGGAAAAATTAAATTTTATATTTTGCCGACCCTAATAAATATAAATTATAACTTTCGAAAATCAGTGAGTTGCATGTTACTGATTACTCAAAACTTAGCAACACTTAACTTGACTTAGAAGTCTGTTGAATTTTGATTTTCTATGTAAGTTCTAAGTGAGGTTTACATTTTGAGATGCCATTTATTTGTTTCCATTTCATTTTGAGCTACAGATTGACACTTATTGATTATGATGCCAGAGTGTATGCGCTAAGTGGAGTATAATCGGTGCTAAATTGCCAAGTTTACGCCAAGTCAAGTCAAGTCTATGCTAAGTATCAGTAATGGGCCCTTAAGTCTGAAGCCAGCAGACGCTTCGCGAAAACACGTATGAACATACATGCATACATACATATGTACACATGTACAATGTACATGTTACCGCGCATACAATGATTTAAGTAATGCGTAAATTTAGTTGCATTAATATGTTGATTGTTTTTGTGTTGATGATGTTCGCAACTATAACGGTTTATGAAATACACGTCGGTCTTCTTTCTTTCGAAAAAAGTTTTTCTTCAGAGAAAAGTTTGTGCATATATCGTATTTGTATTTTCCCGCTTGCGCGCAGGATTTCTGAGGACGGGTACATATGTATGTACATATGTGCTTTAGGGTGTGCCGAGAAAAACAACTTTTCAATTTCCATCCTCTCAAATGTTTCTATTTTATTAAAAACAAAAAACCCTCACCAAAGATGGGTCCTATAACTCCACTCTACAGGGTACGATATTTTTATTTTATTTTCCCATTTCGTTAACATGGCAACAACTATTTTTTGTCCAAACTTGAATTTACTCAACTTTTTACGAAAATCTTTTATGTGCCGTTTTGCCTAGTTTTGAGGTCTTGTACAGGTTACAAAAAGTTTTTATGATTTCTTTCTAATCATATCATTTGAAAACACTCTTAATGTATTGCGACCTTAATTACGAATTTATGTTATTATTATATTGTTTTAGTTATGGCTATGTGAATTTATGCTTTATCATTTCAATACACTTTTTAAGTGTGAAATAACTGTTCACACAATTTCGGCAAAGAACACAACTTCAAATGGCCACGACTTTTGGACAAAAATCGTAATTAAGATCTCAATATATTAAAGAGTGTTTATAAATGACATGATTAGAGAAGAAAATCATACAAATTGTTTGAAGCCTGTACAAGACCTTAAAACCCGGCGGGAAATACGTTTTTCGGGTACCACTTAGGGTGGAGTAATAGGACCAAACTTTGGTGAGGGTTTTATTTTTACATCAAATTGAAACATTTCAGAGGATAGAATTTGGACAAAATTTTTTTTCGAACCACCCTAATATGAACTTTTTCATATGTACCCATTAGCGCAGAAATCCTGCGCGCATGCCATTTGAAACATATCGAAATACAAACTTTTCTCTGATTTTCGAAAAATAGTAGAGCGAGATGTATTTTAGAAACCGTTATAGTAGCAAACATATCAGTTTGTGCTAACACATACACAATCAACATATTCATGCAACTAAATTTACTCATTGCTCAAATCATTTGTAGTAAGTATGCTCGCTACCTTGAATGTATGTTCCAGCGTTGCCACTCGCGCAATTTTTTTTGTTCTTAAAGTGTATCATTCCTGAAAAAATGTATCAATTCGTTTTAATAGATTGATACATAGTTTTTGACTCATTTCGTCTGAGTTTTATATGTGTGAAACAAAATTTTGAAATTAATAATATTTAAAACAAAACATCACCGCACTATTTTGGCTAAACGGATCACACAACTGAATTTTATAAAATTTTACCAACGCTCAGTTTTAAATAAATGTCGCTGTTATAAAGGTTTTTCTATTTAACATATCGAAACGCGTTTATTTAAACGGAATTATTGTTTATACGTTTCTTAATAAACACTACTTATTTGAAACAAAACCAATACCAACAAAATAATTATGTAGAAGAAATACGGTTTATCTATATATATAATATAGATATAAAGGAAAAAATAAATATCATTCTAAAATTTGATTTACTATAAAACTGCATATTCAAACATTTTTTAGAAATCTTACTGAAAATTTGTAGTTCCCGTGACAGTGACAGAGGTTGAATCTTCCAGAATAAAAATGTATACATTTAAGATTTTTTGTATCTTTGTATCCACTCATTAAAAATGTATTCAAATGTATACAATTGTATCCAAACGGCAACCCTGGAATGCACATTGTACATATCTGTTTTCATATGTACGCACTAGGGTAGATCTCCTGCTATCTCATGCTATTAGAAAATATTGTTTAGGACAACGAAAAATTTAGCCTGTCAAAATTGCAGGTTTTAATTTTAATGTTAAGAGGTGCATCATGCGAATCTAGTTTTCTCTAACAAATTACATGGGGAATTTTTATTCGACGTGTACCTACGCTTTAATGACGTTTACTTAATGATCCGGTCTTATAGCGTTTTCTTTTCTGACAAAAGTGTTATGATTTTTGTACGCGGCGCAAGAGTTGTAAATATATTTTTTTTCTAATTGATATTAGAGAAAAATTTTAAGTTTACAAACGGCGATGGTTACTAGGACATGTTTCTGAATTTCACTTCTTCATCAGATAGCTTTTCGGGAGCTGAGCGTTGTCAATTACAAAAATCATTGTATAAAGCAATATGAACAAAGCTCGCTAATTAAATACATATGATCTTATTGATATAATAGTAACAGCGGAAGTATTAAAAACAAATACTGTAAAAATCCGAACAAATGTTACTAAGCTTTCAAAAGAGCGCCTAAAAATCATATCCACACCATTAGGAATAAACTACATACAGAGTGTATGTGCCTACATTGGGATCAAAAGGAATATAAACAAAAATGCAACTCTTAGAGACCAATTGTACAGAGAACAACGGGACATTCATATGGCTTAGCAGCTAAAGGCTTGCACTGATATGAATGTTGGAGATTCGAGTTCAACGCTCAGCTCCCGAAAAGCTAGCTGATGAAGAAGTGAAATTCAGAAACATGTCCTAGTAACCATCGCCGTTTGTAAACTTACAATTTTTCTCTAATATCAATTACAAAAACCATTGTATAAAGCAATATGAGCAAAGCTCGCTAATTAAATACATATGATTATATTTTTTTCTATTCTAAAAAGCAGGTAACGCCTTTGCGGGGTATTTCGTTCTTTTGTGTAATTGTTGCCTTCTCGCAACGCAAAAGCGTTACACTTTTACCCTGCAAAAAATGGCGGTGTGGCAGTACAACCCTGCTTAACCAGCTGATCGTGGCAATTTATTTTCATAACTTCACAAATTTTTAGCGACGAAAATTGAAATGAAGGAAATAATTCTGTGTGCGTTTTTGAAAATCAGCTAATACACGGGGTAGCCATTTATGTTCTTTGCATGCACTATAAATGTTGAAAATTTTCTGGGGTAGGAGTAACTCTATTAAGGCTTTACCATTTACTTAGGAAAACATTTATTTCAGAAAAGAAAACTCTATTATTCTCCTGTAATATATGGCAAAAGTGCGTAAGTTAGTCTTAACATTTTTTTTTTAATCAACACGGATTCTCAGCTGCTTGAAACTCACACTTTGTCTTACTCAAATTTAATTGGCTTCAACACTGCATAACCAGAATCCTTCTTAAGAGCCTAAGTCAATGGTTCAAAGTTTAGGTAAAATATGCAGATCTTTGCATTTGGGGTTGACATTCAACCCAGAATATCTTACAAACGATTCGTCCTAGTGAAAAATCTCTTTAGACTTTTTTTGTAGATCGTCCAATTTTTTATTCTATGTAACCCTCTAGACTAATTCTAACAAACGCATGTATGTATACCTACATATGCAGCTACACTGAAACAATAGCCGTGTTTTTTTATACTCGCGTATACGTTTCGTTTGCCCGTGAAAAAACGCCTATCTTTTCTTAGATAATGCTTAGGAGACCCATCTAGCGGCAGTGGTTAAATAACTAACATAACATCACAGGGTGTACCGAAAAGTGGAGACACAACCCTCTGATGGCCATAGTGTATAACATATAGCTGAATCGGTTGCGATGAATTGTGGACACACATATAATACATAGAATTAGTGTAGAGGGTGAAACAAAGACACATATTTCAGTTACATCTGAGTATAATGCGTATTGAAATTTAATAGGACAAATTTTATGCGCAGCAATTTCGCGTAAACGTACATATATAGAACTAAAAAAAAACACAGCTATTAATTATGTGGGTACACACATGTCTGTTTGTATTATGAGTTCATGCTCTAATATTGAAATGTGAATGCGACAGTTATGTACATTATTAAATGGTAAGGTAATGATTGAATTTAAAGTAAATGCATTTGCAAGTGTTCCTGCCTACGACAACATGCAGCGTGTGAAAAATTCCTAGTTATACATCAAGCAAGGAATATGTATGTATGTAAGTGGAAGGAAGATAATAATCTTTTTCATAGTTTTCAATCAATTTTTGTAAAATTGGAAATTATTACCACTACCACCCAACTTAAAATGTTGATGAAAACCAGGCATGCTTAACCAACGAACCGATATCATTTCGTTACGATAATTAACGTTAATAAACGAAACAAAGTCATTTCGATTCGTTTATTAACGTTAAGAACGTCAAATTAACGAAATGATTTCGTTTCGTTTTCTGCCATATCAAAACGAAGTCAAATCGTTTATGTTGATTATTAATATTTTTGTACATTAATAAAATTGTACATGTGTACATATGTATGTATGCATGTATGTTCATACGTGTTTTCGCGAAGCGTCTGCTGGCTTCAGACTTAAGGGCCCATTACTGATACTTAGCATAGACTTGACTTGACTTGGCGTAAACTTGGCAATTTAGCACCGATTATACTCCACTTAGCGCATACACTCTGGCATCATAATCAATAAGTGTCAATCTGTAGCTCAAAACGAAATGGAAACAAATAAATGGCATCTCAAAATGTAAACGTCACTTAGAACTTACATAGAAAATCAAAATTCAACAGACTTCTAAGTCAAGTTAAGTGTTGCTAAGTTTTGAGTAATCAGTAACATGCAACTCACTGATTTTCGAAAGTTATAATTTATATTTATTAGGGTCGGCAAAATATAAAATTTAATTTTTCCTTTTGGTATAGTGAAAATATTTTTCAGGACAACGAAACATTTAGGCAATGAATAAGGTATAAATTATTGTAGTCGTTAGGGAGCTGTACGTCGTGTTGTCAAGAAGTGTCTGCTGACTAGAGTCTTAAGCTAGCAGACACTCCCGTTTCTCGGAACCGGACGCAGCTTTAAATTTTTGTTTGCGGTATTAAATTGCCAATAAATGTAATATCAATTATCGAAGTCGTTCGGAAGTCGTAGGTCGTGTTTTCACGAAGTGTCTGCTGGCTTGAGTCTTAAGCTAGCAGACACTCCCGTTTCTCGGAACCGGACGCAGCTTTAAATTTTTTTTTGCGGTACTAAATTGCCAATAAATGTAATATCAATTATCCAAGTCGTTCGGAAGTCGTAGGTCGTGTTTTCACGAAGTGTCTGCTGGCTTGAGTCTTAAGCTAGCAGACACTCCCGTTTCTCGGAACCGGACGCAGTTTTAAATTTTTTTTTGCGGTACTAAATTGCCAATAAATGTAATATCAATTATCCAAGTCGTTCGGAAGTCGTAGGTCGTGTTTTCACGAAGTGTCTGCTGGCTTGAGTCTTAAGCTAGCAGACACTCCCGTTTCTCGGAACCGGACGCAGCTTTAAATTTTTTTTTGCGGTACTAAATTGCCAATAAATGTAATATCAATTATCCAAGTCGTTCGGAAGTCGTAGGTCGTGTTTTCACGAAGTGTCTGCTGGCTTGAGTCTTAAGCTAGCAGACACTCCCGTTTCTCGGAACCGGACGCAGCTTTAAATTTTTTTTTGCGGTACTAAATTGCCAATAAATGTAATATCAATTATCCAAGTCGTTCGGAAGTCGTGGGTCGTGTTTTCACGAAGTGTCTGCTGGCTTGAGTCTTAAGCTGGCAGACACTCCCGTTTCTCGGAACCGGACGCAGCTTTAAATTTTTTTTGCGGTACTAAATTGCCAATAATTGTAATATCAATTATCCAAGTCGTTCGGAAGTCGTAGGTCGTGTTTTCACGAAGTGTCTGCTGGCTTGAGTCTTAAGCTAGCAGACACTCCCGTTTCTCGGAACCGGACGCAGCTTTAAATTTTTTTTTGCGGTATTAAATTGCCAATAAATGAGGTATAAATTATTTAATATATAATATTGTTGTTTGCTATAGTGTGTCTGCCACCTTAATAGGACCGACCTTATGACGCATAATAGAAAATTAGTAAAATTTTGGACAATGAGCGTGGCATTGCCCACTTTTAATAAAGGTAATTTAAAAGTTTTGCAAGCTGTAATTTGGCAGTCTTTGAAGATATCATGATGAAATTTGGCAAGAAAGTTACTCCTATCACTATATATGTGCTAAATTATTAGCACAAATTAGCAAAATCGGTTAGCGAACACGCCCACTTTTTAAAAAAACATAGTTTTAAAAGTCAAATTTTGACAAAAAATTTAATATCTTTACAGTATATAAGTAAATTATGTCAACATTCAACTCCAGTATTGATATGGTGCAACAAAATACAAAAATAAAAGATAATTTCAAAAGGGGCGTGGTTCCGCCCTTTTTCAATTAATTACTTTTAATGCCATAAGTCGAACATAAATTTACAAATCCTAGTAAAATTTAGTAAGGGCATAGCTTCTATGACGATAACTGTTTGCTGTGAAAATGGGCGAAATCGGTTGCAGCCACGCCCAGTTTTTATACACAGTCGACCGTCTGTCCTTCCGATCGGCCGTTAACAGGATAACTTGAACAAAAATCGATATATCTTTACTAAATGGGCGAAATCCGACTATGACCACGCCCACTTTTTCGATATCGAAAATTTCGAAAAATGAAAAAAATGCCATAATTCTATACCAAATACGAAAAAAGGGATGAAACATGGTGATTGGATTGGTTTTTGTGACGCAAAATATAACTTTAGAAAAAACTTTGTAAAATGGGTGTGACGTCTGCCATATTAAGTAGATGAAAATGAAAAAGTTCTGCAGGGCGAAATCCAACGCCCTTGGAATCATGACAGGAATACTATTCGTGGTATTACATATATAAATAAGTTAGCGGTACCCGACAGATGATGTTCTGGGTCACCCTGGTCCGATATCTCGCAAACACCTTCACATATACAATTAGGTTCACCCCCTTTTAAAACCCTCATTAATACCTTAAATTTGATACCCGTATCGAACACATTATAGAGCAGGCATGCTTAACCAACGAACCGATATCATTTCGTTACGATAATTAACGTTAATAAACGAAAGACATTTCGATTCGTTTATTAACGTTAAGAACGTCAAATTAACAAAATGATTTTGTTTCGTTTTCTGCCATATCAAAACGAAATTAAATCGTTTATGTTGATTATTAATTTCAAACTATGCTGGCAAAGCTGATTGATGGCGGAGTCATTAAAGGTGAAAGCATTAGCCAAGCTGATTGCAACTTTTCTCATGAATTTTGACAGTACGAACATTTCTCAGAGTATTTTTGACATTACCACCAACGAATTACACAAACAAATTACATGGAGTTTGTGTGTGTATGTCCGCTCGCTGTTGCCACCTTACGGCTTCACCATGGCTATAGCATTGCCAGCACAATTCAAACATAAAGTATCACGTTTTTGTTAACGTTTGTAACGTTAACGAAAACTTTTCGTTTCGGTTAAAAACGAGATACAATTTATCTTGATAATTTCTTTATCGATATTTCGAAGTGTTTCAACGGAAACGGTGGAAATTTTTTGATAAACGATTAGCTTAACGTTAAGGTGCAGGGGCCATTGCATCACGTAGTTTGCAATATTGGATTTTCTATTAATTTTCTTATTACTTTCATAAGCCCTGTCATGTTTCCGTTCTTTAGCTTCGAAATATTTTGAAGTCTTACTGCAGCAAGTGTTGCCTCTAGCTCTATTAGAATAGGTAAGAAAGGTATTATCACTATGGCATATCAGGAATTTTATATTTTATTATTATTAACTTAGCAGTTCCAGTATAATTCTTTTATAGACAGCAAAACCTAAACGGTTTATCCGGAATTTTAATAATATTTATAATAACTGGGTATATATCGTCGGCCTTTTACCAATAAACATTTGGCTTGAGTTACAATAAATTATGTTTCTCCAGTTAAGAAAATTATAGATTTCATCTTGTAAAACGTTTCAAATACTGGTTGTCACCATGACAATTCATTATTTTAATACTCAGCTGAGCAGAGCTCATAGAATATATTAATTTTGTTCGCTTAACGGTACCCCGTAACGGCATAAACTAATGGAGATATAGACTTCCATATATCAAAATGATCTGGACGAAAAAAGAAATTCATTTAGCCATGTCCGTCCGTCCGTCTGTCTTAAAACACGATAATTTGAGTAAATTTTGAGGTATCTTAATGAAATGTATGTACGTTCCTGGGCACTTATCTCAGATCGCTATTTAAAATGAACGAAATCGGACTATAAAAGCACGCCCACTGTCCTTCCTCTAGGCCGTTAACACGATAACTCGAGCAAAAATCGATATATCTTTACTAATTTTCACGTACTTATCTGAACTCACTTCATCCTGGTATTAAAAATGGGCGGAATCCGACTATGACAACGCCCACTTTTTCGATTTCGAAAATTTCGAAAAATTAAAAAAATGCCACAATTCTATACCAAATACGAAAAAAGGGATGAAACATGGTAATTGGATGGGTTTTTTGACGCAAAATATAACTTTAGAAAAAAACTTTGTAAAATGGGTGTAACACCTACCATATTAAGTAGAAGAAAATAAAAAAGTTCTGCAGGGCGAACTCAAAAGCCCTTGGAATCATGGCAGGAATACTGTTCGTGGTATTACATATATAAATAAATTAGCGGTACCCGACAGATGATATTCTGGGTCACCCTGGTCCACATTTTGGTCGATATCTCGAAAACGCCTTCACATATACAACTAAGAGGGCCACTCCCTTTTAAAACCCTCATTAATACCTTTAACTTGATACCCATATCGTACAAACACATTCTAGAGTCACCCCTGGTCCACATTTATGGCGATATCTCGAAAAGGGGTCCACCTATAGAACTATGGCCGACTCCCTTTTAAAATACTCTTTATTACCTTCCATTTGATACCAATGTCATGCAAACACATTCCAGGGTTACCCTAGGTTCATTTTTCTACATGGTGATTTTCCCTTATTTTGTCTCCAAAGCTCTCAGCTGAGTATGTAATGTTCGATTACATCCGAACTTAGCCTTCCTTACTTGTTTGAAATATTTTTGTATATATTTTTTTCTATATAATAGAAAAACCCTTTTACGAATTGAACGCTCTTAAATTGTTATAATTCAATATGGTAGTTCAATCCACGGCAATCAAATACAAGTTAAAAGTCATGCTCCTAAATTGAGATATATTTATGTAGTAAGCAATAGGTCGTAATTTTAGTTGATTCGAACGTAATTTTATACATTTTACGTATGCAAAATAGATATTTGCAGTATTTTGAAGCTGAACTAAATGCAACTTTTTAAACTCGAAGCGCTACTAATTAAAATTTTCTTGCTCTATTATGTTGTAACCGTACTGAAATTTGTATGATCATAATTTTGTAGTTTTTTTTTTTTTACTTGTTATATGCCTCCATACAAACATTTTTTCTCACCATCAACAATGTGAAGCTAATGAATCTGAGCAAATTTTGTATGCATGCAATTTAAGCTGCAGTGCCGTGTAGTTGGTTGCAGAAGTGCACATCAGAGCCGTCGCAATTGCATACCAAACCTTTTGCTCTGCATACATATATACATATTTGCGTACGCCCAACAAACATTTATTTTACAGAAAACGAATCGAATTCTAATGTATTTCTCTAAGGTAGAAGGTTAGAACACGATTCGCGAAACTGTTCTCCATATCGGGAAGAGGGTTAGAATTGTAATCGAATTATAGCGTCCATTTCAAATTGGTTTTAATGTGAATTGAAACCCAATTGAATGCAATTATTTAAAATTAACTGGTGTTGTTTTTATTTTCGCCCTTTCAAAAGTTATATTAACCCAGATATGCCGAGCGTACTACATGTAGTACACCTGTTATTTTCAAAATATTTCGTAAACAGTAATTTAAACTAAGTAACCAACTTGTCGCTGTGATACTGTACAAAACAGGCATCATAGTTGTCATAGTTGTCAAAATTTCTGTTGCAATTCCTTGATTGTCTTTTTTAATATCAAAAATGCGACTTTTTTGAAATTGTCAAAAGTGTGAAGATGTCGCGTAACGGTAAGAAAAAAATATTTTAGCCTATTTTGTTTTCTTCTGTTTTTGTATATTTTATTAAAAATAGTTGTAGGAATTGAGGTACACCAGTAGTGGAAGTGTAAAACCCAATTATATGTGATTTTTGTTGATTTATTTGCTGGCGTACTAGTACGTTTGGCACTAGAGTACAAAAAAAAATAAAAAAACAACAAATTTTTTGTTTTCAGTTTTTAACTTTAAATGAAATAATAAGTACTCTAGAAGAATAAAAACGATTTTTCCTATATAACCAAAAATTACTACTTTTTCCTTGTGTATGTGCCGAGCTACTACATGTAGTACACCCTACAAAATCGTATAAAAAATATTTTTTTTAATTTATCTTAACTTCTGTAATATTTTATGTTAAAAGAACGGTATTAAAAAATATTGTGGAAATTGCTTCACCAGCATATCTGGGTTAAAAACAATTTTCCAGTTCTAGGCCACATATATGAGTAATAAAAGCTCGAAAGAGCTCGAAAATTCTTTTTAATTAAAATTAACCGTTTAAACGGTTAAGCGCCAGTTAAGGTAAGTGGTTTTAAATTAAATCAATTTTCATTGTGTTATCATATCAACAGCTTTTCACGATTTTTTAATTATTTTGTATAACACTAGGAATGAGTGATCATATCCTACAAATAATCGATAATTGTGACAACATTGCATATCTGGTGTTTCTCAAATCGTTCTCTAGTCGAATTCTAACATATTTCTCAATAAGAGATGCCCTAGAGTACTACATTAGAATTCTAATGTAAAATCACAATATATCTCTATCGTTAGAAACTGTGTTTCCTGGGTATAGACTACATAAATACTGTAACGAATGTTAGCAGCACTGAGCGATGCTATCGTCTCTAAGCCGATGCTAACCAGTGACGTGAATGCACATCAATAATTCATCATTATGTATCTACATAAACGAATAAATAATTGCGTCTACACATATGTACGTATACGAACATCTGAGCGGCAATGCACAAATACATGCATATATCTTATCTGAGTTGTCACAAGAGAGAGCAATAATTTGTGCACGTAGTTGTGGCTGGCAATTTTGTAGCCGAAACAACTAGTAACTTCTGGAAATCGAAGAGCCTAGAAGTATGCAGCGTAAACTATAAAAGCAGTGCAGGCGAGTAAGAAGAATTCAGTTTGATTTGAATTGTCAAGCAGTTACGAGTAAGACGATATCTAGCGAGCAATAGCACTATTATTTTGAAAGTCAGTTTCCTTTAAGCTATCAGTTTGGTTATTAAGCTATTCGTTGTACAGTTGGAGTGTTATTGTGAAGTACTTTAATAAAGGCCATTTTGCATTACTACAAATTGGAGTTATTTATTCAACAGTTTAGTGATTCGAACTTAGCAGAGGATTGCAAATAAGAGGATTTGCAAGTAAATTCGTAACAATTGGTGTCAGAAGAGGAATTGTTGAATAAATTCCGGAGGACAACAAGGACATGGCAAAGTTCAGTGAATTGAAGATCCAGCAACTAAAGAAGGAGTTGGAGAGCCGTGGATTGAATACAAGCGGCGTTAAACTTGAACTTCAGGCACGGCTACGAGAGGCAATGGAAGCGGAAGGAATTGATGTGGAAGAGTATGACTTTCATCTTGATGGCGAGGAAGTAACAAAAATTGAAGAGAAAAACGAAACATCGCAGACGGTTACCAGCACAGACTTGAACATGATATTGGCTGCAATATCTGCACAAACATCGACTGTAGCATCAATGTCGTCACAAATGTCATCACAACTGGAAGAGCAGAAGACATATATGGCATCACAACTGGAAGAACAAAAAACGTATATGTCATCTCAACTGGAAGAACAGAAAACGTATATGTCATCTCAACTGGAATCACAGGAGACACGTATTACATCCAAGATGGAAACTCAACTGGCAGAGCAGAAGACATATATGGCATCCCAACTGGAATCACAGGAGGCACGTATTTCAGAAATGACGTCGCAAGTGTCATCTCAACTGGAAGACCAAAAGACATATATGGCATCTCAATTGGAAGCGCAAGAGGCACGTATGTCTGAAATTTCGGCAGAAATTTTGGAACAGGTATCATCAAAACTGGAAGCGCAGGATGCAAAAATGGCTCAATTTCAGGCAGAAGTAGATGATTTAAAAGGTCGTATGGAGCAGTTACAACTAAATCGCCCAGCTGTTTCAGCGAGTAATCCAAAGGTAAAGACACCATCCTTTGACGGTTCTGTTCCTTTTCAGGTCTTTAAGCTACAGTTTGAGAAGACCGCAGCAGTGAACCAATGGAATGCTGAAGATAAAGTTGCAGCTCTGTTCGTGGCACTGAAAGGGCCTGCCGCGGAAATCTTACAGACCATCCCAGAGTACGAGCGGAACCATTACGAAACATTGATGAGCGCTTTAGAGAGACGTTACGGAAGCGAGCATAGGAAACAGATATTCCAAATTGAGTTGCAAAACCGCTACCAAAAAGCAAATGAGACATTGCAGGAGTTTGCTTCAGATATTGAAAGATTGGCTCATCTTGCAAATGCGGACGCACCCGTGGAATACACTGAAAGGGTAAAGATTCAGAGCTTTATAAATGGCATACGGGACGTCGAAACAAAGCGAGCTACATACGCAAACCCAAAGCCAACATTCGCAGAAACGGTGTCACAAGCTCTGATTCAGGAAACAGCGTCGCTTCTGTGTAAGCCAGTTTTCAAAGCACGCCGTGTGGAAGTAGAAAGGCCAGAGTGGGTAGAAACAATTTTGGAAGCACTGAAGGGATCTCAACAGAAGAATGCCGGAGTTATTAAATGTCTCAAGTGCGGCAACCCAGGTCACATTGCACGTCATTGCGATCTTGGTCCTAATAGTTCCAACAATGTGGGTGGCCGTAAACGCAAAGCTGGAGGAGATGAGCAAGAGCGAGTAAGAGGTAGAGAGCTAGATCCAGCTATTGAATGCCCTGTAATATCTGTGTTGCAAATTGGTAGAAAATCGAGCAGTCTTACCGTCAGAGGCAATGTCGATGGCAAGGAGCGTGTACTGACTGTAGATACGGGCGCATCTCATTCCTTGATTCGATCTGAATTAGTCAACAGGAGAGTTAAACCGTTACCTGGAGCAAGGTTGCGTACGGTCACAGGCGAGTATAACCAAGTCCAGGGAGAAGTGATATGTGAAGTACTGATTGGGAAGGTCATGGTTTTACACAAATTCGTTGTGGCGGAGATCGTTGATGAAGTCATATTGGGAGTGGACTTCTTGGTTGACCATGACATCAAGATCGATATGCAGAAAAGGGTGATGCTTTATAAGAACCAGGATGTGCCAATTAACTTCAGTCTGGAAAAAGGTTTCAGCAGTAATCGAGTACTGGTGGAGAAAAATCGACAAAGGCCACGAAAGTCAAAGGTAAAGGTTGAGGAAACGAATGGGCCAAACAAAGCGAAATCAAAAGTACCTGCGACAAAAACACCGGCATTGACAAACCCTAATGGACGCACTAAAACAACTGCAAGAATTTTGCAGGAAGCATGCAAGGGTGGTTTCAAGCCATCGCGCACTTCTGTTGGGAAACGGCGGAACGATATTGTCAAGCCAATCCGTCAAGCGCAAGCTCTGCGAAGTAGTTCATTGGTCAAACAACAGAGTGTGAGGAAACGACTAAGGATAATTAGTAGTAAGATCAAACGCAGGTACAATGAGAACAATAATTCGGAAGGGTTCTTGGAGGGAGATTTGGTACTGTTAAACAACCCTCACCGGCGGAAAGGTGTTCCAGCCAAAATTCGGTGCATTTGGGAAGGCCCGTACAAGGTTGTGAAGAAGATCAGTAATTCCATCTACCGCATACAAACCATTGGGAAACCACGAAATAGAAAGGTGGTTCATTTGGAGATGCTAGCGGCGTTTAGATCGAGAGATTTGTCTGATCGGGACGATCAGACTTAGGTGGAGGGCAGTGTAACGAATGTTAGCAGCACTGAGCGATGCTATCGTCTCTAAGCCGATGCTAACCAGTGACGTGAATGCACATCAATAATTCATCATTATGTATCTACATAAACGAATAAATAATTGCGTCTACACATATGTACGTATACGAACATCTGAGCGGCAATGCACAAATACATGCATATATCTTATCTGAGTTGTCACAAGAGAGAGCAATAATTTGTGCACGTAGTTGTGGCTGGCAATTTTGTAGCCGAAACAACTAGTAACTTCTGGAAATCGAAGAGCCTAGAAGTATGCAGCGTAAACTATAAAAGCAGTGCAGGCGAGTAAGAAGAATTCAGTTTGATTTGAATTGTCAAGCAGTTACGAGTAAGACGATATCTAGCGAGCAATAGCACTATTATTTTGAAAGTCAGTTTCCTTTAAGCTATCAGTTTGGTTATTAAGCTATTCGTTGTACAGTTGGAGTGTTATTGTGAAGTACTTTAATAAAGGCCATTTTGCATTACTACAAATTGGAGTTATTTATTCAACAGTTTAGTGATTCGAACTTAGCAGAGGATTGCAAATAAGAGGATTTGCAAGTAAATTCGTAACAATACATATATCCATACATATGTACATATATGTTAATAAGTGCACCAAAAGCAGCAACTGTAAAAAGAAGAAAACAAAAAAGTAATGGATCCACATAGCAATGATTGTTCCTACGGCCTGTATCACATCCCATTTGCCACTTTGGCTTTGTGTTTTACAAAATATGCTTTTAAATATTTAACAATGTAAGCTTAACAGTCTTCAGCAAAAACGACGTCATCGTAACATCAACAATACCATTTCATTAATCTTTGTTTGGCTGGGGAAACTATGTTAATAATGAATTGCAGTCATATCATTGACAGTAAAGGTAAATGGCCAACATAACATTAGCACGATCATAAAAGAAAAATGATTTAAGTGGTCTGTATTCTACGGATGAAATTATTGAATAACCTTAGTGCACTGTACTTAAGATGGTTGTTTTAATAGGTTACAGATACCATGCGATATAGAATAATTTTTTATTTAATTTAAATTCAAATGTATCGTAAACTTGCCACATTAATTAATCAAACTAGTTCAATTAGCAATAGTTTAAACTGTAGTTATTAAAATATCAATATCCTTGGATTAAGACAGCAACTTATATCCCTTATCGCGTTAGGAGTTAGAGAATTAGAAACATAAATTGTTCTGACTTCGCAAGTAAACGACTCATTTATAATAATATGTCCACATAAGACTAGCAAGTTTCACTATTCGTATGATAGACTAGAAAGTTTCGTTATTCGATTGGAAGACTAGCACATTTCACGATCCAAACATGCTAGTCTTCTACGCAAATAACGAACTGCGCTAGTTGGGAATTTGAAACGTGATAGTTTTCTTTGACGGTATAAATATAAATACCAGGGATAGGTTAGATCTACTTCTTAATGAAAGTTAATAAAAAGCTACCTAAAACTGTATTACGGCTAGATCCTGGAAACGCAAAGAATGGAGAACAATTCGCCGAAACTCGTCCTATATGGCAAGCGTGGACATTCCTCCATATGAATATAGCATACTCGGACATGGATCGTGCTAGGGATGATGTCATTGTAATTTCAATGTACATACATATAAGGACCTTTGATTTGAAAAAAATTGCGCCGCAGCCGAAAGTTGGGAATAAAAAACGCGCGATCTTCTTTTCCAGTTCCAACTTTCTTATCGTTATCCTTATTTCTAAAAAATCCAAAATGAAAGCGGCTCATTATGTAACCCCTCCAGTATAATTTTTTATGATATAATTTATTACACCGGCACACAAAATGAAAAAAAATGCAATATTGCTGGGATTTTGTCACAAAGACGGAAAGATTACACTAAATGAAAGCGACAGCTTCAAAAAAGTCATTCGGTAACAACTTGCTCAATAATGACACTCACAAACTGAACCGCAGCTAACGTCACCGGCACAATAAGCTGTATTAGTATGAATCAAAAAAAACGGTGATTTGTGCGGCGACTAAGTGAAAAAGGTAGCAGATGTCGCAGTGAACTGCAGTAGATAATAGCACGAATCACATATTCTAGGAGCTTATTGTTCTGCTTTGACTATAGCTGTGATTGCATCTATGCTCACGATTACAGGTAAGCCTGTTCAGTAACAATGACTGTTTCAAATCAGTCACAAATAACGTAATTTCTCACAAATCTGCAAACTCGTAACTCGCTGAGGGAGATATTCTTCTTCCCCAATAACCAAACTATCGCTCTTTATTTATCTTAAAAAAAAGACTTTCCATTCGAAATCAACTTATAATGCTCATCTACGCGCAACGTGTTTTCCACGTTCGAAATAGTGACTGTTTGTTATATGTGACCCGGCCTATGAAAAGGTGGCTTATGACTCAAAAAAAAAAAGAAAACTACTAAGAAGCTGAAGGAATGCATTGTTTATCTTTAACAGCTGTTTCTCAAAATTTCTTTTTTGAGTCATAAGCCACCTTTTCATAGGCCCGGTCACATATGATGCAGCAACAAAAGTGTCTCAGCATCATTAATGCCAAATGAATACAACGGCGAGTAAAACACACAAATGATTACAATACCGATGGCGATAATTTATAAAAGCTTTAATGACGAAAACCAACGTGCAAGAAAGAAAAAAAATGAAAAATTAATAAGCAGCATACTAAATATATGTATATTATATGTTTTTTATGTCAAGAAAAAAATCAATTTCACAAATTATTCAATACCTGTGCAATGTTCGGCATGCAATTATCTTTACTTGGCGTCACCGCCTTTGCCCACCTCCTTGGGTGGCTTGCATTATGCGATTTGTTGCCCAGAGCTGACAAAAAATTTCGATAAGCAGCATGTCGCCTGCATTCAAAAGATGCCTCATAGTAACGGATTTTTTAAGTGATTTTGCTGACGCTGTCAGTTTCGTCGGTCTGGAACATATCATTGACGATGCTCTTTCCATGTTTTGTTTACATACATATTTAGAAACAAACCCGTCGAAAAATATTTATATCTATTTTATTTTAGATTACAGGTATTCATTGGCATTGTGCACTATATCGTCCTCCTACTACCACTAAAAAAGGAGTGGTGGTGGAAATGTTCGAAGACAACTGTTCAGCTGGAAATCCACAAACAAAATACGTTTGATGGTAGAATAATGTAAGAAGAAGTACTACCTCTGACGAAATATTTGAATCTTTAGAACTGTTTTACAAATATGAAAGCAAACACGCAGTTACAACAAACAAACATGAATAATAAATGGACAAAAGCCACAAACACACAAAATATGTCATTGGACTAAAATCACTTACTTCTACCTGCCTTAAACAGATAAACGATAAAACCACTTGAAATACTTTTTCCTCGGTAGTTGCAATAGGCACCGAAATATAATTAATTAGAATAATGGTGGTGAGAAAGGGAGGAGAAGAGGGAGAATGTAAAAAATAAAATCTTCTGAAAGTTACTTAAAACTATGACGGTAAATCAAAGTCGGGGTAGAACCACGCTTTCCAGTCTTATATATATAGTTCTTTATATCTTTAAAAACGCTTACACAATTTTTTTGTTGGTTATGTAAAACTATTTTCTTTGTTTGCCATTAGTTATTGTTATATGCTCGCGTTTATCGCGCTTTAATTTTTTTATTAATGGTTTTGCATGTGCAACAGCTGTTTCTTCTTTCTTTTCGAGTTAACGTGCCTTGCTTGCCACCGATTCCAGTGTTTGTTTATGCCTGAATCTAGCTTCCAAAATGTTGAATTTGCTGTTTTGAGCAACACCTGGCAGTGATGATGCCATAATTGCCTAGTGCTTTTGTGTGCTATATGTAATAGCTTATGCAATGCTGTTGGTAGCGTAAAGAAAGAAAAACTTGACAAGCGTAGGCGTGAAGATAAAAAAAAGGTGAGCTAATGGAGAATGAGTTTGATGACAGAAACTGCCAATATTATAAAATTTCATAATGTTACGTATTTTTTTTGTTTTTTTAAAAATTTTTTTTTTTTTTTGAATTGCAAGTTTCTTTATGACATGTTTGCTCTAAATATTGTATATGAAGGCCTAGGAATAGAAACATTTACAGTGTTATGCTACATGATGGCAACTTGACATACCTTTGACTGCAATATGTACCAATTCCAATGAAAAATTTAGGTATTCTGCTAAATTACTGGTTAAATTTTTTTGTAAAGGTGGCCAAACCCCCTTTTTATTATTATTTTATAATTGTTTCTGTGACTCAATCACGCTAAAAGAGATGGACGGATTCGAATGACATTTGGCACACAGAATGCCACTACTATAAGGAAGGATCGTGTGTCTATTATTAGCTCTAAACATTAAGCAAAGACCAATTTATTGAGAATATAAGTCGAGGTGGAAATTCGAATAAGGTGTAAGCAAATTCTGTTTTCTGAGGAGCCCCAATACGTTTCTTCTTCTTCAGGAACCACTTGGACCCTTTGAGGCACATCAAGGTTTTTTGTATGCGTTACGGAACACTTTTGAGATCATTTCAAAATTGTTTTCGTTATGATTTTGACGCTAGAACTTTTAGAATTTTTTTTAATATGATAAAATGGCTGGGATTGGTTGATCACACTCGTAGGTAATTCTAGCAAACACAATAAAAATTTGTAGAAAAAGGCATAAAGATGATGTATTGTAAATAAAAAGTGGCAAGTTGCCTGCAGTATAACAAAAGTGAGTTGTGAAGTGTAGGAACTCTCTATGAATTGCTGCCTACTGGTATAACGGAAAGTAGTTCCACCAAAACTTGCGGAGGTCTGAACTTATGATAAGGCTTCCCAAGTCCTGGGATACGAATATAAAAAATATTCAAATAAGGGCTTCGCGGCTGTGTTCACTAAATTCGCTTCTTGGATGTGTAGGGCTCACCTCAGCAAAGCATGCACTGAGCGCACTTTTGCTTCTTCTTTTTTTCTCTTATCTTCAAATTTATACAAAAAATTTTTTGAAATGTTGCAGGGATTGCAATGAACTGTTGTTGGCTATAACTTAAAAAAACATGCTCAAGTTCCAATTTCACCTTCATATGTAAGTAGTACACCAATACTTGCCTTACAATACTATCGATAAATTTAAATTTTACTATAAAAATCAGTTCCGATCCCTGTTTTAATCACATATCTACAATTTTCACTAAGGCTCTTTTTTTTAAATGGAGTCATTACTTTACTGAAATTTTTTACACAATTGCTCGCTCATCATTGTTGTCCAATGAAGCACAAATATTTCAACCTCATTGTAAACTCTCCATAAGTCGCACTGTTGTTATGGCTTACAGCATGGGCGACATTCACCTGCCTATTGACAGATAACTAGAAAGGTTAAACAATACCAACATGTACACAAATACAATAAAATATCAAAATTTGACAATACATGTTGCCGCTTACTGAGACAATTTATGTGTCATGCTTTGGCAGTAATCGACTTTTATGAGCAAAGTTACTCTCTACTGTATGGAAACAAAAAGAAAGAAAAAACGAACAAGAAACCAATCATACAATAAATGGAAAATCCATTGACCATTCGTTTTAATCCTCATTTCATTTCCTTTCTCTATTTTAATGCTCGCAGGGCGATGTTTCTTTGTGTGGTGCCAAATGCAATAACCAGAATATATTGTATGACTAACAGGACTTTTGAGTGCATGCGAGCAAATGGCTTTTATGGTCTGCTTGCAGTTTTCGTCGAAAAAAAAGCCAAAACATAGCTCATACCCACACACACTCTTAATATCTACTTAGAAAATCGCCTCAAAATATTAATACCATTAATCCTTAGTTGGCCAACGCTTAATCCGAAAAGTGTTGAAAGTTTCATATACCTAAGTGGATGATGGTGCTGCATTGCATACTTTTTATGCTCTGCTAAATACACAGCATGCCAAGTCATAATCGTAATTTACGTTTGCGAGATTACAAGCTTCTACTACTTAACCCAGCACGAGACTTAAACACACACCCCCACTTGCGCAATTTATTTGTTGGTTGTTCAATCGATTTTTCGTTTAACACTTACATTATCTAGACTGGCATCTTTCGTTGATGCTTTTGCAAAGCCGCCTATTCGCAAGCATTCGATTTTAACAAGAAAATGGAGAAAATTGTAGGGGCCGTTGTTTCCGCTGAGAAAAAGCATTTCATTGAAAATTTGCAAATGAAAACTTTGAAAAGCGCGAAATAAAATATATAAATACTCGAGCTCTCTAATTCTCCCTACAAATTGGCAACGTAGGTCTCGTCCTGGCAGATGCATTTACAATGAAAAGTTTTCCATGCAGAAATACATTTGGATTGTTTGCTACGCCACTGGCGAAGAGCGCCCTGCTCAGAAAAACTTGTTCCCAGTTGAAAACACGTTTTTTCCGGAATTTTTGATGTTGCTTTGCCCGACTCTTGAACCAAAGATCTTCGGTGTGGTAGGCGGAGTTCGCTACCACCACACCACCTCGGCCGCAAAAGCACGAAAAAAAATATAGCATGTGAAAAACAAAACAGAGCAAACACATCTAAGAGTATGGGAAAAATGCATTTGCAAAGCGAGTTCATTTCAACATGACACTGAGTTCACCCCATTGTTTTCGCAGTGTCAACATACATATTTGATAGATTCTAATCGCCCTATTTTCGCTCTGTTATTATTTATATTTTGCTACGACAAACCAACTCAATAGCCGAATAAACGAAGGGCAGTTGGTGGTTTACGACTCACACAGTATCTATCTTTGTAGATTTTTTTTAAAGAAAGTTGCAGCCAAATACTTTCAGTAGTGTCGCAAGATTACCTCTTTCTGAAATTTATAATGATTTATAAGTTGCATACTAATCTCAATGGCAAAGTAAGAATTGGTTAGTGCGGCATGTTGTCAATGATTTGCATAGCATTTATTCTCTATTTAGAAAAATTAGGAACGGATTAATGGTGGTGGGTTAGGGTGTTGTTATATTACGTTAAAATCTCAACTGATTTGATAACGGCTACGCTTCCGCCAGAAAGACCCTACATTGATGTGGTAGATGCCTTTTAGAGTGGTATCCTCCTTATGTTGCTCAAGATTTCGGTATAAGGATTTTTGGAATTTGGTGCTGTCCTTTGTCCTACCTAGGGTTTGTAAAGACTTTGCCTTCCTTTTTCTTTAAGGTGATCCTATAGATACTGACATATGCATTGTCGGAAAATGATGTCCGTAAACTGATAGAACTTTATTCGCTAAAGTATTCTTAAAACATTGTATGATCCATTATCATATTTGTTTTTTTTTTTTATACACCGTTCTAACTGGGTTAGTTCTTTTTGTAAACAGCTCTGGGGAGTTTGCTGAATTGCATGTAGATTATTTGTATACAATGCTTTATAAATATGATAATTTTTTGTTACATAATTAATATTAATATCAATACCATTTCATTTATATTCCGAAAAATAATACATTTTTTTTTTTCTTTTCAGGTACGTGGATTTTTTGCATTACTATTTTGGTAACTTATACTAAAACAAATATAAACAAAACACGCCATTAGAGATTAACACTAAAAAAGTGCAATGTAAAAGTGCTTAGTAACTTAAAACACAAACTTTCAACAGCTACTTAGTATTATATAAAAAAATATATAACTTATGCTACTTTCTAAAAATCGCTAATTTTTAAAGCAGTTTTTGTGCTTTGAAATTGTTTACCTTACAACTCAATTATGCAACTAATGACTCAATCAAACATTTTGCTGGCTACATGTAAAATTAGCAACATGGGCAGATTAACACAAATAGTAATTAGAAATGCTTTTTCCATCCATGAACTGAAAGAAGTAGACAAAGGAACGTAAAATACATGCAATTTTGATTGCAGAAGCTCTCCAAGGCATTTCAGACCGAAGTATTGAGAGAATTTATTTCGATTTCATCCGATTTCATTTGAGATGGGTTTAAGAATATGAAATTTCTCAGTTTGAGAGCCAACGGAAATCCCATTTAAAATGTGCCTCTTCAGTTTGAGTACTTATCAGTGATTCAACAAATATGTTTATTGGGTAAACACATGCCAATTGAACTATGGAAATGTGTTGCAATATACTTCCTCAACGACAAACTGCACTACCGCTTTAACAGTACCTACAATTAAAAACTAATCAACCCATAAAATGTACGTTTGATTTGTATGTGTGTATGTAAAAACAAATTTTACCCGAGGGTATACAACTCTCAGCGAAAATGGAAGTGGCTAGCGCTACTTTGTTGCGAACCGCAAATGTTTATATATATAAATGCGTATATCAGTTTGGAAAACCTTAAATGAAGGCTACTGTAGCCTACGTCAGAGTGATGTTTTGAAGCACAAAACTGTCACAAAGTTGTTTTAAAAATAACACTAGGCAACAACAGTTTTGCAATAAAGTAACCGTAACAATGGTATTTGCTAAAGAGAATTCGCACAGATAATTTTTCTTGAATAAACGTTTAGTCCAGGTTAATTTTTTGTTACATTGAAAGAGTGGTCTTTGGTCCAATCGATGAAAGAAATAAGGAGTCGATATTTTCTCGCTAACATGTTACGAAAAGAAAAGTTTTTTCACGTGAACTTGCGAAGCACCCTTGTAAAAGCTGACTTACATGTTATTAAGGGTGCTCCGCTAACTTCACGCACTTACAAAAGCGCGAAAATTTTTTTCTTTTCGCAACTAATTATCGACGAAGTACCGACCTATTAATTTTATGATCTATCGAAGGTGCTTCGCTAACTTCATGCTCATATACTTTTTTCAATTAATACCGATATTTTTTATTCGATACTTCAACAACGAACAAAACCCTGGTTTCTTATCGAGTTGGAGGAAGTTATCTATCGTACCACAGAATTCACTAGATATTTTATATTATGGTGTAACCCGAAATTGCCTTTTTCTCATAGTTCCTCAAAACAATTGTTTACTAACTCGGAGAAACAAACGTTTCTGGTCTATACGATCGTAGACTATAGACTGCAACCCATAAAAAAGCAGAGGCTTAGCAGGCGGCACTCCTAAAAGGAAGCCACCGCTTTCGTGTGGATACTGTTGGTGGCTCGTTATAATGCTGTGCCTTTGTCGGAAGGAGCTTACCGTAGATTTTTTAGAGGTGATGATATCAGCTTGTCGGACTAGTATTATTAAATTTCCGAAGCTCTTAAGGTCATTTCTGATTTGAATGGAAATATGAGGTCGACGCTGATTAAGGAGTTATCTGGCGAATTACGACAATTTTCTACGACTCTGGCGGTAGCGTCGCTATTAAAAATCCTGAATGTCACAAGTATTGTTCCCTACCATCGGCTTGTTGTTGCTTTAGGTCATGTTGTGCGTTCAAGCGCTTCCTGCTCTGGTTATGAGTTCAAAGTCGACATCACCTCGCTGGATATTTAACCTTGATGTTCTAAGGTATTGTCTCTGCAGCAAACGTTGAGGTCAACTCTTTTGTACTATAAGGTGTGATGAGTGGATAACATTAAAATAGGAAATCTACATGGATTTCTGCCAATCGGAAGCGGAAAGGATTTAATAACACTACTACTGCTGGGAACATTTTTTTCATGTGATATTGGTGGCGATATTTGGTGTTTCGAGTCTTAAGATATTTAAAATTTTGTAGAGCGATAGTTAAGAATGCCCAAACACAAAGTGAATGGTACATAAAGCCTCCCAAGAGTGTCGTAATTGTTTATTTTACATATCTTGCTGCAAGTATTCGACTACTACGAGCACAATCGATCAAGAAAATATAGCAAATTGTTTCCATATACGAACATAATTAATGAAGGTTAATCAAGGCTATTAATAACGGTTAAACTTGTATGCATTCATGGATTAGTAAGTGCATTTACTATAGCGAGATAATTGCGCCAAATCACTTAAGCGACTACTTACATACATGATGAACCGCAGTAATCCTGTCATACACAATGTTTGTGTGTTTTCCTTGAATTTGTTTTGTCATTAGTTCAGCTCAATTACACTTTCAATTTCATATCGTATCAAAGTAATTAATATTTTTATCGCATGCTATTTGTTAGACAGGCTTTATTTTTATTTTTTTGTTGAATATATGTACATATGTATATAGATTTGATACCAGTGTTGTGATGTAAATAGATATACGAGTATGTATTTTTTCAGCTGTCGGCACGCATGCGCAACACTTTGAAACAAATAGACTGTTCACATTTTGTTACATACTTGAATATGTAGTAGTTATGTGCGTAATATAAACGCGCATAATTCATTCAAACGTTTCTCATTCATGTAGTCAAATACGCATTCATTCATGTCTCGTGCTTTCCTAACAGTTATACGGACGTATGTATGTATGCATTCCATAAAAGGTAACCATTCAGTTGTGTGATGTGTATGTGACTGACGTTATGTCGTCATTAACACTAAAAGTAACCATAAATCAAAATAGCAAACGTATGTCAAATCGCAGAAATATATTTATACATGCATACATACACACATATTCACATACATACATATATGGTACTCATACGCCATGTACACTGCAGTAACCTGCAAATATATTCCAATAAATGTGTAGACTTTTTCTTGCAGTTGTAAAAAGTAATGGTTTTACTACTGAAACAACAACTTTTAAATAATTTATCTGCCATTTGATAACCACATTTCATACTTATGAAGCATGCGTAGCAAGCTTAATTACTTCTTTTTGTCTTTGTTGTTATTGGATCAACACTTCGTTAAGTGACCGCATTTGTTGGTTTATTACTTATTTACCTCAAGTCTGACGTTGTGTATCTTCCTATTATAGCTTTGATTTGCGACATTGATGTATTACTTTTCTTTTGCCTTTTTCATTTCCTTGCTCTTCCTGATTTGCTTCTTCAATTTTTTTTTTCTAATGACATTATATTTGACTCTCATGTCATTTATTATTTTATTACGCGCATATTATCATTTACGATGTTAGTTGGTTTGTTGTCATCACCATCAATGCCAATTCTTTCATATTTACGACACTCTGGTGGTCAGTCATCATGTATTCATTGCCATGGCATTACTCATCCGCGTTCACATATCATAATTTTATTTCGAAGTTGTTGTGGTTTTGTTTTCTTTGCATATTTCATCTTATTGCGGTTGTAGTCATGGATTAAGCGTTTATTGTATTGTGTTTTTATTTTTTGTTGCTTGAGAGGGTTATACCAAATTACACTCACTTAGGCAGATACAAAGCAATTTATAAAAATCTCTTAAGGAAGTGCAATGTCATAGTTTTAAATGGGTTGTTTTTGAACCTTTTTGGCCGATCTTTGAAGAAAACAAAAGTTTGTTTTTTTCTACACGTTTCGACGCAGTTCCCGCGAGTTCTAAAGTTTGGTACCTTATCCAATGAAAATAATTAAGTCATAGTTTTAAGTTTCCCTCCTCAATTAAATTTTTATATTTTTTTATGCAAGTAATATAATGAAAGAAAAAACCCATTGTCCGAAAATAGATTATCCATAAGAGGAGCCTTAGATAATCAGTAATCTTGTTTCATGAGGAAGCAGCTTGTTCTTCACAGGATGAGATATTAAAATCAGATATAGACCGAAGGTGCCGAACCTCAATGTGTCCCTTTGTTGTGTCCTTTAACATGGATATAAAAGAGGCATAGAGCTACGTACGACCGCCGCTCTGTATATATCTTTAGGAAAATCGAGCAATGCACTATTAATCTTTGCTTCCAAATATTGGTTCCGAAAGTAATACTTTCTGAGTCGGGGCGTCTTACCCTTTTATTCTTATATCATAACCTAGCCAGCGAAGCGTTTGGGCTGTTATTCGTAACACTATGCTAACGACTACCGGCCGCCAACGTACACGGCCTACAACACCAACATTAAAAATTTAAAAAAAGGTTGATTTCAATTAGAAACCAGTTATTGTACGTGGGGTCACCCCTGGACAGTGGTTTGGCAAACACTACGGGTGTATTTTGGCCATGAAAAGTTTCTCAGCAAAAATGCGTCTGCCTTGCAGTCGCCGTTTGGAGTCGGCATAAAACCTGTAGGCCCGTTCTGCTAATTTGTAAGAAAAATAAGAAAGGATCACGACGCTAATCGGAAGAAAAGTTCGGCCTAAATCTCGGAGGGAAATCACAATAAGTATTTTTATTTTTTTATTTTACAGCTCATGACATTTTTGTTTGCTATTAATGCCGGTTTCTAATTGAGCGAGGCCCTTCACCGTGGCGTGGCGGCCAAAGCGCAAATGAGTCGATCTTTTCGTTTAAGATGAAAGCAAGTACATCGCTTTCGCCTCGTTCACCACAAGACCCACACCACCCCACAAGTTTGCCTCTTTATTCAAAGCACGACTTAACGTGCGTTTGTTGAGTCCAATAATATGATATGATGTGATGGTTTTGCTCAACGTCTTTTACAAGGACTAATTTTATAAGTTGAGACAAGCTCTTCAAAAACAACAAAAGAAAGCTTGTATCTACACAATTTGTTCATATGTTTCCAGTTAGCGGTGATTAGGCGAAAATAACAACCGTTACTGCAATTTGGGTCCAACATTCAATCAAACCAATCATCGAATTTAATTAGTTTGCGGGAAAGGTGAACAAAATTCATATTTATATTTTGATATGTACAAACATTCATACATACAAACATTATATATTTTTAAATAAATGGCCATTTTGACAACAATTAATAACAAGGTGGGCGCAGCAACTATAAACACATATGTACGTATTTTTTGTTAAACAACAATCACTTTTCAACATTTTGGAGTTCCTTTCATATTCAACCAATTTGCGATGTCTTCAACAGTCAACTTTTAGCGATAGCGCAGAATGATCGAAAGAAAAGCGGCAAACCTATCTTAATACCGCTGATACGGAACAACTTTAAAGACGAAGAATTGATGAGTTTAGGGAGTGCAAGTGACACATCAGCCGCACCAGCTAACCACCAACCAACATATCGCAATCACAGGTGAAGCGAAGTAAGATAGTTGCTTGCCGCGATCAACGGAGTAGTCAATTGGCCGCCGAAAGTGGATGAGTGGTCAAAAGCCAGTCACCACTTCGAGTGAAAGATGTTAAAGATTAGAAAGCGAAACCGACTGGGGAAAAAGTCTGGTGCGCTATTACGAATTAACTTTTGCGAGTTATTAAGAAAAATTGTGTGTTATACGCTGATCTTGCATGCGTGGCAAGTAAGGAAAGGACGTGGGTTGAGTTGGTCCGCAACGTTTCAAACTAAATCTCGTCATTTAGTTGCAAAGAAATTATGAGTACACGTGCATTTGGTGACTTGTTGACTGTTGTCGTACTATCGGCAATTACAACTATTACAACTAAGTATTAAGTAGAGGGTAGTTATTGCAGTCACCAACACGCGGTCGCAGTCTGCGTATTAAGAGGTAATTAGTGCATTTTAGCAGACTCTTTTCAGTTTTGCCACATTGGTTTTATTGCATGCAACGTTTGATCGCGAGCTTAATCTTAAAACTGAAATTGAAATGAATACTCACTTAATTAAGCGTTGCATAGATAAAAGGTTTGTCAGTTTTCCGATTAAAGTAGTACATAATGAAGAAAGGCGTCGCTGATTTAGAAAGTAAGTATTTGTTGTTGAGTGGCGATTAAATTGCAAACGCTTTGGAGCTAGAAGCACTATAAAAAAAATTGCTTTTAAACTTTTAAAAATGTTGAGAAATACGGACGAATGTTTATTTTATATTTTTAATCATCAAGTAAAAGTCAGAGTTTTACCGTTAATGTGAGTTTTGTCGAAGGCAGGTGTAGCACTCATCCAATCCAGAGGCGAGAAGGCACCTATTTCATTTCCAACTGAATACACGTTGGAGGTACTTGGGTCGACCCACTCACATACACCCCGATACGAATGTCCAGCATGTCACGGATAACGAATCGGTGGATGCAAGTGGATAGGATTGGTCGATCGGCGATGTGCAAATGCCTAGTCGATGGATAGAATTCCAAGAAACCAGGGGTTGAAATCTATACCCAGTGGTTACAGGTTGCGGGTTGGTGGGAACATACGCAAGCAATTTATATGGTGGTCTGGCCCCGTAGGTACCGTAACGCTTTACGTACGTGAAGGAGAAGGTAGGAAGGTAGGTTTCTCCACACCATCTACTGTCTTACTTATCAAAAGTGGATAAGGGAATTACATCCGTTCACATAAAATGTTTCCGATACAGATCGCGCTTTCGATTTTCTATCAAATGCAAATTGGTTCTACTGAAGTATAAGTCATAAACAATTTGAGAAGTTTGTGCACTTGCGATTAGGCGATTGTCCGGCGAATGAAATGCTAGCAAGTGATCACTTGCATTTTGTCTGTGGAGTCTTGTTTGCTTGTTGATTGTTGTTGCAGTGGGGGCGTATGCAGTGGTAGCTATATGAATTTAGGGCTTTGATGCTACTGAAGGCGGCATTACAAAGTCTAAAATATCAGAGTAATATTAGTAATCGCATATCGCTATTAACTATGATTATAGACTTAGCATTCCCAATCACACACCAAGACCCCTACCATTCCCACTCCATATCAACTTATTATGCTTATCCACTTGCCCCTATGAACTTTAAGAAGAATGAAAAATCATATCATTCATCTCTGACATGGAAAAGCGTGCTTTCAAAAGTCTGAATCATTGTTCTGCGGTGGTGTTTTGACTCTGTCGCCATTTACATAACCGCCTGAACGTGGTTGCACAGACATTTCCCGTTCATTCCGGAGCCTTCTCGAGTTTTACTACATTGTGACGCTCTAGCCGCACCAACGGAGTTCGATATTTCCGATTCTGACACCATTAGAGCAGCATAGCTCGTGATAAGAACTGACCTATCTTGCAAAAGTCTAGCACTTTTATAGTGTACACTTTCCTTAGAAAACTGCTTGAGCCAGGCAGACGAAATTATGTATATCTTGAAGCTTTAAGTAAAATCCAGTCCCGTTCTATTTTAAGTGTGGAATGAATGCTTATTTATAGCTTAGATTTAAAGATTGATGGAATAACATTAGCAAATACGAGTTCAAATTTGATATTGAAAGGAACAAACATAGGTAAGAAATGTTAAAATATGACTTTCGCTCTATCGAAAAGCAATGATATCAACAAACGCGTTAATAAAACCGCATACGAGGAAAAAACTGTCAAAACTACCTGAAAAGCTGCACTTAAATGTCAAGTAAGTCAACAAATGCTTGCATCAAGGATAATTGAGCTTTGTAATTCTGTACAAGTGTTTTACTTAAGGCGCAACGCAAACAGTGCTGACAGTAAAGCAAAAATCTATAAGTATAGTGCTTTTTTATTTTCGTACCATCAGCCATTGTGGCGAATTTCAAAAGTGGCAATCTTAACAGAGTTTTTGTTTTGCTTTTAGAAGGATTTTTTATATTTCAGAAAGCAAAACAAAATTCTAATAGAATCAGTTTGATAAATTTTAATAAGGAATTCACATAAAATATCCCTGGGTATACCATTTTAAACTTAAATTTTCCAAAGTTTTCGCTTTTAAAAGTTTAATTTCTTTTGGGCAATAATATTAAATTTTTGGTAATTTGCAAGCTGGCATCATGAAATAGAGCTTACATACCCAATGAATATTTGTGTTGAATCTTGATTTAAAATACATTTGAGATATTTTTAATGTGGAATTTTCTTTGATAGTTTTAATTTTTTCAAACCCATCTCAGACATGGCCGCATCGGAAAAATTAGACTCAGAATGAGAGGGAAATTGGTTTCCTCCACAAAAAATTACCATAAGTCGGCATCATCCAATGGGGCTTATGAAATCGACCGTAACAATGAAATCACGTTAGTGAAGCTATAATATTGTATATATCACACACCAGATCAATAATCTCCAGACTTCCCAAATCAATACCTTCCGAACTGTATACTCGATTTACTGACACAATTTTGTGCATTTATAATAAAATTTGAACATGCCGTTTATTAAAACTAAGGTTTACTACGAAAATAAATCGGAAACGTCCTAACAGGATCAATTCAACCATCAAACAACATCGCTAAAACTTACGGAATTATAATGCTTGGATCGTGCTTTATAAACTATTCCCTTCAACACATCATTCAGCATAAACCAATTCACTACTCTCTAAGTTAGTATTACGTCACCTTAAATATGAGGTACGTTTTCAGATTTTCATTATAAACCTTACCAAGAAGCGCAACTAACAGCTGATCGCTCAAAATTAGCACATACACACCCACAAACATTACTAATGGCCTTATTACGAAAATGTTTAAGGGAATTCAAGTTAAATGTTTAAATAGACATAAACTATGATATTTTTGGAAAATATAGGATATATAATTAAGGATACCTTATTTGCAGTAATTAAGAAAAAAGTTTGCTTATATTCATGTATTTAGTTTTTTTTCTACATTTATCTTCAATATTGATACAAAGATTGTAGGTATATTGATGCAATGCAACTCTGCTCTTCCTGCTGTTCTTCATTCCACTTCATTCGTCTGCCTTCCACATTATTCGCAACATAACCTCAATTTAAGTTTGCCAAACTATATGGTAAACAATGGATTGGATGGAGGTCTACAAATGTCGTTTATTATGAAAGAAAATGTTCTAATACAATGCCTGATATAGTTTTCAAATTCGAAAGAGTGCCAAGATGGAACGCCCGCAATGTTGGAAACGCCCATATGTGATGGCGGAAAATGGTTCGACTTGCGGGAATTATTTTCCAACGGACCTAAACTATCTTCTCAAATAGAGTTGTACATTAACTTTCGAAAAAGTTTCGAGAAAACGTTAAAGCGTTCGCTTTTCCGATTTCATTTAGTTCCGGTCATGTTGGAGGTCCTATTAAGGTGGCAGACACACTATAGCAAACAATAATATTATATATTAAATAATTTATACCTCATTTATTGGTAATTTAATCCGCAAAAAAAAATTTAAAGCTGCGTCCAGTTCCGAGAAACGGGAGTGTCTGCTAGCTTAAGACCAAGCCAGTAGACACTTCGTGAAAACACGACCTAAAGCTTCCGAACGACTTGGATAATTGATATTACATTTATTGGCAATTTAATACCGCAAAAAAAAATTTTAAGCTGCGTCCGGTTCCGAGAAACGGGAGTGTCTGCTAGCTTAAGACTCAACCCAGCAGACACTTCGTGTAAACACGACCTACAGCTTCCGAACGACTTGGATAATTGATATTACATTTATTGGCAATTTAATGCCGCAGAGCTAGCAGACACTCCCGTTTCTCGGAACCGGACGCAGCTTTAAATTTTTTTTTGCGGCATTAAATAGCCAATAAATGTAATATCAATTATCCAAGTCGTTCGGAAGCTGTGGGTCGTGTTTTCACGAAGAGTCTGCTGGCTTGAGTCTTAAGCTAGCAGACACTCCCGTTTCTCGGAACCGGACGTAGCTTTAAATTTTTTTTTGCGGTATTAAATTGCCAATAAATGAGGTATAAATTATGTAATATATAATATTGTTGTTTGCTATAGTGTGTCTGCCACCTTAATGGGACCCATGTTGGAGAACTGAGAAAGTTCTCAATTTGAGAAATATTATTAAAATCCGTCTTTTCAATTAAGGAACGGTTTTAGTTGTATTTGTGAACTAACTGGTACAATTTGAGACTAAGGTTAGTTCTTAGATTCATCTCAAGTCGAAATTGAAATGTTTATTGGATTGACATATTTGAGAAAAGAAACAAATTTAGCAAAACGTACCAAATCCGAACACCAATACTTAGTTAGAGGACGAAACCTGAACAAAGAAAAATAAAACATAGTATGTAAACAGAGCTAAATTGTGCTGTTTGTTTATGGTAGAATTAAATCATTTATATCTTGATAATGGCAAACATATTTGAACACGTGTATAATCAAATGCATTGTTGCGAATGAGGTGAGGTGCCATATAACAGTTATTTTTTATTTACTATCATATACATAACACAGTGTTAAAGAGCTTAGTCTAGTTTCACGCTTAAGAGATATGGAAATTATAGTTGTAATAAACGTTTCAAATACGCGAATACAATATCTTCAACAATAATTGGACTGAAATATTAATTAGAAGAAATGAGAAGTATATATGCACATGCGATTTCGCAGTTCAATTAAATCTACAGTCCCGCTGCATTGCACAGAATTCACGCCGGCGTAACTAAAATGTGTGCGCATTTCCTCTTGAATCGGTTTACTTAGCTCGCTGTGCTTGCATGCATCAGCAATCTGTGTATGCAATAATTTTTACTTTATTTTGTAGCCTCTTGATCTGGAAAAATAAATAGGTTGGTAGCAAATATCACAATGATGGTGTTGCAAACGAGCTGAAAAAAGAGGTGCAAAATATTGGTTCAGATGAACATTTGTTCATGGCATATTGCCAAATTTCAGACATTCAGTTGAAAAATTCGTCCCTGTGGGTAAAATGATACATTTTTTAGTCAGTCCGGTTGGAACAATGAAAGAGACGGAGCGGCTAATGATAAAAAAACATTTCTAAATCTCGAAGATCTTATTGGCTTAAGACCAATTCAAGGAAGGTTTCAACTACAACCGCTCGGAGTGGCTTTCAATTCTTGAAATATAGGACCTCCCTGAGAGAATATAAAAACGCCCTTGATTATGTTTTTCGACTTGACTACGAGTATAGCATATTCTACGTCCAAAATCATACATATCGGTTCCCACTTGACCGGAGGAAGCAAATTTCCTTTGATTATTCAATTGTCACAACAAAAAAAAAAATTATGTTCCTGTAGGGAATGTTTTAAGCTGCTATGATACACAGCGTGTTGCTGCACATGCGCGTCTTTAAAGTTCAACAACAGCAAATAAAAACCATTTTAATCATAAAAAATACAAAACAACAAATAAAGTTCGTCTGCAGTTAGCTACTTTTGGAAACAAATAGCATTGCCAGCGCAATTTATAGCTTCTCCAACCCAATTGTTAACCGCACCTACCAGTGGCGAACCCTGTTTCTTTAGCAGCCGAGGCTTTGTTGACCCCAAGTTCCATCGAAGTACAGGGTTGGGGGAGGGATGGCCTAGAAGGTTCAATGTGGTCACATTAAATCGTTCTCGAGATGTTCGGGCTTGTACCTTAATGGTGCTAGTTACCGGAACGTACCGGATCTTTATACCGCAAAGGACCACCAACAAAACCTTCGGGGAGTGTCTTTATCGCTGCAACAACAACAATAGGCAGTCAGATCACCGAGATTTGGTGCAAATAATTTGTTTTGCGATACATTTGTTGTGGGCTTGCGTATTATATTGTAACGATTTTAGTGCAATTCCTTTTATTTGCAACCTTCTACTAACGTTTGAAACACTAAACTGTTGAATAAATAACTACAATATTCGATAATGCAAAATGGTCTTTATTAGACTTCTTTCAAAACAACACTTCTAATGCTCGACAGATAGCGTGCTTAAATCAAACTGATTGACTGCCCCTTTTATACTGTCCGGTTTCCTCGCCGACATATTTCTAGGCGCTTCTATTTCCAGAATTTACTAGTTAGTTATCAGCTATAAATTTCTCAGCTACAACTACAGATGCACGATTTTATAGCTTCTCTCATAGCCCATGCGCGTGTATATGTGAGTAATAATTGCACAATTATTGCATACTTTCGGGAGTATCTCAGATATATGCATGTGGTTGTGCGTTGCTTCTCCGCTGCGTGTACGTACATATGTGTAGACATAATGATTAATTTGGTTATGTGCATACAAGTCACTGCTCAGTAACGGCTTAGAGATGGTGTACCCCTTAGTGTTGCTAGTATTCGTCAAAATATTTTTGACGCATATGGAAAAAAGCCATCCATATTTACTGCACAACAATTTTATTATTTTGATTTGGTTGGTTGCTCTGCACAATTAAAGCGTTGACTTAATGCACCTATAAGGATTTTGGTAATGCGTTTTTGTTTTACTTGCCTTTTCAATATTTCAAATTGTTAATTTTGTTTAACTAGTTTACTAATAAAACATTTAGCTGCAACCTAATTAAGTACTCTTACCTACATTTAGGGGTCATTCATATGTGCCGACAATTCACTACAACTGCCACACGAACTGAACAAGAAGTTGATTTTTGTTTTGCTTTTTAATTTTCCCAACGCTTCTGCATATTTTTCAACAAAGCGAAAGCCTTACAAATACATACATATACCAACGAACAAAAAAGTGAATTAATCAAATTGTGGCTGATGTGACGTATGGTTGGGTGTATCTTTTAGAAGTTTCACTTAATTCAAATTTTCTCTTGGGCTTTATCAATTTCATCACACCTTCCCCTTAATTATTATTCTTGGGCATATGCGATATGTATTTTTATTATTATTACTGCATTGACTTCAGCTTTCTTTGTTCGTGCCTGACTGACAACCCATGTGTAATGTATGAATGCAAACCCCCAAAAAGGCGCTACGCTAAACATTTAGACAGTCCAGTAAATGCAGCTAAATTGGTGAATAGTAATTAAAGTGAAAAACTGCATTGATAAAAAGAGCATAAGAAAGCTGCAGCCCATGCATGCATACATCCGTAATTCTGTATTGGCGCACCTAAACCGGCCCCGGTCGCCATACCCATTTTTAACAATTGTTGTTTCATGCCATTTTTTATACCCTTCATAAAAAATAATTGAACGGCTCAAATCGATGTCGGTAAACTGTATATGCTTCTAGTAAACCCACCAGACCATTTTCCTGTCGGGACTTTGGTTTTTTGCACAATAAGAGTTTAGATGCGTCTTTTCCGCGTTGGCGGTTAAACACACATTGGATTCCCAGGCATGTGCATATATCTCTAAACACCTGATAAATCGGATGGATTCCATCAGAGCAGCATCCGCCACTAATGTATACTCTAACGTCATCTACGTACAAGTTTGTCTGGTCCCGGTGCGACGTACATTACAAGCAACGTGTTGTGATTCCATTTTTAGTGACGGCAGAGACAGGATGAGTAGAGTATTCACTGGAGCTGAGACTTGGATATTTGAGTATGACCCTGAGTCGCGTAAACAAAGTCAACAGTGGGTGGAAAATAGTGGGGAGCGGCCAATGAAAGCGAGGACGTCAAAGTCACATCTGAAGGCAATGTTGGTTTTTTTTCGATATCCACGGCAAGATTCATCGTGGATATGTGCCCGCTGGCAAGACAGTGTCTGGATTTGAAGAGGATGCGGGCACGTGTTTTTCGTATGCAACCCGAACTCGCCAAGAATGGCTGGGTATTTCATCACGACAACGCACAGACGCACTCCTCGTTCGTGTTGCAAGAGTTTTTAGCAAAAAAAGGCATCCCAATGTTGCCCCACCCACCCTTTAGCCTCGATATTGCTCCCTGCGACTCTTCCTATCCTCAGATGAAGTCTTAAGGGAACTCATCATGGCGGCGTACAGGAGGTCCAAGAAGCTGCAACCTTGGTAAAAACGGACTAACTTCGGAGGACTACCAAGGGTGTCTTCCTATCATGGAAGATTGGGAGATACGTTGAAATCGATGTGTGGAGTTATAGGAAGACTATTGTGAAGGTTGATATTAACATTTTTCCTAAAACTTCATTTTCTTGTTTTTTATTGACAAATACCTGGAACTGAATGGTCACACCTCCTATTAACCTAGGCAAAAGCTACCATTGTAACAAGTTTAAAGCAAATCGCTATTTAAAAATAAAAATTATAGTAGATCGCGTTCTGGTGAAATTTCCCCAAATTGCGTCATTAGAATATGCCTATAACCATCATAGGGTAAAAATATTCAAGTTATTTCGTGTTGTCCTTTCGAATTATAGGTGGATTCAATCAAATGTATTGCATAAAAAAATAAGCGTGATTCCACACAAAATTATATTCTGAAATGTGTTGGTCTTTCACGAAAGTATTTCAAGTTTTATGGCCTTCAAATGTTATTTACAACAAACTTTATAGACGTTTTAAATGGTTATAAATTTAATGCTCTAATTAATGTCTACTTACGTAATGTAATACATAAATGAAGTAATTAATAATAATCAAAAAAAAAAAACTAACTTTACCCTATAGTAATGGCCTAACTGCCATTAAGCCAAAACCGACTTGCTTTCACAAAACAAAAACTTCATTTAATAAATTTTTGTTTTCAATTAATAAGTTAAATGAACGCAATTTTGAACAAAAACAAGTAAGGAAGGCTAAGTTCGGGTGTAACCGAACATTACATACTCAGCTGAGAGCTTTGGTGACAAAATAAGGGAAAATCACCATTTAGCAAAATTAACCTAGGGTAACCCTGGAATGTGTTTGTATGACATGGGTTTCAAATGGAAAGTATTAAAGAGTATTTTAAAAGGGAGTGGGCCATTTTTTATAGCTGGACGCCATTTCAGGATATAGCCATAAAGGTAGACCAGGGGTGACTCTAGAATGTGTGTTGTACGATATGGGTATCAAATGAAAGGTGTTAATGGGAATTTTAAAAGGGAGTGGGCCTTAGTTCTACAGGTGGACGCCTTTCTGAGACATCGCCATAAGGGTGGACCAGGGGTGACTCTAGAATGTGTTTGTACGATATGGTATCCAATTAAAGATATTAATTACGGTTTTAAAAGGGAGTGGCCCTTAGTTGTATATGTGAAGGCGTTTTCGAGATATCGACCAAAATTTGGACCAGGGTGACCCAGAACATGATGTGTCGGGTACCGCTAATTTATATATATATGTAATACCACGACCAGTATTCCTGCCAAGATTCAAAGGGCTTTCGCCCTACAGAACTTTTTCATTTTCTTCTTCTTAATATAGTAGGTGTTACACCCATTTTACAAAGTTTTTTCTAAAGTTATATTTGCGTCAATAAACCGATCCAATTACCATGTTTCATCTCTTTTTTCATATTTGGTATAGAATTATGGCATTTTTTTCATTTTTCGTAATTTTCGATATGGAAAAAGTGGGCGTGGTCATAGCCGGATTTGGGCCATTTTTTATACCAAGATAAAGTGAGTTCAGATAAGTACGTGAACTAAATTTAGTAAATATATATAGATTTGTGCTCAAGTTATCGGGTTAACGGCCGAGCGGAAGGACAGACGGACGACTGTGTATAAAAACTGGGCGTGGCTTCAACCGATTTTGCCCATTTTCACAGCGTCATAAAATCTATGCCCCTACCAAATTTCACACATAATTTTCACATTAAATGAAAAAGGGCGGAGCCATGCCCATCTGAAATTTTATTTTATTTTTGTATTTTGTTGCACCATATCATTACTTACATTGAATGTTGACATAATTTACGTATATTCTGTAAAGATATTAATTTTTTTTGTTAAAATTTGACATTTAAAAAAATTTTTTTTTTAAAAATCCCAATTTGCTAATTTTTTCTTAGCACACATATAGTAATAGGAGTAACGTTCCTGCCAAATTTCATCATGATATCTTCAACGACTGCCAAATTACAGCTTGCAAAACTTTGAAATTACTTTCTCTTAAAAGTGGGCGGTGCCACGCCCATTGTGCAAAATTTTACTAATTTTCCATTCTGTGTCATAAGTTCAACTCAGTTTCATCGCTTTAGCCGTATTCGGTAATGAATTATCGCACTTTTTCTGTTTTTCGAAATTTTCGATATCGAAAAAGTGGGCGTGGTTATGGTCCGATTTCGTTCATTTTAAATAGAAATCTGAGATTAGTGCCCAGGAACCTACATACCAAATTTTATCAAGATACCTCAAAATTTACTCAAGTTATCGTGTTTACGGACGGACACGGAAAGAAGCGTTTTACATTACATGTTTTAAACATAATGCATCTGGAAATGTACCAAATATAACCATTAATATAACCATTAAATATGGTTAAATGAATTTCTTTTTTCGCCCAGATCATTTTGATATATAGAAGTCTATATCTATCTCGATTAGTTTATGCCGTTACGGATTACCTTTATGCGAAGAAAGTTAATATGCTCTGTGAGCTCTGCTCAGCTGAGTAAATTAACAAAAAAAAGATGAAGGGCAAGGTAGATAAATTTTTCTTTCATTTATAACATAATGTTCGTATTTTTAGGCACTTAAACATTTAATTAAATTAGGAAAATAGAGGAAAGGAAAATAATACAGATGATAGGAAAGGAAGGGAAAAAGAAAAGGAGATGAAAGGAAACGAAGGGGATGAGAGTATAGCTAAAGTGACGTCTGTTGTGGGGTGGGTGGCGCAATCTATTATTGAACTCTAATATATAATAAACGATAACTGACTAGACTATACATGGACTGATGGCACTGTTATAAAGATTCTCACTAGAAAATACTTGCTTACATATTTTGTGTCGTATTCATTTGTTAAACTGCAGTTTTTAACTGTGAAAAATGTTAAAATAGAGGGAAAAATAAATTTCGCTTACAAAGTGTGAAGCACCCTTAACTACAGCAAATGTCGAATTCTTCTTATGCTTTGCTGCAAAAGTTGGGAGTTGGCAACTTTTTTAGGTCAGATGGCGCCAGTGTCGCTCGATCTGCCATTCTCCATAAAAATACCTGCAATCTTCTCATTTTGGGTTAAACGCATCTATATGAAAAACAGGTTATGTGACAAGGCTTTAAGTGTGGTAGTTTACATTTGCTGATTTCATCAAAGAGGATAAATATAATAAGAGCCGTCAGTCTGCTACGAATGTCTAGCAACTCGCTGGAAATCAAAAAATTGATGCCGAATGTTTTCTATGAGGGGCATTTTTGAATTTTCTCCCATTAAAGAGAATTAATTAATTAATTAAATACAGTCGGAAAAATTAACACAAATACCGCACGAAAATGTATAGAAGACATTTTATGCACATCTCGCCCCAAAGTCAGTAGCGACTACTTCATAGAAAACATCGAGCAAATGGCTACAAGTAACGAGTGACGTCCCTTATTATATTTATCCCCTTTGGTGTCATTGATTTGCACATAGTATGCCTAATATGTTTTTAAGATCCGACACTCCACATCTTTCGTTTAATGTGTAATTGGCTCAGTCGAATTGCAAGCATTCAAGAGCCAACAACCATTACAAATGGCCTAATGTGTGTATTGCATTTAATTGTTGCACGAATTTAGTGCGAAGCAACAACAACTTTAACAATAACAACATCAGTTCATAAAACCAATATCATTACGAGGTAAGCCATACAGAAAACCAACCACAATGAGATGGTAAACTGATATCGCAGCAAAAGAGTGCCATTTACAACAACAAAAACGACATAACAACAACAAGCAAAAATTAAAGAAAAAAGCAAATAGATCAAAAAATAAGCAACCGACCAGCGGCTAGAAAACACGCTATTCTACAGCCGTCATTTAGCCGATCACCGAAGCGTAGGAACTTTGCCTGTGCAGCCGGCAGGTGCATTTGGTGATTTTGTTAAGTTTTTTCTTCACTTAAGAACGATCTGTAATATTTCGCAGCACACTGCAATGAAATTTAGCAATGTAAAGTGGAGCGTGCTAGGAACATCATAAACAGCGTCACCACTATTATCAACATTATCACCAGCGAGAATGAAAGGAGCACTACAACCAACAACAACAACAGCTCAATGGAATTAATGGAATCAGCATTAACACTAGCACAACATCCCAATTAATAGAAGCTTACATGAATTTGTGGTAGAAGAGTTGTGGTAAATGAGCTGTTGTTGTTGCGATTGGACAAATGCTGTTGCAGTTGCTGTTACCTGAACGGAAACTGTAGTTAATTTCATGGTTTTATGAGATTCAAAAGCAACGATGCGAGTCCGGTAGCGAGAAAAAGATAAGAATTGTTGTACATAAAAAGAAATTGAGTAAACAAAAGCTAAAATACTTTTAAAAAAATTATTCGCAGCTATACTCCAACACTTTGCAATGTTTCCGCTGGAAATTATGTGCTATTGCAACACTAACTGATGATGTTACTGTTGACTATTTGGTTATAGTAGCCACTCGCTTGCTGATTGCTACAATCAAACAAGCTAATGGCGTTTTCTTTTCTGATAATAGTGCCCTCGGTTGGTTCTTCTCAGCTCTCCAGTGAGATTGTGTGCTCCTTTCACAAAATATTTTTAACTACAAAAAGAGCAATTTCTTCATAATTGTATGTCCTTAAAGGAGAAGAGAGATAATTGATCAGAATGACGATCTGAGTTAATTTTTTCCGTCTGTCTGTTTGAACACTAACTAGTCCCTCAATTTTAGAGATATCATGATTACACTTTGTCAGAGGGTATATATTGGTGTCGGATTAGACATTTATCGGAATCGACCGGATCGAACCATTATAGCATATATCCCCGATTTTCAGAAGAGGTTTTTTTTGTAATATTTTCCTCAATTTATCAGTTAGAAGTAGAGCTGGATTCGATTAATTTTTTTGAAGAATCGATTTTTTCGATGCGATTCTAGAAAAAAATCGATTTAATCGATTAAATGGAAACGAACAAAGTTTATTTAAACTTTGCTTATTCTTTGTAACAATGTACTACTTACGTACTGAACCATTTACTCGATTTTTCCCGAGAAATAAAGCATGCAGGGCCGTACCGAGACTGGTGCAAGCGGTGCGGTGCACCAGGGCCCAAGCTCCGAGGGGCCCCCAAACCCCCGAGTCGCAAAAGTTTCACCGAAAAATGTATACACTAAATTATGGGAAAAGTTTTATTCTTTATTTATTTTATTCAAATTCTAATCCAAAAGCAGATATCGGGATGGACGTCTAGGATAGAAATTGAGTAAAATACCATATTCTACACATACTAAACGTCGATTAAGACCATCCACTAAAAATGCTCGGCTTCGCCTTGGATTTTGAACTGTGGATAGGCGAAAATCGATGTTTCGAATGTGCCGATTGAGCTACTATTAGTGTCTGAAAATTATCTAATTACTGAAAGATTTTAAGCCCTTTAATATATAGTCGTGTAAATGGACACAATGAAATTCCACTTATATACGAACGACTCGACACTCGAGAACCGTGTGCACAAATTATATTAAAACCTTGTAGCAACTAGAGGGACCCACACTCGTAACACGCGTTGAAGTTATGATGTTTCTGAGATTTTACATTGAGTATTAGTCATTAATTTACTAGTCAAATGTAGTGATATAAGAATATTTATTTTTTTGTAACGCTGATCACTTGTGATTAGCGACAAAAGTAGTACGACAATTTGGCTGTAAAAAAGTATGTAAAGAAACTATGTATGCAACATAATATAAAAACATCCTACAAGCAAAACCTTTTGTGTAGTATAACCTTTTCTTTAGAAAAAGGGTTTCCTGTGAATTTTGCACAAGGGCCCCACGACCTCCGGTACGGCCCTGAAGGCAGGACAGTTTCTCTCTCGTTTCGTTGACTGCCGACAAAATTGGAAGCATCAAGGAATGCCACATTGGTCTTCACTTGATCCTTTCATGGCAGTGAGATAATTAGTATAGTATATATATAGTATATTCCGAAATGTCATACTTTTTGAGCTTTTTTGAATATTTTATTTCAAAACACAGTATCATACCCATATACATATATAATACTCCTATATTGCTAATACAATATGCTCGCTATGAGTTTTGATTTCGAAATCAAAAAAGACAGAGTACGAAATTTTTGTTATTGTAGAAGCATAAGTGTGAGAAGAAAAAATTTAAATTTGGGTACATTCGATTTTTTATTACAAAAACAAAAACTTTTAACAGCAATATATCGGCACTCTGATGTTTGTAAGTGTACCCAGCCTGTATTAAAAAATTAAAAAATAGATAAACACATTTTCAATATATTGCTTACCAGAAGTGCGCAGAAATTTCTTCATCTTTCTCTCGAAGCCAACACCACAATAAAGCTAAATTTATAAAAATAATAAAAATTACAGAATATGTATTTCCTCAAGCGTCCGTAAAGCAGATAGTGATAAAAGCTTCGATGCCTAAAAAATCGAACGATTTAAAAAAATAATCGATTCTACATTTCTAAAAAAAAGATCGATTAAAGCGATTAAGCATCGAATCGAAATCCGGCTCAAGTTAAAAGCTTCAAATTTCAGCAAATACTTTCGTATATGGTACATACTGTTGTTTAAAAAATCGAAGATATCGGTAATGTGTATAGCATATACCCCATATAAACCGATTGTTCAGATAAGGTGCTTTTCGTCGGCACAACCAAAGAGAGTCCCGTCCTTACTCGTTTCTTTTTATGAAACAAATACATCCAGTGACATTAAATACTGCTGTTCATGGCAAACGTTCTCTCTATGAATAACTAAACGACTGAAGATGTTATTGTAGGGCTACATATATGTAAAATAGCAGACCCGCCAGACGTTGCTCTGCCCTAGATTTGTTCTATCTGCATAACTTTTAAGCAGTTTTTACCTCTTACTCTCCTTTCGCCTCTCTTTTCCTTTTCCTTATTTTTTTTATTTACTCTTCCCTCTGCATTTATCTATCTGCGTCTCTTTCTCCCTCTCTATCTTTTCCCCTTACTTCTTTTCCGCTCCATCTATACCTAGATCTCTATCTTCGTCTATTTCTATCTCTTTCTCCTTCCCCCTTTTCTTTTCCCTCTAGTTCTTCTTACTCTTCGCCATCCCTTGTTCCTAGTCCCAGTCTCAGTGCCGGTCCCAGTTCTAGTCAAGTCCCGGTCGGTCCCTCCTCGATTTCCCGAAAAGAAGTGTCACTACTAATCTAGGCAAAGAGCTACCTATATGCTCAATTTCAGGTAAATTGAACCAAGAACAGACTTTCTTCGAAAAGATTGATCCCTGGTCCTCTTCCTGGAAAAAAGTAGAAGGCTGCCTACATATGTATATACCAAATTACAGGAAAATCGTACCGTGAATAAAATATTTCAAATAGATCGGTCCCTGGGCCACTTCTCGGAAAGAAACTTCACAAAAACGCTATCCCATCTTTCAAGTTGGATCAAACTGCACACGGTGTGCAAATTTGACTGAAATCGGTTAAGCAGCTAGGAGTCTATCGCGGACAAACAACGTGACACGATATTAAGATATTAAAGGTACACCTTATACTGACATAAACTGTGTTAGTTTTCAGTGATACAATTTGTATCACTGTAAAGTAAAATTTGTATACTCCTTTAAGGGGAGTACTGCTCCTTAAACTCTGACCACTTAATGGGGTTGCCCCCCTCCCCCCCCCCCCCCCCCCCTCCAACATTTCGAGCGTTGTGACTACGTCTTATTTTTGCTTAGGCTACAACATATACGGGATACTTTTCTATCCCGTGTCGATATGATAGGAAACAGGTTCGGTGCGTTCTTAGAATTTACCACAAATGGATATCATGCCAAGGCCGAAAAAAATCCCTTTAACTACCTAAGGGTTTTAATATTTTTCAGCTTTATAAACTTAATTCTATCCTAATTATTGAAGTATTGGTAGGCGTTTATTTGATTCGTTCCGCATTCTTCTGACCATGACAAGAAAAAGCTTCTTTCCTTCAGATCTCTAAGTTTCTATAGCCATTTGCCCAAAGGAAGTCAAATCGGAGTCTCTGTGTTACCTCACTTTAGCTTGTCAATCAATTGCTGCGACAAGGCTACGAAACGATACGATACTTCATAAGGCGGCCTAGTAAGGGGAAGGCTCTTTTCAATTACAGCACGGTGGCGGTTGCACGCGTCCACCCACTAAACTACATAGTAGGGCTAAGCCCTAACATCAGTGACAAGCTAGTAAGCATTAAACAATATGACCAACTTCAACCACTCGTGAAAGGATTTTAAAAATGTGTTTGGAAATTAAAAAAATTAGGTAGTCTTGTTTCTTATATTTATACATATGTATATGTATATACAAATATTTCTTTTTGTACATATGAAAAATTAACAACATATTTTATTCTTTTTTTTTAGGGTACTGAGACCACCAGGCGGTGGCACCAGCGACATTTTTGGCGCTGACTTACCACAAACTCCGCGTAACGTAAAAAATCACATGCAATCGAATATTTTCTCATGTGACAAAAATGGCGGAATCCAAAATAATGGTAAGTTGAAATTCGCAGCATGCAAAGGGTAACCATAGTTTAAATAAAAAAATTTATCTAAGAATTAAAGCAAGTATTTGTAGAGGAACTAAGAATTCTATTCAATCGGGACAGGAGTGCGTCAGAAAAAATTAGTGCATGAGAAAAATAAAATATCTCAAATAAAATATCTCAATATCTATCTATTCAAATTTCAAAAACTGTTTTTCATACAAAAGAGAATTTCATTCAAGCTATGACTAATTTAATATATTAAAAAAAAACTTAGTTTAAAGTATAAAATTTTTGACCTTGCCTTTAATGCCACTCGTCAGAGCTTTCGCGGTATCGTTTTGGATCTCGCTAATTGCAGCACTCCACTTTCAAAAAATGTAGATACACTATGCTGCTTTAATTTAAATTGAAAAAGCCTCCTTTGCAGCACTCCTTAATATAGATTTCAGTGTTTATTATGCCTGTAGTTACGAAAGTTTTACTCTTCATGCTGATCCTGCGTATTGCCTGCCATACCAAACATTTTTTTGGGGATCGTCTTTTTTTGTGTCCTAAATCTTTCAGAAACATTTCCTCTAGCATCGGCAACATAAAATTCCTATCCCAGGAGATGTGAAACGCCAGAAAGCACTTAAGTTGTACCATCCATTACGCAGCATTCATATTACTGAACAAAATTTGTATACAACTGTTTTACTCGTGATCTAGTCATACCATTCTTTGTTGCATTGCGATCCTGTACTTTTCGAACTTTGAACGTTTTCAGAGCAGCTTCGGCTTTGGCTCTGCGTACAAATGATTTCGAACTCCCGAACATACGAGCTATATTGCGTCCTGAGAAAATTAGATATCTCTCTAACTATGGTGACCACAATTTCCGCCTTTTTACGGTCAGTACGTATCTTTTTCTTCGGAATCCTTTCTTCCGATCACATCTGCCTTAAACTGATTTAATACGCCGCTTACACTATTTTCGACATTTTCATCTCCTTTCAAATCCTTTTCTAACTTTATTTCGGATTATTTACAAAAAGGCTTACAATTTCTTCACGATGTTTTTTTTTTTGTTGCACATATTTATTGCGAATGCTGATGGGATTTCCGTAATATTATTTGCCATGTTTTTCAAAGCTTTTCTCATAAAAGCTTATAATCTTATGTTCCTATTAAGAGAGTTCTTTTCGAGAATGCATGCACTATTTTTTTCTGACGCAATTCTTAAAAATGTGCTCGTTGGGTACACCTCTTCTAAATATTCATACTTACTATTAGTTTCTTCTACTACCCAAGCTTTTCAGCTTCTATTTCAAATAGTGTAGGAACATTGTACTGCTAGTTAATATAAAGAAACAAATACTCATAAGACTTTAGTCGCAATCGATAATCAGCTTATTCGACGTTTGTTAAATGTCATCAAAAAAATTATACACAAACGCCAGCAGCTGTAGCGCCAACAGCACTTTATGTCTGGGTGCATTTTTAAGCAAGCGAGCTTGAAAAAACGGGTCAATTAGTTAAGCAGTTTTATCATGGCGGAACCATACAGGTGGTGGAAGGAAACCCGCTGATTGTTACTTTATTTAGCTGCTTTGGCATTCTGGCGAAGTATGTTTTTGACATTCAACTGGAGAAATAAAAAAAAAATAAATACATTTTTGTCACGCGTCACGCTGACGAAAAGTAGCTAAATGAGCGTCAAGTAACTTATGGATGAGACCATATTTCATAAGCAAGCTGAAAATTACATACAAAATGAAAGTAAAATGTAGATTATATAGTTTCTAAACACATTCCTTTAGTCGAGTTAACTAGTTATCGCTTGTGAGTAAAGAAATAATGTACATGCTATAGATGAAAATTGAAATAATTTTAAATATTTTTTTTAATGCAATTTGTTACTATATGTTCTCGCTTTGTACATATGTATGTATGTACCATCTATGCAAAAAGGCTAAGCTTGCTTATTCAATTAACTTCATTATTTTTTCAAATAAATATCATATACGTCTTAGATAAATGCTGTTAGTATGTATTAAGTACTTAATTTTTTGTTGTTATAATTAATTTTTTCGTAAGTTTTGCAAAGCCGAAATAAAACGATGCCATTATTCAATGAGAATCTTTTCTTTTTTCTTTTTTTTCTTTTTTTTTTTCCTTTCCCATGTCTTTGCAGTACGACAAGGAGCTCACAGATTCTATATCATTGGTATATAAATATTCGTATTTTGTAAAGATTATACAATTTTCAATTGTTGAATTTTTTCTTTTTGTGGTTTACCAGTTTTGGTTGTTGTTGTTATGTAATAATAATATTTTTTCTTGTTGTTGGGTGGTTTAAACTAACTTCACTCTGAAACACTTTAAATGCCACGAGGCTACAAACTCTTTTATTTTTAAATTCTACTGGAAGTTAAAGAAAACAAAACTATTACTAATCCAGCTAAAGAATTGTATGGAAAGATGGACGGATCTGACAAAATTTCTTATTAAAAGCGTATAATACACCTACTTTTAACTTTTTTAAGCATTATTCGACACTTTTACTAACTGTTTTGCCGTACTTGTAAATATAAGAAAATATACATAGCTCCGGCCTAAGCGTTCCAAACTGCGCAAGGCAATAAGTATGCGTTATATCTGGTTTTAAAATTGATAAAATAAAATGTATTAAATAATATTGAATCTCAAGTAAGTAAAATATGGAAAGTGTGTTCGTATTCATAATTTTAGCTTGCTTGAACTAACGAAGCGACTGCACAAAATCGCCTCCTCAATATTGTGACCAAGCGTCTCGCATATTTGACAGTAAAATCTCCAATTTACGGCTACTTACATAAATAATGCACTCAAAAGAAAGTATTCAAGTTCACGAATTATTGTGAATTGTAATTGACTTTAAATATCCACGTCGAACACACTCAACACATTATCCACTGACCACCTGCCTACGTTTTGAGTATGTAAATTGCAAATTCGGTTAAAGCGGTAACGAAGCAATGACAATGAATCAACAATGTTGCAGGAGTACGCTGCAGCGATAACAGCACTAAACTATTAGCAATGTCGAAAATGGAAGTAGGTACGTCATGACCATAGCATGTCTGAAATGCAGATACTTTGGTACGTTGCAAATTTGTGCAAATATAGAGGAAACAGATTACTCCCCAAATTTTGGAAACAAAGCAGCCATTTAACAAGCAGTCGATTTTCTTTTAATAAAAAAAACTTTGATCGAAAAAATAGGGGGATTCGCTTTGTCTTGCAAGATGACCCCATTGCGAAGTTATAGCATGCATCAGTAAGCAGAGTAAAAAATTGGCACAAAAAATAACAAAATACGACGAAGAAATATGAAAAACAATTGCTCAAACCTCGTAAATTTACTGAATATTTTAGCTCGTAAATTAAGGGTAGCACAGCACTTTCGCTCCTGCTGGAACAACACAGCCCAGACAAAATTTCATATGTTCATAACTTTATTTTCTTCTTTTATCTTAATATGTAAAAAACACGTGTCACAACATTTTTGGTCGCGATGGACTCCTAAACTACTGAACCGATTTTAAATTTGTTTTGCACCCCGTGTGTAGTTTGCTCTAACTTGAGAGATAGGATATGTTGTATCTCAGTTTATAGTCGCAATATTATTTTATTGCAAATTTTTTTATTTGTTTATACCAGGGATGCACCTTAACGTTAAGCTAATCGTTTATCAAAAAATTTCCACCGTTTCTGTTTAAACACTTCGAAATATTATCGATAAAGAAATTATCAAGATAAATTGTATCTCGTTTTTAACCGAAACGAAAAGCTTTCGTTAACGTTAAAAACGTTAACAAAAACGTGATACTTTATGTCTGAATTGTGCTGGCAATGCTATAGCCATGGTGAAGCCGTAAGGTGGTAACAGGGAGCGGACATACACACACAAACTCCATGTAATTTGTTTGTGTAATTCGTTGGTGGTAATGTCAAAAATACTCTGAGAAATGTTCGTACTGTCAAAATTCATGAGAAAAGTTGCAATCAGCTTGGCTAATGCTTTCACCTTTAATTACTCCGCCATCAATCAGCTTTGCCAGCATAGTTTGAAATTAATAATCAACATAAACGATTTGATTTCGTTTTGATAGGGCAGAAAACAAAACAAAATCATTTCGTTAATTTGACGTTCTTAACGTTAATAAACGAAACGAAATGACTTTGTTTCGTTTATTAACGTTAATTATCGTAACGAAATGATATCGGTTCGTTGGTTAAGCATGCCTGGTTTATACGTAATAATAAAATGTTACGTATACGCAGTTGTGCACCTCTTTTCAGTTGGTATGGATATGTTTGTGCACGTGCTTATTTAACTTTCCATACATATATATATATATATATAGCACATCACCAGGGCCGTCGAGAGGGGCCGGGGTTTCTGAGGGGGCCCGTGATTTCAGGTGCTAAGACATTTTTTTTAAATTCAGGAGGGTCTTTAGTTGTTCCATGTGCAATTTTTAAGCCGAATTTCAAAAGCAACGAATATCTGCATTTCGTTTTAATATTATAGTGGTGTGAAAAATAAAAATCTATATATATTAAAAGAAAGGCTAAAATGTGTGTTAGTTGGTCGCCGGTGTTTGAAGAGATGCGTCCGTCGATTTTGTTCAAACATACCTATTTACATACGTCCTATTCGATTTGCCTGAAATTTGGTATATAAATTTGCCTATATTAGTAATATTAGTATTTACGATCCTTTTTTCGGGGAAGTAGAGCAGAGACGGACTGATGTTGAGATTCGGAGTGGGACTGGGACTGGGACTGGGACTGGAACAAAATACATACCACCCTCTGGGACAGGCAATAAGGGATGAAGAAGAATGAGAAGAACTTGAGAGAAGAGAAAAGATAGAAGGAGAAGGAGACTGAGAAAAAGACTGAGAAATAAATAGAATGAGACGAAGATGGAGATAGATGAACCGAAAAAGACGGAGGGGGGAGTGAATAAAAGGATTAGGAAAAAGTAAAGAGGGCGGGAGGGCAGAGTTAGACGGAAAAAGCTCATTAAAATGTATGTAAATAGGCCAAATTTAGGGCAGAACAACTTCTAGTAATTTTATATATTTTATATATGTTCAGTTCGCCGGTAACGTAGAATCGTTTTTTATATTCAAGGAGATAAATAGTCCAAATTACCGCCCTATTGGCTCCTAAAAAATTTCGATTAAGCCTTGATGAAATCTTTAAAGGACATGGTTCCGCGTACATTTTTCAAAAGGAAATTTAAAACTTTCACAAGCTGTACATCAAAATCCGTATTTATGAAAAATGTTTGCATTGAATTTTTAACGCGATTGGTTCCAGAGATACAAAATATTTGTATGATATTTTCTTATTTTCGGAGTCCATTGCTCGAACCTTTATAAGAATAAAGAAACAGGTAAACATACTACTAGGATATTCTTCCTTTTTCTCAGAAAATAAGGAAATCAGTGAACAACCGCGCTCACATTCGTGTAGCCAATTTACCACAATTGTGGTAGATCTACCACATTTTTTGCACGTTTCCTTTTCTACCTCATCTACCTCCTTTTTAAAAATCTTCCTCAATTTCATTTTACAACATTGATATCAGAAATATTTGGACCAGGGCCCTTAATACGTTTTACGATCAGTGATCGAAACTCATTTTTTAAATCACAATAGCTCTGAAATGGCGGATTCTATTAGGAGACCTTGTGAATTGCCTATATAGTTTTTAGAAATAGTTTGATAGTTTCGTTTAAGTGAAGATCGTTTTCATTCACTGACCGTAGAACGTAATACGGGCCCCCGAGAACTGCATGAAATCGACAAAGCGTTAATTCAGTACCAGGTGTTGTTATCTGAACAGCTGATTTCTTCTTCTTGATTATTTTCCATACAACGAAGGTATACAACAAAATGTCAGTTAATCGAAATCAATGAAAATTTTCTTTTGACTTGACATACTTCTGCACGGCGAATTGGTTGAATTCGTTTTGCCCTGACCTTGTATAATTCCCCTTGGCTTGAACGAAAGGAAGAACAAGATGTTTGTTAAAATTGTTTTGTATGTAAATTTGTGTAATAAGGTAGAAATTGTTTTTTATATCCCTACACACGGCCGCAGACAACTTTCCCTACTTATTTTAATTTGGTTTCAGTGACGAATTTAAAAAATATTTTTTGTTTTATTTTTGCATCGACGCTTGAAAGTAACTTCGTGTGCAGATCTTGAGGCGTAATGCGTCCGGCCTTAATAGATACATACATTAACAATAGTTTTTAGTTCAGACTTTGCTAAAGGTCCTGGCAAAGATGCCATAATCATAACGTCGTAGTTATAACCACATTATTACTTAACCATACCTGATGTTATCGATTATTCATGCTGCTAACCTAAAAAAAGAAAATGCCGATCATTACTAGCGAATTGCTCAAATAATAAGTTATGGCGTAAAAAGTATATAAAACAAAAAATAAAATATCAAAAAAGAGGATCAATTCGCCAACTTAAATATTAATAGGCTATGGATATGACGAAGAACCAAAAATCAATTGATGGGCTATGTAAGGTTATAAATAATGCGTTATGGTATGTATGTCACCAATAACCGTTTGCATTCAATCACAAAGGGTTGGTTGAACTAGCTGCTTTATATGATGTGGATATGGCAAGTTTGGCAGGGCCTTAAGATTTTCATCGTTATAGAAGATATAAATTTCACGTAACAAATTTTACAAACTTTTAAAGTGCTTCCTGTATTGATAATTTTGTAGCTTTTTATCAAATAAATAGTCAAAAGAAAACATATTTTTCATTCTTATTGAATTATTTAAGTATTTACCTTTCAAGCACGCTCACATTTACAAAACCACGTTTATAAATCACAAAATTTCAATTCAGCTACACTGCCACACGCATTTTCACCCTTTACCACATGGCGTATTTAATATTTTATGTTAAATTTTTTTTAATATTACAAATGTTTAATCTTTTATATTTATTATTATGTAATCAAGAATATTATTTATGTAACTACATTTTCAAATATGTATGCATATAATAATATTAAAGTATATGGTACATATATTCGTTCCATTTATATAATATGTATGTACTTCTGACTTCGAAACTAATTTTCTATTTTCTTTGTATGTTTTTCCCCCACTAACTTCTTGTCTCTTCCGTTTGTGCGTATGACTGTAATGTAAAAAAAAAACACCAAAATATTTATCTTCGCTGCTAACTTTTAATGCGCTTCCCGTGCTCTGGCGCAGGTGATCAGCCACGTCGCGGACAGCAAAAAGTTGATTCGTACCAACGTCTCTTCGGTGAACCAGAACGTCCAATGACACCCGCGAAGAATCACATGAGGAGCAACATTCCATTTGGTTCAAATACGGAGGCCGCTCAAGAATTATTAGCCAATGGCAATGGCCATCACAGCAACGGCAAAGGTGGTTCAGTCTCGACTTCGACATCGTCTTCGGTATCATCATCCACTGAGAACTTAAAGATGAATGGTGTTTCAAAAACAGGTTAGTCATTGAAAATTTTAAGAAATTCCATATGATTTAGATGTGTTAAATTTGATTTATACATCATACAGTATTGTGCAAAACAAATGCAACAAATCAGTTCACAAATGTGCGATTTTTTTTAAATATGAAATGATATGTTGATACTTAAATGAGTTTAAAAATTAATTGATAATTTGGGAAAAATTTAAACAACGTGGCATCAGGACGGACAAGGCGACAGCTGTTTCAATTATACCTTGCAAATCTTTTGAACCCGCACTCCCGCGAAGATTCAACTGTTACATACACAACTATGTACTGCGCAAAGAATAAACTATCCAAAAGAATCCAATTGGAAATAAGTTGCAAAACAAAAAAGGCATTACTTGGCTGAATGTGTTCGCAGAAGCGGGTTCGAATCGCACTCCTGAGAGAAAAGGCTTTTGGAGATATTTACAAGGTGTAATCGAAATAACTGTTGCCTTGTCCGTCCTCATGGCACATTGTTTAAATTTTTCCCAAATTTAATAAATTGAAAATTTTAAAAATTGCTTCAAACAAATGTCTTCATATATTAAAAAACAGTGAGGGACCTCCCCGCTTAATCAATAACTTAAAATATTTAAAGAAGTACAACCAATCTCTGCAGCAAAACTAAGCATTTTCGTTAGTATGGAAGTGTGCGAAACAAAGCCATTAATAATTCATGTCTATTAATAAGTGGTTTTTCCTTGCCTTGATAAAATTTATCTGTGAACAAGAACTTCAGGATAATTTCAAAACTATTTCGAAACCATTTGGGAACCATTTCAAGAAAACTTTGGGATTATTTTATGATCCTGTAACGGTCCTGAAATTGTTCCGAATTGGTCTCAAAATAGTTTTGAATTGAAACAGTCCCGAAGTGTAGCTGAACGGATACTTCAACTGTCCCAAAATTGTCCCCAAACAGTCTCGAAATAGTTTTGAAGTTTCACCGAAATGATATCTAAAATAATTCCGAAGTGATCCTGAAATTTTTCCGAATTGAACGATCCATACTTTTTCAGCATAATTGATTTGTATGGTTTGTACTACAATATTTCCTCTGAATGAAAAAGTAGTTTCGCAAAGAGGCAGATTGAGTTTCGGAGTGGATGTTCAAGATGGCGGATTAGAAAGAGAAGCTTCCAACGTCAGTCACCTCATAATGGAATGAATATCGAGGTGTTCTCATCCCTTTGGCGTTTTCCCGTATTCTGACAAGTTCGGCATGCATATTTATCATACATAACTGCCTTTGAACTCTACTACGATTGGAGTAGATTTTATTATACGTTTAGAAATATAATAACGATATAAGCCGCTACCAGACAAAAAGATTAACTTAACTTTGTATTCTCCAACAGAATATAGTAAAAATTTTCCAGAAAACTAATTTCTTTGAAGAATTTGTTCGAAAAATTAAGCAATCAAAATTCATTACTTTTGTTATACAACACGTAAATACTACCAAATAGAGTTGCCGAAAAAGTGAGGTTATGTTGTTGATATCACCTTTATTATTGCACTATGAGTCACCTGTAGTGATTGCATCATGTATCTCAACATTGCTTTATTGAATGCCCAATAGTCAAAAATCTAGTCGGTATGTCGGATTTTATTGTCAATGATCCAAAAGACAATCAAAAATTAATTATCTTCAATAATTTACAGAAAATAGAGAAAAGCAGAAAAATGCAATATTTTTTCCAGAAATAGATAATATGGCTTTTTAAAAAATAACACATATGTGGTTAGGTGCAGCATTTATGAATAGTGGCGCATGTATTTTATTTCGATTGTCTTTAAAATTAAGGAGGAAATGGCTGCTATTCATTTTAACTATTTTTTTATAAAAGGCGCAATATTTTTATGGGGCTGCTGACGGATGTTCGTTAATGAAGTAAGTGACTCTGTGTAAAAAGGAAAAATTGTTTATTTCATTAACAAAATTGTGATGTATGAAATTGGTAAAACGAAACAATAAACATGCCTTGAAGATGTGCTGAAGTTGACAGAAGGAATGGTTTCGCACTCTTCCATGTTGAATAGTTCTGTTAGTTTGAAAAATGTAATTGGTACCGCTTTACCTTAACAAATCTTTATACATATATAAAAACGAATTGCTGTGCATTAGTCTCTAAAACTCAAAAATATCTTGACGGATTTCGATAATTTTGTTTTTGTTTCGTTCGTTATGGTTTTGAAAAGTAGGCTGTGTCACGCTCCCCATTGGAAAAAATTTAAATTCGCTTTATCTTGGCAATTATTTGAAGAAGATGTCCAAAATGTGTTATAAAGACCCCATATATTGGTGGGGGTGCAGAGGGAGTGAGAGTTGGAGTGATAGTGGAAGTGGAAGCGAGAGTGGAAGTGGATGGATAGTGAGAGTTGGAGTGAGTGTGGGAGGGAAACAAATGGAGTAAGAGATGGGCAAGAATAAGAAGAAAAATTGAGGTTAAAGTAAACTAGAATGGAATAGTTAAAGAAGAGGGGCATTTTTCGGGCCTTTGAGCCTTTTGCTCATACGGGCACGCTTTGCACATTTAAGTGCTTGGAGAGTGACGATCAAGTGCAGGTATGTGGGGCGAAGAGGACAGGAAGAGAATAATATACAAACACACATAAGATTGATAAAGAGAGAGCTATGTGGAAAATAGAGCTGCCACCGCTCTTATTATGTTCAAATTATTAAGCGTTTTAGGATAAACTAGCCTTTACCGCATGTTTTAAAATTAGAAAAATGGTCGCCGTAAATTAAACAAACATGCAACACATGCTCCAACAATTTTTGCAGTGCGGATTTAACGATATATGTATGTGAGCTGAAGAAATTTGAAAATTCCTCCATAATTTGAAATTTATAAATGAAAGCAGTTATGTTTATAATAAAACTGGTAAAATTAGTCGTTGTTTATGCGAATGGTACCTTTTTTTATTTGTAAACTGATACATTTCATTCTAGGCTCACGGCAACACTGCCAACAAGTCTGAAAAGGGTTTCGTTTTCCCACGATTGTATACGAAACGTGCATTAGTACGTTTTTCTACTATTTCCTCTAATGCTACTACTTTAAAAATACTTTTTTAAATACTTTTATGTATATATTGCAAAATGAATCGGCTTGCATATAATTAAATGTATGTGAAGGTGAAATGAATGTCAATAATGCGCTGCTTAACATAAAGTCGACTTCAGTCTATGGTTATTCGGTTTTTCGTATTTCTTGCCAAAAAATGTATGTTTTTGTTTTCGTACTATTGCAACACAGTTTGGGAATTGGTTTTCGAGGTTGAGAGAGAATATTTTCATTTCAGTTTTTTAGTGTTTCTGCAACCTTCTTGCGATGAATATCGTTTGAGTCGAAGTGTACGATATTTCCAATGTATTTTTTTTACTCCCCTAACACCACAAAACACACAAACGTCTCACCTAGCACTCGCTGGCACTGAAACTGATTTAGGAGCCGAAAATAGGCCCATCCCTGGTTTAGAGAATATTTTGTTGCTGAAAGTCGTTACTTCGAGAAGAGTGGGCGATAGCGTACGGGCAACAAGTTTCTTGTGCTGGGCAACTTGCTTTGCGCTGTCTTTCTTCTGTTGTCAAATTCTTCAAAGACCATGAGGTCAATTGGCCTTATGACAACTTCAAATGGCCACAAGGTCAACGAATTTTATGAGCTTTTTAAATTATACTTAGTAGCCATTTAGGAAATGGGGTGTCCTATCCTAATCCTCACCGAACTTGTTTTTAATAAGATTTTGCACTGAAATTAAAACAAAATGTAGAAAATTAGCGCCGCAGGCGAAAATTTTAAATACAAAGTAGCGCAATTTTTTATATGAACATTTCGGAAAAGCAGAATGGTCATAATGTCAATATCGTTGAAATTGTAGCCATCTGAAAGTTTACATTACCATTTCATATGGTCATAACCTCAATCGATCTTGTGGACATTTGAAAGAGTCATTATGTCAATTGACATTACGCTCGTTGACTTTATGTCACCCTTCCGCAACAAGAGTTAAACTCATACAAAGGATTTGTGTCGAAACACCCGATAACCACTTTATTTATTTTAACGTTCAATTCATTGTTTTTTCACTCATAGACCTAAAAAATATATGCATTTAAATCAATCAACTATTTTGTTTTGAAAATAAAAAATCTAATTAATTGGCATTTATTAAGTAAAATATTAAAAAAAGTAACAATATTTACATATATTTTTACTTAATATATATCTTAAACTGAACCAATAAAACTAAAGGAGAAATCGAAAATAATTTCTAAACTTTGCACATCATTCTTTTGTGCACGCCGCACTTTCTGTTATAATCATTTAAATTCACCGCCGTCCGTCCACGCGTTTTAACAATACAATAAAACAAGTCTTCCGCAAAATGAGCAGTAAGTAAAACAGTTCCACACTATTTTAATGTGGACGATCTTACATTTATATTTTTAATAAACCTATATTACAATCCTATCCCAATCCCAATTACCCTCATAAATGCCAAAAATAGAGACAGATGAAGCATGTCCAACACTTCCAGTACCAGAAACAAGGTCAACTAACTCATCCAATATTCCACAATTAAACATTGATTTGCCATGTGAAGATAAATCGCCTGACAAGCGTGATATCCACAATTCGTCGGCACGTTCGCGTATGTCCACAAGAGATGGCGATATGTCAGGACATCCAGATGCAACCTCATCTCATTCGAAAATGTCAACAAATGATAATCGCTTCAGCTCCACGGGAAAACATTGCAATATGGGTGCTGGTGATGTAGCTTCGCAAACGAGTCGAGACGCTGCTGTTAATGCGGATAAACTACTACATTCATACTCAAAAACTTCACCAAGAAATAAAGGCAAAGAATTGCTAGAACAGTGTGATGATAGGGCAGCGGTACGCAATCCAATTACCGGTTTGGGATTAGGAGAAGATGGCGTTGGTGGCATAAAGCCGAAGAAACCAAAGGATCGTAGAGGTTTGAAGGGCGGGGTCATAATTTTGTTTTTCCTTTGAAAAAATGTTTGCTTATATGGCATGTTCGCGGTTTTCATAGAGTCAAAATGTAGAGTGGAACGAATGTTCTTATGTAATATCCTCGTCAAAGCTTGTTAATAATTACTACTGCCCAAAATTAACAAAATTAGGCATATTATGTCATCGGTTGCATTGGCTGTTAAAATGGTAAAACTTTATATAAGAAGTCAACTTGTCCAAAAATGCCTTCAAAGATTTCGAAAGATGCCTTTTGACCTCTCATTATTCGCAATGCGGGGGACTCTTATAGATTTCAGAATAAACGGGATGCTGCCAATTTCTTAAAATGTCTAGATTAGACAAAGTCTAATTGAGGGAAAATTTTTAAAATTTGTTTTTACTTCCTTGATCACAAAAGTGGGAAATCTTGCAATCGATATTTAAGTAACTCCCTATGGAGTTAGGGTCCCAAAACTGGAATCATACTTTATAAAGCTGGATTGCAATTCGATTTTATCGATATTTTTTTAAAGAACGAATAATCGCCTTTTTTTCTAGGATCGTTCCATTTTTACCCTTCGAAGTTTTGATCATCTTAAAGTAACAGTAGGTTCAATTTAATATCAAAATGGACAAAATATATTTATTGTAATTTTTTTATTAAACTTACCTTCATTGGCGCATATTCATAGTTAAAATAGTTTCTGTGCCGGACTGTCTTCGTGCATTCCCTAGCATTGACCTAGCGGTTGGCATCACGGAGGGGGTTTTCTTTTTTTTATATATTGGTGGGCTTGAGTGGTATGTCCGAGGTGAAAACGTGAAAAAATGCTAGCTTTGAAACCATGAGTACCTATCTGTTGGATTTAGGGGGGCTCCTTCTTGGTTAACTAGGGAGTAATGATCATGTTTATGGTTTCCTCGTGATAATCGCTTTTGATCCCATGTATCAGATAATTTGTATATTTTTAAGAGATTTCTAATCTTGTGATCGATTTTTATGCAGCCATTAAACATGAAACGAGGTTCATCAGATGTGAGTACGTGAATATGTTCAAAAATATGTAAATTTTACGAGGAATATTTTTTTGGACTATTTCTACCCTTAAGCTCTCATGAAAGAGTTTGTCTCCTATTTTGGTCGTCTTGCGACCTAGGTTAGAAAGCATAAAAAAGGAAAATTCAACTAAACACATTTTTCAATCATTTTCATATTGACCTTTTGTTTCTTACAAAATTTGTGTTACGAGCGTTTCATGGAAAATCGTACAACATTCCTCAATGGACAAGAGAAGAGAGTCTTAGAAAAACTTTTTTTATTTTTCATATAAAATATATCATATAAAAAAACGCAAAGAAATAATTTCGGAATCTTTTGTACTTAAATTTCCGGACGAAAAGGAACAGGCAAATAATTTAATAAAAAAAGAACCTGAAAACCACATTACGCGCTAACGATACCCTGATTTTCATAATCAGCCCAATTCTAAACGAAAATTCCCTGCGAGTTTTTTCCCTTCGCCCATTCCTCGTATTCTAAATAAAAATTCCTTGTGAGTTTTTTCACTTCTCCCTTTCCTCCTATTCTGAACAATGTTCGAAAAAGCGGAAACCGGTAATGGGAGAAAAGTAGGTATTATGAATGTGAGGGAGAGGGAGATTTCTCTGCCATTTCATAGAAGTTTTTCACTTGTTAAATTAAAGGGAATGCATCAAAATAGTTAAAGGAAATTGGTTATTTTAAGAAAGAACACTTATTTGTACAAATTTGTGATAAAATATGTATTTACATTCTACCCCAATATTCTCACGTTAATACAACAACAACAACCACAATATTCTTTATTTTAAGTCGTAAAGTATATCATAAGCAACTGAAGAGCTCTTCGCATATGTAATGCAGCCATCCAGAAATTGCGCAAGGATTTTTTAAGAAGGCTTAAATAGATTTTGGCATATGACGAAAGGCGAACTTAACTCGACTTGGCCGCCAGAAAATTGCTTTGCAGAATGAATGCAGGCAACTACGGCAGATTTGTGTTATCCCCCCGGTCTTCTTCCTATGCTCCTCTGTTGATGTTGCTGTGGCACTAATTCATTACTCATTTAAGTGAATACCACATGAAATGCAATAATGTGCATTGTTTATACCTTATTTCTTAATTTCAAACCAATTGGCAACAATAATTAAAATTTTCAATTTTTTAAACAAAATAAGAAATGCGCAACGAAATTTCAATTGACAAAACAGCTGACTTCGAAAATTCGAAATTATTCTTCTCCCTACGAAAAAAGAATTGGAGGAATTTTTCCGCGGGAATAAAAAAATCCGCGAGAACAAAATTTCGCGAGAATATTTAGAATTGGTCTGAATTTGTTTTTAATACTGAAATATGTAAATTACACGTATAGTAAACAACAGCTTAACCCAAAGGGAAGAGTTATGGTTTGTCTTAAGTTAAGGGCAAAAACTGTGAAAATGCGGACGATTTATCCCAACCATGGAATATTCCATTAATGTTAAGAAATGCGCTAAACTAGCGAAGCCAGCAATCTACGTTTGTCCAGAAAACGCGAATTAAATAAAGATACAAAATTGTTGCATACTTTAAGGCGGCAAATTTTATATACCAAATATAAGACCACATCAACCATTTCTTAAACTTTAAAATAAGTTTTAAACCGTTTTAAATGCCGCAGATAACGAAGAGTAAATTTTGGGTATTTTCCAAATAGAATGGAAATTTTTCCGCTTTAGCAATATAAAAATACATCGAAAGAAAAATTGAAAGATAACACGTATTTGTTATAAATTGTCGAGCGAAACGGCACATTGTTTTCTAAATTTCCACATTGCTGAACCGAACCAAAAGCTAGAAACGCTGTCGAACCAATTATTTTACCAGAGCCCGTACAACGTTTCACGATCCGTGATCGAAGCTCATTTAAATCGCTTTAGCTCTGAAATGGGGGATCGGAATAATGACATATGAGAACTAGGTACAAATAGCACTCGTTAGATCCACAATTTAATATAATTGTTATAAATAGTTTGGCAGTTGCATATTTATTGTGTAAGTGAAAATGGTTTTCAGTCACTGATCGTAAAATGTAATACGGGCACAGTTCATATACCTACATTCTCTTAATTTAAAATTATCCTTACAACTCACTATTGCTTAATCAAATCAGTTTATTTATTTATTTTTTAATTGTATTTAGAACACGTTAGTTAATCCCAAATATATTCTCTCTAATTGTCTTTTATTTGTTTCATCCTATTTCAAGATGGCAATCCAGTTACCGGCGAGGGTTATAAAGCCAGCAATTCGTTCAACAACTTAGTACCCAGTCTAAATGGCGCCAATCAGGTCATTAACAAGAATCGCATTCCACCAGGTGGATTCTCGTCTGGTCTGTGGTAAACAAATATTTAGCGTCTGTGTATTATGCGATCCACTTAAAGAAGGAGAAGAGAAGAAACGAGGATCTTGGGAGACGAAGTGATGAAACCGAAATATATTAACAGCCAATATAAACTATAATACACAGGATAAGCCAACACATAGCAACAAAAATTAAAACTAACACGATCATCAAAGAAAAAAATGTTCGATGTAAAAAAATTCAGATATAATAATAAGGAGTTAAACCTTAACATTTTTTATAACGGTAATGTATGAATAGTTGTGGTGCAAAAAGTGAATGGAAGTGGATATGAGATTTAAAGAAAGAGAATGCAAGATTTTTTGTTCCAACGCAGATTAATAGTTCAAATACGCCAGAGTATTTAGCGTTTAAGTTAATCAATGAAGAACAATTTGAGAGATTGAAACCATAGAAGTATTCTTAAATATGTACACTATAACTTGCTGAACAACTGAAGATGTCAAAACAATTAATGACACAAAAACCTGCTGCTGGAGAAACAAACATTTGAGCTCTGCACATACCAACCAATAAATTGAAATGCAATCAAAATACAGAAAATAGTGTGAAAAAGGGAAACAACTATAAGCAATATTTGAGCAAAAATTTAAAAAGCAATTTACTTACAAAATCTGTGTATGTGATTGCAAAGAAATTAGCAACAAAAACCACAAGCCTACAAATAACAATTGTTAATAGGATAACTGTGTTTTATGTATTCAATTTATAATTTTCCGAAACTAAATAGCGCAAAATACTCACGTGCATTACAACCTGCATGATGACATTTGGTACTTTCTCATGATCATTACCAAAACATAAAATCAAAATAACGATCACCAACGCCACAAAATGGAATCATGAACTCCTGTATTATATATTTAAACTTTTGAAAATAATTGTGATTTTTGCATTTTATGATTATTATGTATTGCAACATTACATATAAAAATACCAACAGCACACAATATTGAACGTGTACAACACTGCTCATTAACAAACTGCAGACAATATACTCCATAAAACATCTAAACATGAATTTAACGAAAGACGATATCAATATTTTAAATTTGACTGATGATGTTGCTGTGAAAATAACAGCAGGCAGTTTTAAGCTGCAGTTTGTTACAAATGTATATAGATTACAAGAAAAAAAATTCAGTTGCATGCTTGTTTTTGACCCTTTCCAGCAGTTTTTTAGTTTTTCATTAATTTTGATGCTGCAACTCAACAAAATCTTAAATTCTGCGCATGCGCAAAAGGCATATCTCTTTGAAGTTTTTAACATGCATACAAATAAACAAACACATGTCCATATCCACATTCGCATCCATGACATTAACGAACTGAAGAATTATAAGTTATTAACAAAAAAAAAAGAAAATGAATTTTAAAATAAACACTACATTGTAATGGAAAACACTCACTCCAAAATATAAGAAAAAAAATTATAACACTAAAAACTGCGCATACCATCATACATACTCATTCACTTACCGGATCAATATACATACATACATATAACCACTGAAATTCATTTCTACCCGATTTCCAGATCATACAATATAATTAGTAATCATCAAAAAATATCCATTAATTTGCATTCATTTATAATAAATAATTAATTATAATTATGTTCTCTTAATATACATATAAATATATTTTATATCCATGTAAACGATAAATAAAAATTAAAACATTTTCTACAATTACTTTACGTATGTATGTATGTTACATTTTTTATACGTATATGTATACCTATTCAATTACTCATTTCAAATATGTGAAAATAATACTTGGTTTAAAAATTCATTACATACAAATTATTTGTGAAACTGATGCCTTCTCTTTAGCATGTCTGCAAAATATTTAAGAATTAAAAAAAAAAAAACAAAAAAATGTATATGCATAAAATAAATTTTAAAATTTACAGTTATGTATGTATACTTTATTCTAAACTTGTCAGCACACATATTTACATACATATACTTATTTGTATAATTCGTACCTACACCATATAATGAATTGCATGAAGTAAATTGCGTACCAACTTTTATATTTACATATATGTAAAACAGAAGCATGCATACACAAATACATTAATACACGCTACCACCATACATACATACATTGGACACATTTGTAAAAAATTTTAAACAAAATTTGTTTAATAAATTTCGTATATTGAAAAATTCACTTAGAAATAATGAAAGTCTTGTTATTCATTGTGGCTGCATAATAAAGGTAAGTTTAATAATAAAGTCGCTGTGTACACACAAATCAAGGCGAATTCAGTACAGGTGTTATCTTCTGATAATTGCTGCTGATTGCTTCTTGATTATTTCCTATACAACGCCTTGTAAAACAATATGACAGTTAATCGAAATCAATGAAAAATTTCTTTTGATCCGATATTCTTCTCCACGGCGAATCGGTTGAATTTGCTTTGCCATCACTTTGTATTGATACGCCTTGACAAATACTTTTTTGTTGCTGGAACTCGTTACTTGATAAATCCAGATAAATATAGACTTCCATATATCAAAATGAGAAGGGCGAAAAAATTCATTTAGCTATGTCCGTCCGTTGTGAACACGATAACTTGAGCAAATTTTGAGATACCTTGTTAAAATTATGCTAACATATGTAAAATACTCCACGGACCAAAATGCCCATAGCTCAATTATATGGTTGGCTCATCTCATCAGCTGATTTTATTTGTTTCATTGCACTAGTAGTCCCTAGAGGCAAAGCTAAGATGTAACCGACTCATTGACATTTATTTACTGCCGCGGGAGTCATTGCTTTAAGGTTTTTTTTTTTTTAAGTAAATCCATCTAGCTTGGCGCATTATTTTTCAACAAATACACAAGAAGGTGTGTATTGCGGACAGCAATCCTGGTGAAGCAAGAAATCCTGGTCCTGACTCAGAAGCCTGGTTCATTGACGGATCAAAATTTGATGACGGAAAACGGGTGCTGGTGGGTATATAGGCCGAACTTCAAGAAATCGATGCCAATGCTATGCTACCCGACTATTTTTCAGGCAGAAATCTATGTTATAGAAGTTTGCGGAGAAAATGTCCACGAAAAGGCTTAATTCCAGTATCAATAATTGTTTAGAGGTAGTGGAAAGTTATTTTTACTAACTTTCTTAATATATTCCATAGGCTTCACCAAATTATAGTGGAATAAAATTTATGGAAATAACTTTCCACTGACACTAAAACTTTGGTGCTAGTCAACAATTTAGCAAATAAAACTATTATAATGATAATTTTACAGAGCTGCGCTTATAGCACATTTGTTTTTGTTTTGCCCTGATGAATAGGCACAGATACAAATTCACGCTTTGAATATAAAAACATTTCATAGCACTCCCATATGCCCTCACATATAAATTCGATTCATATGAAAGTGCCTAAATTTCTTATGAAGCCAAGGCACTCCGGTATGATATTCAAATTTACACTAGCAAACTGACAACAAACAACTTAAAAAAAAGGATTGTAGCACTGAGAAAAACTTTTATTTAAAATTTATTCATTAAGGGACCATAAAAATTCTATAAACATTTAAAATACATTTTTATTATTATTATTGTTTTTCAATTTAAAAAAGTTTCAGTGTACATATAATTTTGTATATGTATTGTGATTTGCACTTCAATTACTTTTTCTAAAAACTCAACTTATTTTTTATTCACACGACACAATGCAAACCTTAATTAATATTTTGTTAGCAATTTTTTTGTTTGCTTTTCAGTTAAATACATAAAGGAATTACTGGTAAACATCACATGACAGCCAGATTAAATAAACTAAATATTTTGGTGCAGAACCATACCCATATCCATAACCATCTCCAATGTGATCGATTAATGGTGCCTTAACCTAAAAATCGTGAAAATTTCATAAAAATAAAGAAAAAAAATTACAAACATATTCCACAAAAAAAAAATTGTCTCTTAGTTATAACGTATCCAAAACAATAAATAAAATCTAAAAAAAGTTAATGAATTCTCCAACTCAAATATTTTTAGGTTATGGATATGGCGAAGAAATTGGTTGGCTATGGTATGGCTATGGCGTTAGTGTTATGGTATGGCATCATTAATCGATTACATTGATTTCCATAAGGTAGGTCCGATGAGCTGTTTTATCGGGTTATGGCTTTATGGTCACCATTAATTGGCCCTTAAGTACCGTTACCGTGTGCCATAGGTCTACACTCCGAGAAAAAATCGTTCTAAAACGAACGAAACCAAGTTCAAAATGAAGAACGTTCGTTGACAAAAGTGTTAAGTACGTTTTTTCGGTAAAAGTCTAGTTGAGGGGTGAAACTGCTAATACGCGTCCAAAAATATCGAGAGAAGTGTCAAAAGACGCGTATCGAACTCGACAACAATAATTCGAAGGGGGAAGGAAAATAAAAATTGTATCTCTGTCCGGATATATTTGCAGTTGAAGTTAGCAATTTTCATGTGGTTGTTGTAATGTTGCTGTGCACTGAAAAAAATTTTGTGTACAAAGGGATTTTGCACGCATTTAATTTTGATCCCATCCCATTGGTGGACCGGCCAGGGTAGTTTTTTATAAGCGCGGCCGAAGATCGCCAACGCAGAAATGTGTTCTGCGAAAAAATGCTATGGATCCGACCCCGGTTTCGGAGGGACCCCATTTTTCGGGTTTTCGCTCATATCTTTTCAACGAGTTAAAATTTGTATTTTCCGTCTTCGGATTATTGTTGTCGAGGTCCATACGAGTCTTTTGACACCTCTCTCGATATGTTTGGACGCGTATTAGCAGTCGACCCCTCAACTAGACTTTTGCCGAAAAAACGTACTTAATACCGATTTCACATAGAGGCTTAATGAAATAATTAGTCAAGTTTTCTACATTAAAGCCCTAATGGAACTCGATCTTCCATAAAAAAAAACAAATTCTTAATTATCTCATTATTGCTTTATTGAATGCCTAATCCAGTGAAAAATCCAGTCGGCTTTGCTTGGTGCTTCGATTTTTATTGTCAATGTAACAAATGACAATCAAATAATAAATTATTTTTAATAATTTACGAAAAATAAGAAAAAATTCAAAATTTAATTTTCGTTGCATTTGATGCAAAAGATAATATGGCTTTTTCGAAAATAGGCACATATTTGGTTAGGCGCAACATCTATGGGAAGTTGCGCATGCATTCTATTTTGATTGTAGTTATAGTTAAGAAGGAAACGGCTGCTTTCCATTTTAACTATTTTTTGTAAAAACGAAATATGTTTTTGGGACTGCTGACAGGTGTTCGCTTAATGAAGCAAAAGGCCCTGTATGAAAAGGGAAACTTAATTATTTCATAAAATAAAATTGTGATTCGATTAAGTTTCTGTGTGAAAATGGTATAACAGACTTTTGTCAACGAATGTTCTTAATTTTGAACTTGTTTCGTTCGTTTTAGAACGATTTTTTCTCTGAGTGTAGACCTATGGCACACGGTAACGGTACTTACTCTGCACCAAAATATTCTGTTTATTTAATCTGGCTGTCATGTGATGTTTATCAGTAATTCCTTTATTTATTAAACTGAAAAACAAACAAAAAAATTGCTAACAAAATATTAATTACGGTTTCCATTGTGTAGAGTGAACAATGAAATAAGCAAACGTTGTTTTGTCAAGTTATTAGAAAATGGTATGAAAAACAACTTCAAAACTAAAGCTAAATCTCTTTAAAGCAAGAGCTAAGTTTTTTTTATTTAATTTGCTTAACAAATAGAAAAACATATTTCAATACGTTTATACATATCGTTAGCTTAATGTGAAAATGTGCTAAGTCAACTTTTACGAATTTTAGAGTAGACGAAAAAAAATGAATAACTTTTGAAATTACCTTTTTTTTCAAAACTGTGAATGAAGATACCTTAACTGCAATGCTTTTGACTGTAGAAGCTTTGAAAAAAATAAAAATCATGTATGCCAATGGGTTCAGTACACGTAACACCAGTGACTTTAAGGACCCATGACGTTGAAGGCACTTTATATATCCTTGGTCAGAAGTGGTATTGAATATTGCTCAATAATATGGAATCCTTTCTATGAATCTAACTCCTATAAAATTGAGAGAGTTCAAACTTTTTTACTAAAATTGCTTTACGTATGCTTCACGGGCCAGACGGCCTCCCATCACATACCAGCAGGCGCAAATTGGCTTGGTCTTCAGGCTTTGCATGACAGAACAACTTGAATCTCACTCATGCTTGTCTATAATGTAATAAACGTTAGCACGAATTGCTCTGATTTATCTAATTTGTTCATTCCATATATTCCAATGCGTGATCTTCGGCTTAATAGATTATTTATCGAAACAACTCATAAAGCGATTTATGCTATGAATGAACCTATAACTAGGACTCTACATCTAGCAAATCGATTCAGTAGTATTCTTAATTTTAATAACAGCTTATATAAGTTTAAGCTGGAATTGTTTTCTATTTTTAACTAGTCTGTAACAAAGCATGTAGTTTTCGACATGTAAGAATTGAAGTAGATTATGGTCAGCGCAAAGCATTTATCGTACACCAAAGACATGTCTCAATTGGGTAAATCCAATTTCAAGGGGTTGTGTAGGCAACCCTCTCAAGGGGTTCCCAGCGCAATATATAGCTTCTCCAACCCAATTGCCAACCTCATCTACCCGGTGCGAATTCTGTTTCATTGACAGCCGAGGCTCTGGCGACTCCAAGTTCCTCATGGAACTAGGGGGTGGGGAGGACGGGATGGCCTAGAAGGTTTAATATGGTCATATAAATCGTTCCCGAGATGGGCGGACTAGTACCTTAATAGTGCTTTGTTACCGGAACGTACCGGATCTATATGCGGCAAAGGACCATCAACATAGGCCCAAAGCCTTCGGGGAGTGTCTTTATCGTTGATACAACAACAACAACAAAGCATGTACTTTTAGACTGAATGAATTAAATAAGTAAATAAAATGCGCGCACAAAGAAATGACTAGTAATTCAGATTGATATTATTGACTGGTTGACATAGCACAGTTTTTTTTTTTTAAGTTGGCGACTTAGCACATTTACAGATCATTGCAAACAGCATGTAAAAATTAAAAATTAAAATTGTTTTTCTTGTAATCGATGTATTTTGAATTCAGTTTTAAAACTGCATTAAAATAAAATTTTTCAAAAAAAATTGACTTAGCACATTTTCACATTAAGCTAACGATATGTATCTTTTCCAAGTAAATTCTTTTGTGCGCATAAAATTTGGAGTAATAATTTTTCGTATAAAAAGACCGTTGATGTCAAGCCTTCTACAGTTATATATTCAACTTCGATTAACTTTGTCTCTAAATAGAAATGAGAGTTCTTACGACTTTACTAGCTGCCCTAGTAGCTTTGGCGTTGATGGTGAACGAGGCTTCATCTAACAGTGATCGCCAAACTGACCTTGCAAATGATCCTTCTCAACATGGTAAGGACCATAATCAACTACGAGATCGTCCTGCTGCTGCTATTGTAGCTGACCGTATACTTGGAAATATTATAAGATGTGTTAAACCTAAAAAATGTCCTAACTGTGACAAAGATGATGAATTTGGTAATGATGGTAGAAGCGGAGCACCTACGCAACCAGCAAAAAAACCTACGCAACCAGCAATAAGAACAAATAGCGAGAAAATGGCTAGATATAAAAAAAAGTACTGGCCTAGTCAATAATGTGGCTTAGAGACAAAAGATTTTGGGAAATTCAATTTCTTCATAAGTACTTAGTACAAGGGAAATTGCGAAATTATGAAATAATAAAATATGTAATCAGGTGTAGAATAATAATGTTCTTATAAAAAAATAATTGGTGCGTGTACTTTTGTTCACAAATAAATTTAAATTGTATACAATCAATTAATTACAATAAAATAATAAAAGAACTCGAAAAAATAGTCAAGAGTCAAATTTTAAAAATTAAAGAAATAAATATTTATTTTCTTACATCTGCACCAATTGGCGAAGGGGTCGGGTCTGCTGTTTACTGTGTCGATCCAGAAATAAGTAGATCCTACAGGCTGTCAGATCACTGCTTTGTCTTTAGGCGGAAATCGTAGCAGTGAAGAAAGCAGCCGAAATAATGGAGGAAGCGTGCTTAAACTGCATCCTTGTTTATATCTAATATATATATATATATATATAGAGAGAGACTTCGCTCAGGCCGGACCATACGACTACATCTATACTGTGTTTCCGGCCATAAAGGGAGAGAAGTAACGAAAAGGCCGATGAGTTGTCAAAGTGGGGTGCAGCACGTGGACGGTATATGTCCCAATCCGTTTGTAAGAAATCAAAAGGTGATACGTTAGGCTAGGTTAGGTTGAACTGGTCGGTCCATGAGGACCTCACATAGACTGAATGAGTCCGTAGTGTTACCAGAAGTTTGTTTAACGACCAAATTGAAAAACACTATCAAAAATGAGGACCTGAGGACCTGTGTTATAAAATAGCTCCGTCCTCTTGGCAAATACTAGAAGCTTTAAAGGACCTATGCCACTCGCTGCTTCTATATCTGACAGCTGTATCACTCCTAATAGCTAGAGCCTTAGCCTGGCAAATGCAGGGCACGAGCCCAAAACGATCTCGATAGTTTCCTCCTCAAAACCGCACATTCTACATCTGATATCCCTGGCCAATCCTAATTTAAAGAAAAAAAAGGAGAGGAGTTGCATATGATCAATCAAACAGGAAATGCATGGTCTTGTAGGGTTACCCCTCCAAGCTAGGTTTTGTCCAATTAGGGACCTTAAATTTCCTAGTAAATAATACTAGATCGGTTTTTTTCGCGCTTTGGCGGTTAACCTGTTCTCCATTTAAAAATATACGTGCGAAACCCATTCGTATGGTATTTGTTTTTTTTACAAGTACGATACGATGACGAGTCGACTCTTCTACGGAGGCCTTTATTGAAACGCCATATGAAAGCTTTATGCGTTGTCTGGCTTTGTTATATGGGCTTTCATATATAATCTGTGGAATAAAGTACCAACTGAAATATTTCGAATTTTGACCTGGAGCAGAACTATCTTGGAAAGGAGTTGATATTTCCAACGGGAACATCGAGATAGAGTGTTTTTGAGAAAACTCTGTCAGCCGCGATAGTGTGATATTCCCACCTAGTAAGGAGAGCCTGAGCGACGCATTCGCAGAGAATTTAAACCAGCAATTTATCCGCCAGCTCACAGAAGCGAAAAACACCCTAGCTCTGCAAATACCTGTTCCAGTATTCGGTTGAAAACGAACCACCTAAAAGTTTCTTTCAGGAACGTAAATAATCAGTAGAGAAAGACCGTTATTTAAATTATAAGATGCGCCAACCTTTAACCACATTCGGAAATCGAAAGCTTGCTTACTCTTCTTTAAGGTGTCCTTCAAATTGCACTTGCTTTCCTTCGTTTACACAATCTTTTATCTATGCAACAATACAAACAACAACAGTAAGGGCAATATTAGTTTTTATGTGAATATTGGATCAAATATATTTTATTAAGACTGAGACATAAGTCAAAAACTGATTCACCCGTTTTTCGAAATTAGCATCCAAAATGGACATTTTAATGTTTGTGTTTTGCGATTTTGAATTCAGATCTTCGCAAAAAAATAGGTTTACGATTTTTTTCGGCCTGTCATACTTTTAAACTTTGAATGAAGAAAAAAAGATTCCAATTTCGAACTTCGAGTGCCGATACATAGTTTTTGTAGCCTAACTTAGAAAAATAGAGAAATGACATTTTTGCACACCCATGTTTGTTTAGGTTGTTTTAAAATAGTAAAAGAATATATTTAGAAGGTTCCAATTTCGAAACTTCGTACCTATTTTGGAAGCTAATTTCAAAAAATGGAGAATTAAATTTTTACTTTTTTAAGCGAAAAAATAGTACTTTACTATGATGTATTTTGGAACGATTTTCCATCATCCCTTGTCAAATTTGGTTTCGAGGCAAACCGGTTTCGGCGTTGTGCCATCATCAGTGTCGAGTTTCGTTCTGATCAGTTGTTGTCGTTTGTCTTGTATTTAAAGTTCGTAGGTACATCAGCAGGTATTGTCGTATATTTACATATGTGTATGTGCTGTGTGTTCATTCAGAACCGAGGGTGGTTTTTACTGATCGATTTGTGTGGCTGACTGAGGCAGGTAAAAGTCAGTAATTCTAGTCATTTGATCTTCTTTGTGGGTTTGTTGCTTTGGTGCGTTTATTGTTTTGCGTTTATTTGTTGTTGTGTGTTTGTCTGTTGTGTCTGGGTGATTACTTTGTTTCTTGTAAACAAATTTTAATGGCTCAAATATTGTGTCAGAAATTGTATTTATCTGTTTGTTTATTATTCTACCGTCGAATGTTTGATGTTTGTAGATTTCAATGTTTTCGAGTACGTTTAGACGTCGGCCTTTTGCTTGTATGTGAAGAACCCTAACTGTTTTATTGATGTTTACTGGGGAACATTTTCCGCATTGACCATGTCATTCGCGAAGTTAAACTGGAGACATTGGTGCTTTATCGGTAACCGTATCGGTAACCTTTTAACAACTGATTCGACCAACCTTATGAGAATCAATGCAATCGATTATTGGTGCCGCTAAGGTCGTAACCGTATCGTAGCCAACCAATTGGGTTTTGGTTTACCATCGTAACGATAAACAGCTGATTACGTTAGGGATACGGATACAGCGATACGATATACGGCACCAATGACTCCGGCTTTAAGCTGCCGGGCAACGCACAAAATTTGCTTGATGGGTACCATAGCAACGTGTAGTTGTGTGCGTTTCGGGTGATTGTCGCTTGCCCGGCCACCACACAAGCAGAAAGCATCAAGCGTCATTTGTATTGAACATACCCTGCAAAAATCGTGTGACCAAAAACGCACACATTCACTTGATTTTTTTGACAGCCACAAACACACCCAGTGTACGTGTGAGAATTCGGAACATAGAATTCAGAAAATGAAATAGCATGATGAAATATTTATTTTATATTTATTATCTCACTCTTTTTCTCACATTATATGCATATAGATGGTGAAATTTGAAAATTGTCAGGCGTAGTTGCGCGCCATTTTATTTCTTCGACTTTATTTCTTCTAATTCCAATTTTGATTTCAAGTGCGCATCAGCTCAGCGGTGGGAAAATTTACAAATTAATTAAAAAAAATTCTGCGGAGGGACCCAGTGAAGAAGTACCACTTAAAAATCAAATATTCCGGTAAGTAAACAGTTTTAGAATACACGGATGCCATGAAAATTTTGCCAAATGCCTCCAGTGCAGAAAATATTCTCCGCATGTTTTTGGTTAGGCGTACATATACCTGACTGGTCAGCATAGTGCATGTCTTAGCCAAATCGTTTACTGCCGCTGTCGAGCTGTTATCAATCGTTGTTGTCGCTGCCGCTGAACTGACTTGGCGCTCGACAATGCTGGAGGCATCATCACTCGGAGCTTGTGTAGCACTATCAGCGGTTGTGCTGCCGCCCTGCATTGTGGACACTTTCTTCCATAGTGCAATTATTGAGAGCCAGTGTCTGGTGTTGCAACATGCATCGAACTGCTGGCTAAACGTGATTTCATTTGATTGTCTACTTGTGATTGTGCATGGACAGCTACTGCCCGATTTCTGTTCGATAAATTATTATGTTGTAACAACACATTTGACGTGCTACTACCGCGACGCGGACTCATATTAGGACTGCATCGCTCTGTGGTATTGTGTTTCATCAAAAATGGATTACGCATCTTTGGTGAATTGAGTTTATTATCTAAAACAATTTCAATATCAATAACACGAATTATTATAAATAACAATGACCCCAGCGGGTCAAGGGGAGAAACCTTATCGCTACAACAACAACACCAAACTAAATTTGTGGACATCATTTAATTTTTATTTGAAGTACTCAAATTGGACCACCAATGTGCAAGATGAAGCTCCAGCCACTTCGACATAATATAAGAGAGTACGGGTTTTGAGGAGTATTACCGATGTTTATGGGGTTGTACCCGATATACATACAGCACGTTTGGGTAACAAGTAACATTAAGGTAAAAGCCCGACCAACTCGGGAAGGATTTATTAATAGGATCACATTGAAACTTCTGAGCCATAAAGTGGTATCTTGATTGCGAGTCACACCAAGGATTAGAAACCACTTCTTCAAACAGAGAACATGCTGAGGTATTGTAAAACCATTTCCTCCCCTTAGTGCTACTAAGAGCCAACGGTAATAACGAAAGAGAAACGTGTATTTGTTGGTACAGGCCAAAATCGTCTAAACTGTTCAGTGCCAATTAAAAAAAAATATCAGCTAAATTAAAAATTATACAACACGAGTTAATGAAAATTATTTTATACATGGAAGCAAAATTAACACACAATACTACAATTGAAAAAGGATTATTTTTTTACACTTACCTAAATCGGCCAGCGCTCTAGTCATCTCTCTTATTTCTGCGTCTTGCCGCTCTAAGCGGAAACCCATTTCAGCCAGTGTTAATGCAAGCTCTACTTTTTCCTGCCTGAACTGTTCTTGCTTTTTAGCTTCATTATTGGATTGACTGAGGAATAATAAAAAGATATAATTTTTATTATTTTCTCTCGTTTATCGGGATTCAAATATCAGCACTACAGCGCCTATCACAAATATAATCGCCTCTCCAAGCAAACTAGCTCCTAGCTCTATTGTCATGGCCTCATTGAGTGGGGGAACTGTGACTGGTTTACCTAAATTTAACGCCCACATTTTCGTCTTCACTTCAACCCAATTGTAAACTGTAAAGTCAAGAATCGTTAGTGCAGTTCCAACTAGAGATGATATTTCATTAATTCTAATCTCAAGCTGTACCGGGTGTTAAATAATATCTTGCCTAAGAAAATGGTAATTTCATACATTTTTTCTTATAACTATAAAGTGATGTCATTTCCAATTTGCTAACTCTGCTCCTCGCGCCCAGTTTCACTTAATTTATGTGTTAATATATTGAGTATACGGTAATAGTCTAGTTGAGGGGTCGACTGCTAATACGCTACCAAAAATATCGAGAGGGTGTCGCGTATTAATCTCGAGAACAATAATCCGAAGGCGGAAAAGAAAAATTTCATCTCTGTCCGGAGATATTTGCAGTTGAAGTTGGCGATTTTCATGTGGTTGTTGTTGTGTTGTACCCACAAAAAAAATTGTGCATCACCGTGGCGGTAGCCACGGTTATACCACACACTCGGACTTGGCATGGCGTAGCCCAGGGTTATTTTTTATAAGCGCGACCGAAGGCCGCCAACGCAGAAAGGTGTTCTGCGCAGAAATACTATGGATCCCACCCCCGGTTTCGGAGGTACCCGTGGGTCTTTTTTCGGTTTTTCGTTAATATCTTTTGAACGAGTTAAAATTTTAATTTTCCGCCTTCGGATTATTATTACTGATGTCAAGACGCGTCGTTTCGAAAACGTCCTATCGCAGAAATGTTGTATAACGCCCAATTTCAAATTTCAATTCAATTTCTGATGTTTTCGAAACGGCAACCGAGATAGGGTGATATTCCATTCCACTGATTTGATATAACCTTTTCCAACTTTGCACTGAGTAGGTGATTGCATGTAAAGTCCTCTTTTGACAAACCAAGATCGTCCTCTGCAAGTCGCTTATCGTACCCGTCCTGTTATATGGTGTAAAAGTATGTACATTGACAACATCATATGAGGAGGCTCTGGGTCACCAAGCGGGTTAGGGCTTCAGAATATACCCGCGGTAAGTATGCCTGTCGTAAGAGGCGACTAAAATACCGGATTCAAGGGGCTGTGTAGTGCAACCCTTCAGGTTGCCAGCGCAATATACATTAAGAAATGTGAACGTAGTAACTTTTCCGTTGCAAAATACTCGAAGCACTGATTGCATTGAAATTCATGCGCTGTAAATAAAACCAATGTGAAATGTTTGGTGACCCATACATATCTGTGGCAATCCATAAACGGCTAGACTTCATAACTTAGCACATTTCTATGAACCCATGTGCTCTAGGATATGAAAAACAGTATTGGCGGACTTTGAACAGATCTTAGTTAATGAGCTTAAATATCACATTCATGTTATGTGTAGCTAGTTTCCTCTTCTGCAAACATCAAAAGGTTGCTACAGATATACATAATTTCGTTAGGAACATTGTATGGTACACTCCCAGTAAACTTTATATGTATATAAACTTACTATTATTTTCCGGTTGTCTACGTAGGTGATCAAACAGTGTAGTTTTAGTACGGAAAATTTCACCACAATTGTGGCATGCCACAAACTTTCTGTTTGAATGTGTCTGAATGTGCTCAATCAACCTACGACATATACTCCAATTGCATTGTACTTTTGGTCTGGTATCATTTGGTGATTTTTGAATTTCATACTCAAATGAGGCATTCACATAAAAAATTATTCTTTAGTTCGGGCAGTTTGTCTATTAGCGTAGGTAGCGCACTACATTTAGGTATACTAGGATTTTGTTCACATTCATATTTTCCTCTTATTAGAAGCGCAGTATAGTATCCATGATAATATACATACATGTCTTCTGATTTCCACAGAATTATTTGTTTCAAAGTTTCCGATGATCACCGAATAATGCGCTACATTCTTTCCGATGACAAGGTACGGGCGGAAGCATCAATTTAATCTTTTTTTTAGAAGCCATTTCAACTTTTTTTTTAATTTTCAGCTACTCCTATGCTGTTTCTTGCTTTTCAACTGTATTGCAATATAATATAATATAAAGCAGCTGACTTCGAACTTTGATTATATGAAAATGTCAAATTGAAAGTTCAATTATTTTAGGTCCGTTCCCCAACAGTGTGAGTTTCATCAGTTATCAGAACATTGTACCCTACAAGCATTGAGTTATATGCACATTTGTTCAACTATCGCATTAGCAAAAATTTCTGACAATTAAATCACTAGTGATATGAAAACTATATGTTTTTGTAGCAGTGCTTCGCCCCATTCAATAGGTGCGACCAGTCACAAATTGTCATCAATATCCTCTAACAGGAGTCCAAGGAAACTTGCCGTTTCAACACGGGTGGACCATAATGTGAGGGGTGTTAGAGGCGTTGGTTCCACATTACAATTAAAGAAATGGTTGGTGCCATGTGGGGACACATTGCAAGCGGGGCATACATTTTGTATGTCGGGGTTGATTGTGGATAGGTAAGAGTTTAACCTGTTACAGCATCCAGAACGAAGTTGAGCAAGAGTGACACGCGTTTCCCTGAGGAGTATGCGTTCCTCTTCCGCGAGTTTGGGATAATTTTCTTTAAGTACTGGATTCCCCGGGCAATTCCCGGCATAAAGGTCCGACGCCTGTTTATGGAGTTCGCTGAGGACCTGCTTGTGTTTTTTGGCTTCATACGGCTGAGTTCTCATTATGTAGATGGTGTTCTGGGGACATAAGAAGACAGCCCGTGGCGATTCTGAGAGCAGTATTTTGGCAGGCCTGTAGTTTCTTCCAGTGGGTAATTTTTAGGCTTGGCGACCATATGGGTGACGCGTAGCACGTAATCGGCTGGCCAACTGCTTTGTAAGTAGTAATGAGCGTTTCTTTATCTTTTCCCCAAGTCCTGCCAGCAAAAGATTTGAGGATTTTATTACGGCTCTGGATTTTCGGTACAATTGCGGCTGCAAGGTCACCAAAATATAGATCCTGATCAAGCGTCACACCCAAGATTTTGGGGTGTAGGACAGTCGGTAGCGTAGTGCCATCGACGTGGATGTTCAAAATGGTCAACATTTGTGACGTCCATGTTGTAAATAAGGTCGCAGAGGATTTATTTGCTGATAATGCAAGGTTTCGCGAGGCGAAAAAACTGGAGAGATCAGGGAGGTAGCCGTTTATTCTGTTGCAGCTCATCGATCTGCGGGCCTGTGGCCATTATTGTACAGTCATCGGCGTAGGAGACGATAGTAACTCTTTCTGGTGGCGAAGGTAGCTTTGATATGTAGAAGTTAAAAAAAAAAGTAATGAACCTTATAGTAAATTGACTCTTTTAAAGCTAATACTTACTTTCCCATAGTTCAACGTGATCTAGGCATACACATTTTTTTCAGTCTTTTTCTTTTAACGACAATTTGAAATAATTGTCTTCTGTTCCCTTTTTCTTTTTAGTATCTCTTTCGTTATTGGTGACATATAGGAATCATTTATAATTCAAAATATACAACTGGTTAGTAAACGGAAATATACAATATGAAGCGTTCAGTTTATAATGAAGTGAGCAAACAAAAGAAAGAGTGTGAGCAAAGCGCGGAAAATTATAAGCGTTTATGTTCATTTGCTGAGATGGAAAGTGAAAAGAGCGGAGCTTTCGCCATTACGCCAAATTATTGCCCAGAAAATTCCTTTTCATTTTCTGATTCAGACCCCTGCTCAGAAAATGAAAACGAATTTCGTCCAAGTTTGGATACCAAGTTCAAAATATTAAAATCATGGGCAATGGAATGCAACATTTGTCAATCGCATATAAGTAAAATACTTGTAGCATTAAACAAAATGGGCTACAATGAATTTCCTTTGTGCGCACAAACTTTGTTCCAGACAAGCATAAGTAATTTGGTTGTAAAAAATATTTCGGGTGGAGAGTTCGCGTATTTTGGTATTCAAGCGTATTTTAAATCTAAATCGTTTCCATGTTTGAATGAAAAAGACGAGGTTTTAATAGATGTTGGAATAGACGGATTGAACGTGTTTAATAGCTCAAAAAAAGTTTTGTGGCCGATTCTTGGGTCAATCGCAGATTTTCCAAAAGAACCCCTTTTTACTATTGCCTGCTTCTCAGGGAAACAAAAACCCCTTAACGTAAATGATTTTATGGAAGAATTTTGTAACGAAGTAGTATTATTAAGAAAAAATGGTTTAAAAGTCGGTTTAGGGCATCCAATCTCGAAAAAGTTTGACGTTCGTTTATTTATTTGTGACTCGTGTGATCGTGTTTTGCAGAAATTTTTAAGTTAAAGGGCAGGATAAAGTTTGCGGACGACCTCCGAAAATACGTAATCCAAAGTCACAACAGATGTAAACAGAGGCGTTACCTACAAAAAAAAAAAATAGTAAAACGTAAAACACACAGAACTGCGAAAACCGCACCAGCCATCACAAAACCTACGAGGTGTCTATCGCTAATCCAAATTTAAAGTTATCTGCTGCAACAATCTATGGTATTTATCATTCACTCACCAGGAAAAAGCCGCTGAGACTTTGCCATACTTTAACATACAATACTTTACCCCTTTTTAGCACAACTATTATTTTTGATTTTATTAAATTTTATAAATTGTTTCTTCCTCTACAGTTCAATTTCCGTATTGGATGGTAAAGATGACTTTCGCATTTTGTCCATCAATAACTGTGACAAGGTGGAAGATATCTATGCGCGCAAATCGCAACATATTATCTTGGTCGAGCGTTTCTTCAATAGCTCCCTAAGGGGTGATGGTGACAGCAGAGAAACCCAACTGTTTACAAATGTTACACTTCAAAAAGAATCAAAATATCTGCCATTGCGTCTACGGCTCAAATATACACAGTATACGAATGAATCGAACGAGCCTAACGGATAGTTTAGATATTCATGATATACGAGACTTGAAAATGTTACATCAAATCGAAAATAATGCACCAAACGAACTGGGTCTGAATACTGAAACAGTACACATATTCAAAATCGATGAGAAGGCTGTGATGATAGCATTAGACGGTGAGTTATTGAATAACATACGAAAACCATTTTAACCCATTTATTTATTTGCATTACAGCTTTAGCTTTACAAGTAGCAAAAATTGCTTCCGCCAGGCAATTGGAAAAGGCAGAGAAGCATTCATCACACTTTGCGGATGATGCAAAGTCAGAAACTGCTGTTGTAACTGCTGCCACCGACACAACGGTCATCTCTACTTCGCCGAGTAGCGGCTGTTCCGACTAACTATCGAAGACAGTATCATCATATCTTTTGCCAACACAGGTCAGCGATGTGCTTACGCAGGACCGTGCCTTCGCTACTTTATGATGAATGTCAATTCCCACCAATGGCTATTGCGGCGCGCAATTGACCAACAAGACGACGGCGCAGTATAGATAAAGAACGTTTGACTGCCGCAGCGAGAGCTTAAACAATTTTTGATTGAACATGAAAAAGGATTATGTATTTTTTTACTGGTTTAGTGTAGGCTGTTGCGGCTGCGTTTGAAGTGTGAAATTTATTAAAATTTTAATTTGACAGTAAATTTAAAACAAAAAACGCTTAAGCTTTATGAGCATTGAATTATTATGAATATAATATAATGTAATATAACAATATTTTGCTACAGTGCTGGCCACTTAGACGACGCTGCAGCAATATAGCTCAAAGCAATTAATATATTTTTTATGTTATTATTAAAGTACATACTTACTTCGTTTTTATATGAACTGTATTAATTTAAGTTACAATTTCATGTAAATATATAATAAGGTATGTCGTGATCCGATTGCTGTTGGAATTGAATGATAAGATTTAGAACAATAATAAGACTCAATCACTAGTCCTACATTTTTAAGTTCATACTTTACTTTATTACTTTCAAATTCAATTACGACAGCAATCGGATTCCACGACACCTTTGAATATTCTCGATCTGAAAAAAGAGTAAATCTTATCTGAATTTCTACTTAGCTTTAAGTTTTAAATTGATTCAAATAATTGGATTTTTTTGTAAAGCTTAAAATTATTTTCTGTTCGCTTGGAAAAAATTTCAATTGGAAAACAAAAACCAATAATGCGAGTTTATTTGTTATTAAAATAATTACTTTTCTTTATATCAACTTATTAATTTAAGTTACAATTTCATGTAAATATATAATAAGGTATGTCGTGATCCGATTGCTGTTGGAATTGAATGATAAGATTTAGAACAATAATAAGACTCAATCACTAGTCCTACATTTTTAAGTTCATACTTTTCTTTATTACTTTCAAATTCAATTACGACAGCAATCGGATTCCACGACACCTTTGAATATTCTCGATCTGAAAAAAAAAAATAGTAAATCTAATCTGAATTTCTACTTAGCTTTAAGTTTTAAATTGATTCAAATAATTGGATTTTTTTCTAAAGCTTAAAATTATTTTCTGTTCGCTTGGAAAAGATTTCAATTGGAAAACAAAAACCAATAATGCGAGTTTATTTGTTATTAAAATAATTACTTTTCTTTATATCAACTTATTAATTTAAGTTACAATTTCATGTAAATATATAATAAGGTATGTCGTGATCCGATTGCTGTTGGAATTGAATGATAAGATTTAGAACAATAATAAGACTCAATCACTAGTCCTACATTTTTAAGTTCATACTTTACTTTATTACTTTCAAATTCAATTACGACAGCAATCGGATTCCACGACACCTTTGAATATTCTCGATCTGAAAAAAAGAGTAAATCTTATCTGAATTTCTACTTAGCTTTAAGTTTTAAATTGATTCAAATAATTGGATTTTTTTCTAAAGCTTAAAATTATTTTCTGTTCGCTTGGAAAAGATTTCAATTGGAAAACAAAAACCAATAATGCGAGTTTATTTATTATTAAAGTACTTACTTCTTTTTTGTATGAACTGTATTAATATAAGTTCCAATTTCATGTACATATATAATAATATTGAAAATAATAAATATTGAAAATTAAATTTTTTTGGTTCATATTTTATTCATATGGCTGCTTCAGGTAAAGTAAATCTGCAGGTAAAATTCACGTTATATGGCGGTTATATAAATGGTAAAACCGCAGTAAAATTGATTGTCAAATGACTCGAAAATGTAGAGTGAAATGACGGAAAAATGACCGCCATTTGACGAGCATTGTGACGTGTGTGAGCAGCACAGTGCTATGCTCACATCCTATAAGTGGGAGCGGAATGCACGATCACATTAATAGGAACGAAACGGAAAATTTGGTCACAAAAGTTAATCACGCCCATGCAAACGTGACTATGAATATAACCGCTGCAGAAAGTCACAATGATCGTAAAATGACTAGTAAAATGACGTGGAGCGTTTTTGCAGGGTAGTGTACAAGTACAAGTGTGTTGACTTCTTTCTGACAGGCACTCGCTTAAGTGAGCATAGCGGAAAAATCTGGGTTGCCATTGTTGTTTCGGTTGAAAACGGTCAATTAGGGTTCTGTGCAGAGACCTCAAAGATTGAAACAGAGTTTATGTAGTCACAAAAGTGTTGCTCCTGTTCCACAGCATTTTATATCATGGCGAAAAGTGTTCTGTTCAGAGTTATTGATTTTCATTAAAAGTTTAATTTATTACGGAGGGTTACTCCTTTAAGTGCAAAAAGCAAAGAAAACGTAGAGTTTTTCAAATTATTGTGAAAAACTTTTTAATTGTAATTTCTGTACAAAAGTTCACTATATTTGTGTTCTGTTCAAAGTTATTGATTTTCATTAAAAGTTTAATTTATTACGGAGGGTTACACCTTTAAGTGCAAAAAGCAGAGAAAACGTAGAGTTTTCAAATTTTTGTGAAAAACTTTTTAATTGTAATTTCTTTACAAAATTTCACTATATTTGTGTAACACAAGAATCTGGAGGTCAATTCCTTAGCTATGAAAAACGTGTGGCGCTTTATATTTTGACTCTAATTTAATTTATATATTATAAATTTTGCTTTCCGTATGTTTCCGCATTGTTGCAGGCTACAAATCTTCCAGTATTCTTATTTCCGCGGAAATATATGCAACTATTTCATCTGTAAATACTACAAAGTTTTATTAAACTATCAAATGCAACTTAGCTTGAAGTACTCTTACGTACAAAAAATACAACTCTAGACCTGAGATTTGCATCAGGTGAGCGAGGCTGTTTGTAGTTTTGACGTTTATCGCTTAGTGAACACACTTGTATAGGTACACTATGGTATTGTAAATTCGTAGCGTGCAGACGTAAACATGTCATCGGATGACGATTTTTTATTGCTTGTAATTTTTGTGAACTTTTTTCTAAGAATTTTTTCGAGATGCAGTTTTGTAGCTTATTCAATTCTAATATAATAAGATGCTAATATTAAGCCACTAAGAAAATTACCTGATATTTGGCAATTTTTTTTCCATCCGACCTAACGTAAAATCTTTTCTTCCGCGATCTTGCTCATTGCACGTTCTCACAAAACTAACACATTAAGCCGTAATTACCCACGAACGTACGTACAAAAAACGTGTCATCTGACACCACCTATCTTATGAATGTGCAATGTAAACGAAAACTCACCGACGTTCAACGCACGTACGTACGTAGCCCGGAACGTAGAAATCAAAACAATTTTCATTTTTTCCGTAAGAACATGTCAGCTGCTCGCTCTTTCACTAGACAGAGTTGCCTAGTAAACTTTTGTGCGCTAATTTTTGACATTTTGCAGTTTTATGCAAAAACACCTAATTAAAGTTTGAAAAATTGTGGACTTAATTCGAAATAATTATGTAAAAGTGCAGATTATAAATATGTAATCTATTTATACTTATTTAATATTAATGCCAGCCTTTTACAACATCAGAAATTAAAATAGGAAAAGTTGATGGTTCCATATGCATGCATTCAAACAGGTCGATGGCAACATTTTTTTCTTTGCCACTGCGGTCATAAACTTCCCTCAAATGTGTGTACGTACGGCATACGTATACGTATGCTACACACGTCCATTGTAAACTTTACCAAGTAGTGCAACTAACAGCTGATCGCTCAAAATTAGCACACACACACAAACATCACTAATGGCCATATTACGGAAATCTTAGGAAAATTGAAGTTAAATTTTTAAACAGACATAAATTGTTATAATTTTGGAATATATAGCATCTAGGACACCTTAATTGCAGTAATTGAAAGAAAATGTTTGCTTATACTCAAGTATTTAATTATTTTTTCCAAATTTATCTTTAATATTGATGCAATGATTGATCCCATGCAACTCTGGTCTTCCTACTGTTCTTCATTCCACTCCATTCGAGTGCCTATTTTCACGGCCTGCGAGTGCCTTCCACTCTATTCGCAACATAACCTCGAATTAAGCTGCCAAACTATATAGTAAACAATGCACACGTCGTTGGGTAACTACCCTACAAAAAATTAGGTCATAAAACTTACCCGCGCCCAAGCAAATGTTATTATGAAAATAACCTATGACTGTCAAATGACTAGTCAAATGACGTGGAATGACGAGAGCGTTTTTGCAGGGTACAGCTTTAATGCTTGTCAACCACGTCGGCCACGATCAAATACATACCCTGCAAAAACGCTCCACGTCATTTTAGTAGTCATTTTACGGTCATTGTGACTTTCTGCAGCGGTTATATTCATAGTCACGTTTGCATGGGCGTGATTAACTTTTGTGACCAAATTTTCCGTTTCGTTCCTATTAATGTGATCGTGCATTCCGCTCCCACTTATAGGATGTGAGCATAGCACTGTGCTGCTCACACACGTCACAATGCTCGTCAAATGGCGGTCATTTTTCCGTCATTTCACTCTACATTTTTGAGCCATTTGACAATCAATTTTACTGCGGTTTTACCATTTATATAACCGCCATATAACGTGAATTTTACCTGCAGATTTACTTTACCTGGAGCAGCCATATGAATAAAATATGAACCAAAAAAATTGAATTTTCAATATTTATTATTTTCAATATTATTATATATGTACATGAAATTGGAACTTATATTAATCCAGTTCATATAAAACAGAAGAACTTTAATAATAAATAAACTCGCTTAATTGGTTTTTGTTTTCCAATCTCTTCTAAGCGAGCAAAAAAATAATATTAAGCTTTAGAAAAAACTCCAATTATTTGAATAATATACAACTTAAAGCTTAGTAGAAATTCAGATCAAGAATATTCAAAGGTGTCGTGGATCAGATTGCTGTCGTAATTGATGAACTTAAAAATGTACGACTAGTAATTGAGTCAGACTTATTATTGTTCTAAATCTAATCATTCAAGCAATAATTCTGCAACACATAGCAGGAGTATTGATTGGTTTCAAATCTAATTCCGACAGCAATCGTATCACATCCCTTATTATATATGTACGTGATATTGCAACTTAAATTAATACAATTGATATAAAGAAAAGTAAGTACTTTAATAATAACATAAACTCTCTTAATTGGTTTTTGTTTTCCAATTGAAATCTTTTCTAAGCGAGCAGAAAATAATTTTAAGCTTTAGAAAAAACTCCAATTATTTGAATAATCTACAACTTAAAGCTTAGTAGAAATTCAGATTAGGTTTACTCTTTTTTCAGATCAAGAATATTCAAAGGTGTCGTAGAATCCGATTGCTATCGTAATTGATGAATTTAAAAATGTACGACTTGTAATTAAGTCAGACTTATTATTGTTCTAAATCTAATTATTCAAGCAATAATTCTACAACCCTTAGCAGGAGTATTGATTGGTTTCAAATCTAATTCCGACAGCAATCGTATCACATCCCTTATTATATATGTACGTGATATTGCAACTTAAATTAATACTGTTGATATAAAGAAAAGTAAATACTTTAATAATAAATAAACTCTCTTAATTGGTTTTTGTTTTCCAATTGAAATATTTTCCTGTGCAAGCACATCGCTAACCTGTGTTGGCAAAAGATATGATTATACTGTCTTCGATAGATAGTCGGACGAGCCGTTACTCGGCGAAGTAGAGATGACCGTTGTGTCGGTGGCAGCTGTTACAACAGCAGTTTCTAACTTTACACCATCCGTACAGTGTGATGAATGCTTCACTGCGTTTTCCAATTGCTTGGCGCCAGCAATTTTTGCTGTTTGTAAAGCTTTAGCTGTAATGCAAATATATAGATGGGTTAAAGTGGTTTTCGTATGTTGGTCAACAACTCACCCTATACCATCATCACGGCCTTCTCATCGATTTTGAATATGTGTACTGTTTCAGTATTCAGACCCAGTTCGTTTGGTGCAATATTTTCGATTTGATGAATGTGTATACTATCCGTTAGGCAGACAATTAAGTGCGTTCGATTCATTTATATACTGTGGGTATTTGAGACGTAGACGCAATGGCAGATATTTTGATTCTTTTTGAAGTGTAACATTTTTAAACAGTTGGGTTTCTCTGCTGTCACTATCACCACTAGAGAGCTATTGAAGAAACGCCCGACCAAGATAATATGTTGCGATTTACGCGCAGAGATTTCTTCCACATATTTACCATCCAATACCGAAATGGAACTGTAGATGAAGAAACATTTTATAAAATTTAATAAAATCAAAAAATGATAGTTGTGCTAAAATGGGGTAACGTATTGTATGTTAAAGTATAGCGAAGTCTCAGCGGCTTTGTCCTGGTCAAAATTGAGTTTGAATAGGTTTTATTCTTCATTCATAGAAACATGTACGAAGGTACCTGGTAAGATAATAAAAATCCTCAACGCTTTTTTTGCAATAACTTAAAAAACTCATATTCAAACTTCTCCTTAACTTCTACATATCAATAGCTACCTTTACCACAAGTAGTCACTATTGCTTCTACGCCTATGCTATTGTTTCCTACATCGATGAGCTTTGTAATAAAAACAAAAAAAAACAGCTATCTCCCCAATCTCTCCAGTTTTGTCGCCTCGCGAAACCTGATATTGTCACCAACCAAATCATTGGTGACCTTATTTAAAACATGGCCGCGCCAAATGTCGACCATATGACATTACCCAGAGCTGTAACAAACATTTAAGATAATTCGGCAGTACTTGGGGTAAATATAAATAGACGTTTGCATGGTACGCGTCTCCGATATGGTCGCCAAGCCTAAAGGTTACTCACTGGAAGAAAATACAGGCCTGCCAAAATGCTGCCCCCAAAACCGCTACGGGCTGCCTTCTTATGTCCTCGGAACACCACCTGCACAATGAAGCGAGAAAACTCCCAATAAGGGAAAGAAATGAAATGCTAACCAAACAGTTTCTGTAGAATACCCAGAAACCTGGATATCCCAACAGACATCTGATTGTTGATCCAACACCACTTAGGACCTTAAAGAGTAATCTCCGTAAGCATTATGAGGAAATACGACACCTGAGAACCCAGCCGTATGAAGCAAAAAAACAAGCAGGTCCATGGTGAACTCCACAAACAGGCGTCGTACCTTTATGCTAGGAATTGCCCCGTGAAGTACTCAAAGAACAGTACCCAAAACTTGCGGAAGAGGACCGCATACTCCCCAGGGAAAAGCGAGTCACTCTAGCTCAACTTCGTTCTGAATACTGTAACAGGTTAAACTCTTACCTATCCAGAATCAACCCCGACATACAAAATGTATGCCCCGCTTGCAATGTGTCCCCACATGACACCATCCTTCTCTTTAATTGTAATGTGGTCCAACGCCTCTAACACCCCTTTCCTTATGGTCCACCCCTGTTGAAACGGCAAGTTTCCTTGGACTCCCGTTAGAGGATATTGATGACAATTTGTGATCGATCACGGCTATTAGGTGGGCGACGCACTGCTACAACAACAACAACCATCTCGGGAACGATTAATATCATCACTTTAAACCTCCTAAGCCATCCCGCCCCACCCCCTATTTACACGAGGAACTTGGGGTCGCCATTACACATTACACTGAACGAGGCCACGGCGACGTTACTGATCAGTTTAACGCCTTACAGGTAGTTGGCAAAAGAAACGGCATATACGACCAGAAGGCACTCGAAGACGATGCCTCAAAACTACAACCAAAAGCAATAATTATCATTTCACTGACACAAATTTTATAGTTTTTTCTTCCGGAGTTGGACACAATCTTTTCATAATATTACTTAACAATTTAAGATTATACATTTTTTTCAATTTGTATTTTGACTTACCAGCAACAACAGAATCATGTTTAATTGTACGCCGCACAATCATTATAGCATCATGTAACGAAGCTCAGTTTCTTCCAAAAATTGTTCGGCACCGCCACGTAAAATCAATGTATATGTTCTATCATTAACGCAACCTTTAAATAATTATAAACTATAAAAATGAAATTAATGTCAAACCCACTATCAAACCTTGGAAAATGTTGAAATGTTCACCACCAACTTGACGTTCTTCAAAGTAATCACATTGACCCAAATCACTTGAATTAATATCATTAGCTTCAGTCATAACAGCACCACCACAAGCTTTCATTGTACGTTTCAAATCTTCTTCTGGTACACCAAAAGAACATTTCACGATCTGCAAAATACTGTGTACCAACATCACCAATTGGTAGTTTAGAAAAAACAACATTGGCGCCTTACTTACCTAGTTTATTGTACAGGAGACGCCATTCAGCATTAACAATTTTCTGATACTCTTGGACATTGGAGGACATTGCTGTGGCAGAGCATTTTTCCAATAAAGCACTTTGGTGTTCCTTTGATTGGCGCTTCGACATGTACAGCCATGTCATATTTTGGTCATGCATAATTATAATGCTTTACGTATAGCTTTAATGATGATACGTGCATGCACGCCTTCCTCAAAATTTGGTTTAACTTGTTTTAAGATTTCACCTGCTTAAAGTACTACTGAAGTGATGCCGTCGCCGACCTGATAAGAGAAACATTTTTATTCTACACATTCTAATATAACAAAAAAATTACCTCAGCATCTTGAGATTTGGCGATGTCGATTAGAGTTTTACGGCTGGATGCACAATATCCAATAGTTTCATAATTGTTGCCCCATTATTTGAAATTGTGGCCTTACCACTGGAATCAACAATATGCTTGTCCATACTACGTGAACCCAATGTAGTGCGTACAGCGTCCACAATTGAATGCGAGGCATTGATGTTGGATATGACTTGATGTTTACCTTGAGAGCTATCGGTACCCAAACATTTTTTACACAAATACTCATGTACCCAATACAAGTTCAGGACGTTCATATTTATCGACACGCTGTCCGGTGTGGCCCAAATGTTGGAAATATGCAGTTGGCACTGTTGAGAAAAAATATTGATCAATGAACACAAGTAAAAGTGAAAGATTTTTTTTTTACCATCTGTTGTTACTTTACACATTAGACATTGGAAACGACGACCAGCATCTACAAGTTGCATATGAGCCTTGCAACGATTACATCTAATTGCACCCAATTCACCAAAATTTACAATGGGTGGCCCATATTCACCCTCAACAGTGCGTGCCATTGGTGAGACGGCAAGTGTACTGGACAAAGCTGTTGTTTTTAAGAAATCAGCTGTTGCAGGTATGCAATACAAAGACGACCTGCAAAGCAGAAAGATCAATGTAATTGCCAAACAAAACATTAATTTCGATTATCGATACCTAAGGTAACGTGGCGAGGAGTTACCCTGATCTTCTACCACATATTTTGTGGTCACCAATGGTGGTAATAAACTCTGTTCATTAGTAATAAAAGCACCACCAGCGTTTTTTTGATTTTCAATGATAACGCTCATCGGATTTGGTATCTGATCGGGATCTAAACGGCGTTCGGCTTGATCATACTGTTGCGGCTGTTGATATTTACCAGTAACAGGTGCAGGTGGTTGCTAAAGAAAATAACACAAAAATAATAATCAGCAAATTTGTAAATTATTAGTTGTATTAGCATACATTATAACTGGGACGTCCGGACGTGTCCGGGTATTGGGGGTTGACCCGGCTTGGGTGGTTGACTGAGCATTGGCGTCTGTCCAGGTTGTGTTGGTGGCATCATAAAAGCCATCAATAACAAGTGCCAAGAATATATCCGCGGCATACCTGCCGACCAAAATGATTCAAGGGGTTGTGATTGCCAACCTCACCTACCCGTGGCGAATCCTGTACCTAACAATTTGGTGTGAACAATTGGTGCCAGTTAACCCTCTGAAATAATCGGCGCAATTGTACGCCATTGTGTTGGCATTAATTTGGCAAAATAAAAACCTTTTCATCCTCCTCCCGTGACCATTCTGTCTTCTTTATGCTAGGATCAAGCCATTCGTACCAGCGTGCCTTACATTGCTTGGCAGATTTGCGGTGCAGCAGTGATGCAATACGTGACCACTGGTTTTTGCCATATTTCATTACAGCTGCTTTGAGGATTTCATCCTGAAAGTTATCAATTTAGTTAATAAACGGCCAAGAGTAACCAGTCGCGTCAAATGCTTACCTCGGTGTTTCTCCACACACCACCTTTTATCATAATTCGTGGCATGGTGCTATATAATTGTGAATTCTTTCGATGAGCACAAAAATCAAATCAAAAATGTTTGTCGAAATAAACAGCAAAAATCATTGTATATTAAAGACTGGGAAAATTTTAGAATAGCACCCCCCGAGTTCGGGGTAAAACTTGGTATCAAATGAAAGAGTTCTCCCGATCCCAAATATATATATTTTAAAGTGCGCAAACTTATAATTTAAAAGTTATTTGTTGTTAAAGTTTGCAAATTTAGCAAATTTCTATAGCACTTTAAATTACAATTTACACATCTTTCAAAACCTTAATCCACATACATATCTATATAAATTAGCAACGATAAACTTAAATTGCATTTTTGTATATTTCGCATTTCATTTTTGCATTGTTTTTACTTATTATAAATGTTTTTATTAAATCAATCGCGCTTTTGTAGCAACATGCACATATATATATATATATATATATATTTTATTGATGACATTACAAAGCTGTGCTCTGCCACATATATATACGTATACACATATAAAATTTGTATAGAAATTTGCAAACTTTAACACCAAATAACTTTTAAGTTATAAGTTTGCGCACTTTAAAATATATATATTTGTGATCTGGAGAACTCCCTCTTAAGTTTAAATCTTTCCGGAGATATTACACTTAAAACTCTGAAAATTGAAAAAATTTTCCACCACCAAATGTTTTGCTGTCTCTGCTGAATTAGAAATGGCGGATTTTTTTGCACGCAAAAATGACGTATTTTGCTATCCCTATAAAAATAATAGGTGCGAGAGAGCACGATACATTGTGGGAAAGCTAAATTTGTCAACATATTTCATTTGGAGAATTTTTCATTCCAAATCGTCACCCCTGTCAAAAATTCGTGTGGCTGTGTGCGTTTTTGGTCACACGATTTTTGCAGGGTAGTGTACCTATACAAGTGTGTCAACTAAGCGATAAACGTCAAAAATACACAGCCGCGCTCACCTGATGCAAATCACAGGTCTAGAGTTGCATTATTGGTACGTAAGAGTACTTCAAGCTGAGTTGCATTTGATAGTTTAATAAAACTTTGTAGTATGTACAGATGAAATAGTGACATAAATTTCCGCGGAAAGAACAATACTAAAAGATTTGTAGCCTGCAACAATGCGGAAACATACGGAAAGCAAAATTTATTTAAATTAGAGTCAAAATATAAAGCGCCACACGTGTAACATGGAAAAATTTCACTTCTAAGGCTGTTTACACAAATGCATAAGGGCAAAATTATATAAACGCTTTGGTCGCTCCAAAGCAAAGATAACGTACAGCGTTTCATTGTTTTTCGTATGGCGTTGCCAAGCGTAGGCACGCAACCAAAGCATTTATGTAAGTTTTTCGATACTTCGCCCGACAGATGAATTAATGAATGCAACACAACCAAAGCGTCTGTGTAAATCCGCCTTAATTTTTGTAGCTGTGAAAGTCTCCTGCAAATAAAATGGTGATGTAAGTGCAAACAAATCAAACTCCTATATGACACTACTTTATTTTCTATGTATTTATCTTGTATTTTCTCTTATATTTTTTGTCGTAGGAGCCAATAAGATTTCAGTACTGGTTTAAGTGAGTGAACTATATTTAAAAAAAACTAACGAAATACAAGAAAAATACAACGTAGTTCATTAAAAACAAACAAGCCAGTTTGTATTTCGATAGGGTTTTTTGACATTGGGCCGTTTTTTCTTTATTTTTTCTGACAAATGAAAATTTTGTTTTTAGTTTCAAAATTTTGTGCATAAAAACACAACTAAATTCAAAGTGTAAATTGTGTGTGCAAATTAGTTTTCAATAAGTGTACATTTTTCAGTTTTTCATAGTTAAGGAATTGACCTCCAGATTCTTGTGTTACACAAATATAGTGAACTTGTCACAATAATTTGAAAAACTCTACGCTTTTTGCACTTAAAGGAGTAACCCTCCGTAATAAATTAAACTTTTAATGAAAATCAATAACTCTGAACTGAACACTTTTCGCCATGATATAAAATTAAAATGCTGTGAAACAGGAGCAACACTTTTGTGACTACATAAACTCAGTTTCAATCTTTTACGTCTCTGCCAGAACCCTAATTGACCGTTTTCAACCGAAACAACAATGGCAACCCAGATTTTCCCATTATGCTCACTTAAGCGAGTGCCTGTCAAAAAGAAGTCAACAGACTTGTACTTGTACACTATGATCAAATAGACCAGCTGTCAAGCGAAAAAATCTAAAAATTTTGATTTTCATCAACGCCATAGCGGAATGATACAAGAAGCATGGTGACGTACCTACAAACATAAATAAAAATTCCATGTACTTTGTTTTTGTAAATTCGATGGACAAATGTCAAAATCGTACGGCACCGGAAGTTGACGTATCAAATCAAATAAAAAAAGTTTATAATCAGCTGTTCCATGCTGCCACCTTGTATCGTTGCGCCATGATCAACGCGAAGCCGACAACAAATACGTGTGAGCACGACATCGCCCGATACGCACGCAACTACACGTTGCTAGGTAACCATCAAGCAAATTTTGTGCGTTGCCCGGCAGCTTTAGACTCTGGTATAATGTTTGGATTCCGTGTTTTTCTGTTTTAATCTCTAATGTTTTCTCAATTTTTTCAAATATACTTTCCTAAAGATGGTTTTTAATAAATTAGTTTTTTATTACAAAAATTAATTTTTTATTACTAGTTCTCATGGCTGGAATACCCAGGTACCACACGTAGTTCTCACGTTTTATCGTAATCTACAAATATAAACGAGTTAAAATTTTGTGGCATCGTATGGGAATAAGTTTTCTACAAAAAGGGGAGACAATTTTTTCAAATATACTTTCATAAAGATGATTTTTTAATAAATTAGTATTTTGTTACTAGTACTCATGGCTGGGATACCCAGGTACCACTCGTAGTTCTCACTTTTTTACGTAATCTACAAATAGAAACGAGTTAAAATTTTGTGGCATCGTATGGGAATAAGTTTTCTACAAAAAGGAGAGAAAATTTTTTCAAATATACTTTCATAAAGATGGTTTTTTAATAAATTAGTTTTTTATTATTAAAATTAGTTTTTTATTACTAGTTCTCGTGGCTGGGATACCCAGGTACCATAAATAGTTCTCACGTATGAACTGCCTTGTGGTACTCGTGTACCCACCCATGCGAACTAAGAAGAAAAATTATTCATGAACAGGACGGTTAATTTATTTATTTATTTATTCAGTCTATGAACATACAGGTCTTACAGACTGCCAATAATGGTAGATACAAAAAATATTAACACAAAGATAACAAAATATACATGTAAATATATAGTTTACAATAAATAATAAGTTCTTATAACAAACAAAATAAAAACAATTAAATATCTGACTTTAAAATATTTATAAAAGCGTCCCTACACATCGAAAAATCAAGCTCAATAGAAGATGAAATCTTATTGAGTTCGTTCCTTCCATAATTGGTTCTAATATTGATACCATAAAACGGGCAAACATTACGAAGATCCCTCCTTGGAACATTAAAATTAATTTCCACAAGAAGGGCAGCGCAGTCTACATCTCCGTGGATAATGCCAAACAAGAAAATGAAGGAGAGAATAGATCTCCTGGCTTCCAGAGATTTAAGATTCAAAAGAAGAAAACGAGCAGTATATGGAGGAAGAGGGTATGTAAACCTTAATGACCGTAAAGCATACTTAAGAAAAACTTTTTGAACTCGCTCAAGCCTGTTGATGGAGAATTGTTGGAAAGGTCTCCAAATGATGGTAGCATACTCAAGATGAGAACGCACAAATGAGGAGTAGAGTACTTTTAAAGTATACGGGTCAGAAAACTCCGAAATATTACGCCGAATGAAGCCTAGCATAGCATAGGCCTCGGCAATGATGAAATCAATATGGTTCACGAGCATAAATTTTGTATCAAATACAACACCAAGATCTTTGATTTTTTCAGTCTGCAACGTACTGTTAGCGATACTATACGAACTGTTGAGATTTGAACGAGATTTTGAGTAGGTTACGTGGAAACATTTATTTATATTTAATGAAAGATGAAATCTAATGCACCAGGAGTAAAGTTTATCAGTATCAACTTGAAGATTAATCATATCGTTTGCGGAATTTACAACAGAGTAAAATTTGAGATCATTGGCGTACAACAGAAATCTAGCGTAAGAGAAGCATGAGCTAATGTCATTGATGAATAAGACAAGATGGTCCCAAAATGCTACCCTGCGGGACGCCCGATGTCGCCAAAGAGGGATCTGATGATACCCCATTAATAGAGACGGCACACCATCTATTAATTGGATATGAATTTAGCCACTGCAAAAAGGTTGAATGAATGCCAAGGCAGTACAGTTTGTGAATTAGAACATCATGCGATACCTTATCATAAGCTTTGGAAAAGTCGGTGTAAATACAGTCGACCTGAAGACCAGATGAAAAGGCAGAGATACAATATTCACTGAACTCCACAAGATTGGAAACGGTAGAGCGACCAGAAACAAACTCATGCTGTCTCGGACAGATCAAGTGCTTTACTGAAAAATAAATCTTTTCCTTGACAACGCACTCAAATAGCTTAGAAACGGTGGACAGCTTTGAAATTGGCCTGTAATTGCAGACATCAGTCTTACTGCCAGATTTATAAATAGTAGTTATCGAGGCGAATTTCCAAGCATCAATAAACTCACCAAAGCTAAGTGACAAATTGAACATGATCTCTAACGGGACAACTAGGGAAGCGCATCCTTTTAGCAAGGTAGCTGAGAGACCATCAATGTCAGCTTTAGTAGAGTTGCTCAGTTTCGAGATGTCACTGAAGATATCTTCAAATGAAATTGACATTGAACCAAAATTTAGGGACGAAGAAGTTTCAGACGAGAAGTCAGACGAGGGAATAGCGTCATGATTAGCAAAATTAGAACTAAAAAATTCAGCAAAGGCGTTAGCCACATTGTGGGGAGTGTTGGCAGGTCTGTCATTGTAGAAGACGGAGGCAGGCACCGAAGAGCAAGATTTCTTCGACTTAACGTAATTCCAGAATGCTTTCGGGTTAGACTTTATATTCGTCTCAAAGCTTGTAATGTAGTTTCTGTAAAGAAGCTTCTCTAGACAGTTGAAATCCTTCATATAATGTTTATATTTGGTAAAAAATAACGGGTTTTTGGTTCTTTTAAACTTTTTGAAGAACTTTTTTCTTAAATTCTTCAACTTTTTTAACCTTGTTGTGTACCATGGAAACCTATATGGTTTCCTTTTCGCAACTGGTACATGCCTCGAACACAGATCAAAGAGAGTCGACTTAAATATTTCAAAGCAATGACCAACATCAGAGATGGAAAGCAAATTGGCCCAGTCTATTTCCGCTAGATCCTGATCGAGTTTAGAAAAATCACTCTTCGCAGAGTTAAATGAAAAATCATCAATTAAAGAGCGAGCTCCAAACTCATAAAATTCGAGTTTAAGAATTAAAGCAAAATGGTGCATATCCGTCAGGGCGAATGGCGCATGGCACTCAGAAAGATTAAAATATATGTCATTACTAATAAAAATTATTGATTTGATGTAAATTTAGAATTAAGATATTATCTATAACGTATGACTCAAAAGACTTAGTAATATTATTAGGGAATAGGCCTGACGCAGAGTAACCATGAGACCTAGAAATATCACAAAGGTTAAAATCCCCTAAAACACATAAGTGATTATCTCCTAATTTATTTAAAAATATTTAAAAATGCTGCCGTTTGTCTATATATTTTATTGTTTGTCTATATATTTTATTGTTGAATTGAAAATAGTTTTAACGTAAAGTGGTTCTTAGCGTATTTGTGATTTGCATATTTTTCACTTTGTTTTTGTGTTATGAACCATTGTTGAGCTGACTATGTCCAAAGTCTCCGATAGTGGTATTGATTTATACACACTCTTTTATGTCAAAAGATACCAATTTGCTGTTCTTTGCTAGCTCTACGGTCTCAAGTTTCTCTATTAGTTCTGTTGTGTTAGCTATTGCATATTCGTTCCTTAGCTCCAGAGTATCTTTCAATATCGTTTTTAAATATTTGGACAGTTTGTAACATAGAGCCGATTTAAAATTAATGATTGTCCTGATTGGAGTGTCCGGGTTGTAGATTTTTGGTAGCGCAATCAGTGGAGGAGCCGATGGGTTCATTTGGTCCAATCTATGTGACATGTTAGTATATACTATATTTGTTGCATTTGACATAAATACATATATAATATATTATATCGACTGCTGAGTGGAATATCACCCTATCTCGGCTGCCGTTTCGAAAACGCCCTATCTCAGAAAACATTTGTTTAACGCCCTATTTCAGAATTTGTTACCATATCTAAATTTAAAACTACATACTTCGTTCAAAAAAACAACAATGCTTAATACTTTCTGATTTATTAGCATTTTCAAATTTTACGGTCGCGACCGTTTGGAATATACAAATGAACTGAAAAAGTCTAAGCAGCTCGTTTCATGCGATATCCATATTGAAGTAAAATATTTGAAGGTCATCCAGGCCAAAACTTTGGTCAACATCCCGAGAACGAGGGCAAACATAGAAAAATGATTAGTACCACTGTCTGTTTGTATGCAAACTAGTCCCCCAATTTTTGAGATATATTCATAAAATTTGGTGAGCGGGTGTATTTGGATGTCCGATTAGACATTTGTCGGAACCGGCTGGATCGGACCGCTATAGCATATATCCTCCATGCTACCGATTTTTCACAAAAAGAGGATTTTTGTCATATCTTACTCAATTTAACAGATTGAAGCTTCAAACTTCACCATATAATTTCGTATACTGCACATATTGTTGCCTGAAAAAATTTATGAGATCGGTCGTATATATAGTATATATCCCCCCCAACCGATTGTTCAGATAAGAAACTTTTCGTAATTACTGCCCTATTTTAAGAGCTAGAGGCTTCAAATTTCAACGAATGCTTACGCATATAGCATATATTGTTGTCTGAAAAAATCATAAAGATCGGTGGTATATATAGTATATAAATGGTGGTATATATAGAATATATATATAGTATATATATATATTTTCGCAATTTTAGCCCCATTTTAACAGCTAGAAGCTTCAAATTTCACCGAATGCTTACATATATAGCATATATTGTTGTCTGAAAAAATCATAACAATCGGTTGTATATATAGTATATATCTCACACAACCGATTGTTCAGATAAGAAACTTTTCGCAATTTCTACCCCATTCTAACAGGTATAAGCTTCAAATTTCACCGATTGCTTAGGTATATAGTATATATTGTTGTGTCAAAAAATCATAGAGATCGGTGATATATATAATATATATATGTGGTATATATAGTATATATATATAGTATATATATATTTTTTTTTTGCGATTTCGGCCCCATTTTAACAGCTAGCAGCTTCAAATTTCACCAAATGCTTACGTGTATAGAACATATGGATGACTGAAAAAATCATTGCGATCGGTGGTATACATAGTACCACAGACCACAAAAAACGTGAAGCTTTGCATCCTTACACAAAGTACCTACCTATTTTTATTTTATATTTATCTTAAAAATCGTTTTGATATGTTCAAATTTCACCAAATGCTTACGTGTATAGTATATATTGTTGTCTGAAAAAATCATAGAGATCGGTGGTATATATTATATTACCCATACAAACTGTAACTTTTGCCCCTTTTTTACGGCTAGAAGCTTCAAAATTCATCAGATTTCTTCAAATAGTTACGTTTACGTAATATATTGTTGAAATACGTGATTCGTAGTCATAGTTTTTACACGCAGACCACAAAAAACCTGAAACTTTGCATCCTCACACAAAGTACCTACCTGTTTTTCTACCTTTCATGAAAATGAAATGGTATTTTAATTTCGTCACGAAACCCAAAATTGTAAGTCCTTAAAGGAAAATACATAGACCCACCATTAAGTATACCGAGATATTCAGGATGAAGAGCTGAGTTGATTTAGCCATGTCCGTCTGTCGGTCTGTCCATCTGTCTGTTTGTATGCAAACGAGTCCCTCAATTTTTGAGATATCTTGATAAAATTTGGGGAGCGGGTGTATTTGGGTGTCCGATTAGACATTTGACGGAACCGGCCGGATCGGAGCACTATAGCATATATCCTCCATACAACCGATTTTTCAGAAAAAGAGGATTTTTGTCATGTCTTACTCAATTTAACAGATTGAAGATTCAAACTTCACCATATAATTTCGTATATTGCACATATTGTTGCCTGAAAAAATTGATGATATCGGTCGTATATATAGTATATATTCCCCACAACCGATTATTCAGATAAGAAACTTTTCGTAATTACTGCCCCATTTTAAGAGCTAGAGGCTTCAAATTTCAACGATTGCTTACGCATATAGCATATATTGTTGTCTGAAAAAATCATAAAGATCGGTGGTATATATAGTATATATATGGTGGTATATATAGTATATATATAGTATATATATATATTTTCGCAATTTTAGCCCCATTTTAACATCTAGAAGCTTCAAATTTCACCGGATGCTTACGTATATAGCATATATTGTTGTCTGAAAAAATCATAGCGATCGGTTGTATATATAGTATATATCTCATACAACCGATTGTTAAGATAAGAAACTTTTCGCAATTTCTACCCCATTCTAACAGCTATAAGCTTCAAATTTCACCGATTGCTTACGTATATAGTATATATTGTTGTGTCAAAAAATCATAGAGATCGGTGATATATATAATATATATATGATGGTATATATAGTATATATATATATTTTTTTTTGCGATTTCGGCCCCATTTTAACAGCTAGAAGCTTCAAATTTCACCAAATGCTTACGTGTATAGCATATATTGATGTCTGAAAAAATCATTGAGATTGGTGGTATATATATTATATACTTCATATAAACTGTCATTTTTGCCCCTTTTTTATGGCTAGAAGCTTCAAAATTCATCGAATTTCATCAAATAGTTACGTTTACGTCATATATTTTTGAAATACGTGATTCGTAGTCATAGTTTTTACATGCAGATCACAAAAAACGTCAAGCTTTGCATCCTCACACAAAGTACCTACCTATTTTTTATTTTATATTTATCTTAAAAATCGTTTAGATATGTTCAAATTTCACCAAATGCTTACGTGTATAGCATATACTGTTGTAAAAAATCATAGAGACCGGTGGTATATATATTATATACCCCATATAAACTGTAATTTTTGTCCCTTTTTTACGGCTAGAAGCTTCAAAATTCATCAGATTTCATCAAATAGTTACGTACTCAGCATTTAGGCGATTAAATGTTGAATTTCCCTACATATCAATAAAATTTGATTACTCTTTCTGACTAAATAATGAGTTATCATACAATTGAACAAACGGAATAATCAAATATGAATACTTTTGACGATCAAAAACTGAAAAGCATTTTTTGATCACTTTTTGGAATCATTTTTGAATTCCTTTGATGATTAAATTCTAATATTTCATAAAAACCAACAGAAAGAATAATCAAATATGCTTACCCTTAATGATCCAAAACTGAATATAGCTTTTCAATCATATTTGAATCAAATGTGTTTACTTTAGGTGATCAAAAGTTATAATCATTTTTAGTTCAGCGTTCTGAATCTTTTCTGACTATATTTGTTGACTGAATAATGAACTTATACTTGTTAAAATTTTACTTTTCATTGAAAATCTTATTTTTTTCACATACACACATTTTTTCAATCATGAAGTTCAGAAAATACATATATGTAAATATGTATATAAAAATTTTATTATTAAGATATTCTTCAAGATATAATGCAAATGCTGCTCGTGACCGAAGATTTCCCCAACCATTTCCCCACCTACGGCTTCCCAGATAATGCATAATAGTTGGACAATACAAAGGTTGTGAGCTATTTCAAGCCCAGGTAAGTGAAACTCTCTTGACATGTGTACCTGGATATGTCTTCAACATCCCGTACCGTATCGTATTTTAAGATAGTGACGACCATAGTTGATGTTGGATGTTGTAGTCGCAGGTGTATATCGGTCAAGTTTGTTTGCGAGTGACCTGTGGTTCAAATAGCTCACTTCTGCATGCTTTCTTCCCCTGATGAAATAAGAAGATTACTATGTAGTATCTTATTTTGAATGAGATTTGAAGAATAAATGCATCATAACCGCATTCAAAAATGATTCAAAAATCTTAACCAAAACGATTGAAATATGTTCACGAATATGATCAGAAAATAACTAATATTACTGTAAAACAATTACAGCCAAATTTTAAAACGATATCAAATATGAATAAAAAGCGTTTCGAAACAGGAATCATAAATGATTATTCAAGAATAATCAAATTTAAGGTACATTTTTCTCCCGACGATACATTAATTTTCGAACAAAAAATGCTTTAAAATTTGAATGTTTTTAGTCATCTTGGGGTATGATATTTAAATATTTTTTGATGAAAATTTTCAAAAAAATGCTGGCTGGGCTGTGGCCCATACATACACATAGGGGGGAGTTTGTCAAATTCAAGGAACTTAATTTGATGTTTGTAAAGGAAGGGAAATATAAAAAAATTTTGTAACTACCATTATGGGTTTAAAGATTTTTTAAATTATCTTATTTTCAACTTTCAACTGAGCTTGCACCTTGAAGTATCCTTACTTGAACACAAGCTCAGAGGTGATTTGGTGGAAACTTCCAAATGCTAAAATTTGGCTGAGTTATTAAAGTTTTAAAGAAAACAAAATTTGAAAAAAATTTAAAACTGTATCGAAACGGCTAAGAAATTTTTACTTATCCCACTGTTGTCTAAACTTAGAATTACCCTTCGCAGACTAATATGACTGTAACTGATGTAGTTTTCAACCGATTTTAAACATTTTTGGAGAGACAAAACTTCATTCTTTAAAATGGAATACACACTTTTAGGATATGTTTGAATATTTGTGTGTATGCATCCAACAAAACATTTTTTATTAATTGGTGATATACAAAAAGGATATAAACTGTAAAATCGGGTTATAGTCAACAAATTTATAGGCTCGCAAGTGTCCAAAGGTACGGGTTTCCGGGAAAAATCTGGTATGCTGTCATTCTTAGATCTTCGAGATCAACTAAAAAATGATATGACTTCCCACATACAGTGTAATTGCTTAAACTTTATACAGAAAAACTTCTAAAGACATTACAACGAAATAATATTTCATAGAATGTTGAATAAATGTATACTTATATTTTTACACAAAAACACCCTACATTACTTTTCTACTTCGTTGAGACAGTGATCGTCTTTACCTTCGTTGGCATCCTCCAATTTTGATTGAGCCTGCCTTTCAGCTTTTACATCCTCAATGGGAGATTCCAATTCTACTGTAACAGGGCCATCGTTTTGTATATACACCTGCATATAGGCACCGAATTTACCATCTATAAAAAAAATTATTATAAATAGAATAGTATAGTTTAAGTGATGTCACACCTGTTTACCTTTTATTTTGTGGACATTATATTCATTTTGCAAACGTTTCAAGAACCTATTATACAACTTTTGTGCGGCATCAGCTTGCATAGCCAAATGAAAGTCGGGCTTATTGCCTTTAAGTCGATGATAAAGTGTGAATTGCGAGACACATAATATTTCCAAATTTCGTTTTCCTTGGGTATCTTCGAATAGGCGTAGGGCAAGAAGTTTGCGTACCCTATCGACAGTTCAAAAATGCTATGTGTATCTATACAATAAAAAATCGCAATATGCGCACCTACAGATAATCCACGTCCCTTTCTGTATCCGAATGTGTCATGCCTACAAGAACACATAGACCACGTCCTATGGAGCTGATAAGGTTGTCACCAACTTGGTAAAAATGAAAGATTAATTATATACATGTTTAAATTTATATTTATTTATATACCTCTTACTTTTGCTGTAGTGACACTTTGTACTATAACTTTCATTTTTATGAATTCACTTTACTGAATAATAATTGAAAATAAATAAAACCGTTTAAAAATGTGATGTGAGTATCACTTAGTGTCACTAATATTCGTCACAATCACGATATTTCCTCCAAATTTTTCACTTAATAAAATCATTCAGATGAAATATTGCAAATTAAATATGACTATTAAAAGAAATTTGAGCATAGAGATTTGAGGTTTGAACATATGGGTATAAGTCTGACATCCTGTGAAGTATAGTCTTGCAACTACGTAACGCAGTGGCCCCTACGCTTACAGACTCACGGTATTTTGAGATGTCCATTGCGGACAGAACTCCTGGGGAAACAAGAAATCCTGGTCCTGACTCAGAGGCCTGGTTAATTGACGGATCAAAATTTGAAATCCATGCTATAGAAGTTTGCGGAGAAAATGTCTACGAAAAGGCTTAATTCCAGTATCAATAATTGTTTAGAGGTAGTGGAAAGTTATTTTTACTAACTTTCTTAATATATTCCATAAGCTTCACCAAATTATAGTGGAAGAAAATTTGTGGAAATAACTTTCCACTGACACTAAAACTTTGGTGGTAGTCAACAATTTAGCAAATAAAACTATTTTAATGATAATTTTAAGCAGAGCTGCGCTTATAGCACATTTGTTTTTGTTTTGCCCTGATGAATAGGCACAGATACAAATTCACACTTTGAATATAAAAAAATTTCATAGCACTGCCACATGCCCTCACATATATATTCGATTCATATGAAAGTGCCCAAATTTCATATGAAGCCAAGGCACTCCGGTATGATATTCAAATTTACACTAGCAAACTGACAACAAACAACTTTTAAAAAAGTATTGTAGCACTGAGAAAAACTTTTATTCAAAATTTATTCATTAAGGGGACCATAAAAATTCTATAAACATTTAAAATACATTTTTATTATTATTTTTTTTTTTCAATTTAAAAAAGTTTCAGTGTACATATAATTTTGTATATGTATTGTGATTTGCACTTCAATTACTTTTTCTAAAAACTCAGCTTATTTTTTATTCACACGACACAATGCAAACCTTAATTAATATTTTGTTAGCAATTTTTTTGTTTGCTTTTCAGTTAAATACATAAAGGAATTACTGGTAAATATAACATGACAGCCAGATTAAATAAACTAAATATTTTGGTGCAGAGTAAAGGGCTAATTAAACTTCCTTAACCCTAACGCCATAGTCGTAACCATACCCATAACCATACATATAACCATCTCCAATGTGATCGATTAATGGTGCCTTAACCTAAAAATCGTGAAAATTTCATAAAAATAAAGAAAAAAAATTACAAACATATTCCACAAAAAAAATTAGTCTCTTAGTCATAACGTATCCAAAACAATAAATAAAATCTACAAAAAGTTAATGAATTCTCCAACTCAAATATTTTTAGGTTATGGATATGGCGAAGAAATTGGTTGGCTATGGTATGGTTATGGCGTTAGTGTTATGGTATGGCATCACTAATCGATTACATTGATTTCCATAAGGTAGGTCCGATGAGCTGTTTTATCGGGTTATGGCTTTATGGTCACCATTAATTGGCCCTTAAGTACCGTTACCGTGTGCCATAGGTCTACACTCAGAGAAAAAATCGTTCTAAAACGAACGAAACCAAGTTCAAAATGAAGAACATTCGTTGACAAAAGTGTTAAGTACGTATTTTCGGTAAAAGTCTAGTTGAGGGGTGAAAGCTAATACGCGTCCAAAAATATCGAGAGAAGTGTCAAAAGACGCGTATCGAACTCGACAACAATAATTCGAAGGGGGAAGGAAAATAAAAATTGTATCTCTGTCCGGATATATTTGCAGTTGAAGTTAGCAATTTTCATGTGGTTGTTGTAATGTTGCTGTGCACTGAAAAAAATTTTGTGTACAAAGGGATTTTGCAAGCATTTAATTTTGATCCCATCCCATTGGTGGACCGGCCAGGGTAATTTTTTATAAGCGCGGCCGAAGATCGCCAACGCAGAAATGTGTTCTGCGAAAAAATGCTATGGATCCGACCCCGGTTTCGGAGGGACCCCATTTTTCGGGTTTTCGCTAATATCTTTTGAACGAGTTAAAATTTTTATTTTCCGTCTTCGGATTATTGTTGTCGAGGTCCATACGAGTCTTTTGACACCTCTCTCGATATGTTTGGACGCGTATTAGCAGTCGACTCCTCAACTAGACTTTTGCCGAAAAAACGTACTTAATACCGATTTCACACAGAGGCTTAATGAAATAATTAGTCGAGTTTTCTACATTAAAGCCCTAATTGAACTCGATCTTCCATACAAAATACAAATTCTTTATTATCTCATTATAGCTTTATTGAATGCCTAATCCAGTGAAAAATCCAGTCGGCTTTGCTTGGTGCTTCGATTTTTATTGTCAATGTAACAAATGACAATCAAATAATTAATTATTTTCAATAATTTACGAAAAATACGAAAAAAATTCAAAATTTAATTTTCGCTGCATTTGCTGCAAAAGATAATATGGCTTTTTCGAAAGTAGGCACATATTTGGTTAGGCGCAACATCTATGGTATAACAGACTTTTGTCAACGAATGTTCTTCATTTTGAACTTGTTTCGTTCGTTTTAGAACGATTTTTTCTCTGAGTCTAGACCTATGGCACACGGTAACGGTACTTACTCTGCACCAAAATATTCTGTTTATTTAATCTGGCTGTCATGTGATGTTTATCAGTAATTCCTTTATTTATTAAACTGAAAAACAAACAAAAAAATTGCTAACAAAATATTAATTGCGGTTTCCATTGTGTCGAGTGAATAATGAAATAAGCAAACGTTGTTTTGTCAAGTTATTAGAAAATGGTATGAAAAATAACTTCAAAACTAAAGCTAAATCTCTTTAAAGCAAGAGCTAAGTTTTTTTAAATTTAATTTGCTTAACAAATAGAAAAACATATTTCAATACGTTTATACATATCGTTAGCTTAATGTGAAAATGTGCTAAGTCAACTTTTACGAATTTTACAGGAAACGAAAAAAAATGAATAACTTTTGAAATTACCTTCTTTTTTCAAAACTGTGAATGAGTATACCTTAACTGCAATGCTTTTGAGTGTAGAAGCTTTGAAAAAAATAAAAATCATGTATGCCAATGGGTTCAGTAGACGTAACACCAGTGACTTTAAGGACCCATGACGTTGAAGGCACTTTATATATCCTTGGTCAGAAGTGGTATTGAATATTGCTCAATAATATGGAATCATTTCTATGAATCTAACTCCTATAAAATTGAGAGAGTTCAAACATTTTTTACTAAAATTGCTTTACGTATGCTTCACGGGCCAGACGGCCTCCCATCATATACCAGCAGGGGCAAATTGGCTTGGTCTTCGGGCTTTGCATGACAGAACAACTTGAATCTCACTCATGCTTGTCTATAATGTAATAAACGTTAGCACGAATTGCTCTGATTTATCTAATTTGTTCATTCCATATATTCCAATGCGTGATCTTCGGCTTAATAGATTATTTATCGAAACAACTCATAAAGCGATTTATGCTATGAATGAACCTATAACTAGGACTCTACATCTAGCAAATCGATTCAGTAGTATTTTTAATTTTAATAACAGCTTATATAAGTTTAAGCTGGAATTGTTTTCTATTTTTAACTAGTCTGTAACAAAGCATGTAGTTTTCGACATGTAAGAATTGAAGTAGATTATGGTCAGCACAAAACATTTATCGTACACCAAAGACATGTCTCAATTGGGTAAATCCAATTTCAAGGGGTTGTGTAAGCAACCCTCTCAAGGGGTTCCCAGCGCAATATATAGCTTCTCCAACCCAATTGCCAACCTCATCTACCCGGTGCGAATTCTGTTTCATTGACAGCCGAGGCTCTGGCGACTCCAAGTTCCTCATGGATCTAGGGGGTGGGGAGGACGGGATGGCCTAGAAGGTTTAATATGGTCATATAAATCGTTCCCGAGATGGTCGGACTAGTACCTTAATAGTGCTTTGTTACCGGAACGTACCGGATCTATATGCGGCAAAGGACCATCAACATCGGCCCAAAGCCTTCGGGGAGTGTCTTTATCGTTAATACAACAACAACAACAAATCATGTACTTTTAGACTGAATGAATTAAATAAGTAAATAAAAGGCGCGCACAAAGAAATGACTAGTAATTCAGATTGATATTATTGACTGCTTGACAGCACATTTTTTTTTTTAACACTTGGCGACTTAGCACATTTACACATCATTGCAAACAGCATGTAAAAATTTAAAATTAAAATATTTTTTTCTTGTAATCGATGTATTTTGAATTCAGTTTTAAAACTGCATTAAAATAAAATTTTTCAAAAAAAAAGTGACTTAGCACATTTTCACATTAAGCTAACGATATGTATTTTTTTCCAAGTAAATTCTTTTGTGCGCATAAAATTTGGAGTAATAATTTTTCGTATAAAAAGGCCATTGATGTCAAGCCTTCTACAGTTATATATTCAGCTTCGATTAACTTTGTCTCTAAATAGAAATGAGAGTTCTTACGACTTTACTAGCTGCCCTAGTAGCTTTGGTGTTGATGGTGAACGAGGCTACATCTAACAGTGATCGCCAAACTGACCTTGCAAATGATCCTTCTCAACGTGGTAAGGACCATAATCAACTACGAGGTGGTCCTGCTGCTGCTATTGTAGCTGACCGTATACTTGAAAGTATTATAAGATGTGTTAATCCTCCTAAAAAATGTCCTAACTGTGACAAAGATGATGAATTTGGTGATGATGGTAGAAGGGGAGTACCTACGCAACCAGCAAAAAAACCTACGCAACCAGCAAAAAGAACAAGATCCGAGAGAATAGCTAAATATAAAAAAAAGTACGGGTCTACGTTCTAGTCAATAATGTGGCTTAGAGACAAAAGATTTTGGGAAATTCAATTTCTTCATAAGTATACAAGGGAAATTACGAAATTATGAAATAATAAAATATGTAATCAGGTGTAGAATAATAATGTTCTTATAAAAAAATAATTGGTGCGTGTACTTTTGTACGCACGTGAGAATTTTTACTTCTTTGTCATCATTCAAAAATAAATTTAAATTGTATGCAATCAATTAATTACAATAAAATAATAAAAGAACTCGAAAAAATAGTCAAGAGTCAAATTTTAAAAATTAAAGAAATAAATATTGATTTTCTTACATCTGCATCAATTCGCGAAGGGGTCGGGTCTGCTGTTTACTGTGTCGATCCAGAAATAAGTAGAACCTATGCCACTCGCTGCTTCTAGATATGACAGCTGTATCACTCCTAATAGCTAGAGCCTTAGCCTGGCAAACGCAGGGCACGAGCCCAAAACGGTCTCGATAGTTTCCTCCTCAAAACCGCACATTCTACATCTGATATCCCTGACCAATCCTAATTTAAAAAAAAAGAGGAGAAAGGAGTTGCATATGATCAATCAAACAGGAAATGCATGGTCTTGTAGGGTTACCCCTCCAAGCTAGGTTTTGTCCAATTAGGGACCTTAAATTTCCTAGTAAATAATACTAGATCGGGTTTTTCCGCGCTTTGGCGGTTAACCTGCGACACCCATTCGTATGGTATTTGTTTTTTTACAAGTACGATACGATGACGAGTCGACTCTTCTACGAAGGCCTTTATTGAAACGCCATATGAAAGCTTTATGCGTTGTCTGGCTTTGTTATATGGGCTTTCATATATAATCTGTGGAAATATTTCGAATTTTGACCTGGAGCAGAACTATATTGGAAAGGAGTTGATATTTCCAACGGGAACATCGAGATAGAGTGTTTTTGAGAAAACCCTGCCAGCCGCGATAGTGTGATATTCCCACCTAGTAAGGAGAGTCTCTGACTTGCCAGAGCGACGCATTCGCAGAGAATTTAAACCAGCATTTTATCCGCCAGCTCACAGAAGCGAAAAACACCCTAGCTCTGCAAATACCTGTTCCAGTATTCGGTTGAAAACGAACCACCTAAAAGTTTCTTTCGGGAACGTAAATAATCAGTAGAGAAAGACCGTTATTTAAATTATAAGATGCGCAACCTTTAACCACATTCGGAAATCGAAAGCTTGCTTACTCTTCTTTAAGGTGTCCTTCGAGTTGCACTTGCTTTCTTTCGTTTACACAATCTTTTATCTATGCAACAATACAAACAACAACAGTAAGGGCAATATTAGTTTTTATGTGAATATTGGATCAAATCTATTTTATTAAGACTGAGACATAAGTCAAAAATTGATTCACCCGTTTTTCGAAATTAGCCTCCAAAATGGACATTTTAATGTTTGTGTTTTGCGATTTCGAATTCAGATCTTCGCAAAAAAATAGGTTTACGATTTTTTTCGGCCTGTCATACTTTTAAACTTTGAATGAAGAAAAAAGAATTCCAATTTCGAACTTCGAATGCCGATACATAGTTTTTGTAGCCTAACTTAGAAAAATAGAGAAATGACATTTTTGCACACCCATGTTTGTTTAGGTTGTTTTAAAATAGTAAAAGAATATATTTAGAAGGTTCCAATTTCGAAAGTTCGTACCTGTTTTGGAAGCTAATTTCAAAAAATGGAGAATTAAATTTTCACTTTTTTAAGCGAAAAAATAGTACTTTACTATGATGTATTTTGGAACGATTTTCCATCATCCCTTGTCAAATTTGGTTTCGAGGCAAACCGGTTTCGGCGTTGTGCCAACATCAGTGTCGAGTTTCGTTCTGATCAGTTGTCGTTTGTCTTGTATTTAAAGTTCGTAGGTACATCAGCAGGTATTGTCAAAATTGATGCTGGCGTATATTTACATATGTGTATGTGCTGTGTGTTCATTCAGAACCGAGGGTGGTTTTTACTGATCGATTTGTGTGGCTGACTGAGGCAGGTAAAAGTCAGTAATTCTAGTCATTTGATCTTCTTTGTGGGTTTGTTGCTTTGGTGCGTTTATTGTTTTGCGTTTATTTGTTGTTGTGTGTTTGTCTGTTGTGTCTGGGTGATTACTTTGTTTCTTGTAAACAAATTTTAATGGCTCAAATATTGTGTCAGAAATTGCATTTACCTGTTTGTTTATTATTCTACCGTCGAATGTTTGATGTTTGTAGATTTCAATGTTTTCGAGTACGTTCAGACGTCGGCCTTTTGCTTGTATGTGAAGAACCCTAACTGTTTTATTGATGTTTACTGGGGAACACTCACCGCATTGACCATGTCATTCGCGAAGTTAAACTGGAGACATTGGCGCTTTATCGGTAACCGTATCGGTAACCTTTTAACAGCTGATTCGACCAACCTTATGAGAATCAATGCAATCGATTATTGGTGCCGCTAAGGTCGTAACCGTATCGTAGCCAACCAATTGGGTTTTGGTTTACCGTCGTAACGATAAACAGCTGATTACGTTAGGGATACGGATACAGCGATACGATATACGGCACCAATGGCTTTAAGCCGGAGTCATTGGTGCCGTATGTCGTATCGCTGTATCCGTATCCCTAACGTAATCAGCTGTTTATCGTTTCGACGGTAAACGAAAACCCAATTGGTTGGCTACGATACGGTTACGACCTTAGCGGCACCAATAATCGATTGCATTGATTCTCATAAGGTTGGTCGAATCAGCTGTTAAAAGGTTACCGATACGGTTACCGATAAAGCACCAATGTCTCCAGCTTTAAGCTGCCGGGCAACGCACAAAATTTGCTTGATGGTTACCATAGCAACGTGTAGTTGTATGCGTTTCGGGTGATTGTCGCTTGCCCGGCCACCACACAAGCAGAAAGCATCAAGCGTCATTTGTATTGAACATAGTGTACAAGTACAAGTGTGTTGACTTCTTTCTGACAGGCATTTGTTTAAGTGAGCATAACGGGAAAATCTGGGTTGCCATTGTTGTTTCGGTTGAAAACGGTCAATTAGGGTTCTGTGCAGAGACCTCAAAGATTGAAACAGGGTTTATGTAGTCACAAAAGTGTTGCTCCTGTTCCACAGCATTTTATATCATGGCGAAAAGTGTTCTGTTCAGAGTTATTGATTTTCATTAAAAGTTTAATCTATTACGGAGGGTTACTCCTTTAAGTGCAAAAAGCAAAGAAAACGTAGAGTTTTTCAAATTATTGTGAAAAACTTTTTAATTGTCATTTCTGTACAAAAGTTCACTATATTTGTGTAACACAAGGATCTGGAGGTCAATTCCTTAGCTATGAAAAACGTGTGGCGCTTTATATTTTGACTCTAATTTAATTTATATATTATAAATTTTGCTTTCCGTATATTTCCGCATTCTTGCAGGCTACAAATCTTCCAGTATTCTTATTTCCGCGGAAATATATGCAACTATTTCATCTGTAAATACTACAAAGTTTTATTAAACTATCAAATGCAACTTAGCTTGAAGTACTCTTAAGTACAAAAAATGCAACTCTAGACCTGAGATTTGCATCAGGTGAGCGAGGCTGTTTGTAGTTTTGACGTTTATCGCTTAGTGAACACACTTGTATAGGTACACTATGGTATTGAAAATTCGTAGCGTGCAGACGTAAACATGTCATCGGATGACGATTTTTTATTGCTTGTAATTTTTGCGAATTTTCATAAAAATTTGTGAACTTTTTTCTAAGAATTTTTTCGAGTATGCAGTTTTGTAGCTTATTCAATTCTAATATAATAAGATGCTAATATTAAGCCACTAAGAAAATGACCTGATATTTGGCAATTTTTTTTCCATCCGACCTAACGTAAAATATTTTCTTCCGCGATCTTTCTCATTGCACGTTCTCACAAAACTAACACATTAAGCCGTAATTACCCACGAACGTACGTAGAAAAAACGTGTCAGCTGACACGACCTATCTTATGAATGTGCAATGTAAACGAAAACTCACCGACGTTAAACGCACGTACGTACGTAGCCCGGAACGTAGAAATCAAAACAATTTTGATTTTTTCCGTAAGAACATGTCAGCTGCTCGCTCTCTCACTAGACAGAGTTGCCTAGTAAACTTTTGTGCGCTAATTTTTGACATTTTGCAGTTTTATGCAAAAACACCTAATTAAAGTTTGAAAAATTGTGGAAATAATTCGAAATAATTATGTAAAAGTGCAGATTATAAATATGTAATATATTTATACTTATTTAATATTAATGCCAGCCTTTTAGAACATCAGAAATTAAAATAGGAAAAGTTGATGGTTCCATATGCATGCATTCAAACAGGTCGATGGCAACATTTTTTTCTTTGCCACTGCGGGCATAAAGCTGGAGTCATTGGTGCCGTATGTCGTATCGCTGTATCCGTATCCCTAACGTAATCAGCTGTTTATCGTTACGACGGTAAACCAAAACCCAATTGGTTGGCTACGATACGGTTACGACCTTAGCGGCACCAATAATCGATTGCATTGATTCTCATAAGGTTGGTCGAATCATCTGTTATAAGGTTACCGATACGGTTACCGATAAAGCACCAATGTCTCCAGCTTAAACTTCCCTCAAATGTGTGTACGTACGGCATACGTATACGTATGCTACACACGTCGGTGGGTAACTACAGCTTTAATGCTTGTCAACCACGTCGGCCACGATCAAATAAATAGTGTACCTATACAAGTGTGTCAACTAAGCGATAAACGTCAAAACTACACAGCCGCGCTCACCTGATGCAAATCACAGGTCTAGAGTTGCATTATTGGTACGTAAGAGTACTTCAAACTGACTTGCATTTGATAGTTTAATAACACTTTGTAGTATGTACAGATGAAATAGTGGCATAAATTTCCGCGGAAATAAGAATACTAAAAGATTTGTAGCCTGCAACAATGCGGAAACATACGGAAAGCAAAATTTATTTAAATTAGAGTAAAAATATAAAGCGCCACACGTGTAACATGGAAAAATTTCACTTCTAAGGCTGTTTACACAAATGCATAAGGGCAAAATTATATAAACGCTTTGGTCGCTTTGGAGCAGAGCTCACAGAGTATATTAAGTTTGATTGGATAACGGTTGGTTGTACATATATAAAGGAATCGAGATAGATATAGACTTCCATATATCAAAATAATCAGGATCGAAAAAAAAATTGATTGAGCCATGTCCGTCCGTCCGTCCGTGCGTCCGTTAACACGATAACTTGAGTAAATTTTGAGGTATCTTGATGAAATTTGGTATGTAGGTTCCTGAGCACTCATCTCAGATCGCTATTTAAATTGAGCGATATCGGACTATAACCACGCCCACTTTTTCGATATCGAAAATTTCGATAAACCGAAAAAGTGCGATAATTCATTACCAAAGACAGATAAAGCGACGAAACTTGGTAGAAGAGTTGAATTTATGACGCAGAATAGAAAGTTAGTAAAATTTTTGACAATGGGCGTGGCACCGCCCACTTTTAAAAGAAGGTAATTTAAAACTTTTGCAAGCCGTAATTTGTCATTCGTTGAAGATATCATGATGAAATTTGGCCGAGACGTTACTCCTATTACTATATGTACGCCTAAAAAAAACTAGCAAAATCGGAGAAGGACCACGCCCACTTTAAAAAAAAAAAAATTTTTAAAGTAAAATATTAACAAAAAATTTAATATCTTTACAGTATATAAGTAAATTATGTCAACATTCAACTCCAGTAATGATATAGTGCAACAAAATACAAAAATAAAAGAAAATTTCAAAATGGGCGTGGCTCCGCCCTTTTTCATTTAATTTGTCTAGGATACTTTTAATGCCATAAGTCGAACAAAAATTAACCAATCCTTTTGAAATTTGGTAGGGGCATAGATTTTATGATGTTAACTGTTTTCTGTGAAAACGGGCGAAATCGATTGATGCCACGGCCAGTTTTTATACACAGTCGTTCGTCTGTCCTTCCGCATGGCCGTTAACACGATAACTTGAGCAAAAATCGACATATCTTTAATAAACTTAGTTCACGTACTTACTTGAACTCACTTTATCTTGGTATGAAAAATGAACGAAATCCGACAATGACCACGCCCACTTTTTCGATATCGAAAATTACGAAAAATGAAAAAAATGCCATAATTCTATACCAAATACGAAAAAAAGGATGAAACATGGTGAGGTAATTGGATTGGTTTATTGACGCGAAATATAACTTTAGAAAAAACTTTATAAAATGGTTGTGACACCTACCATATTAAGTAGAAGAAAATGAAAAAGTTCTGCAGGGCGAAATAAAAAACCCTTAAAATCTAGGCAGGTATTATATATATAAATAAATTAGCGGTATCCAACAGATGATGTTCTGGGTCACCCTGGTCCACATTTTGGTCGATATCTGGAAAACGCCTGCACATATACAACTACCACCACTCCCTTTTAAAACTCTTATTAATACCTTTAATTTGATACCCATATCGTACAAACACATTCTAGAGTCACCCCTGGTCCACCTTTATGGCGATATTTCGAAACGGCGTCCACCTATAGAACTAAGGCCCACTCCCTTTTAAAATACTCATTAACACCTTTCGTTTGATGCCCATATTGTACAAACAAATTCTAGGGTCACCCCTGGTCCACCTTTATGGCGATATATCGAAACGGCGTCCACCTATGGAACTAAGCATCACTCCCTTTTAAAATACTCATTAGCACCTTTCTTTTGATACCCATATTGTACAAAAAAATTCTAGGGTCACCCCTGGTCCACCTTTATGGTGATATCTCGAAACGGCGTCCACCTATGGAACTAAGGATTACTCGCTTTTAAAATACTCATAACACCTTTCATTTGATACCCATATCGTACAAACGCATTCTAGAGTCACCCTTGGTCCACCTTTATGGCGATATCACGAAAAGGCGACCACCTATACAACAACCACCACTCCCTTTTAAAACCCTCATTAATACCTTTAATTTGATACCCATATCGTACAAACACATTCTAGAGTCACCCCTGGTCCACCTTTATGGCGATATTTCGAAACGGCGTCCACCTATAGAACTAAGGCCCACTCCCTTTTAAAATACTCATTAACACCATTCGTTTGATGCCCATATTGTACAAACAAATTCTAGGGTCACCCCTGATCCACATTTGTGGCGATATCTCGAAACGGCGTCCACCTATGGAACTAAGGATTACTCCCTTTTATAATACTCATTAACACCTTTCTTTTGATACCCATATTGTACAAACAAATTCTAGGGTCATCGCTGCTCACCTTTATGGCGATATCTCGAACCTGCGTCCACCTATGGATCTAAGGATTACTCCCTTTTAAAATACTCATTAACACCTTTCATTTGATACCCATATCGTACAAACGCATTCTAGAGTCACCCCGGGTCCACCTTTATGGCGATATCTTGAAAAGGCGACCACCAATACAACTACCACCACTCCCTTTTAAAACCCTCATTAATACCTTTAATTTGATACCCATAACGTACAAACAAATTCTAGGGTCACACCTGGTCCACCTTTATGGCGATATCTCGAAACGGCGTCCACCTGTGGAACTAAGCATCACTCCCTTTTAAAATACTCATTAACACCTTTCTTTTGACACCCATATTGTACAAACAAATTCTAGAGTCACCCCTGGTCCACCTTTATGGCGATATCCCGAAACGACGTCCACCTATGGAACTAAGGATTACTCCCTTTTAAAATACTCATTAACACCTTTCTTTTGATATCCATATTGTACAAACAAATTCTGGGGTCACCCCTGGTCCACCTTTATGGCGATATCTCGAAACGGCGTCCACCTATGGAACTAAGGATTACTCCCTTTTAAAATACTCATTAACACCTTTCATTTGATACCCATATCGTACAAACGCATTCTAGAGTCAACCCTGATCCACCTTTATGGCTATATCCCTAAATGGCGTCCACCTATAGAACTATGGCCCACTCCCTCATAAAATACTCTTTAACACCTTTCATTTGATACCCATATTGTACAAACAAATTCTAGAGTCAACCCTGATCCACCTTTATGGCGATATCCCTAAATGGCGTCCACCTATAGAACTATGGCCCACTCCTTCATAAAATACTCTTTAATGCCTTTCATTTGATACACATGTCATACAAACACATTCCAGGGTTTCCCTCGGTTCATTTTCCTACATGGTTATTTTCCCTTATGTTGTGACCATAGCTCTCAACTGAGTATGTAATGCTCGGTTACACCCGAACTTAATCTTCCTTACTTGTTTTTCGTATGACGTTGTCAAAGCGTAGGCACGCAACCAAAGCATTTATGTAAATTTTTCGATACTTCGTCCGACCGATGAATTAATGAGTGCAACACAACCAAAGCGTCTGTGTAAATCCGCCTTAATTTTTGTAGCCGTGAAAATCTCCTACAAATAAAATGGTAATGTAAGTGCAAACAAATCAAACTCCTATATGACACTACTTTATTTTCTATGTATTTATCTTGTACTTTCTCTTATATTTTTTGTCGTAGGAGCCAATAAGATTTCAGTACTGGTTTAAGTGAGTGAACTATATTTAAAAAAACTAACGAAATACAAGAATACAACGTAGTTCATTAAAAACAAACAAGCCAGTTTGTATTTCGATAGGGTTTTTTTGACATTGGGCCGTTTTTTCTTTATTTTTTCTGACAAATGAAAATTTTGTTTTTAGTTTCAAACTTTTGTGCATAAAAACACAACTAAATTCAAAGTGTAAATTGTGTGTGCAAATGGGTTTTCAATAAGTGTACATTTTTCAGTTTTTCATAGTTAAGGAATTGACCTCCAGATTCTTGTGTTACACAAATATAGTGAACTTGTCACAATAATTTGAAAAACTCTACGTTTTTTGCACTTTAAAACCCTCCGTAATCAATTAAACTTTTAATGAAAATCAATAACTCTGAACTGAACACTTTTCGCCATGATATAAAATTAAAATGCTGTGGAACAGGAGCAACACTTTTGTGACTACATAAACTCAGTTTCAATCTTTTACGTCTCTGCCAGAACCCTAATTGACCGTTTTCAACCGAAACAACAATGGCAACCCAGATTTTCCCATTATGCTCACTTAAGCGAGTGCCTGTCAAAAAGAAGTCAACAGACTTGTACTTGTACACTATGATCAAATAGACCAGCTGTCAAGCGAAAAAATCTAAAAATTTTGATTTTCATCAACGCCATAGCGGAATGATACAAGAAGCATGGTGACGTACCTACAAACATAAATAAAAATTCCATGTACTTTGTTTTTGTAAATTCGATGGACAAATGTCAAAATCGTACGGCACCGGAAGTTGACGTATCAAATCAAATAAAAAAAGTTTATAATCAGCTGTTCCATGCTGCCACCTTGTATCGTTGCGCCATGATCAACGCGAAGCCGACAACAAATACGTGTGAGCACGACATCGCCCGATACGCACACAACTACACGTTGCTAGGTAACCATCAAGCAAATTTTGTGCGTTGCCCGGCAGCTTTAGACTCTGGTATAATGTTTAGAGTGCTTAGATTATGGAGGGAACACTTCTCTGCTCTCCTAAATGGAGGCAGCAATTCACCGCGCAGAGATGAAGAACCCGATCCCGCAATCGATGATGATGGAATATATGTCCCCCCGCCCGATTATGACGAAGTTAGAATAGCAATAACCAGATTGAAAAACAACAAGGCCGTGGGCGCTGATGGATTGCCTGCGGAGCTATTCAAGTTCGGCGGCGAGGAGTTGGTAAGGCGCATGCAGCAGCTTCTTAGCAAAATATGGGCGGACGAAAGCATGCCCGACGGTTGGAATCTAAGTGTTCTTTGCCCAGTCCACAAGAAGGGGGATACTGCAAAATGCACCAACTATCGTGGAATCAGCCTTCTTAATATCGCATATAAGGTCCTTTCAAGTGTATTGTGCGAAAGATTGAAGCCCACCGTGAACCGGCTGATTGGACCTTATCAGTGCGGCTTCAGACCTGGTAAATCTACCATCGACCAGATTTTCACAATGCGCCAAGTCTTGGAAAAAACCCGTGAAAAGAGAATCGACACACATCACCTCTTCGTCGACTTTAAAGCCGCCTTCGACAGCACGAAAAGGAGCTGCCTATATGCCGCTATGTCTGAATTTGGTTTCCCCGCAAAACTTATACGGCTGTGCAAAATGACGTTGAGCAACACCATCAGCTCAGTCAGAATTGGGAAGGACCTCTCCGAGCCGTTCGAAACTAAACGAGGTTTCAGACAGGGTGACCCCCTATCGTGCGATTTCTTTAATTTGATGCTGGAGAAAATTATACTAGCTGCAGAACTTAACCGCACTGGAACAATATACTATAAAAGCGTGCAATTACTGGCATATGCTGATGACATTGATATCATCGGCCTAAACACCCGCGCTGTTAGTTCTGCTTACTCCAAGCTGGAAAAAGAAGCGGTAAAGATGGGTTTGATGGTGAATGAGGACAAAACGAAGTACCTGCTGTCATCGAGCAAAGAGTCAGCGCATATGCGCCCTGGCAACCACGCTACGATTTAAACTCCCTTGGTGTGACCAATTGGCGCCGGTTGGCGGAGCGAAGGAGCGACTGGCGCGCCTTGTTGGACGGCCATAACCGTTTAGACGGTTAAGCGCCAATTAAGTAAGTAAGTAAGTAAGTATAATGTTTGGATTCCGTGTTTTTCTGTTTTAATCTCTAATGTTTTCTCAATTTTTTCAAATATACTTTCCTAAAGATGGTTTTTTAATAAATTAGTTTTTTATTACAAAAATTAGTTTTTTATTACAAAAATTAGTTTTTTAATACTAGTTCTCATGGCTGGAATACCCAGGTACCACACGTAGTTCTCACGTTTTAACGTAATCTACAAATAGAAACGAGTTAAAATTTTGTGGCATGGTATGGGAATAAGTTTTCTACAAAAAGGAGAGACAATTTTTTTTTTTTGGATACCCAGGTACCACTCGTAGTTCTCACGTTTTTACGTAATCTACAAATAGAAACGAGTTAAAATTTTGTGGCATCGTATGGGAATAAGTTTTCTACAAAAAAGAGAGAACATTTTTTCAAATATTCTTTCATAAAGATGGTTTTTTAATAAATTAGTTTTTTATTACTAGTTCTCAAGGCAGCCGAGAGACCATCAATGTCAGCTTTAGTAGAGTTGCTCAGTTTCGAGATGTCACTGAAGATATCTTCAAATGAAATTGACATTGAACCAAAATTTAGGGACGGAGAAATTTCAGACGAGAAGTCAGACGAGGGAATAGCGTCATGATTAGCAAAATTAGAACTAAAAAATTCAGCAAAGGCGTTAGCCACATTGTGGGGAGTGTAGGCAGGTCTGTCATTGTAGTAGACGGAGGCAGGCACCGAGGAGCAAGATTTCTTCGACTTAACGTAATTCCAGAATGCTTTCGGGTTAGACTTTATATTCGTCTCAAAGCTTGTAATGTAGTTTCTGTAAAGAAGCTTCTCTAGACAGTTGAAATCCTTCATATAATGTTTATATTTGGTAAAAAATAACGGGTTTTTGGTTCTTTTAAACTTTTTGAAGAACTTGTTTCTTAAATTATTCAACTTTTTTAACCTTGTTGTGTACCATGGAAACCTATATGGTTTCCTTTTCGCAACTGGTACATGCCTCGTACACAGATCAAAGAGAGTCGACTTAAATATTTCAAAGCAATGACCAACATCAGAGATGGAAAGCAAATTGGCCCAGTCTATTTCCGCTAGATCCTGATCGAGTCTAGAAAAATCACTCTTCGCAGAGTTAAATGAAAAATCATCAATTAAAGAGCGAGCTCCAAACTCATAAAATTCGAGTTTAAGAATTAAAGCAGAATGGTGCATATCCGTCAGGGCGAATGGCGCATGGCACTCAGAAAGATTAAAATATATGTCATTACTAATAAAAATTATTGATTTGATGTAAATTTAGAATTAAGATATTATCTATAACGTATGACTCAAAAGACTTAGTAATATTATTAGGTAATAGACCTGACGCAGAGTAACCATGAGACCAAGAAATATCACAAAGGCTAAAATCCCCTAAAACACATAAGTGATTATCTCCTAATTTATTTAAAAATATTTAAAAATGCTGCCGTTTGTCTATATATTTTATTGTTGAATTGAAAATAGTTTTAACGTAAAGTGGTTCTTAGCGTATTTGTGATTAGTTTTTTATTACAAAAATTAGTTTTTTAATACTAGTTCTCATGGCTGGAATACCCAGGTACCACACGTAGTTCTCACGTTTTAACGTAATCTACAAATAGAAACGAGTTAAAATTTTGTGGCATGGTATGGGAATAAGTTTTCTACAAAAAGGAGAGACAATTTTTTTTTTTGGATACCCAGGTACCACTCGTAGTTCTCACGTTTTTACGTAATCTACAAATAGAAACGAGTTAAAATTTTGTGGCATCGTATGGGAATAAGTTTTCTACAAAAAAGAGAGAACATTTTTTCAAATATTCTTTCATAAAGATGGTTTTTTAATAAATTAGTTTTTTATTACTAGTTCTCATGGCTGGGATACCCAGGGTACCACTCGTAGACCTCACGTTTTTACGTAATCTACAAATAGAAACGAGTTAAAATTTGTGGCATCGGATGGGAATAAGTTTTCTACAAAAAAGAGAGAAAATTTTTTCAAATACACCTTCATAAAGATGGTTTTTTAATAAATTAGTTTTTTATTACTAGTTCTCATAGCTGGGATAGACAGGAACCACTCGTAGTTCTCACTTTTTTACGTAATCTACAAATAGAAACGAGTTAAAATTTTGTGGCATCGTATGGGAATAAGTTTTCTACAAAAAGGAGAGAAAATTTTTTCAAATATACTTTCATAAAGATGGTTTTTTAATAAATTAGTTTTTTATTATTAAAATTAGTTTTTTATTACTAGTTCTCGTGGCTGGGATACCCAGGTACCATAAATAGTTCTCACGTATGAACTGCCTTGTGGTACTCGTGTACCCACCCATGCGAACTAAGAAGAAAAATTATTCATGAACAGGACGGTTAATTTATTTATTTATTTATTCAGTCTATGAACATACAGGTCTTACAGACTGCCAATAATGGTAGATACAAAAAATATTAACACAAAGATAACAAAATATACATGTAAATATATAGTTTACAATAAATAATAAGTTCTTATAACAAACAAAATAAAAACAATTAAATATCTGACTTTAAAATATTTATAAAAGCGTCCCTACACATCGAAAAATCAAGCTCAATAGAAGATGAAATCTTATTGAGTTCGTTCCTTCCATAATTGGTTCTAATATTGATACCATAAAACGGGCAAACATTACGAAGATCCCTCCTTGGAACATTAAAATTAATTTCCACAAGAAGGGCAGCGCAGTCTACATCTCCGTGGATAATGCCAAACAAGAAAATGAAGGAGAGAATAGATCTCCTGGCTTCCAGAGATTTAAGATTCAAAAGAAGAAAACAAGCAGTATATGGAGGAAGAAGGTATGTAAACCTTAATGACCGTAAAGCATACTTAAGAAAAACTTTTTGAACTCGCTCAAGCCTGTTGATGGAGAATTGTTGGAAAGGTCTCCAAATGATGGTAGCATACTCAAGATGAGAACGCACAAATGAGGAGTAGAGTACTTTTAAAGTATACGGGTCAGAAAACTCCGAACTATTACGCCGAATGAAGCCTAGCATAGCATTGGCCTTGGCAATGATAAAATCAATATGGTTCACGAGCATAAATTTTGTATCAAATACAACACCAAAATCTTTGATTTTTTCAACAGTCTGCAACGTACTGTTAGCGATACTATACGAACTGTTGAGATTTGAACGAGATTTTGAGTAAGTTACGTGGAAGCATTTATTTATATTTAATGAAAGATGAAATCTAATGCACCAGGAGTAAAGTTTATCAGTATCAACTTGAAGATTAATCATATCGTTTGCGGAATTTACAACAGAGTAAACTTTGAGATCATCGGCGTACAACAGAAATCTAGCGTAAGAGAAGCATGAGCTAATGTCATTGATGAATAAGACAAGATGGTCCCAAAATGCTACCCTGCGGAACGCCCGATGTCGCCAAAAAGGGATCTGATGATACCCCATTAATAGAGACGGCACACCATCTATTACTTGGATATGAATTTAGCCACTGCAAAAAGGTTGAATGAAAGCCAAGGCAGTACAGTTTGTGAATTAGAACATCATGCGATACCTTATCAAAAGCTTTGGAAAAGTCGGTGTAAATACAGTCGACCTGAAGACCAGATGAAAAGGCAGAGATACAATATTCACTGAACTCCACAAGATTGGAAACGGTAGAGCGACCAGAAACAAACTCATGCTGTCTCGGACAGATCAAGTGCTTTACTGAAAAATAAATACTTTCCTTGACAACGCACTCAAATAGCTTAGAAACGGTGGAAAGCTTTGAAAATGGCCTGTAATTGCAGACATCAGTCTTACTGCCAGATTTATAAAAAGGAGTTATCGAGGCGAATTTCCAAGCATCAATAAACTCACCAAAGCTAAGTGACAAATTGAACATGATCTCTAACGGGACAACTAGGGAAGCGCATCCTTTTAGCAAGGCAGCCGAGAGACCATCAATGTCAGCTTTAGTAGAGTTGCTCAGTTTCGAGATGTCACTGAAGATATCTTCAAATGAAATTGACATTGAACCAAAATTTAGGGACGGAGAAATTTCAGACGAGAAGTCAGACGAGGGAATAGCGTCATGATTAGCAAAATTAGAACTAAAAAATTCAGCAAAGGCGTTAGCCACATTGTGGGGAGTGTAGGCAGGTCTGTCATTGTAGTAGACGGAGGCAGGCACCGAGGAGCAAGATTTCTTCGACTTAACGTAATTCCAGAATGCTTTCGGGTTAGACTTTATATTCGTCTCAAAGCTTGTAATGTAGTTTCTGTAAACAAGCTTCTCTAGACAGTTGAAATCCTTCATATAATGTTTATATTTGGTAAAAAATAACGGGTTTTTGGTTCTTTTAAACTTTTTGAAGAACTTGTTTCTTAAATTATTCAACTTTTTTAACCTTGTTGTGTACCATGGAAACCTATATGGTTTCCTTTTCGCAACTGGTACATGCCTCGTACACAGATCAAAGAGAGTCGACTTAAATATTTCAAAGCAATGACCAACATCAGAGATGGAAAGCAAATTGGCCCAGTCTATTTCCGCTAGATCCTGATCGAGTCTAGAAAAATCACTCTTCGCAGAGTTAAATGAAAAATCATCAATTAAAGAGCGAGCTCCAAACTCATAAAATTCGAGTTTAAGAATTAAAGCAGAATGGTGCATATCCGTCAGGGCGAATGGCGCATGGCACTCAGAAAGATTAAAATATATGTCATTACTAATAAAAATTATTGATTTGATGTAAATTTAGAATTAAGATATTATCTATAACGTATGACTCAAAAGACTTAGTAATATTATTAGGTAATAGACCTGACGCAGAGTAACCATGAGACCAAGAAATATCACAAAGGCTAAAATCCCCTAAAACACATAAGTGATTATCTCCTAATTTATTTAAAAATATTTAAAAATGCTGCCGTTTGTCTATATATTTTATTGTTGAATTGAAAATAGTTTTAACGTAAAGTGGTTCTTAGCGTATTTGTGATTTGCATATTTTTCACTTTGTTTTTGTGTTATGAACCATTGTTGAGCTAACTATGTCCAAAGTCTCCGATAGTGGTATTGATTTATACACACTCTTTTATGTCAAAAGATACCAATTTGCTGTTCTTTGTTAGCTCTACGGTCTCAAGTTTCTATATTAGTTCTGTTGTGTTAGCTATTGCATATTCGTTCCTTAGCTCCAGAGTATCTTTCAATATCGTTTTTAAATATTTGGACAGTTTGTAACATAGTGCCGATTTAAAATTAATGATTGTCCTGATTGGAGTGTCCGGGTTGTGGATTTTTGGTAGCGCAATCAGTGGAGGAGCCGATGGGTTCATTTGGTCCAATCTATGTAACATGTTAGTATATACTATATTTGTTGCATTTGACATAAATACATATATAATATATTATATCGACTGCTGAGTGGAATATCACCCTATCTCGGCTGCCGTTTCGAAAACGCCCTATCTCAGAAAACATTTGTTTAACGCCCTATTTCAGAATTTGTTACCATATCTAAATTTAAAACTATGTGAGGACCAAATAAATCCTCATTAATTTGGCCCACACAAAACGACCCACAACATATTTGACACGACATTAACACAACAAGTGGCCACAAAAGGCTCTAGCAACACGATCAACCAACAAATCTCAGCAACACAACGAGCGCTCGCAACATTCAACAGCAACACGGTGACCATGGCAACGCAACCATTTGAGCTAGCAACACCAAACACAAGAGCCATAAAAGGAGCGACACAGCAGCACAGCAGGGAGTCAGCACGCGGTTGTGGTTGCGACCGGAGCTACTATTGGAGCGCTCTGGAAGGCATATCGGTTTTGACCATTGCAAGCCAGTGCGTTTCATAGGAGAAAGTCGTGGACTGAAGATTGTGGATAAGCAGGTTTTGACCGCTCTACAACGCTTTAGATCACGCTTGCTCCCTCGCAAGCAAACGTCCTCCACAGCATCGTGATCCCGCGCTCAGCCAAATGTCATCCGCGGCGGAAGTACGTCGGCAACCGCAGTAGGAGTCGAGGTGAAACGCAACAACGTGGCTGTACCGAGGCTAACGGGGCGAAAGTTGCGACTGTCACCTGAGCAGCAATTGAAGGGCATCTGAAAGGCGTATCGGTTTTGACCATCGCAAGACAGGTCCCGTCATAGGAGAGAGCCGCGGGTTGAGGATTGTGGGTAAGCTGGTTTTGACCGCTCTACGACGCCTTAAACTACGATCGCTCCCCGCTAAGCGAAGGCCCACAACGTCACGAGCCCGCGCGCCATCGCCATAAGCCTCGGCGGCAGAGTCACGCATACACACGACGCCAGCAGAGTTACGCATACACACGACGTTGGCTACAGCAGTCACGCTTACATACGACGTTGGCCGCAGCAGAGCTACGCAAATATACGACGTTGGCCACAGCAGAGTCACGCATACACACGACGTTGGCAGCAGAGCCACCCATAAATACGACGCCGGCAGAGGCCGCAACAGAGCGGCAACGCACGTAAACCGGCGCAGAGCGCGGCAGCAAAGCGCAGCAGAGGTCCGCCGACGCACAACGCAACCAGGGTAAGCCAGCGCGAACCGCGGCAGCAGAGGTACGCCGACAGAGGTCACGTCAACGCGGCGACGCATAGCGCAGCCAGGGTAAACCAGAGCCAAGTGCGGCGGCAGAGCGCAGCAGAGGTACACCGACAGAGTAATACTAGTAAGCGCCGACGTAGGGCGCGACAGAGCAACGCCTCAGCAATACAGGTAAACACCGACGTAAGGCGCGTCAAGGCACCGACGCCACATACTAACGGGATCCGTCTAACGGAACACGGCGACAGAGCATCGCCTCAGCAATACAAGTAGACGCCGACGTAAGGCGCGACAAAGCAACGCAGCAGAGAGAGACGCCGTCATAAGGCGCGTCAAGGCACCGACGCCACATACTAACGGGATCCGTCTAACGGAACACGGCGACAGAGTATCGCCCAGCAAATACGAGTAGACGCCGACGCAAGGCGTGGCAGAGAATCACCCAGCAACCAGCAATACAAATAGACGCCGACGCAAGGCGCAGCAGAGTAATACAAGTAAACGCCGACGTAAGGGGCGTCAAGGCACCGACGCCACATACTAACGGGATCCGTCTAACGGAACACGGCGACAGAGCATCGCCTCAGCAATACAAGTAGACGCCGACGTAAGGCGCGACAGGGCACCGCAGCAGAGAGAGACGCCGTCATAAGGCGCGTCAAGGCACCGACGCCACATAGTAACGGGACCCAGCTAACGGAATACGGACGGACCGCTAAGGCCCGCCACCGCAATCAAGGATACCGCAAGATAATCCAAGTGAAATTGAGAATGAAGTATACAAACACGTTTTATTTTATATTATAGAATTTAGAACCAATAAAAAGAGTGAAGTTTTTTTATATTAAATCGATTTGCAAGGTGCCCCTTTAATACAAATTTATTGTAAACGAACCCTGGGCACGGCGAGTATACCCCAGCAAATATCAAAGAAACACCGCGGCAAGGAAAAGCTTCGTTACAATTGGCGCCCGAGAAGGGACCTGCAAATCGTACCACGTCAGAAGGAACATTCCTGACGAGAAACCTAACCACAAAATGGTCGACCAGATCGATACCACGTGGTTAGACACAATTTCAAAGGAGCAGCTGATATCCATCACACAGGAATTGGGTATTGAGCAGCCAGGTACCACCCGAGAAATCCCAAAGCGCATAGCAGCACTGGCCTCAAAGGCAAATACGGACTCGGAAATCCACGAAAATTTTTTATCCCTACAAGCCACCTACAAGGAAACTACGCACATGAGCGACGTAAATGAGGTTAAGACACCGACTCCGTCGAACGGAGGAGGCACACCGAAGGTCGCCGTTACAACAGTAGAACAAACTCAATTCGCGTTTCCTCCCAGGAATACAGTACCCACACAATAGTACTTACCATCAGGAATAGCGGTACCACCCAACGGTACATCTCAGGCACCTCCCAGGAGTACAGTACCCACACAACAGCACGTACCATCAGAAATTACGGCATCATCAACCGACACATCTCAACCCACGCAACCGTACTTACCAGCGGGAATGACGGCACCAGCCATGAACTATACATGCCAGGTAACTCAAGCACCGACCGTGGTGTTCGCGCCCATCATCGACCAGGTAAGAAAGTGGTCCGTAAAGTATGAAGGGGGACGGGACCCGTTAGCGTTCATCGAACGGTTAGAGGAGCTAGCCGAAGTATACGCGCTAAACGTGGACCTCCTGCCAAAAACCATGCCCGAGCTACTAGGGGGCGCCGCGCTACAATGGTACCGCAATAACAATGCGCACTGGGGAGCGTAGACAAGCTTCAAAAAGGATTTTTTACGCTTCTTCCTACCAGCCAGGTACTTCGAGCGGCTCGACGACGACATACGCCAACGAAGGCAGCACAACAAGGAGAGTTATAAGAACTACGTACTAGGAATCCAGAGCTTGATGAGACACGCAGGGTACACCAGCGAACAGCGACTGGAACGAATCTTCCGTAACAGCCACCCCGATTACCAACTTTACATCCGTCGGAGGGACTTCACTAATCTCGCAGAGCTCCTGTCACTTGTCGAAGAATACGAGAACATACGCGAGGACTATCGAAGATCATCAGGCGGACATCACCGCGAAGTTACGCGACACATCGCCAGTGACACAACCCGGGTGTCACCATCAAAACCTGCAACACAACCACCACCACCACCGAATCCAACGAACCGCACGCCTCCAGGCAATCAGAGATACGACCCCAACGGCGTATGCAGGAGATGCGGCGAACGAGGACATGACACCAATAGGTGCCGAAACCCACAGAAAATTTTTTGCTGGGAATGTGGCCGCAACGATATACGAACCATCGAATGCTGCCGCCGACGTCAGGGACCTAGCGCCGAAACGGCAGTAACGATTCCCAAGGAACCCAACGCTGAAACGGCAGTAACAATGTACCAAGAGCATGGTCGCCTCTACGCCGTAGCCAAGTTCGGCGCGGAATCAGCCGAGGCGGTCATCGACACAGGGGCATCAAGAAGTTTCGTCTCGAGCAGCTTAGCAGAACGTGTGGTGAACTCGGGAAGCGGAGAAATGGTGAGAGTGGCCATCAAAATAACGATGGCAAATGGGACTAGCATTACCATCTTCGACGCCATAAGGACTGAGGTACGCCTCGGAGAAGCGCCACTCCACACAGTTTTACACGTCATGCCCGGAACGATCGACGACATCATACTGGGCCTAGATACGCTAGGAAGCATGGGAGCCACCATATCATGTGGAGAAGGCCACCTCGTGCTAACCAGACCCCTTGCCCAGCACACACCGAATCCTGGAGCCGCGCCAGAAATTATTCAGAGAACAACACCAGCAAGAACGAATATCGCCAGGTACGACAGCCCTGGGACTATTCCAAGTTCAATATCAGCCAGAACGGATATCGCCAGGTACGACAGCCCTGGGACTATTCAAAATTCAACATCATCAAGAACGGATATCGCCAGGTACGATACCCCGGGGACTAATCAGAGTATAACACGAGCGAGAAAGGGTAACGCCGGGTATGACACCCCTGGAGCCCCATCTGGAACCATTCAGAGTGTAACAGCACCGAGCAGTAGTAACTTCAAGCACGACGGCATTATGCAAAACAACGACGACGACATACAAGAAGAAGCGGAACGAGTGCGCGGTTTTCTGGCAAAGGAACTCCGAAAATTCGAAAGCATGAGTGGAGTGACGACAATAGCCGAGCACAAGATTGTCCTGACGGACGAACGCCCCATCAAGCAACGTTACTACCCACGCAACCCAGCCATGCAGACAATCATCAACAGCGAAGTTGACGAATTGCTCCAGAAAGGATGCATCGAGCCATCTTGTAGCCCACACAGCGCACCGATCGTATTGGCCAAGAAGAAAAACGGGAAGTGGAAGTTATGCGTGGACTATCGGCAGCTCAACGCCCGATCCGTACCCGACGCATACCCCTTACCCAGAATACAACACATCCTGGACAAACTACGACGAGCGAAGTACATCAGCAGCTGGGACTTAAATAACGGCTACTGGCAAATACCACTGGAGCCCAAGAGCCGGCCCTACACAGCTTTCACAGTACCGGGACGCGGATTATTCCAGTGGCGCGTTATGCCGTTCGGCCTACACTCCGCACCTGCAACGTTTCAAAGAGCACTAGATCAGGTTAATGGACCGGAGATGGAACCCTACGCTTTCGCTTACCTCGATGACATAATCATCATAGGATCCACCTTGGAGGAGCACATTCGCAACCTGAAAGAAGTGATGCTACGACTACAGCGCGCCAACCTCAGAATAAATCCGGAGAAATGCGAGTTTTTCAAGAAAGAAATTCGATACCTAGGACACGTAGTAAGCGACAGGGGAATTCACACCGACCCCGAGAAAGTTGCAGCCATCAAAGACCTGAAACCACCAACGAACGCGAAAGAGGTGCATCAATATCTCGGTATAGCATCTTGGTACCGACGATTCGTGCCCGACTTCGCGACGATCAGCCACTCACAACCCTGCTGAAAAAGGGCAAACACTGGAAGTGGGGAGCCGAAAAACAGGAAGCCTTCGAGGTCTTAAAGCAAAAACTAACGGAAGCACCGATACTTGCCTGTCCGGACTTCACCAAGACCTTCACCTTGCAAACGTACGCAAGCAATTTCGGGCTAGGCGCCGTATTGACACAGGATTTCGCCTACCGAGAAGGAATGCCTCGCGATCGTCTGGGGAATACGCAAGATGAGGCCATACTTGGAAGGGTACCGATTCAGGGTAATCACGGACCATATGTCTCTAAAGTGGCTAAACTCCATCGAAAGCCCCTCCGGCCGTATAGCACGATGGGCCTTGGAACTTCAGCAGCACACCTGAGTACAGGAAAGGAAAGCTGAACCTGGTAGCGGATGCACTATCACGACAGCCACTGGAGACCCTACGACTGGCAACGACAACAGAGCTACCATGCAAGTGGTGGCACAAGCGCGTGAATGAAGTGCGCACTAACCCCGAGAAATATTCTGACTACATGATACAAGATGGAAAACTGTACCGCCATATTCCCTGCCGGTCACAAGATGAGGAAGCGGTACCTTGGAAACTTTGTGTACCCACACCACTGCGACAACGAGTATTAGAAGAAAATCACAATATACCAAGCGCTGGACACATGGGCATCCGCCGGACAGTAGCGCGGATTGCCAACCGGTACTACTGGCCCGGCATGTTTCGGGACATCAGTCGATACGTACGACAGTGCGAGTCTTGCCAGAAGTACAAGGAAACACAGCAAAAGCCGGCCGGAAAGATGCTCACACAAGTGGCCCAAGAACCATTCGCCACGGTATGCGTCGATTTCGTTGGACCACTCCCACGATCCACACACGGGAACACGATGCTACTAGTATTTTTCGACCGCTTCAGCAAATGGGTGGAACTGGTCCCCATGAGGCGTGCGACAGCAGAAGGCCTACGCCGTGCGTTCAGAGAACGCATCCTCGCAAGATTTGGTGCTCCCAAGATACTGATATCGGACAACGGCGTCCAGTTCACCAGCACAATGTGGCAGCGTTACCTCAGGGAAATGGGGATACGACAACAATTCACGGCGCCCTACACCCCGCAAGAAAACCCGACGGAATGGGCGAACAGGACAATCAAGAGAATCATAGCACAACTCACCAGATCACAGCACAACAGATGGGACGACCGTCTCCCAGAAATCGAGCTGGCCATCAACACCAGTGTGACCGCGTCCACAGGATACAGTCCAGCCTTCCTCGTACAAGGACGGGAACTGCGACTACCAGGGGAATTGTTTGACGAGGTCAACCTGGGGACGGGCACAGCTACCACAACGGCAGAAGAGAAATCTGACAGAATGTAAGAGGCATTCAGAATAGTGAGGCAGAACATGGACCAAGCGGCGGCAGATCAAGCACGGCACTACAAATTACGGCGGAGAAAATGGACCCCCGTAGTCGGCGAACTAGTGCTCGCAAAGGAGCACCATCTCTCCAAGGCCGGCGAAAATTTCGCGGCAAAGTTGGCCCCCAAATATGACGGACCCTACCAGATCCTAGGATATGTATCACCAGTGATACTCAAAGTACGAAAAACCAACGGCGGGAAGGAGAAAACGGTCAATATTGGGGAGCTAAAGCCATATCATGCAGCAGAGACCATCGCGGGAAATTAAAATAAATTCAGAGAAAATAATCTAATTAATATCAAGGATGGGAGGATAAGCAAGCACCGGTCATTCTATCGCAAACCACCGAGGTGACAACACGTTCTTTTGCTACAAATTTCTTTTCCAAAAAAAAAAAAAAAAACCAACAACCTAAGATGGAGAGCCATAACGCGAAACTAAACAACAGCGTCAAGCGTATGCGCCAGCATTACGAGGAGGAGGAAGCAAAGCGCCCCAGGGTAGTACTGCTGGAAGGAGAACACGTACGCTGACGTCGCCCGCAACGTTACACCACCAAGCGGTACTGGCGCCGACGTCAGCAACACACGTGCAACTAAGCGCGAAAACACGTACGCTGACGTCGCACGTATCATCACACCACCGAAATAGAGCCACAACAAACAACAGCAGGCCACCAAGAGGTGATAATCGAGGCCCACGACGCGGATGGACCAACGCTAAACCAATTCCCGAAAATTGAAGAAAGCGTGCGAGACATTTTCCGACGCATCGCCGAAGGCAAAGGACGCTCCCGCGTAAGTTTTCGCACACGGGAATACACCGTCACGGTGGTAAAAGGCAGGGCCCGCATACGAATACTGGGCACCGAGGGCTAAATTTCTGAAGTGGGGGGGAATGTGAGGACCAAATAAATCCCCATTAATTTGGCCCACACAAAACGACCCCACAACATATTTGACACGACATTAACACAACAAGTGGCCACAAAAGGCTCTAGCAACACGATCAACCAACAAATCTCAGCAACACAATGAGCGCTCGCAACATTCAACAGCAACACGGTGACCATGGCAACGAAACCGTTTGAGCTAGCAACACCAAACACAACAGCCATAAAAGGAGCGACACAGCAGCACAGCAGGGAGTCAGCACGAGGTTGTGGTTGCGACCGGAGCTACTATTGGAGCGCTTTGGAAGGCATATCGGTTTTGACCATTGCAAGCCAGTGCGTTTCATAGGAAAAAGTCTTGGACTGAAGATTGTGGGTAAGCAGGTTTTGACCGCTCTACAACGCTTTAGATCACGCTTGCTCCCTCGCAAGAAAACGTCCTCCACAGCATCGTGATCCCGCGCTCAGCCAAACGTCATCCGCGGCGGAAGTACGTCGGCAACCGCAGTTGGAGTGAGTCGAGGTGAAACGCAACAACGTGACTGTACCGAGGCTAACGGATCTCACCTAACGGGGCGCAAAGTTGCGACTGTCACCTGAGCAGCAATTGAAGGGCATCTGAAAGGCGTATCGGTTTTGACCATCGCAAGACAGTTCCCGTCATAGGAGAGAGCCGTGGGTTGAGGATTGTGGGTAAGCTGGTTTTGACCACTCTACAACGCCTTAAACTGCGCTCGCTCCCCGCTAAGCGAAGGCCCACAACGTCACGAGCCCGCGCGCCATCGCCATAAGCCTCGGCGGCAGAGTCACGCATACACACGACGCCAGCAGAGTTACGCATACACACGACGTTGGCCACAGCAGAGTCACGCTTACATACGATTTTGGCCGCAGCAGAGCTACGCAAATATACGACGTTGGCCACAGCTGAGTCACGCATACACACGACGTTGGCAGCAGAGCCACCCATAAATACGACGCCGGCAGAGGCCGCAACAGAGCGGCAACGCACGTAAACCAGCGCAGAGCGCGGCAGCAAAGCGCAACAGAGGTCCGCCGACGCACAACGTAACCAGGGTAAGCCAGCGCGAACCGCGGCAGCAGAGGTACGCCGACAGAGGTCACGTCAACGCGGCGACGCATAGCGCAGCCAGGGTAAGCCAGCGCCAAGCGCGGCGGCAGAGCGCAGCAGAGGTACACCGACAGAGTAATACAAGTAAGCGCCGACGTAGGGCGCGACAGAGCATCGCCTCAGCAATACAGGTAAACGCCGACGTAAGGCGCGTCAAGGCACCGACGCCACATACTAACGGGATCTGTCTAACGGAACACGGTGACAGAGCATCGCCTCAGCAATACAAGTAGACGCCGACGTAAGGCGCGACAGAGCACCGCAGCAGAGAGAGACGCCGTCATAAGGCGCGTCAAGGCACCGACGCCACATACTAACGGGATCCGTCTAACGGAACACGGCGACAGAGTATCGCCCAGCAAATACGAGTAGACGCCGACGCAAGGCGTGGCAGAGAATCACCCAGCAACCAGCAATACAAATAGACGCCGACGCAAGGCGCAGCAGAGTAATACAAGTAAACGCCGACGTAAGGCGCGTCAAGGCACCGACGCCACATACTAACGGGACCCAGCTAACGGAATACGGCCGGACCGCTAAGGCCCGCCACCGCAATCAAGGATACCGCAAGATAATCCAAGTGAAATTGAGAATGAAGTATACAAACACGTTTTATTTTATATTATAGAATTTAGAACCAATAAAGAAAGTGAAGTTTTTTTATATTAAATCGATTTGCAAGGTGCCCCTTTAATACAAATTTATTGTAAACGAACCCTGGGCACGGCGAGTATACCCCAGCAAATATCAAAGAAGCACCGGGGCAAGGAAAAGCTTCGTTACAACTACATACTTCGTTCAAAAAAACAACAATTCTTAATACTTTCTGATTTATTAGCATTTTAAAATTTTACGGTCGCGACCGTTTGGCATATACAAATGAACTGAAAAAGTCTAAGCAGCTCGTTTCATTCGATATCCATATTGAAGTAAAATATTTGAAGGTCATCCATGCCAAAACTTTGGTCAACATCCCGAGAACGACGGCAAACATAGAAAAATGATTAGTACCACTGTCTGTTTGTATGCAAACTAGTCCCTCAATTTTTGAGATATCTTCATAAAATTTGGTGAGCGGGTGTATTTGGGTGTCCGATTAGACATTTGTCGGAACCGGCTGGATCGGACCACTATAGCATATATCCTCCATGCAACCGATTTTTCAGAAAAAGAGGATTTTTGTCATATCTTACTCAATTTAACAGATTGAAGCTTCAAACTTCACCATATAATTTCGTATACTGCACATATTGTTGCCTGAAAAAATTGATGAGATCGGTCGTATATATAGTATATATCCCCCACAACCGATTGTTCAGATAAGAAACTTTTCGTAATTACTGCCCTATTTTAAGAGCTAGAGGCTTCAAATTTCAACGAATGCTTACGCATATAGCATATATTGTTGTCTGAAAAAATCATAAAGATCGGTGGTATATATAGTATATAAATGGTGGTATATATGGAATATATATATAGTATAATATATATATTTTCGCAATTTTAGCCCCATTTTAACAGCTAGAAGCTTCAAATTTCACCGAATGCTTACGTATATAGCATATATTGTTGTCTGAAAAAATCATAGCAATCGGTTGTATATATAGTATATATCTCACACAACCGATTGTTCAGATAAGAAACTTTTCGCAATTTCTACCCCATTCTAGCAGCTATAAGCTTCAAATTTCACCGATTGCTTACGTATATAGTATATATTGTTGTGTCAAAAAATCATAGAGATCGGTGATATATATAATATATATATGATGGTATATATAGTATATATATATAGTATATATAGTATATATATATAGTATATATATTTTTTTTTGCGATTTTGGCCCCATTTTAACAGCTACAAGCTTCAAATTTCACCAAATGCTTACGTGTATAGAATATATGGATGTCTGAAAAAATCATTGCGATCGGTGGTATACATAGTACCACAGACCACAAAAAACGTGAAGCTTTGCATCCTTACACAAAGTACCTACCTATTTTTTATTTTATATTTATCTTAAAAATCGTTTTGATATGTTCAAATTTCACCAAATGCTTACGTGTATAGCATATATTGTTGTCTGAAAAAATCATAAAGATCGGTGGTATATATTATATACCCCATACAAACTGTAATTTTTGCCCCTTTTTTACGGCTAGAAGCTTCAAAATTCATCAGATTTCTTCAAATAGTTACGTTTACGTAATATATTGTTGAAATACGTGATTCGTAGTCATAGTTTTTACACGCAGACCACAAAAAACCTGAAACTTTGCATCCTCACACAAAGTACCTACCTGTTTTTATACCTTTCATGAAAATGAAATGGTATATTAATTTCGTCACGAAACCCAAAATTGTAAGTCCTTAAAGGAAAATAGATAGACCCACCATTAAGTATACCGAAATATTCAGGATGAAGAGCTGAGTTGATTTAGCCATGTCCGTCTGTCGGTCTGTCCATCTGTCTGTTTGTATGCAAACTAGTCCCTCAATTTTTGAGATATCTTGATAAAATTTGGGGAGCGGGTGTATTTGGGTGTCCGATTAGACATTTGTCGGAACCGGCCGGATCGGAGCACTATAGCATATATCCTCCATACAACCGATTTTTCATAAAAAGAGCATTTTTGTCATGTCTTACTCAATTTAACAGATTGAAGATTCAAACTTCACCATATAATTTCGTATATTGCACATATTGTTGCCTGAAAAAATTGATGATTTCGGTCGTATATATAGTATATATCCCCCACAACCGATTGTTCAGATAAGACACTTTTCGTAATTACTGCCCCATTTTAAGAGCTAGAGGCTTCAAATTTCAACGATTGCTTACGCATATAGCATATATTGTTGTCTGAAAAAATCATAAAGATCGGTGGTATATATAGTATATATATGGTGGTATATATAGTATATATATATAGTATATATATATAGTATATATATATTTTTTCGCAATTTTAGCCCCATTTTAACAGCTAGAAGCTTCAAATTTCACCGGATGCTTACGTATATAGCATATATTGTTGTCTGAAAAAATCATAGCGATCGGTTGTATATATAGTATATATCTCATACAACCGATTGTTCAGATAAGAAACTTTTCGCAATTTCTCCCCCATTCTAACAGCTATAAGCTTCAAATTTCACCGATTGCTTACGTATATAGTATATGTTGTTGTGTCAAAAAATCATAGAGATCGGTGATATATATAATATATATATGATGGTATATATAGTATATATATTTTTTTTTTTTGCGATTTCGGCCCCATTTTAACAGCTAGAAGCTTCAAATTTCACCAAATGCTTACATGTATAGCATATATTGTTGTCTGAAAAAATCATAGAGACCGGTGGTATATATATTATATACCCCATATAAACTGTAATTTTTGTCCCTTTTTTACGGCTAGAAGCTTCAAAATTCATCAGATTTCATCAAATAGTTACGTACTCAGCATTTAGGCGATTAAATGTTGAATTTCCCTACATATCAATAAAATTTGATTACTCTTTCTGACTAAATAATGAGTTATCATACAATTGAACAAACGGAATAATCAAATATGAATACTTTTGACGATCAAAAACTGAAAAGCATTTTTTGATCACTTTTTGGAATCATTTTTGAATTCCTTTGATGATTAAATTCTAATATTTCATAAAAACCAACAGAAAGAATAATCAAATATGCTTACCCTTGATGATCCAAAACTGAATATAGCTTTTCAATCACATTTGAATCAAATGTGTTTACTTTAGGTGATCAAAAATTTATAATCATTTTTAGTTCAGCGTTCTGAATCTTTTCTGACTATATTTGCTGACTGAATAATGAACTTATACTTGTTAAAATTTTACTTTTCATTGAAAATCTTATTTTTTTCACATACACACATTTTTTCAATCATGAAGTTCAGAAAATACATACATATATGTAGGTAGGTAGGTTGAACTGGCCGGTCCATGAGGACCTCACATAGACTGATTGAGTCCGTAGTGTTACCAGAAGTTTGTTTTAACGACCAAACTGAAAAACCCTATCAAAAACCAGGACCTATGTTATAAAATAACTCCGTCCTCTTGGCAAATACTAGAAGCTTCCTAGGACTTAAGCCACTTGCTGCTTCTAGATCTGACAGCTGTATCACTCCTAATAGCTGGAGTCTTAGCCTGGCAAGTGCAGGGCACGAGCACAGAACGTGCTCGATCGTTTCCTCCTCCAACCCGCACTTCCTACACCTGCTATCACTGACCAAGCCTAATTTAAAAGCATGTGACGCCAGAAGGCAGTGTCCAGTCAGAATACCCGTCATGAGTCTACAGTCCTCTCTTTTTAATGATAGAAGCAACTGTGTTAGTCTAAGGTTGTAAGACCTACACATAATCTTCGACACTTTACAGCCCCGCGCTTGAACCCACGCCTTTTCTGCTTGGTCGATCATGTGCACCTCTCGCCTTCGCTTAATCTCGCCCAATCTAATTGGGACGTCTACGGAGCAAGCTTCAAGGGATGCGCCCTTTTTAGCTAATTCGTCCGCTTTTTCATTCCCATCTATTCCCATATGCCCTGGGACCCAATATAGATGTATGCTTCTCCCTGTCCCGATTCTCTCCAGGGACTGCTTACACTCTAACACGCATTTAGATGCTGTGCTATGCGAGATTATTGCCTTAATTGCTGCTTGACTGTCAATATAAAAGTTAACACGGTTGCAGCTTAAGCTATTCGCTTCCAGGGTTTCTACTGCTTTGGTTACGGCTAATATTTCCGCTTGGAAAACGCTACAGTAATCCGGCAGCCTGTAGGATCTGCTTAATTCCGGATCAGCGCAGTATACCGCAGACCCTACTCCTTCCACTATTTTGGAACCATCGGTGTACACATGTATCGCCTCGTCCGCCATTTGCGCACCCTTGCGCCAACCGTCCATCTCTATTGTGGCCTTAAGATCTCCCTCAAAGTGCAGGTAGGGAATCATGTAGTCTGTTCGTCTTGTGACTGAGGACGCTATACTACTATGGCCATATGGTCGGCGCTCAAGCTGCCCCGAAGCATCGAGCCTGGTTGCGGTCGTTAACGCTTTGTTCTTTGCTACCAGGTCTACAGGTGGAATGTGCAGAATGGCATACAGTGCAGCCGTCGGGGTTGTTTTCAGGGCTCCCGTAATGCAAAGCATCGATAGTCTGCATACCCCCTCTAATTTTTTGAGGTATGTTGTTTTTTGTGTGGCTTTCCACCAAACAAGAACTCCATAGTATAGAATAGGGCTTACAATCGCTGTAAAAACCCAATGAGAAAGAGAGGGCGATAGGCCCCACGTACACCCCAGCATTCTTTTACATGCATAGAGTGCCGTTGAGGCCTTCTTGACCCTCTCCTCCACGTTGAGCTTCCATGACAGCTTACTGTCTAGGATGATTCCTAGATATTTTGTGCAAGGTTTCTCCTGTAAGGTCACCGCTCCTAACTTAGGCCTGGTCCAATTTGGGACCTTGTACCTCTTTGTAAACAAGACCATATCCGTCTTCTCCGCATTGACTTTCAGCCCGACATTAGATGCCCAGGTATGAATATCCCGAAGCGCCCGATCCATCAAAGAACTAATCGTTGGAAGGCATTTTCCACTTATGACAATTGCAACGTCATCTGCGTAAGCCGTAAGTTTTACGGGTCCCTCATCGAATTGCCTGAGCAGTTGGTTGATGACCAGTGTCCACAGCAGAGGTGATAGCACCCCTCCCTGCGGCGTGCCCCTGTCCACTGATTTCGTGGCCTCGTACAATCCCCATTGTGATGTAATCTTCCTGCAATTTAACATGCAGCCGATCCATCTGATTAAGGCAGATGTATTTTAATGTAATTAAGACCATCCATAATCGCCCATTTTGCAACATTATTGAAAGCCCCGGCAATGTCCAAGAAGACTCCTAGAGCATACTCCTTATATTCCAGGGATTTCTCTATGCTTATTACCACCCTATGCAATGCGGTGTCTACCGACTTGCCTTTGGTGTACGCATGCTGTGTTGTGGAGAGCAGCTTTTCATCCACGTTGGACTTTATGTACACATCTATCAGCCTCTCAAAGGTTTTGAGCAGAAATGATGTTAAGCTAATGGGTCTATAGTCTTTGGGATACACGTGACCGATCTTCCCCGCCTTTGGTAGAAAAGCTACACGAGCAGTTCTCCAAGAGTGCGGTACATGATTCAGTCTTATGCACCCATCGAATATTATTTGAAGCCATTCCACGACCGCCCTACTTGAGACTTGTAGCATGGCCGGGAATATACCATCTGGGCCCGGCGATTTAAACTTAGAAAACGTCTTCACTGCCCACTCGATCTTGGTATCGGTCACCAAGCCCGGCACCACTAGCTCCGTGATCGAAGTGTGAGTGATGTCTGCTGGTTCTTCTAAACCGTCTCCCGATGGGAAATGTGTATCGAGAAGCACCTCAAGGGATTCCTCACTATCACGTGACCATTCCCCGTTCTCTTTCTTTATTAGTCCCTGGACTATGTTTCCCTTTGCTAGGACTTTTTTCAACCGTGCTGTTTCACTGGAGCACTCTATGTCCGTACAGAAACTTGTCCATGAGTTTCTCTTCGCCCTGGTAATTTCACGCTTGTAGATCCTCAGTAGATCCCTGTACTCGTCCCGACACGCTTCGCTTTCCGCGGTCTTTGCGAGTTTAAACATTTCTTTTACCTGTCTTCTTAGAAGACTCAGCTCATTGCTCCACCATGGCGGCTTTGCTTTTCCTCTGAATCTTCTTAGAGGGCAAGCTTTGTTATACGCAGTCATAAGCGTCCTTGTTAGGAATTCATTCGACTCCTCCAGTTCCTCTACATTAGCAACCTCTTTGGGTTGTCCCAGTTTCGTTTCTACATGTTTCTGGAATTTAGTCCAATTCGTTGCCCTAGGGTTTCTAAAGGTTCCTCCCTTCTCTACCCTCTTTAGTGGGATGCTGAAGCTTATATACGCATGGTCGGAGAAGGATGGTCTATCGAGAACCATCCAATCATACCTTGATATATCACGCTCGGAGCTCAATGTAATATCCAGAACATTGCTGGATGTTGGACCAATGTATGTAGGAACATTTCCCCTGTTGGCTATCTGCAAATTGGTTTGCAGGATGTAACAAAATAGAGATTCGCCTCTCTCGTTCGTATCTGCTCCTCCCCACGCATTGTGGTGCGCATTTGCATCTGCGCCTATGACCAACCGCCCTTTGCGCCCTTCCTCCTGTACTAGCCTTTTGCACTCCATCGGTGGAACCTCCGCAGCATGGGCCATGTAGCAGGACGCCAGGATAAATGCCTGCTTATTCTTTTGCTCAACGGCCACCGCTACGAGATCCTCGGTGGCGTAATTAGGCAGCATATATGAATGCAGCTGTTTCCTTACCATTACTACAGCTCGCACCCGTCCTTCCGTTTGTGCGTAGTAAACGCCAAACCCGCGCGCGCTAAGTCCAGAAACCTTTCCTCCCGATGAGAGCCACGGCTCCTGGATCAGCGCCACGTCAAACGAACCCTCCTCAAGGGTTAGGAGGAGTTCGCTCGACGCCACTTTACTGTGTTGGAGGTTTATCTGTAGGACTCGCAGCACCATTGGGCTGTTTGTCCCCCTCCAGCACCTTCGTCTTGACGTCGTCGTCCTCCTCTTGCCCTTTTGGTTTAGAGTATTCGAGGCGCCCTTCAGCCCCTCGTGAATGTTGTGCCGTGTGTTCCTCTGTGCGAGTCACAGCACCATTTAGCGTTTGGTCCTCTTCTAGCACGTTCGTGGTGACGTCGGGGACCTCCACCTGTCTTTTTTCCCTTAGGCTTCTGAGGTCCTTTTCGACTTCGCCCACTTCCAGCGTGTTAGGATTTTTATCCTCGGGACTTCTTTTCCTGAGTCGCATGTAAATTTTGCCAGTGCCAAAGGACATTTTGCCAAGCTGCGTGTACAAAATATCCTCCGCCTGCTTGTTTATTTGGAAGATGTAGAACTGGCCATCCTCGGTAGGCCGAGATACAGTAAGTACGTTCCAATCCTGTGTCGGTATGTTCGGATTCTGATTCTGCAGAAGTCGCAGTGTATCCTCCGACTTCATCACGCATGGTATCCATACCTTAACTTTTGGTACCGTGGGGATTTGCGATTTATCCACCACCTCAAACCGCGCGTTCGTGCCTTGCCTTTGGATGTTTGGAACGACTTCCTCCAGCCACCGCAAGCTCGCGATGTTGTCGCACGCTATCATCTTCACACCATTATACCATCCCCCCGAATCAAAGGTTGGAAGGGGCTTACTTGGTTGTTCCCGCATCATCTTAAGCATTAAGCTAATAAGCTCCCTTTCCACAGATGTCCACCTTTCAGTAGTCATTTGTCCGAACGGACTGCTACGATCAACCAGCGCCACAGTCAGTGACTGCTTTGCCACATCACTCATCTTCTCGGGAAAAGCAGGAGTCTTAGTGTTATCTCCCTTTGGAACCTCCAAGAACACCGGAGTCTTCGCGTTAACTGCCTTTAGCGCCTCCGAGAAAGCCGTAGTCTTAGCGTTATCTCCCTTTGGCTTATCTCCTACTTCCGTAGTTGGAACTTCCCTCTGACTGACAGCTTTCGAGGTAGTTGCTACCTCGCTATTGGAACCCATCTGTCTTACAGCTTTGGGCCTACTTGTCTTGTCTATGCGACTGCCCTGCCTCGCGGCTCTAGGACTGGGTCCTTTCTGCCTCTTGAAAGCAGGCTTGTCGCCTTCTGCCGAACGTTGCCTCTTCATTCTGCCACTCGACGCTTCTTCCTCCTCGTACCGGTTGCAGAACCGAGGGTTTCACGCAGCAAACCTTTTGAACTGCCTTCGACCTACTTCTACCGCTTCATGGGCCCATTCCAAGCGCTCGATCTCCACTTCTGTTGGGTCGACCACTGCTCCCAAGCGTTGTACAATTCTTAGTGCTGCACGGTACTGCGAGAGAGCTCTTTTACTTCCTCTGCTCCGTACCCTTCTCCACTCTTCTACTCCGTTTTCATTTGTGTGCTTCTCCAACACGGAGTTCATTGAATCAGCACTACTCTCGCTCCCCGAGTCCGACGCATCGCTTAATTCGTATTTGTCGTCCCTGGATTGCGACTCAGTCCTCCTCTTTACATCCTCCTTATTACGTTCAGGTAATGAGTTGTTCATCTTGGCCGTACGACCACCTGCCCGACGGGGAAAGAACCGTCCGCCACAGCAGCGCCCCTTACTGCGGTAAGGCCATAAATACTTCCCCAGATGGCCCGGTATCGGGAAGGCTCCGTTCGAATACAGCCGAATTTATCCCCTGGCTGCAAATCGTCCAATAGGCACGGTCCGCATAACACCCTGGATTAGGGGTTGGCAGTTCTTGGTCACCGACATCCCGCCGCCCTCCTATGAGGCGAAACGGCGTAGATGTCAGTCCTAAACAGCTCCGCCTCATAGTCGGGCGCTATGGAGTTCGGCTAAGCCCTCACACCAACGACAAGGTGCCTACCCTAGTGAGGGATACATATATGTAAATATGTATATAAAAATTTTATTATTAAGATATTCTTCAAGATATAATGCAAATGCTGCTCGTGACCGAAGATTTCCCCACCTACGGCTTCCCAGATAATGCATAATAGTTGGACAATACAAAGGTTGTGAGCTATTTCAAGCCCAGGTAAGTGAAACTCTCTTGACATGTGTACCTGGATATGTCTTCAACATCCCGTACCGTATCGTATTTTAAGATAGTGACGACCATAGTTGATGTTGGATGTTGTAGTCGCAGGTGTATATCGGTCAAGTTTGTTTGCGAGTGACCTGTGGTTCAAATAGCTCACTTCTGCATGCTTTCTTCCCCTGATGAAATAAGAAGATTACTATGTAGTATCTTATTTTGAATGAGATTTGAAGAATAAATGCATCATAATCGCATTCAAAAATGATTCAAAAATCTTAACCAAAACGATTGAAATATGTTCACGAATATGATCAGAAAATAACTGTGAAAAGCAGTCAAATATTACTGTAAAACAATTACAGCCAAATTTTAAAACGATATCAAATATGAATAAAAAGCGTTTCGAAACAGGAATCATAAATGATTATTCAAGAATAATCAAATTTAAGGTACATTTTTCTCCCGACGATACATTAATTTTCGAACAAAAAATGCTTTAAAATTTGAATGTTTTTAGTCATCTTGGGGTATGATATTTAAATATTTTTTGATGAAAATTTTCAAAAAAATGCTGGCTGGGCTGTGGCCCATACATACACATAGGGGGGAGTTTGTCAAATTCAAGGAACTTAATTTGATGTTTGTAAAGGAAGGGAAATATAAAAAAATTTTGTAACTACCATTATGGGTTTAAAGATTTTTTAAATTATCTTATTTTCAACTTTCAACTGAGCTTGCACCTTGAAGTATCCTTACTTGAACACAAGCTCAGAGGTGATTTGGTGGAAACTTCCAAATGCTAAAATTTGGCTGAGTTATTAAAGTTTTAAAGAAAACAAAATTTGAAAAAAATTTAAAACTGTATCGAAACGGCTAAGAAATTTTTACTTATCCCACTGTTGTCTAAACTTAGAATTACCCTTCGCAGACTAATATGACTGTAACTGATGTAGTTTTCAACCGATTTTAAACATTTTTGGAGAGACAAAACTTCATTCTTTAAAATGGAATACACACTTTTAGGATATGTTTGAATATTTGTGTGTATGCATCCAACAAAACATTTTTTATTAATTGGTGATATACAAAAAGGATATAAACTGTAAAATCGGGTTATAGTCAACAAATTTATAGGCTCGCAAGTGTCCAAAGGTACGGGTTTCCGGGAAAAATCTGGTATGCTGTCATTCTTAGATCTTCGAGATCAACTAAAAAATGATATGACTTCCCACATACAGTGTAATTGCTTAAACTTTATACAGAAAAACTTCTAAAGACATTACAACGAAATAATATTTCATAGAATGTTGAATAAATGTATACTTATATTTTTACACAAAAACACCCTACATTACTTTTCTACTTCGTTGAGACAGTGATCGTCTTTACCTTCGTTGGCATCCTCCAATTTTGATTGAGCCTGCCTTTCAGCTTTTACATCCTCAATGGGAGATTCCAATTCTACTGTAACAGGGCCATCGTTTTGTATATACACCTGCATATAGGCACCGAAAAAAAATTATTATAAATAGAATAGTATAGTTTAAGTGATGTCACACCTGTTTACCTTTTATTTTGTGGACATTATATTCATTTTGCAAACGTTTCAAGAACCTATTATACAACTTTTGTGCGGCATCAGCTTGCATAGCCAAATGAAAGTCGGGCTTATTGCCTTTAAGTCGATGATAAAGTGTGAATTGCGAGACACATAATATTTCCAAATTTCGTTTTCCTTGGGTATCTTCGAATAGGCGTAGGGCAAGAAGTTTGCGTACCCTATCGACAGTTCAAAAATGCTATGTGTATCTATACAATAAAAAATCGCAATATGCGCACCTACAGATAATCCACGTCCCTTTCTGTATCCGAATGTGTCATGCCTACAAGAACACATAGACCACGTCCTATGGAGCTGATAAGGTTGTCACCAACTTGGTAAAAATGAAAGATTAATTATATACATGTTTAAATTTATATTTATTTATATACCTCTTACTTTTGCTGTAGTGACACTTTGTACTATAACTTTCATTTTTATGAATTCACTTTACTGAATAATAATTGAAAATAAATAAAACCGTTTAAAAATGTGATGTATCACTTAGTGTCACTAATATTCGTCACAATCACGATATTTCCTCCAAATTTTTCACTTAATAAAATCATTCAGATGAAATATTGCAAATTAAATATGACTATTAAAAGAAATTTGAGCATAGAGATTTGAGGTTTGAACATATGGGTATAAGTCTGACATCCTGTGAAGTATAGTCTTGCAACTACGTAACGCAGTGGCCCCTACGCTTACAGACTCACGGTATTTTGAGATGTCCATTGCGGACAGAACTCCTGGGGAAACAAGAAATCCTGGTCCTGACTCAGAGGCCTGGTTAATTGACGGATCAAAATTTGAAATCCATGCTATAGAAGTTTGCGGAGAAAATGTCTACGAAAAGGCTTAATTCCAGTATCAATAATTGTTTAGAGGTAGTGGAAAGTTATTTTTACTAACTTTCTTAATATATTCCATAAGCTTCACCAAATTATAGTGGAAGAAAATTTGTGGAAATAACTTTCCACTGACACTAAAACTTTGGTGGTAGTCAACAATTTAGCAAATAAAACTATTTTAATGATAATTTTAAGCAGAGCTGCGCTTATAGCACATTTGTTTTTGTTTTGCCCTGATGAATAGGCACAGATACAAATTCACACTTTGAATATAAAAAAATTTCATAGCACTCCCACATACCCTCACATATATATTCGATTCATATGAAAGTGCCCAAATTTCATATGAAGCCAAGGCACTCCGGTATGATATTCAAATTTACACTAGCAAACTGACAACAAACAACTTTTAAAAAAGTATTGTAGCACTGAGAAAAACTTTTATTCAAAATTTATTCATTAAGGGGACCATAAAAATTCTATAAACATTTAAAATACATTTTTATTATTATTTTTTTTTTTCAATTTAAAAAAGTTTCAGTGTACATATAATTTTGTATATGTATTGTGATTTGCACTTCAATTACTTTTTCTAAAAACTCAGCTTATTTTTTATTCACACGACACAATGCAAACCTTAATTAATATTTTGTTAGCAATTTTTTTGTTTGCTTTTCAGTTAAATACATAAAGGAATTACTGGTAAATATAACATGACAGCCAGATTAAATAAACTAAATATTTTGGTGCAGAGTAAAGGGCTAATTAAACTTCCTTAACCCTAACGCCATAGTCGTAACCATACCCATAACCATACATATAACCATCTCCAATGTGATCGATTAATGGTGCCTTAACCTAAAAATCGTGAAAATTTCATAAAAATAAAGAAAAAAAATTACAAACATATTCCACAAAAAAAATTAGTCTCTTAGTCATAACGTATCCAAAACAATAAATAAAATCTACAAAAAGTTAATGAATTCTCAAACTCAAATATTTTTAGGTTATGGATATGGCGAAGAAATTGGTTGGCTATGGTACGGTTATGGCGTTAGTTTATGGTATGGCATCATTAATCGATTACATTGATTTCCATAAAGTAGGTCCGATGAGCTGTTTTATCGGGTTATGGCTTTATGGTCACCATTAATTGGCCCTTAAGTACCGTTACCGTGTGCCATAGGTCTACACTCAGAGAAAAAATCGTTCTAAAACGAACTAAACCAAGTTCAAAATGAAGAACATTCGTTGACAAAAGTGTTAAGTACGTATTTTCGGTAAAATTCTAGTTGAGGGGTGAAACTGCTAATACGCGTCCAAAAATATCGAGAGAAGTGTCAAAAAACGCGTATCGAACTCGACAACAATAATTCGAAGGGGGAAGGAAAATAAAAATTGTATCTCTGTCCGGATATATTTGCAGTTGAAATTAGCAATTTTCATATGGTTGTTGTAATGTTGCTGTGCACTGAAAACAATTTTGTGTACAAAGGGATTTTGCACGCATTTAATTTTGATCCCATCCCATTGGTGGACCGGCCAGGGTAATTTTTTATAAGCGCGGCCGAAGATCGCCAACGCAGAAATGTGTTCTGCGAAAAAATGCTATGGATCCGACCCCGGTTTCGGAAGGACCCCATTTTTCGGGTTTTCGCTCATATCTTTTGAACGAGTTAAAATTTTTATTTTCCGTCTTCGGATTATTGTTGTCGATGTCCATGCTAGTCTTTTGACACCTCTCTTGATATGTTTGGACGCGTATTAGCAGTCGACCCCTCAACTAGACTTTTGCCGAAAAAACGTACTTAATACCGATTTCACACAGAGGCTTAATGAAATTATTAGTCAAGTTTTCTACATTAAAGCCCTAATTGAACTCGATCTTCCATACAAAATACAAATTCTTAATTATCTCATTATTGCTTTATTGAATGCCTAATCCAGTGAAAAATCCAGTCGGCTTTGCTTGGTGCTTCGATTTTTATTGTCAATGTAACAAATAACAATCAAATAATAAATTATTTTCAATAATCTACGAAAAATACGAAAAAAATTCAAAATTTAATTTTCGCTGCATTTGCTGCAAAAGATAATATGGCTTTTTCGAAAGTAGGCACATATTTGGTTAAGCGCAACATCTATGGTATAACAGACTTTTGTCAACGAATGTTCTTCATTTTGAACTTGTTTCGTTCGTTTTAGAACGATTTTTTCTCTGAGTGTAGACCTATGGCACACGGTAACGGTACTTACTCTGCATCAAAATATTATGTTTATTTAATCTGGCTGTCATGTGATGTTTATCAGTAATTCCTTTATTTATTAAACTGAAAAGCAAACACAAAAATTGCTAACAAAATATTAATTACGGTTTCCATTGTGTCGAGTGAATAATAAAATAAGCAAACGTTGTTTTGTCAAGTTATTAGAAAATGGTATGAAAAACAACTTCAAAACTAAAGCTAAATCTCTTTAAAGCAAGAGTTAAGTTTTTTTTATTTAATTTGCTTAACAAATAGAAGAACATATTTCAATACGTTTATACATATCGTTAGCTTAATGTGAAAATGTGCTAAGTCTACTTTTACGAATTTTTCAGGAGACGAAAAAAAATGAATAACTTTTGAAATAACCTTCTTTTTTCAAAACTGTGAATGAGGATACCTTAACTGCAATGCTTTTGAGTGTAGAAACTTTGAAAAAAATAAAAATCATGCATGCCAACCCAGCAGCTATTTTATGACTTAGCACAATTTCCGCACTCATAACAAATTTTTTCTCTTGACTTAGCACTTTTTACCCAATATGTTTTCCCATCACTCTTCACCTTTAATGATTGAAATAAAACACTAAAACTATATATTTCACAAGAAATACTATTTATTTGCCAAACTATTTCTAACGGGTCTGATCTGGACTCTTTTGCCGGATGGTGCGCAGACAATAATTTATATTTAAATTCAAACAAATGCTGTGTTGTGTCTTATTCCAAAAAGACAACTCCCACATACTTTATCTACAAACTAAATACTAAATCTCTTGATCGTTGTCAAGAGAGTAAAGACTTGAGTGTAATTTTTAACTCCAAACTCTCTTTTTCTAGTACCATTGACTTTGTTGTTTCAAAATTTGTTGCAATGGTTGGGTTCAGTAGACGTAACACCAGTGACTTTAAGGACCCATGACGTTGAAGGCACTTTATATATCCTTGGTCAGAAGTGGTATTGAATATTGCTCAATAATATGGAATCCCTTCTATGAATCTAACTCCTATAAAATTGAGAGAGTTCAAACTTTTTTACTAAAATTGCTTTACGTATGCTTCACGGGCCAGACGGCCTCCCATCACATACCAGCAGGCGCAAATTGGCTTGGTCTTCAGGCTTTGCATGACAGAACAACTTGAATCTCACTCATGCTTGTCTATAATGTAATAAACGTTAGCACGAATTGCTCTGATTTATCTAATTTGTTCATTCCATATATTCCAATGCGTGATCTTCGGCTTAATAGATTATTTATCGAAATAACTCATAAAACGAATTATGCTATGACTTAACCTACCTATAACTAGGACTATACATCTAGCAAATCGATTCAGTGGTGTTCTTAATTTTAATAACAGCTTATATAAGTTTAAGCTGGAATTGTTTTCTATTTTTAACTAGTCTGTAACAAAGCATGTAGTTTTCGACATGTAAGAATTGAAGTAGATTTTGGTCAGCACAAAACATTTATCGTACACCAAAGACATGTCTCAATCGGGTACATCCAATTTCAAGGGGTTGTGTAGGCAACCCTCTCAAGGGGTTCCCAGCGCAATATATAGCTTCTCCAACCCAATTGCCAACCTCATCTACCCGTGGCGAATTCTGTTTCATTGACAGCCGAGGCTCTGGCGACTCCAAGTTCCTCATGGAACTAGGGGGTGGGGAGGACGGGATGGCCTAGAAGGTTTAATATGGTCATATAAATCGTTCCCGAGATGGGCGGACTAGTACCTTAATAGTGCTTTGTTACCGGAACGTACCGGATCTATATGCGGCAAAGGACCATCAACATCGGTCCAAAGCCTTCGGCGAGTGTCTTTATCGTTGATACAATAACAACAACAAAGCATGTACTTTTAGACTGAATGAATTAAATAAGTAAATAAAATGCGCGCACAAAGAAATGACTAGTAATTCAGATTGATATTATTGACTGGTTGACATAGCACATTTTTTTTTTTTTTAAGTTGGCGACTTAGCACATTTACAGATCATTGCAAACAGCATGTAAAAATTAAAAATTAAAATTGTTTTTCTTGTAATCGATGTATTTTGAATTCAGTTTTAAAACTGCATTAAAATAAAATTTTTCAAAAAAAAGTGACTTAGCACATTTTCACATTAAGCTAACGATATGTATCTTTTCCAAGTAAATTCTTTTGTGTGCATAAAATTTGGAGTAATAATTTTTCGTATAAAAAGACCGTTGATGTCAAGCCTTCTACAGTTATATATTCAACTTCGATTAACTTTGTCTCTAAATAGAAATGAGAGTTCTTACGACTTTACTAGCTGCCCTAGTAGCTTTGGCGTTGATGGTGAACGAACAGTGATCGCCAAACTGACCTTGCAAATGATCCTTCTCAACGTGGTAAGGACCATAATCAACTACGAGATCGTCCTGCTGCTGCTATTGTAGCTGACCGTATACTTGGAAATATTATAAGATGTGTTAAACCTAAAAAATGTCCTAACTGTGACAAAGATGATGAATTTGGTAATGATGGTAGAAGCGGAGCACCTACGCAACCAGCAAAAAAACCTACGCAACCAGCAATAAGAACAAATAGCGAGAAAATGGCTAGATATAAAAAAAAGTACTGGTCTAGTCAATAATGTGGCTTAGAGACAAAAGATTTTGGGAAATTCAATTTCTTCATAAGTACTTAGTACAAGGGAAATTACGAAATTATGAAATAATAAAATATGTAATCAGGTGTAGAATAATAATGTTCTTATAAAAAAATAATTGGTGCGTGTACTTTTGTACGCACGTGTGAATTTTTACTTCTTTGTCATCATTCAAAAATAAATTTAAATTGTATACAATCAATTAATTACAATAAAATAATAAAAGAACTCGAAAAAATAGTCAAGAGTCAAATTTTAAAAATTAAAGAAATAAATATTTATTTTCTTACATCTGCACCAATTGGCGAAGGGGTCGGTTCTGCTGTTTACTGTGTCGATCCAGAAATAAGTAGATCCTACAGGCTGTCAGATCACTGCTTTGTCTTTAGGCGGAAATCGTAGCAGTGAAGAAAGCAGCCGAAATAATGGAGGAAGCGTGCTTAAACTGCATCCTTGTTTATATCTAATATATATATATATATATATATATATATATATATATATATATATATATATAGAGAGAGAGAGACTTCGCTCAGGCCGGACCATACGACTACATCTATACTGTGTTTCCGGCCATAAAGGGAGAGAAGTCACGAAAAGGGCGATGAGTTGTCAAAGTGGGGTGCAGCACTTGGACGGTATATGTCCCAATCCGTTTGTAAGAAATCAAAAGGTGATACGTTAGGCTAGGTTAGGTTGAACTGGTCGGTCCATGAGGACCTCACATAGACTGAATGAGTCTGTAGTGTTACCAGAAGTTTGTTTAACGACCAAATTGAAAAACACTATCAAAAATGAGGACCTGAAGACCTGTGTTATAAAATAGCTCCGTCCTCTTGGCAAATACTAGAAGCTTTAAAGGACCTATGCCACTCGCTGCTTCTAGATCTGACAGCTGTATGACTCCTAATAGCTAGAGCCTTAACCTGGCAAACGCAGGGCACGAGCCCAAAACGGTCTCGATAGTTTCCTCCTCAAAACCGCACATTCTACATCTGCTATCCCTGGCCAAGCCTAATTTAAAAAAGGAGAAAGGAGTTGCATATGATCAATCAAACAGGAAATACATGGTCAGAAGCGCGGGGCTGCAACATTTCTAAGATCAATTGCAAATGCTAGACTGACATATTTCTAAAGAGATAATTAAGGCTGACGATGGGCATACATATACGCCTTCTGGCGTCACATGCTTATAAGTTAGGCCTCGTCAGTAACAGCAGATGAGAATAAACGGTTGAGCATGTTCTATGTTCATGACCTAAGCTCACCAAGTCAAGGTTCCAGCTACTAGAAGCGGTAGAGTTGGCAGATCTCGAGTCAGCTATTAAGCTAGTTCCCAGAAAACTTTTAGTATTCGCCAAGAGGACGAAGTTAAACTATGGACACATTCTGTCTATGTGAGCTTTTTATTGACCGGCCAGTTCAACCTAACCTAACCTATGCTGCGCTTAACGGATTAAAATCACTGCGACAGCGAAGTCAGAGTAACAAATCTTTTTTCTTTAAAAACTGCGACGTTTCCAACTCTAATTTGTATTAAGATGTTGGGTTTATTTTCTCTGTAAAGGGTCTACGAGATACGGGGCCCGCGCGATACGATTCATACTTCGACTCATAGAGGCATCCTTAAAAGAAAAGTGAAGTTTGTACCCCAAAATTTGGGGAAAAGGCATGATGCTTCAATAAGCTGAATCATGGTAAGAGTATTTTCTTTTGGGACCCCTAATAAAGGTTCTTTAAATTTCATTCATTTAAGCATCGATATTGAGACCTCACTGTAGCAATTAAACATAATAATATATGTACTTACCGTTAATAATAATAATCTTAATAAGTAATAACTTCACAACTATGAACAATAGTACAAATTCCTGGCCTTGCTTGAACTCCGCCATTTATAGTCCGGCAAAGTATACCTCTCGAATCGAATGTTATTATTTTTTAAATTATATCCACTGCCTAGCATTCTCCGGTAATGAGTGAATCGGAACTTCAGTTGTCAGTGGCTTATGATAAAAAGGGATACCTATGTATATATAATGCTTCTGTGAGAGATTACTGCTACTCTGTGAGATTACTGCCCTAATTGCCGCCCGACTATCAATATACATATATCTTGACACGACTGCAGCTTAAGCAAGCTTCCTCCGAAATTTCTGTTGCTTTCTTCACGGCTTTTAATTCCGCCTGAAATACGGTGCAGTAATCTGTCAGCCGGTATGATCTACTTTTTTCTGGATCGACACAATAAACAGCAGACCGGATCCCTTCTATTAATTTGGAACCATCAATATACACGTGTATGATATTTCTGCACCCTGGCACCAACCCTCAGGCTCAACTGCGGCCCAAATATCTCTTTCGAAGGCTCAGTCACGAGACCATATATTCCGTTTGCCCGAATTAAATGGCGCTATACTGCTATGGCCATAAGGCCCGCACTATATTGCCCCGATGCCTTAAGCCTTGTTGCAGTAGCTAACGCCATATTTTTGGCCATTGAATCGGCAGGCGGGATGTGCACTGCTGCTGTCGGAATAGTTTTTAGAGCTCCCGTTATGCTAATCATTGATACTCTGCAAACCCCACAAGTTTTTATATACTAGTTTTTATGTATACGTACTTTTTTGTGTGACTATCCACCAAACAATGACGCCATAGTAAAGTATGGGTTTCACAATTGCCGTAAATACCCAATGAGAGAGTTTGAGTGATAGACCCACGTGCATCCTAGCATCCTCTTGCAAGCATACAGTGCCGCAGAGGCTTTTTTCGCTCTCACTTCCACATGGAGTTTCCACGGCAACTTCACTGAACCAAAAATATGGCAAAAACTACCGTAAAAATAACATTTTTGATTACAAAAGTCATCCAACATTAATAAATGTCAAAATTGATATTAAGCCATTATCATTATAATATTATTAAATTACATTAAGAAATGTGAAATTAATAATATTTTAATGCAAAACTGACACGAAAAATGTAAAAAAATTACTATTATGTAATGTAGGGTTGACATATTAAATGTTACATTTACATTAAACAAGTAAGGAAGGCTAAGTTCGGGTGTAACCGAACATTACATACTCAGTTGAGAGCTATGGAGACAAAATAAGGAAAATCACCATGTAGGAAAATGAACCTAGGATAACCCTGGAATGTGGTTGTATGACATGTGTATCAAATGGGAGGTATTAAAGAGTATTTTAAGAGAGAGTAGGCCATAGTTCTATGGATGGACGCCATTTAGGCATATCGCCATAAAGGTGGACCAGGGCTGACTCTAGAATTTGTTTGTACGATATGGGTATCAAATGAAAGCTGTTAATGAGTATTTTGAAAAGGAGTGATCCTTAGTTCCATAGGTGGACGCCGTTTCGAGATATCGCCATAAAGGTGGACCAGGGGTGTCTCTAGAATGTTTGTACGATATGGGTATCAAACGAAAAGTGTTACTGAGCATTTTAAGAGGGAGTGTGCATTAGGTCTATAGGTGGACGCCTTTTCGAAATGTCGCCATTAGGGTGGGCCAGGGGTGACTCTAGAATGTGTTTTTATGATATGGGTATCAAATGAAAAATGGTAATGAGTATTTTAAAAGGGAGTAATCCTTAGTTCTATAGGTGGACGCCTTTTCGAGATATCGCCATAAAGGTGGACCAAGGGTGACTCTAGAATGTTTGTACGATATGGGTATCAAACGAAAGGTGTTACTGAGCATTTTAAGAGGGAGTGGGCATGAGGTCTATAGGTGGACGCCTTTTCGAGATATCGTTTTTAGGGTGGGCCAGGGGTGACTCTAGAATGTGTTTGTACGATATGGGTATCAAATGAAAGCTGTTAATGAGTATTTTGAAAAGGAGTGATCCTTAGTTCCATAGGTGGACGCCGTTTCGAGATATCGCCATAAAGGTGGACCAGGGGTGTCTCTAGAATGTGTTTGTACGATATGGGTATCAAACGAAAGGTGTTACTGAGCATTTTAAGAGGGAGTGGGCATTAGGTCTATAGGTGGACGCCTTTTCGAGATATCGCCATTAGGGTGGGCCAGGGGTGACTCTAGAATGTGTTTGTACGATATGGGTATCAAATGAAAGCTGCTAATGAGTATTTTGAAAAGGAGTGATCCTTAGTTCCATAGGTGGACGCCGTTTCGAGATATCGCCATAAAGGTGGACCAGGGGTGTCTCTAGAATGTTTGTACGATATGGGTATCAAACGAAAAGTGTTACTGAGCATTTTAAGAGGGAGTGTGCATTAGGTCTATAGGTGGACGCCTTTTCGAAATGTCGCCATTAGGGTGGGCCAGGGGTGACTCTAGAATGTGTTTTTATGATATGGGTATCAAATGAAAAATGGTAATGAGTATTTTAAAAGGGAGTAATCCTTAGTTCTATAGGTGGACGCCTTTTCGAGATATCGCCATAAAGGTGGACCAAGGGTGACTCTAGAATGTTTGTACGATATGGGTATCAAACGAAAGGTGTTACTGAGCATTTTAAGAGGGAGTGGGCATGAGGTCTATAGGTGGACGACGCCTTTTCGAGATATCGTTTTTAGGGTGGGCCAGGGGTGACTCTAGAATGTGTTTGTACGATATGGGTATCAAATGAAAGCTGTTAATGAGTATTTTGAAAAGGAGTGATCCTTAGTTCCATAGGTGGACGCCGTTTCGAGATATCGCCATAAAGGTGGACCAGGGGTGTCTCTAGAATGTGTTTGTACGATATGGGTATCAAATGAAAAGTGTTACTGAGCATTTTAAGAGGGAGTGGGCCTTAGGTCTATCGGTGGACGCCTTTTCGAGATATCGCCATTAAGGTGGACCAGGGGTGACTCTAGAATGTGTTTGTACGATATGGGTATCAAATGAAAGCTGCTAATGAGTATTTTGAAAAGGAGTGATCCTTAGTTCCATAGGTGGACGCCGTTTCGAGATATCGCCATAAAGGTGGACCAGGGGTGTCTCTAGAATGTTTGTACGATATGGGTATCAAACGAAAAGTGTTACTGATCATTTTAAGAGGGAGTGGGCATTAGGTCTATAGGTGGACGCCTTTTCGAAATGTCGCCATTAGGGTGCGCCAGGGGTGACTCTAGAATGTGTTTTTATGATATGGGTATCAAATGAAAAATGGTAATGAGTATTTTAAAAGGGAGTAATCCTTAGTTCTATAGGTGGACGCCTTTTCGAGATATCGCCATAAAGGTGGACCAAGGGTGACTCTAGAATGTTTGTACGATATGGGTATCAAACGAAAGGTGTTACTGAGCATTTTAAGAGGGAGTGGGCATGAGGTCTATAGGTGGACGCCTTTTCGAGATATCGTTATTAGGGTGGGCCAAGGGTGACTCTAGAATGTGTTTGTACGATATGGGTATCAAACGAAAGGTGTTACTGAGCATTTTAAGAGGGAGTGGGCATTAGGTCTATAGGTGGACGCCTTTTCGAGATATCGCCATTAGGGTGGGCCAGGGGTGACTCTAGAATGTGTTTGTACGATATGGGTATCAAATGAAAGGTGGTAATGAGTATTTTAAAAGGGAGTAATCCTTAGTTCTATAGGTGGACGCCTTTTCGAGATATCGCCATAAAGGTGGACCAAGGGTGACTCTAGAATGTTTGTACGATATGGGTATCAAACGAAAGGTGTTACTGAGCATTTTAAGAGGGAGTGGGCATTCGGTCTATAGGTGAACGCCTTTTCGAGATATCGCCATTAGGGTGGGCCAGGGGTGACTCTAGAATGTTTGTACGATATGGGTATCAAACGAAAGGTGTTACTGAGCATTTTAAGAGGGAGTGGGCATTCGGTCTATAGGTGAACGCCTTTTCGAGATATCGCCATTAGGGTGGGCCAGGGGTGACTCTAGAATGTTTGTACGATATGGGTATCAAACGAAAGGTGTTACTGAGCATTTTAAGAGGGAGTGGGCATTAGGTCTATAGGTGGACGCCTTTTCGAGATATCGCCATTAGGGTGGGCCAGGGGTGACTCTAGAATGTGTTTGTACGATATGGGTATCAAATGAAAGGTGGTAATGAGTATTTTAAAAGGGAGTAATCCTTAGTTCTATAGGTGGACGCCTTTTCGAGATATCGCCATAAAGGTGGACCAAAGGTGACTCTAGAATGTTTGTACGATATGGGTATCAAACGAAAGGTGTTACTGAGCATTTTAAGAAAGAGTGGGCATTAGGTCTATAGGTGGACGCCTTTTCGAGATATCGCCATTAGGGTGGGCCAGGGGTGACTCTAGAATGTTTGTACGATATGGGTATCAAACGAAAGGTGTTACTGATCATTTTAAGAGGGAGTGGGCATTAGGTCTATAGGTGGACGACTTTTCTAGATATCGCCATTAGGGTGGGCCAGGGGTGACTCTAGAATGTTTGTACGATATGGGTATCAAACGAAAGGTGTTACTGAGCATTTTAAGAGGGAGTGGGCATTAGGTCTATAGGTGGACGCCTTTTCGAGATATCGCCATTAGGGTGGCCCAGTGGTGACTCTAGAATGTGTTTGTACGATATGGATATCAAATTAAAGGTATTAATGAGGGTTTTAAAAGCGAGTGGCCCTTAGATGTATATGTGAAGGCGTTCTCGCGATATCGACCAAAATGTGGACCAGGTGATCCAGAAAATCATCTGTCGGGTACCGCTAACTTATTTATATATGCAATACCACTAACAGTATTCCTGCCAAGATTCCAAGGGCTGTTGATTTCTCCTTGTAGAACTTTTTCATTTTCTTCTACTTAATATGGTAGGTGTCACACCCATTTTACAAAGTTTTTTCCAAAGTTATATTTTGCGTCAATAAACCAATCCAGTTACCATGTTTCATCCCTTTTTTCGTATTTGGTATAGAATTATGGCATTTTTTTCATTTTTCGTAATTTTCGATATCGATAAAGTGGGCGTGGTTATGGTCGGATTTCGGCCATTTTTTATACCAAGATAAAGTGAGTTCAGATAAGTACGTGGGCTAAGTTTAGTAAAGATATATCGGTTTTTGCTCAAGTTATTGTGTTAACGGCCGAGCGGAAGGACAGACGGTGGACTGTGTATAAAAACTGGGCGTGGCTTCCACCGATTTCGCCCATTTTCACAGAGAACAGTTACCGTCATATAATCTATGCCCCTACCAAATTTGAGATGGATTGGTAAATTTTTGTTCGACTTATGGCATTAAAAGTATTCTAGACAAACTAAATGAAAATGGGCGGAGCCACGCCCATTTTGAAATTTTCTTTTATTTTTGTATTTTGTTGCATCATATCATTACTGGAGTTAAATTTTGACTTAATTTACTTACATACAGTAAAGATATTAAATTGTTTGTTAAAATTTGAATTAAAAAACATTTTTTTTTAAAAAGTGGGCGTGTTCTTCATCCAATTTTGCTAATTTTTATTTAGCACATATATAGTAATAGTAGTAACGTTCCTGCCAAATTTCATCATGATATCTTCAACGACTGCCAAATTACAGCTTGCAAAACTTTTAAATTACCTTCTTGTAAAAGTGGGCGATGCCACGCCCATTGTCCAAAATCTTACTAATTTTCTATTATGCGTCATAACGTCAACCCATCTACCAAGTTTCATCGCTTTAACCGCCTTTGGCAATGAATTATCGCATTTTTTCGGTTTTTCGAAATTTTCGATATCGAAAAAGTGGGCGTGGTTATAGTCCGATATCGTTCATTTTAAATAGCGATCTGAGATGAGTGCCCAGGAATCTACATACCAAATTTCATCAAGATACCTCAAAATTTACTCAAGTTGTCGTGTTAACGGACAGACGGACGGACGGACGGACGGACACGGCTCAATCAAATTTTTTTTCGATACTGATGATTTTGATATATGGAAGTCTATATCTATCTCGATTCTTTTATACCTGTACAACCAACCGTTATCCAATCAAAGTTAATATACTCCGTGAGCTCTGCTCAAATTAGTATAAAAATATATAAATTTGATATGACTAAAATGTTAGTTTATGAAAATTCAATATCGTTTTGATATTTTAGAAATCTATATACATATATTAAATTCAAAATATGCATTTATGTATGTATGTAGGTATAGATCGCGTTACGTCCTAAACGGATCGACCGATCACAACCAAATTTGCACAACCCACTAGAAACGTTTCAAGGATGGTCATAGGTTAAAAATAATATCGATATATAAAAGGGGCGTGGCACCTCCCATGCAAAATGAATATTTGGTACTACATAACTCTGAAGGTATTCATGCCAGAACATTGAAATTCGGCAAGGGGTTATATGAGGTCAAACCCTAACACCCCCAGAAAAATGTGGGTGGGGGAGAAGGGGGCGTGGCACCTCCCATATAAATGGAGTTTATCATACTGCATATCTCTGGATGTATTAATGGTAGGATAATGAAAATTGGTAAAGAGCTATATGAGGTTGTCCCAACTCCTCCAGTAAAATGTGGAATTGGGGAAAAGAGGCGTGGCACCTTCCCTACAAATGGAATTTTTCAGAACAATGGCTGCCGTACAAACTTAGGTTATTATAACAGCTAAAGTTTGACTACAGAGTTATTTGGCTGTTATTCCTTTTAGATGTTTAATAATCTTCCGCCGTTAAAATTTTTTGTTAGCTTCAGTCTATCCACATCTTCTATCTATTTATATATAAAGTTAAAATTATGACTGTTTGTATGTAGGTATAAATCGGGTTGCGCCCTAAACGAATCGGCCGATCACAACTAAATCAGAATCACCCACTAGAAACCTTCCAAAGATTGTCATAGGCTAAACATAATTTCAATATAAAAATAGAGGGTGGCACCTACCATACAAATGGAATAATGAAAATTGGTAAGGAGCTATATGACGTGAATTCCTAACAGCACCAGTAATATATGGAACTGAAAAAAAAAGCAAGACAAATGACACTTTCAGAACTATGGCTGCCTTAAAAACTTAGGTTATTTCAACACGTAAAGTTTGATTGCAGAGTTGGGTTTGGCTGTTATTCCTTTAGTATTCTTTTGTTTTATTTAGGTTTGATATTTTTGGATACGCCTGGAGGAACCGGAAAAAAACATTTCTATTTAATTTGATTAATTGATGTAAGAGCAAAAAGAGAAATCACTATGGCAGTTGCTTTCTCAGATACCGCGGATACCCTTTGTGTGGTGGACGTACAACTCCGCATTTAAATTATCACTGCATATTTTTTTAGAAACGTGGGATAAAACCCACGGGCACAAGCTAGTGTTAAATAACACACTGAAGATAATTTTGTTTAAAATTTTATTAACTTAAAATGTTTTTATAAAACAATTTAATTCAAAATATTTTATTTCTTATTAATATAGTTCCATCAGAAATGTAATATAAATGTATAGGTGGACCAGTAAAAGTTTTTATATTAATAATTTCAAAAGAAGTATGTTTTAGCCCTACGATATAAGACTGAAAGTGTTCTGAAAATTCAAGTAATTTATATTCATTTACAATAAAAAAAATTGTATTGCTATTGTAAATTAAAATGGTCAAAATTTCGTAGAGTTTAATGACTTCATTGTCTATTTTTGTCAAAAAGTAGCCTTTCTTATATGTGCAACCTTTGTAAGTTAAACTCATAATGAAATAACAAAGGTGATGTCAACAACATAACCTCACTTTTTCGGCAGCTCTATTTGCCAGTATTTACTTGTACTTACAAAAGTACTGAATTTTTATTGCTAAATTTTTCCTTCAAATTTCCTCAAAAAATTAAGTTTTCTGCAAAATTTTGTCTATAATGTTTGGGAAATACAAAGTTATGTTTATGTTTACGTCTAAAAAATTCTGGTAGCGGCTTACATAGTTATTATATTCCTAAACGTATAGTAAAATCTACTCCGACCGTAGTAGAATTCAAAGGCAGTTATGTATGATAGACAATCTTCTAAATTATGCATGCCGCACTTGTCAGTACAAGGGAAAACGTCAACGGGATAGAACACCTGAATATTAATTTCATCATGAGCATTGTACAGGTCTACAAGTAGGATATGTAGCAGCACGCACATACACAGCCACGCTCACCTGATAAAATGCTTGTTCTTGTTCGTTTTTTTTTGTGGATGCTATTTGGCACTGTTGTACTTCTTAGGACAAAAAAAAGTTTAGTAGCTGCTATCGAAAACTGCTTAAAACTTTTTTTTCTTATATTACAAAGAAATATACTTATTTACTTTCAAACGAGCACTTAATTACATCTCTCTTTAATAACCATATATTTTGGACAATTTTAATTAACAAATTGTGATACTTTATTACCAGGGACGATTGCTAAAACACGACCAAAACCGTCGGGTTAGGTATTAATAGACGCGTTTTGGCCTCGCTTCCAATAATTCGAATACCTTTTCTCTTCGGACTATTGACAACAGGACAAAACGCGTCTATTCATTTTTCTTTCCGCTTTTTTGGACGGGTTATTGCAGTCGACCTCGGTTTCAAACTGTTTTTCGCGGAGAACTTTTGAACGGGTAGAAAAACTTAACTCACGTGTTTGTATTCTTAATTCTGAAATAACTACGCGTCCTCAGATACCCCAATTGAAGACTTTTTTATAATTTTCTGAATTACCCATATGGGTGCACTTAAAATTTCCTTCTAAATTCGTTCAAAAAAATGCACCATCACAGCAACCCATATCTGATATTCCGATCCCTTTTTTGTTTCCCTGTGTCGCTTTCGACGAAGCAACCCCGGTAATTTAGACACTTCGTTCAGTGTCAAAACTCATGTTCCACGCAGGTTCCACTGGTTTCCACGCTAGTTTGACACTGACCGAAGTGTCAAACTGCCGTGTGTTAGAAAGGGAAAGAAATTGTTTCCCTCTCATACATATCATACTTGTAAATCTGTACAATGATCATGAGTTAAACTAATGACTGATATGATGATGATTTGTTGAAACTTGTGATGGCAGGATTTCTAAATTTATAATCGATTTATAATAAGGACAACCGTCAATACTAAAAGACCGAGTGCTGCCATATTCAATGCGGTTTGGTAAGCTTTCGCAATGGTCTTTGAGAAAGGTAATAAACTTTAGAAACGCTTTAATACTTAAGGAGTAAGAAATATTTTTTCTTGATGTTATACTTCTGGCATCTTTATTCCAGCTGCGGAAAATTTAAGAATGCTGCCAACACTCTATCAATTAAAGGGATGTAAAGCATATACATATATTTATAAAATAATGATAAATAGTTGACAAGTCGGTTACCGCTAAGGATGTTGAAGTAATACAGCAACTCTCACAATCTTGAGAGTTACTCAAACTGCGCATGGAACTTGAGCTGCTTGAAGATGTATCCATATCCGAAAACAGAGTAAAATTTGATGTGTACGTATTTTGTATTAAAAAGAAAAAATATATATGTTACCATTCTTGTTCTCCCCTGAGTTCGTCCCTGAGACCAATATTTCCGTTTCCAGGAAAAATCTGCTCCAAATCGTCCTTATTTAAATATTTTAGACTATTGTAGGTGAATCAGCAAGCTATATGTGTTGTGCAAAATATATTATTTATGAATGAATTTAATTAATTTTATTTACTTACCGGTAAATGCTGTCAAAGTGTACTCCACATTTAACTCTTTGAGCAGTTCCTTTAACTGGTCTTCTTTTTGATCGCTATCAATTGCCTTCAAATTTTTCTCGGCGTCAATTGGATGATCCGTATTTTCAACAGTGAAAACAATGTCGTATTCTGAACTCAACAAAATGGGAATCAAAGTTTCTTCCAATTTTAACAATGACTGTGTGTTTTTGCTTATTATTTTACTATTATTTAATTACTTTTAAGAAATTTCTCACCAAAACGCGGCGTACAACGAAGTCATGTCGACACGAACTGACGCGATCATGCGTTCGTATTATTGCATCATACCAAAGGACGAAGAAAGTACATTACACGTAGTTATATATACATTTTTATTATTAGGCCGGCAAAATTTCATATCATATCAACAATTTATTGGAAAACCCCTCGAAGAAAATACATTATACGTTGTTAATGCAACAAAATATCAAATCATTTCCACAATTTAATGTTAATGTCGACTGATGAAATTATAATGTACACATTCGCAGAGAATTTAAACCGGCATTTTATCCGCCAGCTCACAGAAGCGAAAAACACCCTAGCTCTGCAAATGCCTGTTCCAGTATTCGATTGAAAACGAGCCACCTAAAAGTTTCTTTCAGGAACGTAAATAATCTATTGAGAAAGACCGTTTTTGAAACAAATTATAAGATGGGCCGACCTTTAACCACATTCGGAAATCGAAAGCTTGCTTACTATTCTTTAAGGCGTCGTTCGAATTGCACTTGCTTTCCTTCGTTTACACAATCATTTCTCTATGCAACAATACAAACAAATACAGTAAGAGCAAAATCAGTTTTTGTGTGAATATTCGATCAACCCTATTTTATTAAGACTGAGGCATAAGTCAAAAATTGATTCACCCGTTTTTCGAAGTTAGCCTCGAAATTGGACACTTTAATTTAATATAAGCTGTGTTGCGATTTCGAATTCAGATCTTCGCAAATATAAAAAGACATAGGTTTACGATTTTTTCGGCCTGTCATACTTATAAACTTGGAATGAAGAAAAAAAGATTCCAATTTCGAACTTCGAATGCCGATACATAGTTTTGTAGCCTATCTTAGAAAAATAGTGAAATTACTTTTTTGCACACACATACATATTTGTTTAGGTTGTTTTAAAACAGTAAAAGAATATATTTAGAAGGTTCCAATTTCGAAGGTTCATACCTGTTTTGGAAGCTAATTTCAAAAAACTGCGAATTAAGTTTTTACTTTTTTAAGCGAAAAAAAAACTATTTTACTATGATGTATTTTGAAACGATTTTCCGTCATCCCTTGTCAAATTTGGTTTCAAGACAAACCGGTTTCGGCGTTGTGCCATCATCAGTGAAGATTTTCGTTCTGATCAGTTGTTGTCGTTTGTCTTGTATTTATAGTTCGTAGGTGCATGAGCAGGTATTGTCAAAATTGATGCTTGCTTATATTTATGTGTATGTGCTGTGTGTTCATTCAGAACCGAGGGTGGTTTTTACTGATCGATTTGTGTGGCTGAGTTAGGCAGATAAAAGTCAGTAATTCTAGTCATCTGATCTTCTTTGTGGGTTTGTTGCTTTGGTTCGTTTATTGTTTTGTGTTTATTTGTTGTTGTGTGTTTGTCTGTTGTGCCTGTGTGATTACTTTGTTTCTTGTAAACAAGTTTTAATGGCTCAAATATTGTGTCAGAAATTGTATTTATCTATTCGTTTATTATTCTACCGTCGAATGTTTTCTGTTTGTAGATTTCCATGTTTTCGAGTTTGTTGAGACGACGGCCTTTTGCTTGTATGTGAAGAACCCTGTTTTATTGATGTTTGCTGGGGAACATTCATTTTTGACCATGTGATTCGCGAAGTTAGACTCTGGTATAATGTTTGGATTCCGTGTTTTTCTGTTTTAATATCTAATGTGTTCTCTGAACCTCGTTCTTATTTGTCGTCCTGTTTGTCCTATGTAACTGCGTTGGCATCCGCAGGTTAGCTTGTATACGCCGTGGCTGCTAAACGGATCCTCTGAGTTAGTTAGTTCTTAGTTTTCGGCCTAGATTGTTCGATGTTTTGAACGCTGTGTTAATGTTGTGTTTTTTAAAGAAGTTTGCCAATTTATATGTTGCTTTTCCAGTATATGTCATAGTCGTCCAGGTTTTGTTATTTTCCTTTTCATTATTTCTTTTCAGTTCTCCATGCGTCCTTCTGAGCTTATCTACTAATGTTTTTTATATCCGTTGTTTGCAGCAATGTTATATATTACTTCAAGCTCTCTCTTATATGCTTCTTGTGTAAAAGGTGTTCTTTCAAGTATATGCACCAAATGCCTTAATGCTGCATTTTTATGCTGTTGGGGGTGATTTGAGGTATTATGTATTATTGTGTCGGTGGCCGTTGCTTTCTATATATGTCGTAGTTAAATCTTTTGGCAACTTTATCAATATTTATCGTGAGGTCTAGATAGTTGATTCCTCCGTCTTTTTCGGTTTCCATTGCGGATTTTATATTCCCCTGCTGCTTGTTGAGGTACTCCAGTACAAGCTCTTTGTTATTAGTATTTAAAACGCATATATGTATGTCATCCACATATCTAGCATAAAATGGCACGCCTAATTTGGACTTAAGCTTCTGTATGTACTTTTCTTCCAGATTTTGCATAAACACTTCCATAAGAATGGCTGACGTAAAGTGGTTCTTAGCGTATTTGTGATTTGCATACTTTTCACTTTGTTTTTATATTATGAACTATTGATGAGCTAACTATGTCCAAAGTCTCCGATAGTGGTATTGATTGGTATAAATCTTTTATGTCAAAAGATACCAATTTGCTGTTCTTTGTTAGCTCTACCGTCTCAAGTTTCTCTATTAGTTCTGTTGTGTTAGCCATTGCATATTCGTTCCTTAGCTCCAGAGTATCTTTCAATATCGTTTTTAAATATTTGGACAGTTTTAACATGATGCCGATTTAAAATTAATGATGGGCCTTATTGGAGTGTCCGGCTAGTGAATTTTTGGCAGCGCAATCAGTGGAGGAGCCGATGGGTTCATTTGGTCCAATCTATGTAACATGTTAGTATATACTATATTTGTTGCATTTGACATAAATACATATATAATATATTAGCTGTTTTTTTTACATCTATAGACGTTTAGGCTTAAACTTTATATGGACTGCTAAGCGTCAAACTTTAAATACACCTCTGAAATTGCTGCGCATAAAATTAGAACTACTAAATTTCAATACGCATTATACTCAGATGTAACTGAAATATGTGTCTATACGCGTGTAAAAAAAAAATCACGGCTATTATACCGACTGCTGAGTGGAATATTATCTCGGCTGAAGTTTCGAAAATGCCCTACCTCAGAAAACGTTTGAATAACGCCTTATTTCAGAATTTGTTACCATATCTAAATTTAAAACTACATTGCGTTCAAAAAAAAAAAAAACAATTCTTGACCCTTTCTGATTTATTAGCTTTTTAAAATGTTACGGTCGCGACATGATTAGTTTTTTAGTGTACACAGAGGGTTGTGTCTCCGCTTTTCGGTACACCCTGTGCTGTAGCTAGTTGTTTAACCACAGCCGCTAGATGGGTCTCCTGAGCATTATCTAAGCGAGGATAGGCCTTTTTTTCACGGGCAAACGAAACACTGCTATTGCTGTTTAAACGCTTTTGTTTTTGTATTCAATAATCGAATGTACCTAAATTTAAAATTTTTCTTGGCACACTTATGCTGCTTCAATCACAAAAATTTTATAGGCTGTCTTGTTTTGATTTCGAATTCAAAACACATTGCGAGCATTGTCTATAAGCAATATAGGAGTATTACATATATGGTTAAATGCTATGGCGAAGTCATAGCCAAAATAAAATAAATTAATAATAATTTTTCTCTAATATCAGTTACAAAAACCATTGTATAAAGCAATATGAGCAAAGCTCGCTAATTAAATACAAATGATCATATTGATATAATAGTAACAGCGGAAGTATTAAAAACAAATACTGTAAAAATCCGAACAAATGTTACTAAGCTTTCAAAAAGCGCGCCTAAAAATCATATCCACACCATTAGGAATAAACTACATACAGAGTGTATGTGCCTACATGGTGATCAAAAGGAATATAAACAAAAAGGCAACTCTTAGAGACCAATTGTACAGCGAACAACGGGACATTCATATGGCTCAGCAGCTAAAGGCATATACCTCTGCACTGATATGAATGTTGGAGATTCGAGTTAAACGCTCAGCTCCCGAAAAGCTAGCTGATGAAGAAGTGAAATTCAGAAACATGTCCTAGTAACCATCGCCGTTTGTAAACTTTCAATTTTTCTCTAATATCAATTACAAAAACCATTGTATAAAGCAATATGAGCAAATCTCGCTAATTAAATACAAATGATCATATTGATATAATAGTAACAGCGGAAGTATTAAAAACAAATACTGTAAAAATCCGAACAAATGTTACTAAGCTTTCAAAAAGCGCGCCTAAAATCATACCCACACCATCAGGAATAAACTACATACAGAGTGTATGTGCCTACATCGTGATCAAAAGGAATATAAACAAAAAGGCAACTCTTAGAGTACAGCGAACAATGGGACATTCATATGGCTCAGCAGCTAAAGGCATCTAGCTCTGCACTGATATGAATGTTGGAGATTCGAGTTCAACGCTCAGCTCCCGAAAAGCTAGCTGATGAAGAAGTGAAATTCAGAAACATGTCCTAGTAACCATCGCCGTTTGTAAACTTACAATTTTTCTCTAATATCAATTACAAAAACCATTGTATAAAGCAATATGAGCAAAGCTCGCTAATTAAATACAAATAAAATAAATTAGTTTAGTTAACCCTTTCAGTACATCTTTTTATAGAGCCGTCCAAAAATCTAAAAGTTTACGTGAGACCTCTTATTGGTTCCGTTAGCAATAATAAATAAAAAATTTTCAAAATTATTTTCGGAAAATGGTTTTTTTCAATGTTGCCATATGGCAACAAATTTCGTTAAAGGTATAGAAAACCCTGCATACGTAATATTTGAAACAAAGATGTTTTAATCAACAAATCAAAAAGTAATGAAGATAATGAATAATAATACTGGAAATAATAGTGATAATAACAATAATTATAATAGTAATAATATTAAAAATAATATTAAGAATTCATATTTTTATTACGATAGTTGCAGGTATTTAGCTTATATAATTGTAGTCCTTCAAGCAATCCCGAGATCCTTTAGGGAGGCATAGGTGAATTTGGCATTTTGAATATTTGAACCTATAGTATATCCTGAACAGCCGTCGATTTTGCATATGCTTTTCTCTTTTGGATGCTCCGGCCAATGTTGGTTTCCATCATATCGTATGGAAACAGCAGGTGCTGTTTCATTTGTACATCTCGATTTAGCTAAACGTTCTTCGCTAAATGCGGCTTTTGGCCGCCCACATTTTCTAGAACACTCATTGTTGTTGGACAGAGCAATTAGCCCATCAGCAACATCTTGTCGGAATTCTAAAAGATCCATGTGCTTTTGAGTATTTGGGTCAATGCTGAAAAAGTCTCTTTTATATCCTAGTCCTAGTTATTATTATCCACGTCTATGAAGTGGTCAAATACCTTGAGTGTCCATTTTCGCGATCGATTTGATATACGGTATAGTGACAAAAGAAAGTCAATTTTATCCACTCCACCCGTGTTTTTATTATACACTTTGACAAAGTTAGGTTGAGTTATTTCAATCTTTTTCTTTTGTTCAGAACAAAATATAGGAACCTTGCGTAAAGGTTCATCACTATAAATTGAAGACACAAGTTGAACGGTACCACCATCAAGCCATTTCATGACAAAGATATTGTCTTCTCTTTCTATACGAAAGTCGAAACTACCTCGCCCTTCTTTTTTTAACTCCCTCTCATATTTGAGAGGTACTTTACCAATCCTATTTCCTCGTATGGTACCAGTGGCCCAAATTCCAAATTTTACATTATTTCGTATAAGAAGAGATCGCAGTCTTGGCATGACGTCAATATTTGAAATATTAATTTCGTACTGATCTTGCCGGGAAAGCTCTTCGATCAAAAAAGTTTCATTTTCGTCAAATGCATTTATTAAATTATCAAACGTTTCTGTTTTATGTGAGTGCTCTGTATCGGATATATCCGAGTCGTCAAAATTTATCAGAATTTTTTCGATATCAGCTTCTTGCATTTTCCGTGACATGTCTAAAAATGTTTGCCTAAGCTCAAAAAAAGTCTGATCTCTGTAAGTTTCAAGCGCAAATGAATGTATGCAATTTTAAAATTGGCCGCATGTTCTTGAGAGTTTGAACACCTTAAAAGGCATTTGTTGCCAAATGGCAACATACACTTTTAAAAAATTATAGCGTCCGACAAGCTTTATAATCCAAAATTTCAATAGCAATATCCAAAGTAAATATTTATGGATGTATTTTCATCAAAAATCTTTAAAAAAATTATAAAACATTTTTTCCAGCTGAAAAACAAAAAAATGCTTTTAATTGAAAAAATCGCAATGAAGAGACGTGCTTCTTTGTTGTTGTTGTTGTTGTAGCAATGCTCGCCCCACCTAATAGCCACGACCGATCACAAATTGTCATCAATATCCTCTAACGGGAGTCCAAGGAACCTTGCCGTTTCAACAGGGGTGGACCATAAGGAAAGGGGTGTTAGAGGCGTTGGTTCCACATTACAATTGAAGAGATGGTTGGTGTCATGTGGGGACACATTGCAAGCGGGGCATACATTTTGTATGTCGGGGTTGATTCTGGATAGGTAAGAGTTTAACCTGTTATTGTATCCAGAACGAAGTTGAGCAAGAGTGACACGCGTTTCCCTGGGGAGTATGCGTTCCTCTTCCGCGAGTTTTGGATAATTTTCGTTAAGTACTGATTCACCGGGCAATTCCCGGCATAAAGGTCCGACGCCTGTTTGTGGAGTTCACCAAGCAGGTCGTGTTTTTTCACTTCATACGGCTGGGTTCTCAGGTGCCGTATTTCCTCAAAATGCTTACGGAGATGACTCCTTAAGCCCCTAGGCGGTGCTGGTTCATCAATCAGATGTCTGTTGGGATGCCCAGGTTTCTGGGTATTCAACAGGAACTGTTTCGTCAGCATCTCATTTCTCTCCCTGATGGGGAGTATTCTCGCCTCATTATGCAGATGGTGTTCTGGGGACATAAGAAGACAGCCCGTGGCGATTCTGATAGCAGTATTTTGGCAGGCCTGTAGTTTCTTCCAGTGGGTGATTTTTAGGCTTGGCGACCATATGGGTGACGCGTAGCACGTAATCGGCCTGGCTAATTGCTTTGTATGTAGTCATGAGCGTTTCTTTATCTTTTCCCCAAGTACTGCCAGCGAGGGATTTGAGGATTTTGTTACGGCTCTGAATTCTCGGAACAATTGCGGCTGCGTGCTCACCAAAATGTAGATCCTGATCAAACGTCACACCCAAGATTTTGGGGTGTAGGACAGTCGGTTGCGTAGTGCCATCGACGTGGATGTTCAAAATGGTCGACATTTGGGACGTCCATGTTGTAAATAAGGTCGCGGAAGATTTAGTCGGTGATAATGCCAGGTTTCGCGAGGCGAAAAAACTGGAGAGATCAGGGAGGTAGCCGTTTATTTTATTGCATAGCGCATCGATCTTTGGGCCTGGGCCTGTGGCCATTATTGTGCAGTCATCGGCGTAGGAAACGATTGCGACTCCTTCCGGTGGTGAAGGTAGCTTGGATATGTAGAAATTAAACAAAAGTGGGGATAGGACACCACCCTGTGGCACCCCTTGTTTAATTCTCCTTGGTTTTGATGTTTCGTTTCTAAATTGCACCGATGCCTGCCGACCACCCAGATAATTTGCGGTCCACCTTTTAAGAGATGGGGGAAGGGTAGACCCTTCCAGGTCTTGCAGTAACGAGCCATGGTTGACCGTATCAAAACCTTTTGATAGGTCGAGCGCTACGAGTACTGTTCTATGGTGGGGGTATTGATTTAAACCGCAATTTACCAGGAAGCAGAAAAACCCGCGATCCCCAGTGGACCCCTATCCACCGGTGAGCAGCGCGGGCAGGTCAAACAAGGTGGGCAGAAGGCGGCGGCAGGAAACAAACCCGCGATCCATGGAGGGCCCAGTACCTCCATTGCGCAGCGCGGGCCGAAAGAGAAAACAACAGAGTTAACTGCAAGAGAGCGAGAAAAGCTGACAAAGAGAGGCTACGACGGTGCATCCAAGCACGAAAACCACCACCCTAGCAGTCCCTCTAGAGGGACGAGTAAGTCTAGGCGTTCACCGTCGGAGCATGACTCCAATAGCAGCTCACAGGGCACCTATGAAAGGTCCAACGAAGGGAAAAATACAGAGCGGAACCCGGAGGAGTGGAAGCGGCCTAACAGAAGGCACAACAGAGGCAGACAACCTGCACTTCCACCACGGGGCAGTCCAGGAGCGCTGGATGACAAGAGACGCTTTGGACTAAGTGGGGCTGGGGTAAAAAGATACCTCCGGTATCTAGAGGAAGGCCTGTCGCCCAGGGAGGCAAGAGCCAGGGCAGATGAGCGCAGGCATGAGCTAGACCACGGGCAGAGGAAAGCCAACGCTCAACGTGGAAGCAAAGAAGGAAGGAGAGCACAGCCAGCGGCAGCTGACCAGCATGCGCCCGCTCCCGCTGAAAAGCGCAGGATCGGGCAAATTACGCCGGAGGAAACTCCGAGCTCAAAAAGGCAACGGGCCCACGCTCCCAGGAACACTGCACCCACGGGCAGGGAGATTCAAGCCAGGGCGACTGGGGTACCTGCTGGGATGGCACCAAGGCAGCAGAGCTATTCGGAAGCCCTTAGGGGTATCCGAATAGCTGTTCTGCCCAGTAACTACCCGGCGGAGGCCCTAAGTCAAGAAGACCTGACGAATCTCCAAGAGCTCATAATGGACGGAGTGTTCAGGGGATGTGGGCATGCCCTAGTTTTTTGCGGGGTATATTTCCGAGCAGGGCTGCTCCTCGTGGACTGTGAGGACGAAAAAACAGTTAAATGGCTCGTTGAAGTAATACCGACGCTTGAGGGGTGGACAGGGCCACAATTGTGCACGAGACGCGGGGAGGAAATACCGCCAACGCATAATGTGACTATGTTCCTCCCCAGAAGTGCGGAACGCCCAAAAGAGTTTGCGTTACGGCTCCTCGCCAACCAAAATGAGGGCCTCAGGACGCAGAGATGGCGCGTCATAAATTGTAGCGCAGAGGAAACAGGCCTACGTCTCGACGTAGGCATAGACGAGGAATCGTATCAAATCATACGCAGGAACGGGCTTAAGCTGCACTATAGGTACGGCCTGGTCCTAGTGAGACCCTGGAGGCAGAGGCAACCAGGGAATAGTGTGCAGCCGGAAGACAAGGCGGAGGCAGAGGGCACCGAAAGAGGCGAGCTGTCGGACGAAAACATGACGGACGCGAGCACCGATACCATCAGAGCTCGCGAGACCACAAACCCTCCCACCGCAGCAAGCAAGGACAAAACCGTGCAGCCTGGGGATGAAAAGGAAATCCCCACCACACAAGAGCTCATCGAGGGCCTCGACCTCCAGGATCTGGAGCTGAATAGGCGGGACGAAAGCGAGAGCGGATTATCGGATGAAGATGATCCGATGAGGCCGGCCGGGCCAAAATGACCGGCACAAGCATAAAAATAGCCCAGATCAACCTCCATCACGCCATTGCAGCCTCGGCTGTACTGGTGAGGAGGTTCGCCTCGGATGATCTGGGCATCGCCCTCATACAAGAACCTTGGGCTTACAAGGGACAGGTGAGGGGCCTTAATGTAAGTAATAACAAAGTTATTTGGGATCTCTCACAGCAGAGACCAAGAGCATGTGTAATGCTTAAGTCAAACATTAACTATTTTTGCATTACAGAATTTTTAAGCCGGGATCTGGTGGCGGTGCAGATCGAGGCAAAGGTGAATGGAGACAACACCAGCATTGTGCTGGCCGCAGCCTACTTCCCGGGGGACGACAGCACAGTCCCTCCAGTTAACGTGCAGAAGCTAGTGGAACACTGCAGAAGAGCGAAACTTCCGTTGGTCATAGGAAGCGATGCTAACTCCCACAACACGGATTGGGGCAGCAATGATACCAACCAAAGGGGTGAGTGTTTACTAGAATATATAGTCAGCAACGATTTGAATATATATAACGTCGGGAGCAAACCGACGTTTGTCACGAGAGTCAGAGCAGAGGTCCTAGATATAACACTTGGCAACAACCTAACTGAGAATATGATCTCGAAATGGAGAGTCTCAGAAGAACCCTCCCTATCGGATCATAGGATCATAAGGTTTGAGCTGGGTGCTGTATCGGGGCAATACAGCCCTAAAAGAAATCCCAGGAAAACAGACTGGGGCAGCTATAAAAGTATCATAGAGGCTAACGCGGATAGTTTTAGAAATAAGAGCAGAAGCACTAACTGTACTGAGTTAGAGGGCAGGGTAGATAGGGCAAATCAGATAATGATAGATGCCTACAACTCCAGTTGCCGAGTCTCCTTAGTTAAGGGTAAGAAGGCAACCCCCTGGTGGGAAGAAAGTCAGGAAACTCTTTAACGGGGCAAGAAGAACCGGCAACTGGGAGGAATACACTCAGAATCTAACAAAGTACAATAAAGAGATAAGGAAAGCTAAAAGGGAAAGTTTCAGAAATTTCTGCGAGGGAATTTCTAGCACACCTGCAGCGGCAAGGCTCCACAAGGCCCTAGCCAAAGATCAGAGGGAGATTAACTTAGCGATTAGGCTTCCAGACGGTACCTATACCGGAACGGTGGAAGAGCGAGCGAGGGCCCTGCTACACACGCATTTTCCGGGTGCCTCTCCGCAAGTACCGGAACCTGTGTTCCCCAGAGTGAAACCAACCCCATCAGACTGGCAACTGGCCAACTCCCTCTTCAGTGAGGCCAGAGTCAGATGGGCAGTGGAATCCTTTGAGAAATACAAATCTCCGGGGGTGGATGGCATCTACTCGGTGCTAATGCAGCAAGGGACACAGATCATCCCACATCTGGCCAGGATCATGAGAGATAGTCTGGCACTGGGATACATACCCATGATGTGGAGAAGAGCAAAAGTGGTTTTCATACCAAAAGTAGGAAAAAAGGACTATTCGCAGGCAAAGTCCTTCAGACCAATAAGTCTAACTTCCTTTGTCTTGAAGGCAATGGAAAAGATATTGGACCAAGAAATCAGGTCGAACGCCCTCAAGAGCTGGCCCTTACATCATAGCCAGCATGCGTACAGAGCGGGTAGGTCCACGGGCACAGCTCTGTACCAATTAACATCTGAAATACAGAGGGCATTCGAAACAGAGGAAACAGTGATTTGCGCTTTCCTTGACATTGAGGGTGCCTTTGACAACACATCTCATGAAAGCGTAAATATAGCACTGCAGAGAAGAGGAATTCAGATGCCTATCCAGAGATGGATTGACAATCTACTCCGCACAAGAATCGCTGAAGTCCATGTAGGCAACAGCGCAGTTAAGGTTAATACCACGAGGGGGTGCCCTCAAGGAGGTGTTCTATCACCCCTTCTGTGGAGCCTAGTAGTGGACGAACTCCTGCAAAAGCTATCTGACAGTGGCATAAGATGCCAGGGATACGCTGACGACATCGTCATAATTGCAAGGGGTAAGTTCGAGAGTACGCTCTGTGACATAATACAGAGAGCACTGAATATTACGAAGGGATGGTGTGCCAGTGTGGGGCTGAACATCAACCCATCTAAAACGACCATCATCCCTTTCACCAGAAGAAGGGCCCTACCGGCCCTGAGAGCAATTACAATAAATGGCGTGGCACTAGAACAGGGAACCGCGGTGAAATACTTGGGGGTCACTTTTGACACCAAGCTCCTATGGAAACAGCACTTCGACTCCATGAGAGCTAAGGCCACGAGGTCCATCATGATATGCAAACGTCTAGCAGGCAAATCATGGGGCTGTAGCCCGCATGTGCTAATATGGATGTATACCATGATAGTAAAACCTATGATAACATACGGTTCGATAGCCTGGGCATCGAGAGCAACTCGGGCGACGACGAGGCAAGCGCTGTCAAAACTTCAGCGACTGGCATGTGTATGCATCACGGGAGCTATGCGCACATGCCCTACAGCAGCGCTGGAGGCTATCCTTGATCTGACCCCGCTACATATATCAATAGAGCAGTCAGCCAAGAGAACCCTCCTGAATATTGCTAAGGAGGGCTCGGGCATAGGTAAAGTTATATCGTCCCGGAACATGGAGGAATTGAGAGAGAAGATGCCAATCTCTCAACTCCCGAGGGATGATATCCTCAGGGAGATAGTCTATGAGAGAAGGTACAAAGTAGAATTGGGAGACAAGGGTACGTGGGAGGAAAGCAGAATTGTGTACATTCATCAGCTAAATAAAATAGTATGGTACACAGATGGCTCGAAGACGCCAGAGGGGATTGGATCTGGAGTCATTGGACCCAGAGCCAAGATATCAACGCCTCTGGGAGCACACCCGAGCATTTTTCAAGCGGAAGTGTTCGCTATAAGCCAGTGTGCTGACCTGAACCTTCAGCGCGAATACTCCAACGAAACAATTATTATACTCAGTGACAGTCAGGCCGCCCTCAAGGCGATTTCGGCGTCTGAAATAAAATCAGCACTAGTACTTGAGTGCGTTGAAAAGCTAAGTCGACTAGGAGCACACAACAAACTGTTGTTGGGCTGGGTTCCTGGCCACCGGGGAGTGGATGGCAATGAGCAAGCGGACAGCCTGGCAAAGGAGGCAGCAATGACACGACCTATTGGTCCTGAGCCATTCCTGCCAGTAGGCCTGCAGGAAATCAGAGGGCATATACTATTAGAAGAAAGGGATAAGAGGGAAGAACACTGGCGCAATATGCCAGGCTTGAGGCAATCTAAGTTACTGCTGGGGGGCTACAACACAACTCGATATAGAGCATTAATGGGTCTGTCGAAAGATAACCTGAGGATCCTAACAGCTATTCTTACAGGGCACTGCAGACTGAACAGCCACATGCAGAAGCTGGGCATCCTATCGAACAACACATGCCGATTTTGTGATCGATCAGCGGAGACGGCGGAACATATACTCCTGGAATGTGACGCAATCTCAAGACGTAGGGCTAAGTTTTTGGGCTCACCATGGCCAGAGCACTCTCACATCAAATCCCTCAAGCCAGGTGAACTGCTAGGGTTCATCAGAGAAGTCGGCTTGGATGAGGTGCTGTGAAGCAGTTGAGGGCACAATAGACCAATGGTCGCAGTGCGATCCTCAATTAATTATCTATCTATCTATCTAGTGTATTTTGGGCGATATTTCCACAACCGTTTGGCATATAGAAATGAAATACGTCATATCTGAAAAGGTCTAAGCAGCTCGTTTCATGTGATACCCATATTGAAGTAAAATATTTTAAGGTCAACCAGGCCCAAACATTAGTCAACATCCCGAGAATGACGGCAAACATAGAATGAAGATGATTAGTACCACTGAATTCAGTGGACTTGAAATAGTGGTATTCCCCCTCCCCCCTTTTTTTTCCTGCTTGATTAGTTCAAAAATTGTGACTTAATAATGAAAATGTACCCAATGTTACTGTCGCGACAAGTATAAAAAGTTAGATAAAAATTAAACGGTATAACATTTCTTATTGAAACTTTGGCATTGTAATATTTACGGTACGCATGCGTGCAAAGAAATAAATTTGCGGAAATTCTAGTTTCCACGCTACTAAACTTTTTCTCTTTTTTCTGTTACGGTCGCCACACCATTTTCTTAAGTTTAGATACTTACTGTGGCCCATACATACTTCCAAAGGTCTTGAGATTTGTTTCCAATTAGGGAGGAGTTTGTCAAATTCAAGGAGCTTAATTTGATGTTTGTAAAAGACGGGCAACATAAAAACATTTTGCAACTACCATTATGGTTTTAAAGGTTTTTTAAATTATCTTATTATCAACTTTGAACTGAGCTTGCACCTTGTCAAGGTACCCAAATGCCAAATAATAAAGAAGTAGCCTTACTTTAACCCAAGCTAAGAAGTGATTTGGTGGATACTTCCAAATGCTAAAATTTGGCTGAGTTATTAAAATTTTAAAGAAAACAAAATTTGAAAAAAATTTAATACTATGGAAACGGCTAAGAAATTTTGTTGTCTAAACTTAGAATCACCCTTCGCAGATTAATATGACTGTAACTGATGTAGTTTCCAACCGATTTTAAACATTTTTGGAGACAAAACTTCATTCTTTAAAATGGAATACACACTTTTAGGACATGTTTGATCATTTGTCTGTATGCATCCAAAAAACCATTTTTTTTTTATTAATTTGTGATATACAAAAAGGATAAAAACTGAAAATCGTTTTATATTCAACCAAGTTATAGGCTCACAAGTGTCCAAAGGTACGGGTGTCCGGGAAAAATCTTGTATGCAGTCATTCGTAGATATTCGAGATCAACTAAACAAATGATATGACTTCCCACATACAGTGTAATTGCTTAAACTTTATACAGAAAAACTTCTAAAGATATTACAACGAAATAATATTTCATAGAAAGTTGCATAAATGTATAACTTACATTTTTACACAAAAACATTCTACTTTACTTTGCTACTTCGTTGAGACAGTGATTGTCTTTATCTTCGTTAGTATCCTGCAATTTTGACTGAGCCTGCCTTTTAGCTTTTACATCCTCAATGGGAGATTCCAATTCTACTGTAACAGGGCCATCGTTTTGTATATACACCTGCATATAGGCTCCGAATTTGCCATCTATAAAAAAAAATTATTATAAATAGAATAGTATAAACAAATCCATGACTACTGGAATAGTGCCAGATATGTGGAAAATTTCGACAATAGTACCAATTAGGAAAGTAAAAGGTTCAATAATGGCAGAAGAACTAAGGCCGATAAATACATTGCCGAACATAGAAAAAATTCTAGAAATTGTAATAAAAAATCAACTGCTTAATTACTTAGAAAATAATAAAATCCTTATAAAGGGACAATCCGGTAAATCCGAGAAAGGCACTCTGGCGAGACGGCCTTAAATTACGTCATATCTAGCTGGAAGGAAGAGCTGAGCCTGAAAAAACATATAGTAGCAGTTTTCATTGACCTGAAAAGAGCGTTCGAAACAATTGATAGGAATATAATGCTCGATAAACTACAAAAAATTGGTATTAGGGAAAATGAATTACAGTGGTTTAGAAGCTTCTTATCAGACCGGAAACAAAGAACAACCATCGAGTCAGTAGTCTCATCCGAGGCACAAGTGGACATAGGTTTACCACAAGGGTCGGTATTAGCGCCAATCCTGTTCAACATTTACATAAACGATATATCATCAGCACTGAAATATAGTAAAATCAGGTTGTTTGCAGATGATGCGCTACTTGAAGTAAATGAATCGGAGATTTCAATAGCAAGGAGCAAAATGCAAGAAGATTTGGACTCATTGTATAGATGGCTTTGCATTAATAAACTCAAGCTTAACGTTAAAAAAACTAAGTTCATGGTTTTATCTAGGACGACCAATAAAGAATCACTTAATTTAGATCTAAAAATAATGAATACAGGCATTGAGGATGTCAAAATATTTAAGTACTTAGGGATCCTGATTGACAATAAACTGAGGTTTACGGATCATATTGATTATATTGTTGCCAAAATGGGCAAAAAAATTGGATTTTGGAAGAGATCGTGTAAACTTATTAGTAAGAAATATAAGTTGAAAGTATATAGATCCAACATAGAACCGCACTTCTTATATTGCCCTACAATATTCTTTATTGCCAATGAAACACAAGTAGACAGGTTACAATTTATGCAAAACAAAGCTATGAGATTTATATTGAAAGTGAGGTACGACACTTCCATAAAGAGTATGCTTGATGCACTAAACTGGTTGAGTGTAAAACAGTTGATATTTTACCATAGTATGAAATTTGTATTTTATATCAAGCATGGTAAATTACCAGCCTACCTAAGTGAAAAACTTGTTTATGTGAATGAAACCCATTCTTACATAATCAGGGAAAATAATAATTTTAGATTACCTCCTCTCAAAACAGAAATGGACAAGCAAAATATATTTTACAAGGGCCTGAAATGTTTTAATGAACTACCTAATCATGTTAAAAATTGTGAAAACTTTAACACCTTCAAAAAAAGTTTATTAGAATATTGCAAAACCCTTCCAATAAGATAAAATATTTTGTATCTGTATTTCATGTTACTGATCCTTGAGCGTACATGGCAATCCAAATAGACACAGAGGAACCTTATGCATCAGGTCAAAAACATATATCGCTCGTAATCAAATGGGAAAGAATTACGGAAAATATCGTCCCAGACAAACAGTTGGAGTGTTCATGTGAATCACGTATATTCCTACAACAATGATATATTATAGTTGGTTGTGTGTACATAAAAGCTGGTTCATGGAGGATTGGAAACGCGTCCTTTCCAACCGTCCGATAAGAGTGGCTCGTTCTGCTGAGCTGCTAGCTTTTGGGTTGACCGGAATCAAATGCATTCCGACAGCATAAATAATAAAACTGTGTAATCATACGTCTTGGAGCAGGGCAGGATTGAGAACACGTCCTTCCAACCTCCCAATGAGATGACTCCAATACTCGGCCGTTGGGACCACCAGTTCCTGTGCTGATCGGAATCTCATGCATTCCGACACCCCAAACGCTAGAAATCCTATTATTATTAAAATATAGTTATAATTTGTAACAATCTAAGTTTTAGGCTTAAAACGCCGTAATAATAAATAAATAATAATAATAATATAGTTTCAAGCGATGTCACACTTGTTTACCTTTTATTTTGTGGACATTATATTCATTCTGCAAACGTTTCAAGAACGTATTATACAAATTTTGTGCGGCATCACCTTGCATAGCCAAATGAAAGTCGGGCTTATTGCCTTTAAGTCGATGATAAAGTGTGAATTGCGAGACACATAATATTTCCAAATTTTCATCCTTTACAGATTTTTGCCATCGTTTTCCTTGGGTATCTTCGAATAGGCGTAGGGCAAGAAGTTTGCGTACCCTGTCGACAGTTCAAGAATGATATAGGTGTATCTATACAATAATAAATCGCAAGATGCGCACCTACAGATAATCCACGTCCCTTTCTGTATCCGAATATGTTATGCCAACAAGAACACATAGACCACGTCCTATGGAGCTGATAAGGTTGTCACCAACTTGGTAAAAATGGAAGATTAATTATAAACATAGGTACATGTGTAAATTTATATTTATTTATATACCTGTTACTTTTGCTGCTGTGACCCTTTGTACTATAGCTTTCATTTTTATTAATTCACTTTACTGAATAATAATTGAAAAAAAAATAAGCATTTTCCTGCAAAATGTTAGATGTTTACCGTTTGTACAAAAAAGTTGAAACTAATGTCAAACAAGTAAAGGTGTCTAAGTTCGGGTGTAACCGAACATTATATACTCAGAGTGAGCTTCAATTGTACATTTCATTTCAGATAAATTACTTTTCTACATAACACGTCGCACCGCCCGTTTAAAACAATGTCTCCCCATTTCCTCTTACAATAAAACTTGATAAGTGAAATATCATTAATTCAAAACAATTTTTTGCTAAGTTATAGCTTATTATTCTAGTCTACGACCCTTTTAAACTTGTTTTATATCTAAGTTGCCGTGGTCTTTAACCGATCCCGTCCATTTTTACTAGAAATATTTTCTGCTATAAAGAAAATATGTGTACACAATTTCATTACGATATGTTAATTTTTCTTCGAGTTATGGCTCGCGAGACATAGAAAATTGCTTAGTCATAAAAGAGGCGTTGGCACACCCATTTTCAAAAATTGTAGTGTTTTCCAATTTAATGTTATAATTCAATTTAGGAAGTAAAATTCTATTGACACAAAGCTGTTTTTCGCTAAGATATAGCTTATTATATTCCTCTACGACCCTTTTAAAAATCTTTTATATAAAAGTGGGCGCAGTCTTTAACCGATCTCGTCCATTTTGTCTAGAAATATTTCCTGCTAAAGGGAAAATTTGTGTACCAAATTTTATTACAATCCGTTAATTTTTCTTCGAGTTATGGCTCCCGAAACATAGAAAATTGCTTAGTCATAAAAGGAGCGGTGCCACGCCCATTTTTTTCATTTTGAAGTTTTTCCTATTTATTGTTACAAATGCACTTGGATAATGAAATACCATTGATATAAAGCTCTCTTTTGCAAAGATATAGCTGATTTTATTCGTCCACGACCTTTTAAAAATCTTTTATATAAAAGTGGGCGTGGTCCTTAACCGATTTCGATAATTTTTCTTTAAAGCATTCCTTATAGTAAAGGCAACCTCTCTGCCAAATTTTGTTACGATAGGTTTAACGATTTTTGATTTATGATTAATATTTGTAAAATTGATTTTATCACAAGTGGGCGGTGCCACGCCCATTTTAAAATTTGTTTTCAAATTTTTATCAAGAGTCTCAATATCAGTCCACACGTCAAATTTCAATAATTTACTAAATAATCAGGTTTTTTGTGTTTTCCAAAATATTTTATATATAAAAAGTGGGCGTGGTTATCATCCGATTTCGCTCATTTTCAATACCAATCTATTCTGGGTCCAGATAAGCTCGTGTACCAAATTTGGTGAAGATATCTCAATATTTACTCAAGTTATCGTGTTAACGGACAAACGGACAGACGGACGGACGGACATGGCTCAATCAAATTTTTTTTCGGTACTGATGATTTTGATATATGCAAGTCTATATCTATCTCGATTCCTTTATACCTGTACAACCAACCGTTACCCAGTCAATCTGTGTGCAAAGCGCTCTGAGTATAATGATTTAACAGCTGTTTAAAGAGATATTGTGATACGTACTGTACAAAAATACAGAATAAAAAAGTACAGAAATAAAATTTTAAAATTTCCCTTTCGGATTCTAAAAACGGAGGTCAACACGCGTCGTTTGTTACCACCTTTGATAATTTTTGATAAAAATTAGGTGGTGCAACGTCTTGCCCATAGTACAGGTTTACAATGGTCTTGCCGTCTTGTAAAACGTTACCACCGAAGTATCTATGCGTGTGTTCAACCCGCACTTCCTACATCTGCTTTCATTGTCAAGCTTAATTTAAGGCAAGTGACTCAGTGTCTAATCAGATTAACCCTCATGAGTCTAAGTTGTAAGACGTACACATGATTTTGGACACTTAGCAGCCCCACGTCTGGTTCCTTGCTTTCTCACTTAGTCGATCATGTTGTAAGACGTTCACATGATTTTGGACACTTAGCAGCCCCACGTATGGTTCCTTGCTTTCTCACTTAGTCGATCATGTGCACATCACGCCTCTATTAATCTCGCCAATCTTATTCTTCTTTTTAACTAGTTCATCCGGTTGTTGATTTCAATATATTCCCATTTGCCCTAGGACTCTATCCCGATGCTTTCCAGCTATTTCTTACACTCTAACAGTTTTAGATGCTGTGCTTTGCGAGCACTTGCCTGTCAATATAAAAGTTGCTGCTTGCCTGTCAATATAAAAGTTGACGCGGCTGCAGTTTAAGTTATTTTCTTCGAGTGTTTCTACTGCTTTGGTAACGGCTACTACTTCCACTTGAAAAACGCTACTGTGATCTGGCACTCATTCTGACATTTTTGGTCCTCTAACCCCAATCTCCTTGTTGAAACTGCCAGTTTTCTTGGACTCCCGTTAGAGGACTGTGATGAGAATTGGTCGTACCCATTGAATGGGGCGAAGCACTGTTAACAAGTACACCCCAGCAATCTTTTACCTGCATGAAGTGCCGTCGAGGCCTCCTCCCCTCTCTCCCACGGCTTGAGCCGCCACGATAAAACTGTTCAGAATGAGATATTTTGTGCAGGGTTGTTGTTGTTGTTGTTGTAGCGATTAGGTTACTCCCCGAAGGCTTTGGGGAGTGTTATCGATGTGATGGTCCTTTGTCGGATACAGATCCGATACGCTCCGGTAACACAGCACCATTAAGGTGCTGGTCCGACCATCTCGGGAACGATTTATATCGCCACATCCCTCCCTCCCCACCCGCAAGTTCCATGAGGAGCCGCTCGAAGGTGAGGTTGACAATTGGGTTGGAGAAGCTATATATTGCGCTACACAACCCCTTGAATGCAGGGTCACCCCTACTAGCTTAGGCCTGGTCCAATTTGGGACCTTGTACCTCTGACATTAGATGCGAAGGTATGTATATCCGGAAGTGTTGTGTCCAAAAGCACCTCAAGGGACTCCTCACTATTACGTTACCATTCCCCATTCCCTTCTTTATTAGTCCCTGGACTATTTTTCACCTTGCTAGGCCTTTCCTTAACCACGCTGCTTCGCTAGAGCACTCCATGTCGCTTGTCGATTATCAACTACATCCCTATACTCGTCCCGACCTGCTTCGCTTTCCGTGGCCTTTGCCAGCTTAAACATTTATTTTACCTGTCTGCTAAGAAGACTCAGCTCAGTGCTCTATTATACGCATTTGTTAGGAAATCAGTTAAAAAATAATTGTTACTTTTTTAACATTTTAGATAGAATTTTTATGTATTAAAACTGAGGTAACATTAGAACACTTAAGTATGTGCAGATGATAGTTCATACGTACAAACTTAACGGTTAGATTTCACTTGGGAGCTGCTTTAAGTGTTCTGGTATTTCTTGTATTTCAGTTTTCGTTGCGTTCAAAGCCACTCCTTCAGGCAAGTTGCGTTCAATATACTCCAAAAAAGTATCCACCGTTGAGCCAGTCAATTTGTGAAAATTTAGATATCGAAAATAGGTGCGCACCTCGTATTGAACACGATGCTTCTTATAAATGTGTACCGACTTAAGCAAAGTCAAACGATCATGGTATGGTTTACGTTCGGCCCAACTAAAAGTTTACATACATCGAATTATTAAATTCTGGGAATATATCATATGTATTTGTTTACCATTTGCCGACTTCAATGTTGAGATGATTTGCCGCCGTCGTTGCAAACCACGCATAGCTCTTTAGGACTGCTGGATCTACTCCACGCAGTTCAAGTTCTAGTCTACTGAACAGTTTGTCCTTTTCCACAGCTACTTCATTAATTGCCGTAGTTGGATCGAATTTTGGTTTCCCTTGTTTGCTGGCCGCAGCATCGGTGCTATAGAGGCTCGTTGTAAGACGTGACAGAGGTACTAACACACTTCGAAGAGCCTGATAATAATAACATAGTTAATAAAAATTAATGAAATGATTTAACTTACAGATATCATGATTGCGAGGATTGTGTTTTGATCTGTGTGACGGTGAAAATGTAGGTTATGTAAGATGAACAGCTGATTCTGTTTTGATTTTGACACTGTTATGTTAGGCGTACTGCACATGATTGGTTGAACGTCAAAGCAATAAGCTCAAAGCCCCATCATATGTCAAGAGAAAAACAAAAAGCGACAAGTCGTTTCATTGCATTATGGCTCTGTCAAAGCGGAAGCAACGAAGCAACGTTACCAACGCGTCTATGTAAATCCACCTTTAGAGAGCTAATCAAAACATACATATATATGGGGTATTCCATCCCATTTCGACCAATTTTGAACCCGACCGCTTTAGAATTGGCTGAAAGTTTTTCTTCTTTTTCTACCTTACGAAAGACGTTTTTCAGAATTGTTTGAAATTTTTTCATCCAACTCAAAAAAAGTTATGAATTTTGAAAAAAACACCGTTTTTGTTTTCAAATGCTATAACTTTTTCAAAAATTGACCGTTTGGGATCTTTTTTTTTTTTAATTTGTTTTTAAATGTACTTTTCGGAAAAAATACAAAAAAATGTTTAAACATTTTTTTTTAATTTTTCAGTTTTTCGAGATTTATCGAATTTCGCCATTTTTTTTTTTTTTTTTTTTCATAAAAAACTTCAATCAATTCTGCAATCATCCCCACTAATCCCGGAGTGGGCCGATTTTTTTTTATATTTTTTTTTTATTTAATTGAAAAAAAAAAATTTCAAAAATAAATTTTTTTTTTTATCAATTTTATTTATATAATAAAAAAATGTAAGAAAATGATTTTTAAGTATTCTTTTCTTTATATATGTCTTCATAATTTGTTACATTATTTTTAGAAAACTTAAATGTTTACTGTGTCAGTCATTAATCCTGGTTATTTTAATCGTAGATTACCATAATATATGTATAAAGAAAAGAATACTTAAAAATCATTTTCTTACATTTTTTGTTATATAAATAAAATTGATGAAAAAAAAAATTTTTTTTTTTCAAATGAATAAAAAAAAATATAATAAAAAATCGGCCCACTCCAGGATTAGTGGGGATGATTGCAGAATTGATTGAAGTTTTTTTATGAGAAAAAAAAATGGCAAAATTCGAAAAATCTCGAAAAACTGAGAAATTAAACAAAAAAACTTTAAAAATTTGTTTGCATTTTTTCCGAAAAGTACATTTAAAAACAATTTTTTTTTTTAAAAAAAAGGTCCCAAACGGTCAATTTTTGAAAAAGTTATAGCATTTTGAAAACAAAAACGGTATTTTTTTAAAAATTCATAACTTTTTTTGAGTTGGATGAAAAAATTTGAAAAAATTCAGAAAAACGTCTTTCGTAAGGTAGAAAAAGAAGAAAAACTTACAGCCAATTCTAAAGGGGTTGGGTTCAAAATTGGTCGAAATGGGATGGAATACCCCATATATAGTTGGCATTCGTGCTGTCAGCACGTGTAAAATTGTTTTGTTTTTAAATTCTATAATGGAGCATGAAGGTACTCATTTACTAAAATATAATAAAAACACTCATATGCGACAAAATATTTAATACAAGTTAATTTTCAAAAGATCTTCCTGAACTTGTTGACCAAGGCAATGAAAACACAAATGTCGCTGGATGCAGCGACGACGATGGTGACTTCAGCGACGTGGATGAGGACATGGTAATCGAGGCGGTTCAATGTTTATTCTGTAAAGAGGAATTGTCATCTGTTGAAATAGCTATTCAACACGTAAAGGAAATGCATGAACTTGATCTCCAGCGGCTGAAGTATAAATTTCATATGGACCAATATTCATTTCTTAAGTTGATCAATTGCATACGCTGCGACAACGTACCTGTAGAAAAAATCTTAACAACTTCGGAACCTTTTTGGAATGATGAAAAATATTTGAAACCAAAAGATTACGAAGCATGGCTTACTCATGGTAAATTTTGAAAGTTTCGTTTTTAATGTGTTTTTAAATAACAATATTTTACAAAGACTATGATGAAATGCCGGCTGTGGCTGGAGAACACAATGATATAGCTGCTACATGTCACGGAAGTATTAACTCAACCGTGAATGCATTGCAAGAAAAAGTACGCGAACAGGAGGTTCTACTGCAACAAGCTAGAGAGGACATGGAAAAAATGCGCATAAGTTTCCAACGATTACTTGACAAGGAAACAACGTCATCTGATAGCATAAGCAATGGGAAGCTAAAGGTATCAAATTGTGTATCAGCCTTTTCTGCTGAAGCCGATAATGGATATTTTAATAGCTACGCTCATTTCGCGATTCATCATGAAATGTTGTCGGTAATTATATATATATACTCCCATTTCCCTTGCGTACCACAGCTGCAATATAACTATTTTGATTTGTTGTAGGATGTTGTACGAACTACGAGTTATCAAGATGCACTATTATTAAACAAGGAATTTATAAGCGGAAAGGATGTACTTGATGTTGGTTGCGGCACTTCTGTTCTCTCAATTTTCGCATCGAAAGCTGGCGCGCGGAATGTAATAGGTATAGATAACTCCGATATAATCTACAATGCCATCGATATTATAAAGTACGATTTGTTTGTCGTAAGTTTCATTATATGCACATAACAGCATTTTGTCATTTAGGCGAAATAACATCAATAATGTGACATTGGTAAAAGGTCGTCTGGAAGATACAGCATTACCTCAAGAAAAGTTCGACATAATAATTTCTGAGTGGATGGGCTATTTTCTTTTATTCGAGGGGATGCTAGATAGTATCATCTATGCACGCGACACGCATTTAAAACATGACGGTTTATTACTTCCAAACCGATGCACAATGAGCTTAGTGGGTTATGGCAGTGATTTACTCTATAAAAATCAGGTATTATTCTGGGATGATGTTTATGGCGTGAACATGTCGACTATGCGAAAAGAAGTGTTGCATGAACCTCTTATCGACGTAGTTGATGCCCAATACTTACTCACAGAACCAAGTCTAATAGCTGATTTGAATTTGAAAACTGTCGACTTAAATTATTCCAATTTTTCAGTTCAGTTCAGTCTTTATTGCATGAAAGAAGGTGTACTGTCCTCATTTGTGGGTTACTTTGATACATATTTTGATCTTCCAGTACCAGTAAAATTCAGCACTTCACCCAAAGACAAACCCACTCATTGGAAGCAAGTTGTATTTTTTTTAGAACAGCCTCAGAAAGTAACAGTTGGTGACGTTGTTTTGGGAAATCTAATTTGCCGCCGCAGTCGTAACAGTGCTCGTTCGCTTGATATAACAATAGAAACATTTGGAAAAAAAAATTCTTACTACATGGACTAACGATATTCAAGGAATACTTAATATATATACAGCTTAGTGTTTTATTTATTTATTTAGACAGTTTGTATTCACATACACAAGGAGACATTTGGCGCTGTTCGCCTGAAGTTTCTTTAAAACTGTTTAAAAAAGTAAACCGAAATAATACAAAACATAAAAATTACTTACGATGCATCTATTTTCTTGTGAACATCAGAATAATAAAAAAAACATGGTTATCCAAAAGTAAATATAAAACAGCGTTGGTGCGAAAATTAAGCATTTGCCGTTTCTAATTCAGATGCTGGTATTTCGGGTTCTTCGTCATTATAGACATTTTCGGCCATTTGCCATACTTGCATGATATTGTCCTCTGAAACAGAACAAATTATCCAAGGTTCGTTAGGATTCCAGGAGAAATCCGAAATTTTCGCAGTATGTCCTCCATGAATAAACAAAAGCTCAGGTGGCCCATCCTCAGCATCTTCAGCACTTTGTTCCTCGCCTATTTTTGATAAATCCCACACGTGTAAGCGGCGATCAGTTCCAGAAGACGCTAATATTGTTTCATTATGTGGGGACCATTGGACTTGGAATATTTCGTCCTTGTGCGACTCAAAGGAATGTAATTTCAATTTGAGATTACGTAGGTCCCATAAAGCCACAGTTTTATCAGCAGAACCAGTTGCCAATATGAACTCGGAGTATGGGTTGAAACTTAAACAATTTACTTCGGCCGTATGTGCATCAACTGTGTGTGATGGTTTTGATGTGTTATTGTTACGCGTATCCCAAATCATAAGCTTTTGATCATCAGCGACAGATCCGAAAAGTGATTCGTGAAGCAAATGCCAAGCAACATCTTCTACTACAGCTGTATGCCCGGTAAAAATATTTTTTGCATCAATAACCCTGTATTCCTTGGGTGTAGCATTAATATCCCAGAGGCAGATGGTATGGTCATCAGATGCCGATAAAAGATACCCTTTAAATGATATATTAAACAAAAATTCATACTTTTAGATAAAATATATGCCTACCATTTAAATTTGGATTCCACGAAAGACCATAACCTTCCTTCTGATGACCTCTTAAACGCAAATCTGGATGACACTCGCCTGAAGGTTCTGGTTTGCTTGGGTGTTTAGTATAGTCAAACACCAAAACATCACTCGAGGGAGTCTTTGTAGCAATTACACACGCATTCTGCGGCATATAACGAGCCCGATTTACCTCACCTTCGTGATTTATTTTGATTTCAATTTCGATTTTCCCGCAAACCGATCCGAAACCGCCAAACTCCCCTTTCTCATTATCGTAATGCGAACCATCGAACTGTGCATCCTCGCTGGGCAACTGCACGCTTGCAATAAGCAAGTGATTTTGTTCATCTGATGTATGAGTACCCAAGATTAAACGATGAACAGAATAGTCTTTACCCTCTTGTTTAGTCACATCTGGAAGCCATTGAGCAGTCAATGAAGGCCATTCCAAAGCATGTGTCATAACCAAATCATAAAGAAAAGGAGTATTTTTCTTCCAAATTTTATATTCCTCGTTAATGACGCGCTCTTCGACAGCATCATCAAATGACTCAGCTATCAAAATAAAATAAGAAATCAGAAATGAAAATTTTACAATTCTCCTTTTTTAATATTTCTCACCATTATCACTTCGGTCTACCATGTTTTCGGAAAACAAGCCTCACCGCAAGCGGGCTAAAGGCGCCAAAACAACAAAGCAAAAGCGAAACACACGCACACGCACGTACCTCAGAGTACACAAAACTAAACAACTCAACTTACTATTTCTCTGTTCAAAATTTGTGATTGGTTATACATTGGATACAGAGACTGCGAAAACAATTTATTTAATATTCACAAATTTATTAAATACACCGAGCAGCGAGACACAAAAGATACAAAGCCGAAATCTTTTTAAGTGAAGTTGGCTGCGGTAGTTGGTGAAAAAAAGCGGAAGGAATCCGGCATTAAGCTGGAGTCATTGGCATTGTGAATGATGACAAAGTGTGATCTCTTCTGCATAAACGTCAAAATTCCAAAGTGATTGGATCACCTGATTCGTATTTAACTATCGCTGTCTCATTCTGTATCTCTCTATCACCCGCTGAAGATAGGCGCCGCCATATTGAATAGCTTGTCAAAACGCTGAAAAGTAGCCATATTGAACAGCCTGTCAGGCAGTTGACAAATAAGAGATCACACTTTGTCATCATTCACAATGGTCATTGGTGCCGTTTGTCGTATCGCTGCAGTCGTATCCCTAACGTAATCAGCTGTTTATCGTTACGACGGTGAACCAAAAACCAATTGGTTGGCCACGATACGGTTACGACCTTAAGCGCCAAATACACGACACGAACATTTCCGCGAACATTCCCGTTATGTCATGTTTCTGCTACCTTTTCTGTCGTGTATGATGGTGTTTGCCAGTTCGCGCAAATGTTCGCCAAAAATCAAAATATTTTAATTTTTAGCGAACATTTGCGCGAACTGTTCGTGCGTGTATGGCGAAATAGCTCATAATCGTAGTAATTTCTGAACGGAACAGACGTGCGCGGAATAGTAAAATGGACAATAAAAAATTTCTGAGTGAATTTATTGAAATGTATAAATCTTTGCCATCATTGTGGCAAGTAAAAAGCAAAGATTATTGTAATAGAATTAAAAAGAATAATGATTATGCGACTTTAATCGAAAAATTAAAAGTAGTAGATCCTGAGTTATGAGTGGCAAAATTTTTTGTAAAAGTTGTTCAAATGTTGCCTTGCTCATACGAACGTAATTTTTAAAATCATTTTGTGACGTAAATTCCAGTTCTTTAATAAGCTCACTTTGTCCAAGAACTGCTCGTTTTTTTAAACCATTCTTTGCACCAAATTCTTTTTTTGCGATCTTCTCTCTTTTTTTTACGCTTAATTGCCACAGCGAGCAATATTGCTGCAGCACAATTGTTGTCCGTATTCATTGCTGTCTGAAAGGGAACTTACGTTCGGCCAAAAGTTCGTATGGGGTATGGCCAAAGCTGCCAACAAGATTGCGGAATGTTCGCGGAAATGTTCGTGTCGTGTATTTGGCGCTTTAGCGGCACCAATAATCGATTGCATTGATTCCCATAAGGTTGGTCGAATCAGCTGTTAAAAGGTTACTGATACGGTTACCGATAAAACACCAATGTCTGCAGCTTTAGGGTCACTTCAAAGCGGAATGGAATGGAAAAAATGTCGAGAGAGGTGTCAAACGAAGCTTCTTGACATCAGTTATTTTTTGTGGAATACCCTTCAAAAAATGCGAGTACTCTATAAATAATGTAAGGAATACTCCTTTGGGAGTATAGGACTGCTCCAAATCTAATCTGTATTCATACAAAAAATGTGCTCCAATTAACATTGCGAGGTCCTAGGAGAGGAGTAGGTGATCCCACGCTAGCTTTGTTTGTGAGTATTCCATAGAGTACATACGTGAAAGTACTTTCCAAAGTACTTTCACTATAGTACTCTATGGAGCACCCACAGAGGATCATATGCCAAAGTACTAAAGAGGAATTGTGTCGGAAAAAATTATCGAAGTGAATTTAATTTAAAATGAAAGTAAATGAAGAGGGGCAAGACAACTTTTATATTTTATACTACGAATATTCTTATGTTATTTAGCATTTGCGTGAATAAAGAAACTAATATTTCTCTATACATACTTTAGTATGTATACATAAAACCAGTGCGCTGTTGCATTTTATCAGAGTTGCCATAGTAAAATTTTATTATCAATTATTTGTATGCAATATTTTACTTTTGGCAACTCTGTTCGATCGTCATCGTGTCGTGATCACTGTCGTTAAAAAACGAGCAATGATCAGCTGATGGTGGTCCGCAAACGCATTGCAAAGGAGTATTGTTAGAGTACTCCAACATGAAGAAAATGGAACACGTAATCCAACAATTGTTTGCGTTTTCTTCATTTTTATCAAATTTTCACCATTTTTTGGTTAAGGCACCATTAATCGATCACATTGGAGATGGGTATGGTTACGGCTATGGCTGGAAGCTTAATTTGCCCTTAAAGATATAAATAACGGTATTTAATTATACGCTTGACAATTTGAAATACTTATAGTATGTCTCCATCTATAGATTTATTAAATCATATTTTAATCGGCATTGTCTCCACTGAAGTTTTATATGACGTCCTAATTTTGTCATAAAAAACTATAAAGTTGGACCACATGAAGGTGAAATTTTTGAGAAGTTTTCAGCCACAAAAAAATTACCATTTTCGAATTAAACACATATATTTTTATATGTTATAATGGTTTGGCATTCGTTGCTTTATTTCAGTTTACAAATTTAAGGTAGTTAGCATTGTGCATGGTTCAATTATAGCTTTGTGGATAAAACGTAGTTAGAAGATATTTTTCAATCCTGGCAAACAAGTCAAGGGCGTCAAAATTTCTGGTTCGTGCATTTCATAATACGATCTGCATGTAACTACAAAATTAAACTTACTAAGCAAAAAGGGCTATTTACAGTCCCTCTTATTAGTTTTACAATAAATGAGACACCAAGCATCTACCTGCGGCTCTGTAACGTGGGCAACTGTAATAGAAGATTTGGTATAAGTCTAGAACAAGATTCGACTGCTAATACGCGTCCAAAAATATCGCAGAAGTGTCAAACGACCGGTCTTGACATCTGTATTAAGAGTCCGAAGGCGAAAAATAAAATTTTAACTCGTACTAAAAATATTAACAAAAAACCGAAAAAGTACCCCGGGTCCCTCCGAAACAGGGGGCGGGATCCATAGTTGTTGTTGTTGTTGTTGTAGCAATGCTCGCCCCACCTAATAGCCGCGACCGATCACAAATTGTCATCAATATCCTCTAACGGGAGTCCAAGGAAACTTGCCGTTTCAACAGGGGTGGACCATAAGGAAAGGGGTGTTAGAGGCGTTGGTTCCACATTACAATTAAAGAGATGGTTGGTGTCATGTTGGGACACATTGCAAGCAGGGCATACATTTTGTATGTCAGGGTTGATTCTGGATAGGTAAGAGTTTAACCTGTTACAGTATCCAGAACGAAGTTGAGCAAGAGTGACACGCGTTTCCCTGGGGAGTATGCGTTCCTCTTCTGCGAGTTCTGGATATTTTTCTTCAAGTACTGGATTCACCGGGCAATTCCCGACATAAAGGTCAGACGCCTGTCTATGGAGTTCACCAAGGACCTGCTTGTGTTTTTCCGCTTCATACGGCTGGGTTCTCAGGTGCCGTATTTCCTCAAAATGCTTACGGAGATGACTCCTTAGGCCCCTAGGTGGTGCTGGTTCGTCAATCAGATGTCTGTTGGGATGCCCAGGTTTCTGGGTATTCAACAGAAACTGTTTGGTCAGCATCTCATTTCTCTCCCTGATGGGGAGTATTCTCGCCTCATTATGTAGATGGTGTTCTGGGGACATAAGAAGACAGCCCGTGGCGATTCTGAGAGCAGTATTTGGCAGGCCTGTAGTTTCTTCCAGTGGGTGGTTTTTAGGCTTGGCGACCATATGGGTGACGCGTAGCACGTAATCGGCTGGCTAATTGCTTTGTATGTGGTCAAGAGCGTTTCTTTATCTTTTCCCCAGGTACTGCCAGCAAGGGATTTGAGGATTTTATTACGGCTCTGAATTCTTGGAACAATTGCGGTTGCGTGCGCACCAAAATGTAGATCCTGATCAAACGTCACACCCAAGATTTTGGGGTGTAGGACAGTCGGTAGCGTAGTGCCATCGACGTGGATGTTCAATATGGTCGACATTTGAGGCGTCCATGTTGTAAATAAGGTCGCGGAAGATTTAGTCGGTGACAATGCCAGGTTTCGCGAGGCGAAAAAACTGGAGAGATCAGGGAGATAGCCGTTTATTTTATTGCATAGCTCATCGATCTTAGGGCCTGGGCCTGTGGCCATTATTGTGCAGTCATCGGCGTAGGAAACGATTGTGACTCCTTCCGGTGGTGAAGGTAGCTTAGATATGTAGAAATTAAACAAAAGCGGGGATAGGACACCACCCTGTGGCACCCCTTGTTTAATTCTCCTTTGTTTTGATGTTTGGTTTCTGAATTGCACCGATGCCTGCCCACCACCTAGATAATTTGCGGTCCACCTTTTAAGACATGGGGGAAGGGTAGACCCTTCCAGGGCTCCATAGTATTTGCGATTTTTTGAAGGATTCCATGATGTTTCAAAGCAAAAAGCAAAAATTGTTTCTGGACTGATTCCAGCTTGTCAGAATGAATCTGATAAAGCAGATTCCAGATTATAGAACATATTGCAGAATAGGCATGACTAATGATATAAAAAGAGTTTTGCTAACGTATAGGTCATTGAATTCTTTAGACCAAAGTTTAACGAAAGCCAAAGTACCTTTAGCCCTATTCAACCAAAGATTCAATATGAAATTTAAAATCCAGCTTAGGGTCCATAGGAATGCCTAGGTCAATAAAGTTAGTCCCTTGTTTAATTATATAATCGCTAATCGCATAAACAAAAACACATGAACTTGCACTTTGGTAGGTTTAGCGACATAGCGTTTACATTACACCATTCAAACAAGGTATTCAGATCCGCCTGTATCCATTGTCTACCATACATATGATCCTCAGGTAAGCGGATAGGCATAACAAGTTTGACATCATCAGCGTACATAAAGAGCTTGTAGTGCTTCAAATATATTTATTTGGCCGTTTTGCTACAAGTCAGTTCAAGGTAGGTCAAGTATTTCTTCACCTTCTTCTCCCAACTCAGTGGAGGTCTCCTCCTTGCTCTGCTTGTTTTTTAACTTATGTTGTTGTTGTAGCGATTAGGTTACTCCCCGAAGGCTTTGGGGAGTGTTATCGATGTGATGGTCCCTTGTCGGATACAGATCCGATACGCTCCGGTAACACAGCACCATTAAGGTGCTGGCCCGACCATCTCGGGAACGATTTATATGGCCACGTTGAACCTTCAGGCCATCCCTCCCTCCCCACCCCCAAGTTCCATGAGGAGCTTGGGGTCGCCAGAGCCTCGTCTGTTAGTGAAACGGGATTCGCCGCTCGAAGGTGAGGTTGACAATTGGGTTGGAGAAGCTATATGTTGCGCTACACAACCCCTTGAATCCCTTTTTAGAACTTATCATTATACTTCGTACGATGCTAGCTGTCGGAATCGACAGTAAGAATAAATCTTGCGGAGCACTTTTCTCTCGAACACTCCATGGACCATTATATCTTTTCTCGACACGGTCCATAATTCCGAGCTATTCATAAGGACAGGCATGATGAGCGACTTGTAGAGCGTTTTTTTTCGTCGGCGAAAGACATTTCTTTGATATAGCGTTCGACGAAATACCTTGATCAACAATTTTCTAGCCACCAACGAATAATACAAATTGTTTGCTTCGTGACTCTTTTATTTACAGAAAAATGTCCATGTTGGAAAACGCAAAATTACAAAAACCAAAAATTAGCATGGTATCATTTCAGTTTAACGTTTAAATTGTCTTTCAAAATCTCATATTAATTTAAAATATTTTTAGTCAATTAATTAGCCAAGATAAGAACAAGAACTATTTCTTTTTGTAAAAAAACTAGAAGTTTACAGAACGATCGCTGTTTCCTTAAATATTCTACTTATTGGTTATAAAGATCAAATTTGATACACATTCTTATTAATGTAACATTTATTATTATGCATATAAATTATAGTCCAAAAATTATATTAATGCCTTATCTAGCGATACTATAATTATTTCTAAATCTTCATGTCATTAACATAAGCATCTAACTCTGCATCTAGTTCAGCTGCGGTCTTCTCAGGTGCTTTTGCGCGGCCACCTCTTTTAGCAACAGATGCTCCTCCTCTTCGGTTTGGTGGTCCACGGCGGACTGCACTGGCTGCTAAATTGAAATGAAATTAGTTTAAGATTAAATTATGTTACTTGACAACCATTACCTCCACGTCTTGGTGGTGGGACTGATCCTGTTCTACGCTTTACAGGGCTGCCAATAGCACCACCACTAATACGACCAACTCTGGTTAAAGCCGAAACATCAGATGTGGTTAATTGAATATTCATTGGTCGCCCATCCAATGGTACTCCATTGTATTGTTTTATGGCTTTAAGAGCATCGGAACGGCGTTCGAATACAACATCGGCAGTACCTTTATCAGGATTTATAAATATTTTAATAATTAGAAAATGTTGGATCTGAAAACCATTATTTTAACTTTACCAAGTGATCGACCGGAACGATCATAGTGCACAGCCGCTTTCTTCAGCGGCCCAAATTCCGCAAATAGCTCCTGGATATCGGAGTCCGACACACCATAGTCCAAGTTGGATACGAGTAATTTGGCTACTTCAGAAGATCCTTTTAAAATGCCACGTCTTGGTCCATCGTACATGTCGTGCTTCCAAGCGCTGTTAACATCGCCCTAGAGGGAGTAGGAGTAGTAGGTTGTGATGGAATTCGTTTGTGATTGATCTGTCACTGTTGTTTTGTTCTGGAGTTTGCAATTAGGAAATTCAAAGACTTTCTGGGGTGATAACGATCTCCAATAGCGTCGCTGCAGTTATACAACTTTACTACCAACAGCGAATATAACCATTGGCCACTAACGCCGACCGCTAAGAGGTGCGTTACTATGCGTACCAGTGAGAACCGCTGACAAATCAGTCAAACGGTAAAAATGAAATCAATTTTAATATGCAATTCAAAGAAAGTTAAACATAACCTCTGCTAAGCAGAAATTTATAATACAAGTAAAATATTTTATCTTATAGTTTTACGTAAGTTATAAGTTATTAATTGTGTGAAAATTTGTAACAGATGTAATGTGCTTCGAAGCACATGATGTAAATTTGTAAATGTTGAACTCACGCCGTGGCTAATGCACACGAAAGCCAAGTAATTTTCTCATCCCTCTTTTCAAATATTTTTATTGCATTTTCCTTTGTCCCATAGACCGTATGTCAGCAAATCCCGTTGTGCGGTCATATTATGCATAACTAACGTCTTCTTTATAGTTATATTTTTATCTTGAAAGGAAAATTCACCAACAATTTGTTTTTTGCTTCTTTTTCATTCTTTTGGCCAATTTATTGTAGTTCAAATAAATGACCAAACAGAATTAAATTCAGCAAAACAAAGCAAAATGTCTCTCAACATACGAAATATCACGTATCGTTATCCATTTAATTTATTTGTTTTACCCTTGCGAATCTCGGCTTTTGGATTCCTCCTCCGCGGTTGCGTCCTTTTAATGTAGCACCAGCACCTCCAACAGGCCTACGACGTATATCAGCATTGCCCCCACCACCACGCACTGGCCTCCGGCCACCACGTCTTGGTCCGGTGCCACCGCGTCCAGCAACCGCTTTTGGCTTTTGACTTTTAATAATCTCGTCCAAACTCATATCAATTTTATCCACCATTGTATTCTTTTGTAAGTATGTGAAGCCTATTTAAAAATTATATGTATGCACTTCAAAACAAGTTGCTTTTAAAAATAACTTTGCTGAAAATTATGAAATTTATGAAGTTTGAGCACAATAAAATACTTGCACACGCAAATTCACAAACGAACAGAAAATAAAATGGCGACAACACAGTGATGATAACTATCCTTTACAGGGTTGAAAATTTTGTACTATATTTTGGCAATAAAACCGAATGATGTCTGGTTCGGTGCATCAGTAATAAAAACACCGTCATCTCTATTTCGCCATTCGCTATATATATCATTGTGAATGATGAAAAAGTGTGATTTCTTCTGCATAAAGGTCAAAATTCAAAAGTGATTGGATCACCTGATTCGTATTTGACTATCGCTGTCTCATTCTGTATCTCTTTCTATCACCCGCTGAAGATAGGCGCCGCCATATTGAACAGCCTGTCAAAACGCTGAAAAGTAGCCATATTGAACAGCCTGTTAGGCAGTTGACAGATAAGAGATCACACTTTGTCATCATTCACAATGATATATATCACGCCATTCACCACGACAATGATTCGCGTTGCCACTCAAACCACAAAAACGCATTTTTTCGTCAACAGTAGGCAATATAAAATTATCAGCTGTTTTCCAAAAAAATTTTCACGTGACCCCTGAAGTAATTTATGGTAATAGTCTAGTTGAGGGGTCGACTGCTAATACGCGTCCAAAAATATCGAGAGGTGTCAAACGACGAGTAATGGGATTCAAGGGGTTGTGTAGCGCAATATATATGTAGCTTCTCCAACCCAATTGTCAACCTCACCTTCGAGCGGCGAACCCGTTTCACTAACAGACGAGGCTCTGGCGACCCCAAGCTCCTCAAGGAACTTGGGGGTGGGGAGGGAGGGATGGCCTGAAGGTTTAATGTGGCCATATAAATCGTTCCCGAGATGGTCGGGCCAGCACCTTAATGATGCTGTGTTACCGGAGCGTATCGGATCTGTATCCGACAAAGTACCATCACATCGATAACACTCCCCCACCGCCAAGCCACAACAAGTACCCGCTGCTGCTCGCGCTCCACGGCGCCAACAACTCAAACAGCTGATACCACTCATGACTACTACCTTAGTAGTAGAGTTGGTAGCAATGCTGAGCATCAGCCCCTGCCCCCGTCTTCTCCCCCCTCTTTTCCGGGAGCAATCGTGCAGGTCAGGGAAACAGACTCTTAGTCCCTACCTCCGTTTGCACCGTCTGCCAGCACAGAATATATAGGTTTGCGACATCCGCCCAATGCAGCTCCTGCCTTGGCTGGTGCCACTTTTTAGATGTTCTGGTCTCCGCGACGGCAACCCCCCGACGGGTTTCATCGCGCCATGTTGCCAGGTCGCAAACCCAAATCATCGGGGTACCCCAATGCTTGCCCAAGGACGCCCAGTTCCAGGGCCACAACAGCAATTGCGTCCTGGCCTTCCACAACCCAGGCGTAGCCACCCGTCACTTACCCCCAGAGTGGCGGCGTCTCCGCTTATGCACTTCAGAATTCTGCAGTTAAACTGTAATGTACTAACTGGGAAGATTACGGAGATAGTCGATTTCATGAAGCGGCATAACATCCGCATTGCTGCGATTCAAGAGACTAAACGCACAGCAAGATCTGCATTGTATAATGTCCACAGGAAAGACCGCGAGAGCGGAAATGGAGGCGGTCTCGCGTTTATCATACACCACTCTGTGCAATATTACATATTTGATCCTGGCATCGACCGCAGGGACAATGTCTTAGAACGTCAAGGCCTATCTATCCGGTCAGGCGATGCAAACCTAGAAATCATCAACATCTACATCCCTCCTGCCACCTGTTGCCCCAGTGGATACCGCCCTAATATCAGGGCCTTATTCACTGGCAAGAATCGCATTATCTTAGGCGATTTCAATGCCCATAATCTATGGCATTCAAACTTGCGGGCGGACAGTAGGGGTGAGATGTTGGCGGATCAAATAGAAGAAACGACGTTCTGCACAATAAACGGAGACGCCCCCACACGTATGGTAGGAAGCTGTCACAGCTCGCCAGATATCTCAATCGTGAGCGCAGAACTCGTAAACTGCGTCAACTGGCAGCCGATGGTAACATTGGCATCCGACCACCTGCCCATACTTATTTCGCTTGAGCGTACCGCCGACTTCATCGTCACTGAAAAACGCACTTTCATAAACTTCAAAAAAGGAAAGTGGGAAGAATATAAATCCTTTACAGACAACCGCTTTGCTGCCCTCCCTATCCCGACTGATGCCCGCCAAGGGGAGCGTGCCTTCCGTAAGGTCATTGAATCCGCCTCGGCACATTTCATTCCCGCCGGGAGAATTCCCGAAATCCGGCCCCACTTCCCGGCGGAGGCCGCAAACTTAGCGAAAGAACGTGACCTTATAAGACAGCTTGATCCAGGCGACCCCCAAATAATGGATATAAACCAACGCATCAGATTGCTTGTGGATGAACACAAGCGGGCGAAATGGGAGGAGCACCTAAGAGGTTGTAACCTCTCTACCGGTGTGGGTAAACTTTGGTCCACCGTAAAGTCCCTATCGAATCCGACTAAGCACAAAGACAAACTTTCCATCGCATTTGGCGACAAAGTGCTGTCGGACGCGAAAAAATGCGCGAGCGCTTTCTGCCGACAATATATAATGCATCCTACGGTCGAGAAAGATAGACGGAGAGCCAATAGACAGGCACATAAACACAATTTCAGCGCGTCACCAATCACCATCACCGCTAAAGAGGTTAAGGACGCCATTGGTCGTGCTAAACCATCCAAAGCAGTGGGCCCAGACGGCATAGCGGGTTTCAAATATTTAGCGCATGTCTTCAACCTGTCTCTTTCCACCTTTCTCATACCTGAGAAATTGAAAATGGCCAAGGTGGTCCCGCTACTAAAGCCTGGGAAACCAGCTAACATAGGTGAGTCGTATCGTCCGATATCTCTCCTATCGCCAGTGGCAAAGACGCTTGAAGCCATTTTGCTCCCTTATTTCCAAGCAAATTTGCAGCTAGCCCCTCATCAGCATGGCTTCAGAAAACTCCATAGCACTACCACCGCGCTAAATGCCATTAGCACCCTGATAAATTGCGGTTTAAATCAATACCCCCACCATAGAACAGTACTCGTAGCGCTCGACCTATCAAAAGGTTTTGATACGGTCAACCATGGCTCGTTACTGCAAGACCTGGAAGGGTCTACCCTTCCCCCATCTCTTAAAAGGTGGACCGCAAATTATCTGGGTGGTCGGCAGGCATCGGTGCAATTTAGAAACGAAACATCAAAACCAAGGAGAATTAAACAAGGGGTGCCACAGGGTGGTGTCCTATCCCCACTTTTGTTTAATTTCTACATATCCAAGCTACCTTCACCACCGGAAGGAGTCGCAATCGTTTCCTACGCCGATGACTGCACAATAATGGCCACAGGCCCAGGCCCAAAGATCGATGCGCTATGCAATAAAATAAACGGCTACCTCCTTGATCTCTCCAGTTTTTTCGCCTCGCGAAACCTGGCATTATCACCGACTAAATCTTCCGCGACCTTATTTACAACATGGACGTCCCAAATGTCGACCATTTTGAACATCCACGTCGATGGCACTACGCAACCGACTGTCCTACACCCCAAAATCTTGGGTGTGACGTTTGATCAGGATCTACATTTTGGTGAGCACGCAGCCGCAATTGTTCCGAGAATTCAGAGCCGTAACAAAATCCTCAAATCCCTCGCTGGCAGTACTTGGGGAAAAGATAAAGAAACGCTCATGACTACATACAAAGCAATTAGCCAGGCCGATTACGTGCTACGCGTCACCCATATGGTCGCCAAGCCTAAAAATCACCCACTGGAAGAAACTACAGGCCTGCCAAAATACTGCTCTCAGAATCGCCCCGGGCTGTCTTCTTATGTCCCCAGAACACCATCTGCATAATGAGGCGAGAATACTCCCCATCAGGGAGAGAAATGAGATGCTGACGAAACAGTTCCTGTTGAATACCCAGAAACCTGGGCATCCCAACAGACATCTGATTGATGAACCAGCACCGCCTAGGGGCTTAAGGAGTCATCTCCGTAAGCATTTTGAGGAAATACGGCACCTGAGAACCCAGCCGTATGAAGTGAAAAAACACGACCTGCTTGGTGAACTCCACAAACAGGCGTCGGACCTTTATGCCGGGAATTGCCCGGTGAATCCAGTACTTAATGAAAATTATCCAAAACTCGCGGAAGAGGAACGCATACTCCCCAGGGAAACGCGTGTCACTCTTGCTCAACTTCGTTCTGGATACAATAACAGGTTAAACTCTTACCTATCCAGAATCAACCCCGACATACAAAATGTATGCCCCGCTTGCAATGTGTCCCCACATGACACCAACCATCTCTTCAATTGTAATGTGGAACCAACGCCTCTAACACCCCTTTCCTTATGGTCCACCCCTGTTGAAACGGCAAGGTTCCTTGGACTCCCGTTAGAGGATATTGATGACAATTTGTGATCGGTCGTGGCTATTAGGTGGGGCGAGCATTGCTACAACAACAACAACAACAAAGAAGCACGTCTCTTCATTGCGATTTTTTCAATTAAAAGCATTTTTTTGTTTTTCAGCTGGAAAAAATGTTTTATAATATTTTTAAAGATTTTTGATGAAAATACATCCATAAATATTTACTTTGGATATTGCTATTGAAATTTTGGATTATAAAGCTTGTCGGAAGCTATAATTTTTTAAAAGTGTATGTTGCCATTTGGCAACAAATGCCTTTTAAGGTGTTCAAACTCTCAAGAACATGCGGCCAATTTTAAAATTGCATACATTCATTTGCGCTTGAAACTTACAGAGATCAAACTTTTTTTGGGCTTAGGCAAACATTTTTAGACATGTTACGGAAAATGCAAGAAGCTGATATCGAAAAAATTCTGATAAATTTTGACGACTCGGATATATCCGATACAGAGCACTCACATAAAACAGAAACGTTTGATAATTTAATAAATGCATTTGACGAAAATGAAACTTTTTTGATCGAAGAGCTTTCCCGGCAAGATCAGTACGAAATTAATATTTCAAATATTGACGTCATGCCAAGACTGCGATCTCTTCTTATACGAAATAATGTAAAATTTGGAATTTGGGCCACTGGTACCATACGAGGAAATAGGATTGGTAAAGTACCTCTCAAATATGAGAGGGAGTTAAAAAAAGAAGGGCGAGGTAGTTTCGACTTTCATATAGAAAGAGAAGACAATATCTTTGTCATGAAATGGCTTGATGGTGGTACCGTTCAACTTGTGTCTTCAATTTATAGTGATGAACCTTTACGCAAGGTTCCTATATTTTGTTCTGAACAAAAGAAAAAGATTGAAATAACTCAACCTAACTTTGTCAAAGTGTATAATAAAAACACGGGTGGAGTGGATAAAATTGACTTTCTTTTGTCACTATACCGTATATCAAATCGATCGCGAAAATGGACACTCAAGGTATTTGACCACTTCATAGACGTGGATAATAATAACTAGGACTAGGATATAAAAGAGACTTTTTCAGCATTGACCCAAATACTCAAAAGCACATGGATCTTTTAGAATTCCGACAAGATGTTGCTGATGGGCTAATTGCTCTGTCCAACAACAATGAGTGTTCTAGAAAATGTGGGCGGCCAAAAGCCGCATTTAGCGAAGAACGTTTAGCTAAATCGAGATGTACAAATGAAACAGCACCTGCTGTTTCCATACGATATGATGGAAACCAACATTGGCCGGAGCATCCAAAAGAGAAAAGCATATGCAAAATCGACGGCTGTTCAGGATATACTATAGGTTCAAATATTCAAAATGCCAAATTCACCTATGCCTCCCTAAAGGATCTCGGGATTGCTTGAAGCACTACAATTATATAAGCTAAATACCTGCAACTATCGTAATAAAAATATGAATTCTTAATATTATTTTTAATATTATTACTATTATAATTATTGTTATTATCACTATTATTTCCAGTATTATTATTCATTATCTTCATTACTTTTTGATTTGTTGATTAAAACATCTTTGTTTCAAATATTACGTATGCAGGGTTTTCTATACCTTTAACGAAATTTGTTGCCATATGGCAACATTGAAAAAAACCATTTTCCGAAAATAATTTTGAAAATTTTTTATTTATTATTGCTAACGGAACCAATAAGAGGTCTCACGTAAACTTTTAGATTTTTGGACGGCTCTATAAAAAGATGTACTGAAAGGGTTAACTAAACTAATTTATTTTATTTGTATTTAATTAGCGAGCTTTGCTCATATTGCTTTATACAATGGTTTTTGTAATTGATATTAGAGAAAAATTGTAAGTTTACAAACGGCGATGGTTACTAGGACATGTTTCTGAATTTCACTTCTTCATCAGCTAGCTTTTCGGGAGCTGAGCGTTGAACTCGAATCTCCAACATTCATATCAGTGCAGAGCTAGATGCCTTTAGCTGCTGAGCCATATGAATGTCCCATTGTTCGCTGTACTCTAAGAGTTGCCTTTTTGTTTATATTCCTTTTGATCACGATGTAGGCACATACACTCTGTATGTAGTTTATTCCTGATGGTGTGGGTATGATTTTAGGCGCGCTTTTTGAAAGCTTAGTAACATTTGTTCGGATTTTTACAGTATTTGTTTTTAATACTTCCGCTGTTACTATTATATCAATATGATCATTTGTATTTAATTAGCGAGATTTGCTCATATTGCTTTATACAATGGTTTTTGTAATTGATATTAGAGAAAAATTGTAAGTTTACAAACGGCGATGGTTACTAGGACATGTTTCTGAATTTCACTTCTTCATCAGCTAGCTTTTCGGGAGCTGAGCGTTGAACTCGAATCTCCAACATTCATATCAGTGCAGAGGTATATGCCTTTAGCTGCTGAGCCATATGAATGTCCCGTTGTTCGCTGTACAATTGGTCTCTAAGAGTTGCCTTTTTGTTTATATTCCTTTTGATCACCATGTAGGCACATACACTCTGTATGTAGTTTATTCCTAATGGTGTGGATATGATTTTTAGGCGCGCTTTTTGAAAGCTTAGTAACATTTGTTCGGATTTTTACAGTATTTGTTTTTAATGCTTCCGCTGTTACTATTATATCAATATGATCATTTGTATTTAATTAGCGAGCTTTGCTCATATTGCTTTATAAAATGGTTTTTGTAACTGATATTAGAGAAAAATTATTATTAATTTATTTTATTTTGGCTATGACTTCGCCATAGCATTTAACCATATATGTAATACTCCTATATTGCTTATAGACAATGCTCGCAATGTGTTTTGAATTCGAAATCAAAACAAGACAGCCTATAAAATTTTTGTGATTGAAGCAGCATAAGTGTGCCAAGAAAAATTTTAAATTTAGGTACATTCGATTATTGAATACAAAAACAAAAGCGTTTAAACAGCAATAGCAGTGTTTCGTTTGCCCGTGAAAAAAAGACCTATCCTCGCTTAGATAATGCTCAGGAGCCCCATCTAGCGGCTGTGGTTAAACAACTAGCTACAGCACAGGGTGTACCGAAAAGCGGAGACACAACCCTCTGTTGTATTTACGTGTATAACATATAGCTGAATGAGTTGTGATAAATAGTGGACGCGCATAGAATACATAGAATTAGTGCAGAGGGTGAAACATAGACACATATTTCAGTTACATCTGAGTATAATGCGTATTGAAATTTAGTAGTACTAATTTTATGCGTAGCAATTTCAGAGGTGTATTTAAAGTTTGTCGCTTAGCAGTCCATAAAAAGTTTAAGCGTAAACGTATATAGATGAGATAAAAAACACAGCTAATATATTGGCACTCTGATGTTTGGGAATAGGGCGAATTAATGGTGACTTATAACCATAAAGCCATAACCAGATAAAACAGCTGATCACACCTACCTATGGAAATCAATGTAATCGAGTTAGCGTTATGGTATGGCACCATTAATCGATTACATTGATTTCCATAAGGTAGGTTCGATCAGCTGTTTTATCTGGTTATGGCTTATAACCATAAAGCCATAACCAGATAAAACAGCTGATCACACCTACCTATGGAAATCAATGTAATCGAGTTAGCGTTATGGTATGGCACCATTAATCGATTACATTGATTTCCATAAGGTAGGTTCGATCAGCTGTTTTATCTGGTTATGGCTTTATGGTTCGAGTTAGCGTTATGGTATGGCACCATTAATCAATTACATTGATTTCCATAAGGTAGGTTCGATCAGCTGTTTTATCTGGTTATGGCTTTATGGTTATAAGTCACCATTAGCTATCATCCGGTGGCAAAATCCTGAGCCAGATAAATAATTTTTCATGTAAATGCAACAACAACGATTTGAGCCAGATAAATCCAGATAGAAGTCTGGTTCAATTTGTGAGCCAGATAATTTGTTAATTACTTCTTTTTAGTTTGGCAACGCGGCCTTTAATATACCTACTTTTTCAAAAATATGTGTCGCTGCTTAAGCTGGAGACATTGGTGCTTTATCGGTAACCGTATCGGTAACCTTATAACAGCTGATTCGACCAACCTTATGAGAATCAATGCAATCGATTATTGGTGCCGCTAAGGTCGTAATCGTATCGTAGACAACCAATTGGTTTTTGGTTTACCGTCGTAACGATAAACAGCTGATTACGTTAGGGATACGACTACAGCGATACGACGTACGGCACCAATGACTCCCGCTTAAAGCTGGAGACATTGATGCTTTATCGGTAACCGTATCGGTAACCTTATAACAGCTGATTCGACCAACCTTATGAGAATCAATGCAATCGATTATTGGTGCCGCTAAGGTCGTAACCGTATCGTAGCCAACCAATTGGATTTTGGTTTACCGTCGTAACGATAAACAGCTGATTACGTTAGGGATACGGATACAGCGATACGACATACGGCACCAATGACTTCGGCTTTAGCCTTTCGCCGTATGAGTTAAATGAAAAACAGCGGCGACATCTGCCTATCACATTTCACGTGTGCGAAAATTTCATGACATCTGCTTCTCAAGTCTCTCAATGATCCAGAGCATTCCCGTGAGAATTGAGCGTGAGCCGGAGCTGTAAAACTAACTGAAAGACGGCAATTAATTCGCCCTAATGTACCTAGCCTTTTCTAGCATATACGGATTTAACACACCTTGTTTGCAGTAATTAATTGGCGTTGCCACTCCAACCACAAAAATTCCATTTTTTTATCAACAACAGTTGGCAATATAAAATAATCAGCTGTTTTGCAACAAATTTTTCACGAACCCCTAAAGTAAGGTCGTAGTGCAGTTTACGGCATAGATTAGATTGATACGAATCTTTTGCTTACGCGCCAGCTGAAGCGGGTGCCAGAAAAAAAATGTGCCAGCCAAAACGGAAAACGTGCCAACAATTTTGGTAAACTTTAGTTTGACCTACAACTGTAGAATAGCGTTCAAAAATTATGGGAGAAGGATAAAAATGCTTGTTTTAGTGTATGTATTATTAGTTCGAAGGCGGAGGGTAAAAATTATTTCCCATTCAAAAGTTATCACTAAAAATAGGTTTTGTAAATATGAACTCCGGTGCAACCAGTCCATTTTGATCACAGAACCTGGAACGCCAGACATGTAGGATAAGCCCTATCCATTAAATAATGTTTACTATTATATCATAGGTCCGATTTACTCAAATTTCAAAAGAATATATGGTTTTCACTGCGAGTTAAATGCGTTACAACATTTGACTAATTAATTTAATCGAAATGTAAATTTTACTTACATTTGTTTATATTTAACTCTAAACAGTCGTATTATTGTAAAATAACTTTAAGGAAATAAATATTTTACGACTATCATTTTATTAAATGATTGAAACTATAATCGCCGAAATGTAAGTCAAAAATCCCCATTTTCAGATCTACTAATTTTTGTTTGGAGTGGCATCATTGATAAATGTTATAAAAAATGTGCATTTTGACAGCGCTCTCTCGAAACAAAGAGTTGCAAATCCATTCATCTATGGTTTACGGCATAGATGAATGGATTTGCAACTCTTTGTTTCGAGAGAGCGCTGTCAAAATGCACATTTTTTATAATATTTGTCAGTGATGCCACTCCAAACAAAAATTAATAGATCTGATTATGGGGATTTTTGACATACATTTCGGCGATTATAGTTTCAATCATTTAAAAAAATGATAGTCTAAAATATTCATTTCTTTAAACCCATTTTACAATAATACTACTAGTTGGAGTCAAATACAAACAAATCTAAGTAAAATTTACATTTTGATTAAAGTAATTAGTCAAATATTGTAACGCATTTAACTCACAGTGAAAACCATATATTCTTTTGAAATTTCAGTAAATCCGACCTATGATATAATAGTTAACACCATTCAATGGTAGGGCCTATCCTACATGTCTGACGTTCCATGTTCTGTGATCAAAATGGACTGGTTGCATCGGGACTTCATATTTACAAAACCTGTTTTAGCGATAACTTTTGATCGGGAAATAATATTTACCTTCCGCCTTCGAACTAATAATATTTACACTAAAACAAGTATTTTTATCCTTTTTCCCATAATTTTTGAACGCTATTCTACAGTTGTAGGTCAAACTAAAGTATACCACAATTTTTGGCACGTTTTTCGTTTTGGCTGGCACATTTTTTGTTCTGGCACCCGCTTCAGCTGGCGCGAGGGATTTATCTGTGATTGTTGCCAGCATCAACTAGAAGATAAATCCCTCGTGAGAGCGAAAATATGAGAGCGTAAACAAAAGATTCGTATCAATCTAATCTATGGTTTACGGTACCCACCCAAAGTTGGGCAAGATCATTGTTTACTATATAGTTTGGCAGCTTAAGTAGAGGTTATGTTGCGAATAGAGTGGAAGGCAGTGGACTAGGCAGTCGAATGTCATATAATGAAGGAATGGTGTTCGGAGATTTTTCAAAGTTAAAAAAAAAAATGATAAAAGCTTTAATATAAATAAAACTATTGTTTTAATAACAACAAAAACGCCATATATATTCTGTATACATACATTTGTAAGGATTATCTCACTTTAAAATTTGAATTAAATAATCTACAGTTTTGTTTTGAAACTGAGTCGAGAACTGTGCGTGTGAATGTGCGAATTTTCACCGATCAGCTGTTAGTTGCGCTACTTGGTAAAATTTACAATGGGCAAGATTTTCGAGTGAGGTATCAAAAGACGCGTATTAATCTCGAGAACAATAATCCGAAGGCGGAAAAGAAAAGTTTTGGTAGTACTGCAGTTTACCGTACCCACCCTAAAGTTGGGCCAAGATTTTCGAGTGAGGTATCAAAAGACGCGTATTAATCTCGAGATCAATAACCCAAAGCGGAAAAGAAAAATTTGATCTCTGTCCGGAGATATTTGCAGTTGAAGTTGGCGATTTTCATGTGGTTGTTGTTGTGTTTGTACCCACAAAAAAAAATTGTGTATCACCGTGGCGGTAGCCACGGTTATACCACACACCCGGACTTGGCATGGCGTAGCCCAGGGTTTTTTTTAATAAGCGCGGCCGAAGGCCGCCAACGCAGAAAGGTGTTCTGTGCAAAAATACTATGGATCCGACCCCCGGTTTCGGAGGTACCCGCGGGTCTTTTTTCGGGTTTTCGTTAATATCTTTTGAACGGGTAAAAAAAGTTAACTTCCGCTTTCGGATTCTTGATCTAGACGTGAATACGCGTCTTTTGATACCTCACTCCAAAATTTTGGCCAAAATTTCGATGGGTACCGTAAACTGCACTATTACCTAAAGTAATTTTCAAATATTTAATTAATTAGTATTAGCAATTAAGTAAAATGTTTATTGTGGCCATAACCGGAGGAATCGCAACAGGCAAGAGTACGGTGAGTCAGGTATTTCTTGATAATGGCATTCCAGTCGTCGACGCTGATAAAATAGCTCGGGAGAGTAAGTACATAAAAAAAATGTATTATAAAAGAAAATAAATAATATAAACCCACAGTTGTACAACCTGGAACAACATGCTGGCATAAGATACGACAAGTATTTGGCGATGAAATCCTTTTACCAACTAAAGAGATCAATCGTGAAGCTTTGGGTACGGCCATTTTTAGCGATAAACAACTTCGCGGCAAATTAAATCAAATTACACATCCGGTTATTCACCGCAAAATTTTTTTACAAGTTTGTAAGCATTTTATGAGTGGGCGTTCCTGGATTGTGCTAGATTTACCATTGCTCTTCGAAACCGAAATTCTAATGGAATTTATATATAAAATAATAACAGTAGCTTGGTAAGCTTAAATATCTACCTTTATAATTTTGAAAGTTGAAATTAATTAATTAAATAAAAATTTTTTTAGCGACTCTGAGACACAATTAACTCGTCTTATGCAACGTAATGAATATTCAACAGAAGATGCTAAAAAGCGTATTGAGGCACAAATGCCACTAGATAAGAAATGCGAACAATCTCACTTCGTTATAGATAATTCTGGTAGCATTGAAGCAACAAAGGAAGCAGCTTTACGTATTGTTCAACTGATGAATGACTCCAAACATCATTGGCGTAATCGTGTTACACTTTTGGGTATACTTTTAGGTTTGGGACTAGTAATATACTATTTGAATCGAATTTTCAATATTATTCCTAATTCTGTCACGTTAACAGAATAAATATTTTATTATACTTATCTAATTATGCAAGTGTAAAATTTGCGATTATAAAAGTTTTGCCATATTTACATCCAAATATATCAACCAAATAGCGAGCAAAAACATAATACGCAAAAACATAACCCCAGCGGGATAGCGGGTCAGAATATTCCCGCGGTAGGTATGCCTGTCGTAAGAGGCGACTAAAATACCAGATTCAAAGGGCTGTGTAGCGCAACCCTTCAGGTTGCCAGCGCAATATATAGCTTCTCCAAACCCAATTGTCATCCTCACCTATCCGCGGCGAATCCTGTTTGACTAACAGACGAGGCTCTGACGACCCCAAGCTCCTCATGGAACTTGGGGGTGGGGAGGGAAGGGATGGCCTGAAGGTTTAATGTGGCCACATAAATTGTTCCCGAGATGGTCGGGCTAGCGCCTAATGGTGCTGTGGTACCGGAGCGTATCGGATCTGTATCCGGCAAAGGACCATTACATCGATAGCACTCCCCAAAGCCTTCGGGGATCAACCTTATCTCTACAACAACAACATAATACGCATGTTTATCAATAATTTTTAAGGTAGTTTAAATTGTAGCTCGTAGCGCTAAGATTGTAACATATCGTCCCGTTTTTTTTTTTCTACACTTCAGAAATTGTCGCCTATCGCCTAGTCCTTTCCATATGTTATGAGTGTTATCACATACTCGTAAAAAACCGATTTACTCAAAAAGTGTAGTGATGTGGTTAACGAATATACGGTACGATATATTCCTCACTCCGGCAAAGAAAAATATTAATTCTTATTTTAATAACAAAATTTACACATGAAATATTGTTATTTCACTCCAAAATGCTACAATTATCCATATAATTAAAAAAAAAAGTTTTAACATCTTTCGTCTAAAAATCTTCCTTCGAGTTTTTATATTAACGAGGGGTTCGGCTAGCTAAATGACTACACAATAATTCGTGTTAGACTATGTGAATGATGGTTCATTTAGTTCTATTTGCTGAAAAAATTTGTTAAGTAACATTAATAAAACCTCGACTTAAAGTGAAAAATCAGTGATAGTGCAAAAGATACTGAATCGATAAGTTGAAACAGCAATATAGATAATATCGGGGCGCAAACAAAGTGAATCAACTGCATGTCGAGTTCACTTCCTATGCCTTCAATGAAAATTTCTAATTGATTTTCATCTTCCTTGTAGCGCTGTGTAATCACATATAATAATATAACAAATTTTACTTTATATAAACATATTTTACGGAAATAGAGCATTTTTAGTATAAAAAAAGTCATCTCCTTTCTTCTTTAATTGTTCTATTCACAAGGAAGTGTTCAAAAGTACATAAAGAAAAATCGTGTACGATATTAAACTAAAGTCATTCCATATATTTAAAATAGTTCTGTGAAAGTTTGTAACATAAAATTTTCTCACAAAACTCCCACACACACCTCCACATACATATTTTCCATACATAAATACATATATAAAAAATTTTAATTCCCAAAAGCCAAAATAAACGTAAAGAAAGTTTTTTAAAAGGTTACAGAAATAGACATTAATACTATATCCCCACTTAGAGCTTTAACTGTTAAGATTTACTAGATCTCATATTTGAACTTAAACTGTATCCACCAAGATTTATTATAGCGAATTTAGTTTCACAGTTTTTTTATTTTCATTTTTTGTAAGCATTACTGGTGTAAAGATTGTGAAATTTTTTGGAAATAAAGTTTGTTAAGAGATTTAATTTTGTATGATAAAACTTGCAGATTTAAGGTTAAGTCTTTTCAGAGGAATAAATCTCGAATAAAACCCTAAGTGGAGATCTGTTAGCAGTTAAAAAAACGCTCAGATATTGTTGCTAACTTAACATTTTTTACAGAATTTGTGAGGTAGGCAAAAAGTGCTGATTTTTCGTTTACAAAACGTTTGAATTTAAATAAAATATTCCAAACGAAGCGTTATTTATAACCTTTAAATGTAAACTTAAAGAAAGCATTTTTAAATGTTGTTTTGAGGAAAAGCTTCTTATAGCATTGGTGAAATTCTACAATTTCCCAGAAATTCTTCAGAATTACAGCAGTTGTTGTTGTTGTTGTTGTAGCAATGCTCGCCCCACCTAATAGCCGCGACCGATCACAAATTGTCATCAATATCCTCTAACGGGAGTCCAAGGAAACTTGCCGTTTCAACAGGGTTGGACCATAAGGAAAGGTCATTGCTACAACAACAACATAAGGAAAGGGGTTTTAGAGGCGTTGGTTCCACATTACAATTAAAGAGATGGTTGGTGTCATGTGGGGACACATTGCAAGCGGGGCATACATTTTGTATGTCGGGGTTGATTCTGGATAGGTAAGAGTTTAACCTGTTACAGTATCCAGAACGAAGTTGAGCAAGAGTGACACGCGTTTCCCTGGGGAGTATGCGTTCCTCTTCCGCGAGTTCTGGATATTTTTCTTCAAGTACTGGATTCACCGTGCAATTCCCGACATAATGGTCCGACGCCTGTCTATGGAGTTCACCAAGGACCTGCTTGTGTTTTTTCGCTTCATACGGCTGGGTTCTCAGGTGCCGTATATCCTCAAAATGCTTACGGAGATGACTCCTTAGGCCCCTAGGCGGTGCTGGTTCGTCCATCAGATGTCTGTTGGGATGCCCAGGTTTCTGGGTATTCAACAGAAACTGTTTGGTCAGCATCTCATTTCTCTCCCTGATGGGGAGTATTCTCGCCTCATTATGCAGATGGTGTTCTGGGGACATAAGAAGACAGCCCGTGGCGATTCTGAGAGCAGTATTTTGGCAGGCCTGTAGTTTCTTCCAGTGGGTAGTTTTTAGGCTTGGCGACCATATGGGTGACGCGTAGCACGTAATCGGCTGGCTAATTGCTTTGTATGTGGTCATGAGCGTTTCTTTATCTTTTCCCCAGGTACTGCCAGCAAGGGATTTGAGGATTTTATTACGGCTCTGAATTCTCGGAACAATTGCGGTTGCGTGCGCACCAAAATGTAGATCCTGATCAAACGTCACACCCAAGATTTTGGGGTGTAGGACAGTCGGTAGCGTAGTGCCATCGACGTGGATGTTCAATATGGTTGTTGTTGTTGTAGCAATGCTCGCCCCACCTAATAGCCGCGACCGATCACGAATTGTCATCAATATCCTCTAACGGGAGTCCAAGGAAACTTGCCGTTTCAACAGGGGTGGACCATAAGGAAAGGGGTTTTAGAGGCGTTGGTTCCACATTACAATTAAAGAGATGGTTGGTGTCATGTGGGGACACATTGCAAGCGGGGCATACATTTTGTATGTCGGGGTTGATTCTGGATAGGTAAGAGTTTAACCTGTTACAGTATCCAGAACGAAGTTGAGCAAGAGTGACACGCGTTTCCCTGGGGAGTATGCGTTCCTCTTCCGCGAGTTCTGGATATTTTTCTTCAAGTACTGGATTCACCGGGCAATTCCCGACATAAAGGTCCGACGCCTGTCTATGGAGTTCACCAAGGACCTGCTTGTGTTTTTTCGCTTCATACGGCTGGGTTCTCAGGTGCCGTATTTCCTCAAAATGCTTACGGAGATGACTCCTTAGGCCCCTAGGCGGTGCTGGTTCGTCAATCAGATGTCTGTTGGGATGCCAAGGTTTCTGGGTATTCAACAGAAACTGTTTGGTCAGCATCTCATTTCTCTCCCTGATGGGGAGTATTCTCGCCTCATTATGCAGATGGTGTTCTGGGGACATAAGAAAACAGCCCGTGGCGATTCTGAGAGCAGTATTTTGGCAGGCCTGTAGTTTCTTCCAGTGGGTAGTTTTAGGCTTGGCGACCATATGGGTGACGCGTAGCACGTAATCGGCTGGCTAATTGCTTTGTATGTGGTCATGAGCGTTTCTTTATCTTTTCCCCAGGTACTGCCAGCAAGGGATTTGAGGATTTTATTACGGCTCTGAATTCTCGGAACAATTGCGGTTGCGTGCGCACCAAAATGTAGATCCTGATCAAACGTCACACCCAAGATTTTGGGGTGTAGGACAGTCGGTAGCGTAGTGCCATCGACGTGGATGTTAATATGGTCGACATTTGGGGCGTCCATGTTGTAAATAAGGTCGCGGAAGATTTAGTCGGTGACAATGCCAGGTTTCGCGAGGCGAAAAAACTGGAGAGATCAGGGAGATAGCCGTTTATTTTAGTGCATAGCTCATCGATCTCTGGGCCTGGGCCTGTGGCCATTATTGTGCAGTAATCGGCGTAGGAAACGATTGTGACTCCTTCCGGTGGTGAAGGTAGCTTAGATATGTAGAAATTAAACAAAAGTGGGGATAGGACACCACCCTGTTTAATTCTCCTTGGTTTTGATGTTTCGTTTCTGAATTGCACCGATGCCTGCCGACCACCCAGATAATTTGCGGTCCACCTTTTAAGACATGGGGGAAGGGTAGACCCTCCAGGTCATGCAGTAACGAGCCATGGTTGACCGTATCAAAGGCTTTTGATAGGTCTAGCGCTACGAGTACTGTTCTATGGTGGGGGTATTGATACAAACCGCAATTTATCTGGGTGCTAATGACATTTAGCGCGGAGGTAGTGCTATGGAGTTTTCTGAAGCCATGCTGACGAGGGGCTAGCTGCAAATGTGCTTGGAAATAAGGGAGCAAAATGGCTTCAAGCGTCTTTGCCACTGGCGATAGGAGAGATATCGGACGATATGACTCACCTATGTTAGCTGGTTTCCCAGGCTTTAGTAGCGGGACCACCTTAGCCATTTTCCATTTCTCGGGTATGACAAAGGTGGAAAGAGACAGGTTGAAGACATGCGCTAAATATTTAAAACCCTCTTTCCCTAGGTTTTTAAGCATCGGCATGGCTATGCCGTCTGGGCCCACTGCTTTGGATGGTTTAGCGCGACCAATGGCGTCCTCAACCTCTCTAGCGGTGATGGTGACTGGTGACGCGCTGAATTTGTGTTTATGTGCGTGTCTATTGGCTCTCCGTCTATCTTTGTCAACCGTAGGATGCATTATATATTGTCGGCAGAAAGCGCTCGCGCATTTTTTCGCATCCGACAGCACCTTATGTTGTTGTTGTTGTTGTAGCGATTAGGTTACTCCCCGAAGGCTTTGGGGAGTGTTATCGATGTGATGGTCCTTTGTCGGATACATACCCGATACGCTCCGGTAACTCAGCACCATTAAGGTGCTGGCCCGACCATCTCGGGAACGATTTATATGGCCACATTGAACCTTCAGGCCATCCCTCCCTCCCCACCCCCAAGTTCCATGAGGAGCTTGGGGTCGCCAGAGCCTCGTCTGTTAGTGAAACGGGATTCGCCGCTCGAAGGTGAGGTTGACAATTGGGTTGGAGAAGCTATATATTGCGCTACACAACCCCTTGAATCAGCACCTTATCGCCAAAGGCGATGGAAACTTTGTCGGATTCGATAGGGACTTTACGGTGGACCAAAGTTTACCTACACCGGTAGAGAGGTTACAACCTCTTAGGTGCTCTTCCCATTTCGCCCGCTTGTGTTCGTCCACAAGCAATCTGATGCGTTGGTTTATATCCCTTATTTGGGGGTCGCCTGGATCAAGCTGTCTTATAAGGTCGCGTTCCCTCGCTAAGCTCGCGGCCTCCGCCGGGAAGTGGGCCGGATTTCGGGAATTCTCCCGGCGGGAATGAAATGTGCCGAGGCGGATTCAATGAACTTACGGAAGGCACGCTCCCCTTGGCGGGCATCAGTCGGGATAGGGAGGGCAGCAAAGCTGCTGTCTGTTGCAGATTTATATTCTTCCCACTTTCCTTTTTTGAAGTTTATGAAAGTGCGTTTTTCGGTGACGATGAAGTCGGCGGTACGCTCGAACGAAATAAGTATGGGCAGGTGGTCGGATACCAATGTTACCATCGGCTGCCAGTTGACGCAGTTTACGAGTTCTGCGCTCACGATTTAGATATCTGGCGAGCTATGACAGCTTCCTACCATACGTGTGGGGGCGTCTCCGTTTATTGTGCAGAACGTCGTTTCTTCTATTTGATCCGCCAACATCTCACCCCTACCGTCCGCCCGCAAGTTTGAATGCCATAGGTCGTGATGGGCATTGAAATCGCCTAAGATAATGCAATTGTTGCCAGTGAGTAAGGCCTCGATATTAGGGCGGTATCCACTGGGGCAACAGGTGACAGGAGGGATGTAGATGTTGATGATTTCTAGATTTGCATCGCCCTGACCGAACAGATAGGCCTTGACGTTCTAAGACATTGTCCCTGCGGTCGATGCCAGGATCAAATATATAATATTGCACAGAGTGGTGTATAATAAACGCGAGGCCGCCTCCATTTCCACTCTCGCGGTCTTTCCTGTGGACATTTATACCCAGAGCAGGTCTGCAATGCAGATCTTGCTGAGAGTTTAGTCTCTTGAATCGCAGCAATGCGGATGTTGTGCCGCTTCATGAAATCGACTATCTCGGTAATCTTCCCAGTTAGTCCATTACAGTTTAACTGCAGAATTCTGAAGTGCATGAGGGGTGACGCCGCCACTCTAGGGGTAAGTGACGGGTGACTACGCCTAGGTTGTGGAAGGCCAGGACGCAATTGCTGGTAAGGCCTTGGGACTGGGCGCCCTTGGGCAAGCATTGGGGTACCCGCATGATTTGGGTTTGCGACCTGGCAACATGGCGCGATGAAACCCGTCGAGGGGTTGCCGTCGCGGAGACCAGAACATCTAGGAAAGTGGCACCACCCAAGGCAGGAGCTGCATTGAGCGGATGTCGCAAACCTATATATTCTGTGCTGGCAGACGGTGCACACGGAGGTAGGGATTAAGAGTATGTTTCCCTGACCTGCAAGATTGCTGCCAGAAAAGAGGGGGGGAGAAGAAGACGGGGGCAGGGGCTGATGCTCAGCATTGCTACCAGCTCTACTACGAAGGTAGTAGTTATGAGTGGTTACAGCTGTTTGAGTTGTTGGCGCCGTGGGACGCGAGCAGCAGCGGGTACTTGTTGTGGCTTGCTGAGCAGCGAGGCTGCTGGAAGGTAGTGGGGGGGGGGGGGGGGGGGCGCTTAGGCGTAGACTACGGGACGCCCTTGGGCGTGAGCAGCAAGGAGCCACAAACGATTTATAAAAGTTACGTGGACGTCGGGTTTTGGGATCAAGCCCAGAACAACCTGTCCGATGCAACCATCCCTTGCACGAGACACACTGAACAGAGTATGACCGTCCTAAAAAGATTCTTTTCTGGCAAATGCAGCAAAACCATTTCTCAGGACCGGGGTCAGGAGACGGACCCGGATTGGGTTCGATACCTTCCCGGAGTAAGAGAATATGTAGCAGTCCTGCTGCAAGGAGCTGCTGGGAGGATGGCAATTTGTGGGAGGGACGAAACAAATTAAATGGGGTCACACTGAAATGACAGTCCTTGGTCGGGAAAAATCCCGAGTCGCTCCGGTACATAGAACCGACTGCCTTGGACTGTTCAATATGGTCGACATTTGGGGCGTCCATGTTGTAAATAAAGTCGCGGAAGATTTAGTCGGTGACAATGCCAGGTTTCGCGAGGCGAAAAACTGGAGAGATCAGGGAGATAGCCGTTTATTTTATTGCATAGCTCATCGATCTCTGGGCCTGGGCCTGTGGCCATTATTGTGCAGTCATCGGCGTAGGAAACGATTGTGACTCCTTCCGGTGGTGAAGGTAGCTTAGATATTTAGAAATTAAACAAAAGTGGGGATAGGACACCACCCTGTGGCACCCCTTGTTTAATTCTCCTTGGTTTTGATGTTTAATTTCTGAATTGCACCGATGCCTGCCGACCACCCAGATAATTTGCGGTCCGCCTTTTAAGACATGGGGGAAGGGTAGACCCTTCCAGGTCTTGCAGTAACGAGCCATGGTTGACCGTATCAAAGGCTTTTGATAGGTCTAGCGCTACGAGTACTGTTCTATGGTGGGGGTATTGATTCAAACCGCAATTTATCTGGGTGCTAATGACATTTAGCGCGGAGGTAGTGCTATGGAGTTTTCTGAAGCCATGCTGATGGGGGGCTAGCTGCAAATGTGCTTGGAAATAAGGGAGCAAAATGGCTTCAAGCGTCTTTGCCACTGGCGATAGGAGAGATATCGGACGATATGACTCACCTACGTTAGCTGGTTTCCCAGGCTTTAGTAGCGGGACCACCTTGGCCATTTTCCATTTCTCGGGTATGACAAAGGTGGAAAGAGACAGGTTGAAGACATGCGCTAAATATTTGAAACCCTCTTTCCCTAGGTTTTTAAGCATCGTCTTGGCTATGCCGTCTGGGCCCACTGCTTTGAATGGTTTAGTGCGACCAATGGCGTCCTCAACCTCTCTAGCGATGATGGTGATTGGTGACGCACTGAATTTGTGTTTATGTGCGTGTCTATTGGCTCTCCGTCTATCTTTGTCGACCGCAGGATGCATTATATATTGTCGGCAGAAAGCGCTCGCGCATTTTTTCGCATCCGACAGCACCTTATCGCCAAAGGCGATGGAAACTTTGTCTTTGTGCTTAGTCGGATTCGATAGGGACTTTACGGTGGACAAAAGTTTACCTACACCGGTAGAGAGGTTACAACCTCTTAGGTGCTCTTCCCATTTCGCCCGCTTGTGTTCGTCCACAAGCAATCTGATGCGTTGGTTTATATCCCTTATTTGGGGGTCGCCTGGATCAAGCTGTCTTATAAGGTCGCGTTCCCTCGCTAAGCTCGCGGCCTCCGCCGGGAAGTGGGCGGATTTCGGGAATTCTCCCGGCGGGAATGAAATGTGCCGAGGGGGATTCAATGACCTTACGGAAGGCACGCTCCCCTTGGCGGGCATCAGTCGGGATAGGGAGGGCAGCAAAGCTGCTGTCTGTTGCAGATTTATATTCTTCCCACTTTCCTTTTTTGAAGTTTATGAAAGTGCGTTTTTCGGTGACGATGAAGTCGGCGGTACGCTCGAACGAAATAAGTATGGGCAGGTGGTCGGATGCCAATGTTACCATCGGCTGCCAGTTGACGCAGTTTACGAGTTCTGCGCTCACGATTGAGATATCTGGCGAGCTATGACAGCTTCCTACCATACGTGTGGGGGCGTCTCCGTTTATTGTGCAGAACGTCGTTTCTTCTATTTGATCCGCCAACATCTCACCCCTACTGTCCGCCCGCAAGTTTGAATGCCATAGGTGATGGGCATTGAAATCGCCTAAGATAATGCGATTGTTGCCAGTGAGTAAGGCCTCGATATTAGGGCGGTATCCACTGGGGCAACAGGTGACAGGAGGGATGTAGATGGTGATGATTTCTAGATTTGCATCGCCTGACCGGACAGATAGGCCTTGACGTTCTAAGACATTGTCCCTGCGGTCGATGCCAGGATCAAATATATAATATTGCACAGAGTGGTGTATAATAAACGCGAGGCCGCCTCCATTTCCGCCCTCGCGGTCTTTCCTGTGGACATTATACCCAGAGCAGGTCTGCAATGCAGATCTTGCTGTGAGTTTAGTCTCTTGAATCGCAGCAATGCGGATGTTGTGCCGCTTCATGAAATCGACTATCTTCGTAATCTTCCCAGTTAGTCTATTACAGTTTAACTGCAGAATTCTGAAGTGCATGAGGGGTGACGCCACCACTCTAGGGGTAAGTGACGGGTGACTACGCCTAGGTTGTGGAAGGCCAGGACGCAATTGCTGTTGTGGCCTTGGGACTGGGCGCCCTTGGGCAAGCATTGGGGTACCCGGATGATTTGGGTTTGCGACCTGGCAGCATGGCGCGATGAAACCCGTCGAGGGGTTGCCGTCGCGGAGACCAGAACATCTAGGAAAGTGGCACCACCCAAGGCAGGAGCTGCATTGAGCGGATGTCGCAAACCTATATGCAGACGGTGCAAACGGAGGTAGGGACTAAGAGTCTGTTTCCCTGACCTGCACGACTGCTGCCAGAAAAGAGGGGGGGAGAAGAAGACGGGGGCAGGGGCTGATGCTCAGCATTGCTACCAGCTCTACTACGAAGGTAGTAGTTATGAGTGGCATCAGCTGTGTGAGTTGTTGGCGCCGTGGGGCGCGAGCAGCAGCGGGTACTTGTTGTGGCTTGCTGAGCAGCGAGGCTGCTGGAAGGTAGTGGGGGGCGCTTAGGCGTAAACTACGGGACGCCCTTGGGCGTGAGCAGCAAGGAGCCACAAAAGATTTATAAAAGTTACGTGGACGTCGGGTTTTGGGATCAAGCCCAGAACAACCTGTCCGATGCAACCATCCCTTGCACGAGACACACTGAACAGAGTATGACCGTCCTAAAAAGATTCTTTTCTGGCAAATGCAGCAAAACCATTTCTCAGGACCGGGGTCAGGAGACGGACCCGGATTGGGTTCGATACCTTCCCGGAGTAAGAGAATATGTAGCAGTCCTGGTGCAAGGAGCTGCTGGGAGGATGACAATTTGTGGGAGGGACGAAACAAATTAAATGGGGTCACATTGAAATGACAGTCCTAGGTCGGGAAAAATCCCGAGTCGCTCCGGTACATAGAACCGACTGCCTTGGGAAGTGAATTACAGCAGTTCTCCACATATTGTATGTTTGACAAAATCTAAATGTATATAGAAATATATACTTTTTAATGGAAAATAAGAATCACTTCAATACAATAACCTTTATAAGAGATTTCTTTAAAATTTTTTTATAACCGTCTCAAATATAAACCAAAATTTATGTCATATTTCTGGAATTGGTATTGCCGTTTCCAGGATTGAGACTAGAAAAATCGTTTATTTGATTTGTAAGAACAATGTTATATTAACAGCCGAGCGACCCCGAACTTCTGATGCATCTACGGGCTGGGATATTTTATGCGAAATTTAAAACAAATAAAAATAAATTGTGATAAAACTGCATATGATACACCGCATGGGGACTTTGCATGTTTAACACCTACATACCATATTTTCACTTTGCGCAAAGTCTTGGAAAATACGCTCGAAAAAAGAACAGACACACATCACCTCTTCGAATTGGGAAGGACCTCTCCGAACTGTTCGAAACTAAACGAGGTTTCAGATAGGGTAAAAGCGTATGCTAACGACATTGAAGAAAGAAGCGGAAAAGATGGGTTTAATGATGAATGAGGAAGCGCCTTGGCAACCACGCTGGGAGTGTTCGAGAGAGAAGTCCTTCGAAAGATTACGGGACCTCTACGCTCTGGTGACGGCGTGTACCGAAGAAGATTTAATGATGAGCTGAACGAGCTTGAGACATCAACATAGTCCAATAAATTAAAACGCAACGGCTGTGGTGGCTAGTAGAGATATACGCCGCCGATTTTAGGTGTTTCTCGCACGCCGCCGCCGAATGTCAAAAATATCGGCGCGGCGGCGGAGTTCGGCGCGGTACTATATTTTCTACTCATTTATGGCTGTCTAGGCCCTTTATTGTACATATCGAAAATTGGTCCGATATGGTCGAAAGGGGTATCACCGGATGCGCATCACTGCCAGTTATAATAATCCAATTGCGAAATTTATGCCCCTATTACGGTATACAACTCAACTTAGTTGGGTTGTAATTAAAACAACTCAACCTTCAGACAACTCAACTCCTGTTTGGTATTACGAATTACAACTTATTTCAGTTGAACTTGAATTGGTGCTGCCAACCTAAGAAAGTGTTGATTCGACAGATAAATGAACAGCTGATCAATTTGTAGCGAAAATTTAAGTATTTGCAAACGTAATTTTGTTATTACGAGATATTATATGATATGAAATCTATTTTATAATGGCGAAATTGTTGGTGATTAACATGTCGCGAAAGCGGAAAACATTCGCGTGATCATTCCAAGTCCTTGGAACTACCAAGCACCAAGTAAGAAAATGTTTAAGTGACATATGATGAGCTTCAAATGAAGTTATTTAGCAGATTCGAAAGGAAGCATTTTACTCATTACTAAACAAAATTAAGGACCAATTCCACAAACGCTTTCGAGGGAAGGCTGAACCCCTATTTTAAAATTATGCGCCACATTCAGATTCCTTGCTGATGGCAGCTATCAAAAGTGCTGTGGAAATGATTTTGGTGTTGGAATGGTTTTAGATATTATTGAGAAGCATATTTCAGCGAAGTGGATTAAAACCCAAACCGCAAGAATTGTATTTTACTCTAAAACAGGATGCCCAGGAGTAGTGATTACTAACAATGGAACTCACGTTCGCATAATTTCACCTATTTTGGCTGAATCCGAACTGCGGCCAGCCTCGTCCAACTTCGGAATATCGCTCCATAAAGTCAAAAAGTTATTCAATGTAATCCTTCGTTTAAACGTTGTTTTTTTCTATAAATGACCACAAAATTGTTGATTATTGTTTGATTAAAAAATGTTTAACTACCGGCTTTAAATTTTTTTTTTTTTTTTTTTTTTGTAACGTGTTATGAGCCCGTGCACCATCTAACTCTCATCAAAGGTGGATCAAAAGACGCGTTGCGATCTCCGTTTTGGTAAAAGTCTAGTTGAGGGGTTGACTGCTAATACTGCTAATATGTTTCTTTTCCGCCTTCGGATTATTCTTCTCGAGGTCAATACGTGTCTTTGGACTCCTCTCTCGTAATTTTTGATAGCGTATTAGCAGTCGATCCCTCAACTAGACTTTTACCTCCGTTTTTAGGATTGGAAAGCGGAAATTTAAAATTTTATTTCTGTCGCAAAATATTTACAAAAACCCACAAAATAGCCCGAGAGTCCGAAATATGAGGCCCGATCCACGGTTTTTTTACACAGAAGATTTTCCTGTGTTGGTGGCCTTTGGCTACGATTTGTAAAAATAACCCTGGGTAGGTCTAACGCCTTTCTGCATTAGTGTGTACAAAAAATCTGGCACAATACATCCACATGAAAATTTGAACCGAAATGATATGATAGAAATTAAATTTTTAATTTTTGCTTTCGTATTCTTAAATCGGAGGTCGAAACGCGTCTTTTGATACCAACTTTGAAAATTTTTGTTAAAAATTAGGTGGTGAACCGTCTTCTAAAACGTTGCATTTTTTTAAAACAACTGCAAAATTGTATGAGACAACTGGTAGTAATCAGTTGTAAGATTTTGACGCGTTTGACAACTACACTAACACAACGTTGTAAACGGTAATGCCACAAAAAGTTGTTAGACGAGACAACTCAACTGACATTTTTTTGACAGGTTGAGTTGTAATCTGTAATACCAAATTGCGAAATTTCAACCCAACCAGAGTTGAGTTGTAAACGGTAATAGGGGCATTAACTGTTGTTGTTGTTGTTATAGCGATAATGACACTCCCCGAAGGCCCTGGGGGAGTGTTATCGATGTTGTTGGTCCTTCGCCGGATACAGATCCGGTACGTTCCGGTAACAAGCACCATATAGGTACTAGAGGTTTACGCGGATCATTTTTTCGGCGGCGGCGGCGTAGGCTCTATTATATACCGGCGGCGGCATACGCCGGTGCTCTTACTTTCAAAAAGTTTAATTTTTCTATTTAAAAAAATAATATTTAGGAAAGATTTTGTTTGTATGTATTTAAGGAAATCAACGTTTTGGCCATTTCGGAAAGATCCGGGGTTTTTGCCTCTAAATCTCGCAGATCGTTCAAAAATTTTCAGGAGTAGCTCCTTGCGGAGGGATATTCCCTCGTTCACTTACTCCAGAGAAGCTTCGAACCTAACCCCGGAATTGGCACTGTTGCGTCTGTTGTAAAGAAATAGAGATACATAAAATGGTCACACTTTTGTTTGTATATCTCGTGCAAAGCGTAGTTTCACCTGGGGTTAACTCTTAATAATCGTCGCGAACACAATTTCTTTAAATTATTTGTGGCTCCTTGGCGGTCATGCACAAATGCGGCTTACGGTTGCTATTAATGGTCTATTAATACTCATGACGCTCGTGGCACTCCCCATCAGGGAGAGAAATGAGATGCTAACCAAACAGTTCCTCTTGAATACCCAGAAATCTGGGCATCCCAACAGACATATGATTGATGAGCCAACACCGCGTAGGGACTTAAGAAGTAATCTCCGTAAGCATTTTGAGGAAATACGGCACCTGAGAACTCAGCCGTATGAAGCAAAAAAACACAAGCAGGTCCTTGGTGAACTCACAAACAGGCGTCGGACCTTTATGCAAGGAATTGCCCCGTGAATCCAGTACTCAAAAAATAGTACCCAAAACTTGCGGAAGAGGAACGCATACTCCCCATGGAAAAGCGAGTCACTCTGGCTCAACTTCGTTCTGGATACTGTAACAGGTTAAACTCTTACATATCCAGAATCAACCCCGACATACAAAATGTATGCCCGCTTGCAATGTGTCCCCACATCACACCAACCATCTCTTTAATTGTGATGTGGAACCAACGCCTCTAACACCCCTTTGATTATGGTCCACCCCTGTTGAAGCAGCAAGTTTCCTTGGACTCCCGTTAGAAGATATTGATGACAATTTGTGATCGGTTGCAGCTATTAGGTGCGGCGAAGCATTGCTACAATAACAATAACAACGCTCTTGGCACAGGGCGCCTCCAGTTTTTTCGGCTGTTTTTAAGAGCTACAATTCCCGATGTGACCATTCGGCCAAGGTTGCCGCCCTCGTCTAAGTGGATGTCATTGCGGAATGGGTGAAAGTCGTATAATCTTCGGCGCATCTACATTAATTAAATTTTACAAGGACCCTGGATAAAATTTTTAAAATGTAGACCAAAGTTTGCAGGCGTTTGTGTTGACAACATTGATTTAAATAGTCTTCGTTAAATTAAAACGATATTTTAGAATGAAATTCGACCGATTTTAAGTTGAAAGATGTTAACTGTTGTTTTCCGGCCTTATGATATAAGAGCTCTTTATGGATGACTGCGTAGCTTCAGAGTAGTTCAACTGTCCATTACATTAGGGTAGTAGCACACACGGTCATTAGTTGGACTGTCTTGGGAAAGCTTTTGCTTCACCACTTTGAGTGTTTTTGCGAAGGACAAAGCCTCAACTGGTAAATATATGTGCTTACGTATTCACATTTGTAAAAGGAGCCGTAACGTGTAGGTGATATATAAACTTAGTTGATAGGCTATAATCAATGTGATTCACTCCAAGGGATTATTTTGGGATAGTGCCGCCAACTTTAAGAAATGTCAAACCGGGAGGCTTTCATGTTGAAGGATGAAGTGTGAAAATCAAAATTAACATTTCAGACGCTATTGTATAGTTTCGCAAATAAACAACAGATGTTTGAATGTAAGCCCAAGTGATTTTTCAAACCCTTCTCATACGTACATATATCCTCAACTTAAGTATGAGGTAAGAATCATTTCAAAGGGGTGTTTATGCCCCTAGAACCTACTAAGGATTTTGCATCACTGATTTCGCTTATTCTTTCAGCCAATCCCAATAAAACTTTTTTAAGAATGGGCACCTTTTTTGGATATTTTGATTTTTTTAACAACGTGAGGACAATTTGAAAACATGTTCGCCGTGGGTCATTTTATTTGAATTCATTATTCATTATTAATTTTTTGAAAAAAAAAATTTAATATGCAAAGTGAGCATATAAATTATTCTATAACTTTTCTTTTAGTGTTTTGTTTTAATAACTTGGTAAATTGGGCGATGCAAAGTCCGTGTTAAGCTGACATCGAAAACACCTGTTTTTTAAATAACTTTTGAGCAGTTAGAAAGAGTTAAATTTCCCAATTAGTTTCTTATAACTGGCAGTGATGCGCATCCGTTGATACCTTTTTCGACCATATCCGACCAATTTTCGACATGAACAATAAGTGGCCTAAACAGTCTTAAACGTTAAAAGCCGCCGCCGCGCCGATATTTTGGACATTCGGCGGCGGCGTGCGAAAAACGACCAAAATCGGCGGCGTATATCTCTAATAGGTACTAGCCCGAACATCTCGGGAACGATTTGGTATGGCCACATGCAACCTTCTAGGCCATCCCACCCTCTCACCCCCTACACCCATGAGGAGCTTGGCTTCGCTAGAGCCTCCGCTGTTAAAGAAACAGGATACGTCACGGGTAGGTGAGGTTGACAGTTGGGTTGGAGAAGCTATATATTGCGCTGGCAACTCCTTGAAAGGGTTGCGCTACACAACCCCTTGAATCAATTTGGTATTTTAGTCGCCTCTTACGACAGGCATACCTACCGCTGGTATATTCTAAGCCCCCTAACCCGCTGGGGGAGCGAAATTCAACTCTTTCTAACCGTTCAAAAGTTTTTTAAAAAACACGGATTTTGCATCACCAAATTCACCAAGTTATTAGAACAAAACACTAAACGAAAAGTTAAATAAAAAATTTAAATGACCCAAGTCGAACATGTTTTTAAATCGTCAAGTTATTAAAAAAGCAAGTTACCCGAAAAAGGTGCCGATTTTTTCAAAAATTCTATATCCCGACTGGCTAAAAGGATAGCGAAACCAGTTATGCTACATCCTTCAGTAGGTACAGGGGTTCAAACACTCCTTTGAAATGATTCTCACCTCATACTTATGACACGTATGAGAAGGGTTTGAAAAATCACTTGGCCTTATATTCAAACATCTGTTGTTTATATGCGAAACTTAAAAATAGCGTGTGAAATTTTAATTTTGATTTTCACCTATCATGTTTCAACACCCAAGTCTCCCGGTTTGACATTTCCTAAAGTTGGCGGCCCTATCCCAACTAATTGTAGCTCTTATAACAGCCGAAAAAACTGGAGGCACCCTTTAGCGCAATCAACAAAAGGCCATCATTGGTTCTAATCGTTAAATCGTACCAAGAGAGTCATGAGTATTAAAATACCATTAATAGCAACCGTAAGTCACCAGCACGGACCCACAAAAGATTAACTAAAATCGTGTCGGCAACGAGTATTAGGAGTTAGCCAGAACATCTCGTTCGGTGAAACTACGCTTTGCACAAGACATACCGACAAAAGTGTGACCATTTTAAGTACTTAAATTTTTTCCGGCAGACCCAGCAGTTATGCTCCCTTACACCGGGGTTAGCTTCGAAGCCTCCCTGGAGTAAGTGAACGAAGGAAAGTCACTCCGCAAGGAGCCACTCCTGAAACTTTTTGAACGATCCGCGAGACTTTGAGGCAAAAACCCCGGATCTTTCCGAATTGGCCAAAACGTTAATTTCCTTAAACACATATAGGCAAAACCTTTCCTAAATATAATTCTTTTAATAGAAAAATTAAGCTTTGTAAAGTAAGAAAGCCGGCGCGCCGACCACGCCGCCGCCGCCGGTATATAATAGTGCCTAGGCCGCCGCCGCCGATAAAGTGATCGGCGTAAACCTCTTGTGGCTAGGATATGTTATGCGAATGAAAGATGACGCTCGGGCTAGGAAAGTATTTTTATCGGAACCCGACGGACTCATGGTCGTCAGATTGCCACGTGCAAGGGATGGTTGCATGGTCTGTTTTAGGAATTTTCCTTCATGCTAAATAGCCGGAGGAATTCCTTACTCCTGGAAATAGACTAAGCCTGTACCTGGAGTATGTAAAAAAGCGAACAGTGCTTTAAAAATCACTGAGGGGTTTGGCTCTACCCACTTTTCCAAAATTTTATGTAGCCAGAAAAATACTTCATGACCATGTGAACCTAACCGCCCTGAAACTTTTGTGAAGATCGGTTGAGTACTTTGGACGCCTATAGAATACACGCACACATATCCATTTTTGTATATGAGATGTTGTTGATAAAGGTTTTAGCAAAGCAAAGAAAATATTCGGTTTTGTTAAGGAATTATCCCATTTTTGAAAATTTTCAATATCAAAAGAGTAGGTATGGCTATAGTCGATTTTGCTCATTCTCAATACCAACTTTTTCTGCGTCGAAACAAACACGTATACCATATTTGGTAAATATATCTTTAATTTTTGTTCGTGTTAACGGACAGGCGGTCGGGTTGACTTGGTTCAATCGAAATATTTTTTGAACACAGGTAATCATGGAAGTCTATATCTATCTCGATACGAACCCACAGTTGTACATCGGTCGGGCTCTTAATAATTAATACATGAGTTCAGAATACAAAATCGCACCCTGTAGTCGAGAAAGTTCTTTAAGTTCACTTGATTATAGTATGCATATGTATATGTATATCTTTCATTGTTAATTGTTTAAACTTTTGACAAATGTATGACTCATTTCATTTTGTAAACAAATTAGTTGCCTACATTTTTTTAGTAAAACAAAAGCAACATACATACTAGTTTTTCTTAAATGTACTCCAACAGACACCCACCACGAAATTTGAACCTTACACAAGGCTTAGATATTTAATTTGGCCAAAAGCCTTATAATAGGCGACCTTAAAGCTCTTAACCGCCTTGACGATTTCGGCTATTGAATAACGAAGCTTGTTATTCATCCATTTTTAGCTATGACTGACGTCAATTTGGATCATCAATCAAGGTGAAGTCATTCCGACCTATTTTCCCCATATCAGGGGGGGGGGGGGGGGGGGGGGGGCTCGTCTACTGGAAAAATTGTATCCCGTCGAATTAGGCCAGACGAGAGGGGAGGAAGAATGGGGGATTCCCCCGGGCCCGGGGTTTCTGAGGGGGCCCGCGATTTAGAGGTATTAACAATTTTTTTTAATTCAGGAGAGTCTTTAGTTGTTCAATTGTGGAATTTTTAAGCCGAATTTCAAATGCAACGAATATCTGCATTTCGTATTAATATTATAATGAAGTGTGAAAAATAAAAATTTATATGGGGTATTCCATCCCATTTCGACCAATTTTGAACCCGACCCCTTTAGAATTGGCTGAAATTTTTTCTTCTTTTTCTAGCTTACGAAAGACGTTTTTCAGAAGTTTTTCAAATTTTTTCATCCAACTCAAAAAAAGTTATGAATTTTTAAAAAAACACCGTTTTTGTTTTCAAAACGCTATAACTTTTTCAAAAATTGACCGTTTGGGATCTTTTTTTTAAATTTGTTTTTACATGTACTTTTCGGAAAAAATTCAAAAAATTTTTAAAGTTTCTTTTTTGTAATTTTTCAGTTTTTCGAGATTTTTCGAATTTCGCCCTTTTTTTTTCTCATAAAAAACTTAATCAATTCTGCAACATCCCCACTAATCCCGGAGTGGGGCGTTTTCCAACTCAAAATAAGTTTTAAATATTTTGAAAAAAAACGGCGTTTCTTCAAAATGCTATAACTTTTTCAAAAATTGACCGTTTGGGATCATTTTTTTTTAAATATGTTTTTAAATGTACTTTTCGGAAAAAATACAAAAAAAATTTTTAAGTTTTTTTTTCAATCAAATAAAAAAAAAAATTCTCGGCCTACTCCGGGATTAGTGGGGATGATTGCAGAATTGATTGAAGTTTTTTATGAGAAAAAAAGGGCGAAATTCGAAAAATTTCGAAAAAATGAAAAATTACAAAAAAAAAGCTTTAAAAATTTTTTTGAATTTTATCCGAAAAGTACATTTAAAGCATTTTGAAAACAAAAACGGTGTTTTTTTTTAAATTCATAACTTTATTTGAGTTGGATGAAAAAATTTGAAAAACGTCTTTCGTAAGCTAGAAAAAGAAGAAAAACTTTCAGTCAATTCTAAAGGGGTCGGGTTCAAAATTGGTCGAAATGGGATGGAATACCCCATATATACAAAAAGAAAGGCTAAAATGTGTGTTAGTTGGTTGCCGGTGTTTGAATAGATGCGCAGGTTGATTTTATTCAAACTTTCACATAACTTGCGTATAACTCACGCGGTGGTTATTACATAGGTTTGGTTGCGATCGACGTACAGGGTCTCGAGATATAGGCCGAAACGTGGACCCGGGTGCCCCTAGAATGTGTTTATAGAATATGGATAACAAATGAAAGATGTTGACGAGTGCTTTACTACAGGGTATTTTCATACCTATTGGTGACTAGGGTCTCGAGATATAGGCCAAAGCGTGGATCAGGGTAACACTAGGATGTATTTTTACATTATGGGTATCAAATTGAAGCTGTTGATGTGTGCTTTAGTACAGAGTAATATATCATACCGCTGGGTGACTAGGGTCTCGAGATATAGGCCAAAACGAGCACCCGGATACCCCTAGAATGTGTGGGTAATATGGATATCAAATTAAAGCTGTTGCTGAGAGCTCTAAAGTAATTTTCATTGTGATATTCTATTTAGTCGCATCAACCTAGCAAAACTGATAAATATGCATGCGAAGCCGAAATAAAGACATGAATTAATAATACCCACATACCTGTTTACATACATCCTATTCGATTTGCCTGAAATTTGGTATATAAATTTGCCTATATATACGATCCTTTTTTCCGGGAAGTAGACCAGAGACGGACTGGGATTGGGACTGGAACAAAATACATACCACCCTCTGGGAAAGGCAATAAGGGATGAAGAAGAATGGGAAGAACTTGAGAGAAGAGAAAAGAGAGAAGGAGACTGAGTAAGAGATAGAATGAGACGAAGATGGAGATAGATGAAGCGTGATCGTTATGACGAGACATTTCCTACCTCGTGACTGGTTGGTGTGGAGTGCCAGTAGCAATGCTTTTTATTGCCTACTTTGTCGTCTGTTAAGCACCAATACTTTAAATCGACCTAAAATTTGTTGTCCTGGCGGATATTCGAAATTGCAAGTGTGAATGAAGCTATACGATAAACTGCCAGCACACGAAAATACTCAAAATCACATTAAATGTTATATTCAATGGAGATCTTAACAAAAACCAAATTCAAGTGGAGGCTACAATTGACACACTTATCAATGAACAGCTAAATACTGAAACTCAAAAGTGGAAAGAAATTTTATATAGAATTTTGGACACTATTTTATTTTTGGGTGAAAGAGGCATAGCTTTCAGAGGCGAAAGTATATATATTGGTGAACAAAACAATGGAAATTTGTTGGGCATCTTAGAACCATTATGATCAGATAATTAGAGATCATTTGGAGAAAGTTAGGATTTCACAACAGCAACACAAACGTTTACAAGTTCACTATCTTTCCCCAGACATTCAGAACGAGTTTATAGAAATTTGTGCAAAACACGTGAGGGAATCTATATTAGATCAACACAAGAAAGCCAAGTATTTTGCCATTATCGTTGATGCTACGCATGATTATACTCAATTTGAACACACTACGTTCATTTTGCGCTACCACCATTTCAATTCGAAATCAACAAATTTTACAATTCAAGAACGGTTTTTGGCTTTCGTGGATTGTAACAAAAAAACTGGTCAGGAAATCGCTGATTTAATTTGCCATACTCTAGGTAAACATGAAATTCCGTTAACGGCGCCAATATGAAAGGAGCTTACAACGGAGCACAACGTCGCATTCTCGACAAAAACTCGAATACTGATTACTCGCCTTGTGCAACCCACAGTCTGAATTTATGTGGTGTTGATGCTGCAGAATTGTACAGCTGCAATTACTTTCTTCTGGGTTGTACAAAAATGTTTTACTATTTTCGGCAGCAGTCTACAACGATGGGACATCTTCAAAAAAATGTACCCAGCTCACAGTATTTCAGACACTAGGTGGTCGGCTAGAATTGAGGCAGTCAGACCATTCGCAAACCATGAGGCGAGAATACTCCCCATCAGGGAGAGAAATGAGATGCTGACCAAAAAGTTCCTGTTGAATACCCGGAAACCTGAGCATCCCAAACAGACATCTGATTGATGAGCCAGCACCGCATAGGGGCTTAAGGAGTCATCTCCGTAAGCATTTCGAGGAAATACGGCACCTGAGAACCCAGCCGTATGAAGCGAAAAAACACAAGCAGGTCCTTGGTGAACTCCACAAACAGGCGTCGGACCTTTATGCCGGGAATTTCCCGGTGAATCCAGTACTCAAAGAAAATTATCCAAAACTCGCGGAAGAGGAACGCATACTCCCCAGGGAAACGCATGTCACTCTTGCTCAACTTCGTCCTGGATACTGTAACAGGTTAAACTCTTACCTATCCAGAATCAACCCCGACATACAAAATATATGCCCCGCTTGCAATGTGTCCCCACATGACACCAACCATCTCTTTAATTGTAATGTGGAACCAACGCCTATAACACCCTCCTTATGGTCCACCCCTGTTGAAACAGCAAGTTTCCTTGGACTCCCGTTAGAGGCTATTTATGACAATTTGTGTAAATTTGTCTGCACAAGCACACGGAGATATTCCCGGCATTCTCAAGTACATCAACAATTTTGAATGTATCTTACTGTCTTCAATTTGGTTCAAAATACTGACTACCATTAATGAAAGAAACGTCGTACTCCAAGCTAGAGCCGCCACCATAGTTGTCGAGGTCAAAATTCAGAAACAAAAATTTAGAAATTAATATTCAGAAGTCAAATTTCAGAAGTCGAAATTCAGAAAGTAATCAGAGAGCAAAAAAACATAAAATTTTGAGCAAAATTTTGACTTCTGAATTTTGACTTCTGAATTTCGACTTCTGAAATTTGACTTCTGAATTTTTACTTCTGATATTTGACTTCTGAATTTTGATTTCTCAACTTTTGTCTCGGAGTTGTGACTTATGAATCTTGGCTTTCTAAAAAAAGAGTACTGACTAATGTTTTCTGAAAAAATGTGTTTCTGAATTTTGCATTGAATTGGTGCATTCGTAGCATAATTCGATCTAGCAGCGATCAAGTGAAATAAATCAGAACGCTTCAAATTTCTAAAAGGAATATTGAACGGTATTTTCCGAAGAATATCAGGACAATCTACCACGCCGGTAAGGACGTTCAGAATAAAAGAGCAAGATAAAAGTAATCTCCTATCCACTAGTAGATCTAAGTTTAAAAGCAAACAACGTGATTTATAGGATGGCATAGGTTCGCTGAAGTTCAGAAATCTTAGTGCAGACTTAATAAATTTCTTTTGCAGACGCTCAATTCTATTTATGTATGTGGGTACTAGGAAAAGGTCGCAAAATAATCGCAGCATATTCAAGACGGAACCTAACAAAGGGCGTATAAGGAGATTTGAGAGTTTACGGATGGGAAAAATCGGAGCTATTGCGGCGTACAAAGCCTAGCATAGAGTAAGAGTTAGAACAATAAAATTTGCACACCCTTTATCGCTCCTACCGAACTGTTATTTAATTTCGTTTTTATATAAATACTTCTCTTATAGCAATCTTCGTGTACACAAATTTACGTTCTTTTTTTCGCGGCTACTTATTTTCTTAAAGCTCAAAAGTGTTTCCAAAAATCCAAAAAGACCAATCAAAACTTTTTAAGCAAGCACATGGTCAAAACGGCACGCTGATTTTTTTTAAAATTGTTTGGCCAATATTATCTCCATATTACGCAGCCGCAAACTATTTACAACGCTATAGAATCGCTTTTGAATTTCAAATATAAATTTTTTGAAAAAGTATAGAGCAAACCTGTGAGAAAGTTTTTGGAAAATTCTTACTCCAACTAAAAAAAATTTAAGTTTAAGGGAGAGTTAAGCTTATTTCAAAGCTCAACGTTTGTTTCTAATGCTTATTGCAAAGTACACTGTTACCGTATTCCTGGTTTTTATAATTGCATACACTATTTTCTGGCGGGTTATTCATTTATTTCAGACAAAAAAAATTTTTTTCTAAGAATCGAAGAAAATGTAGTATGTATATTGTTTCTGCGTGTTCTTTGTTTGCATTAAAATGTTCTAGAACCGTAGATCATTGTATTTTTGGGCCTTGTTTTGACTATGGATTTGTTAACAAGAACAACACTGGGGGAATCCATGTATTATCTGACAAATAATACTTAATTGGAAATATTAGTACTGTGTTCAAATAGAAACTTAATAAAGTTTCAGATAAATAATGAATAACATATGTAGCTACATACTAAATATTAAAAATTAAACAATACTGAGCATGGCACCTTCACGTGAGGGAAGTAAAATTTCGGAAATTATTAAGAATAAGTATGATTCAATATTAGAGACATCGGAAGAGAGTGACACATTCTTATAACAATAAGCCAACAATACACACAACAATAATATCCCTCCTATAGGCTAAATATACATATAATTTAAAGTTAAGATTAAATAACAAATTTAAACTTTAATTTTTGTATGTACATGCACATATATATATTCTTGAAAATATAAGCTCCTTGGCACCCATTTCATATTGCTTTTTAGAATGAAATCGGTGAAAACCACGCCTTTTTAAACGGTTTTATTTAGATTGACAGGCCGGCCGCCCGGCTGCACGGCCGTTGTGAAGGAATTTTGTAATTGAAATTTAAGTAACTTCCCGATAAGCTACAAGCTTGAAACTTGGAATATAGTTCAGAACCCGATGACAATGCAATAATAAGAAGAAAAAACTCCGATAGGTGGCGCATGGATGGAAACATTTCAAAAAATTATATTTGTGGTCCGATTTGGTTCATATTTGGAACACATAATACATACATTAATAGAAAGCGGCCTGTGAAAAACACCCATAGGTGGCGTAAGGATCGAGATATTAAAAAAATCGTATTTGTGGTTCGATTTTGCCCATATTTGGAACACATAATACATACATGAATAGAAAGCGACCTATGATGCCCGATTTGGCTCATATTTGGAACAAATATTACATACAGTCCGGCAGAAGTGACATCAAAATACTTTGTAGTTCGAGGAGGGACAAGCATACGTGGCGCAGAGTCGAGTAAAGTCTTTGGAAGGATTATGTATGTATTGAGGACTTAGATTGTAACAAATTGTCAGGAAAGAGTCCTTGTAATAATGAGTAACTAAATGAACTAAATAGAATGAGAAATAATAAGCAATTAAATAAAGACCAAAAACTTGAAAATGAAATAATTAAAAAAAAATGTAAGTTAAACGGTTTTATTGAAAACAATACTTACATAAAGTAATAATAATACTAAAAGCTAGAAAATAATTAGGTAGGTCCTAGGTACTATTCATCACACTCCTCACCAATCTAGGGCGTTGATCAGACAATTAGTATTATTACTTCATGTAAGTATTGTTTTCAATAAAACCGTTTAACTTAAAATTTTCTTTTAATTAATTTTTCATTCTGATTTGGAGCTACTGCGCCCCAAAAATTTGTTGGACCAGTGTTATTGAAGGGAATGTATCGGAGAGATCGATATATTTTGATATGTATAGTAGAATTGTTTAATATCTATGCGAAAAATTATTATTATGTCAATGCAGATGTCACATTTTGAAACTGGTCTTGCCGAAATCCCTTTTTTGACCACCGAATAAAAATAATCCCCTTCTCTTTTTTCCTTTATAAAAGTATATGAAAACTTGTTTTCAAAGTGGTTGATAAAGACGCCCTCTTTTTTTAATAGTGTTACAAAAGTGCCTCAGTAAAATTGGAAAAGATATACATACATAGGTATGTAAATATCTCTGAAGCTTAATGAACTGAACGATTAAAGCACAGGTGAATACATATATAATTTTTGGAAACACTCGAACTTAGGCCCCATTGCTTGCTTGGCAATATACATATGTATATGTAGTTCTGCTGTTATTAATCCTTTGCATGGGCACCTACAGATTGTGTATACCGTAAAATGCATTCCTTGATTTTCACCAATTTCGCACCTTGTAGGTTTCGTTAATACATATCGCTCATTTACTTCAATAGTGTCATAACTCAAAAAACACAATTTTCCAGGAGAGCCATTCAAAGATTTTAACTGCCATATGTTGTGCATATAAAGGCATATTTTCATTTGTATAGCACGTGGTACATTTTTAACGGATCACAACGATTTTGTTATACAACATAGATCATGTTATTGGGTACGTTTATATGTTATTAACTCAAAAGTCATGTTTTTTGAGTTATGACACTATTGAAGTAAATGAGCGATATGTACATACATATGAAGGTTCTTTACCTGAACATATTTTTTCACTGAATTGGCAATAATAGGCTTTGTATGTACTTTATGTTATTGATCTTGTAACACAAATAGGTTGACAGGTACATCCAATGAGAAGAGATAACGATACTGGTGCCAGTGCTAATGACTCTTTGTACACATTCATACATAACTTGTTAGTGTATATGTATAAAAGTTCTGTGTGCATACCCAACACAAAAATTACACCTTATGTCGATTAAAGTTAAGGGCCTGGCTCAGTGGGAACAGTAGCCGACTGTTGCAAAAGATGTCAAATTACACAAACAGCTATGAAATCGTGACATAGGATCATGTATCGAAAACTATTTTCACTCAAGCGATAAAATTATAATATTGTGACGAATTTTAGTGACACTAATGGCGTTTTCTTTTCTGAAAATAAATTCGCCCTGCTGCTTCTTCTCAGCTCTCTTTTACGTTTGTGTGCTCCTTTCACAAAATATTTCTCACTGAATAAGAAAAGCGGTACCTTTACCTAGAAATTCAGCAAGTTTGCAGAGCTCTAAGTGATCTAATTCTTAAATTATATTTTAAGAGTGTTGTAACATAAGGGTAACATTTTTTCCAGAAAAGAAAACGCCATAAGTGTCACTAAAATTCGTCACAATATTATAATTTTATCGCTTGAGTGAAAATAGTTTTCGATACATGATCCTATGTCACGATTTCATAGCTGTTTGTGTAATTTGACATCTTTTGCAACAGTCGGCTACTGTTCCCACTGAGCCAGGCCCTTAACTTTAATCGACATAAGGTGTAATTTTTGTGTTGGGTATGCACACAGAACTTTTATACATATACACTAACAAGTTATGTATGAATGTGTACAAAGAGTCATTATGTCTACACATATGTACATACGTACACGCAGCGGAGAAGCAACGCACAACCACATGCATATATCTGAGATACTCCCGAAAGTATGCAATGAGAGAAGCTATGTATAAAATCGTGCATCTGTAGTTACAGCTGAGAAATTTGATAGCTGATGGCCACCTAGTAGATTCTGGAAATGGAAGCGCATAGAAGATGCGAACGAGGAAATCAGAGACTATAAAAGGCAGCAACAGTAGAGGCGTGAGAATCAGTTGGATTTAAGAAGCCATCTGCAAAGATGACTTGATACGAAACTCTCTCATTTTCTGCGCTCTCACGAGGGATTTATCTCAAATTTGTACTGGCAACAATCACAGATAAATCCCTCGCGCCAACGGGCCAAACATTTCGGTAAACTTTAGTTTGACCTACAACTGTAGAATAGGGTTCAAAAATTAGGGAAAAAGGATAAAAATACTTGTTTTAGTGTAAATATTATTAGTTCGAAGGCGGATGGCAAATATTATTTCCCATTCAAAAGTTATCACTAAAAACAGGTTTTGTAAATATGAAGTCCCGATGCAACCAATCCATTTTGATTACAGAACCTGGAACGTCAGACATGTAGGATAAGCCCTATCCATTAAATGATGTTAACTATTATATCATAGGTCCGATTTACTGAAATTTCAATAGAATATATTCACTGTGAGTTAAATGCGTTACAATATTTGACTAATTAATTTATTCAACCTCCGAAGAGATCTAAGGTCGAGCTTCTCTTCCAATTTGCGTCTTACTCCTCTTGGTTTTCCCTACAAATTGGCCGGACGGATGCTACATGTTTTATGCCGACTCCGAACGGCATCTGCAAGGCAGATGAGTTTTCACTGAGAGCTTTTCATGGCAGAAATACACCCGGAGCGCTTGCCAGACACTGACGAGGGGCGACCTCACTTAGAAAAATTTTCTTCTAATTGAAAAACCTTATTTCTAAAATTTTTGATGTTGCTTTGCCCGGGAGTTGAACCCAGGGCATACGGTGTGATAGGCGGAGCACGCTACCATCACACCATGGTGGCCGCCATGCGAGCAATAGTCATGAAAAAAACCTTAAAAATCAAAGTCGAAAAAAAGTTAAAAAAATTCAATTTCGCAGGCTCGAAAATTATTATTTTGGGTATCGTCCATACAAATCGACCCACCCTAATGTACACACATATATGTATGTACATATATAGAATTCAATATTATACAAAATTTGGTGGTAATAGTCTAGTTGAGGGGTCGACTGCTAATACGCTAATAAAAAATATCGAGAGAGGTGTCAATCGGCGCGTCTTGGCATCAGTATTAATAATCCGAAGGCGGAAAATAAAAATTTTAACTCGTTCAAAAGTAACGAAAGACCGAAAAATGACCCGCGGGTCCTTCCGAAACCGGGGGTGGTATCCATAGTATTTTTGCGCAGAACACATTTCTGCATTAGCGGCCTTCGGCCGCGCTTATAAAAAATTACCCTGGGTGGGTCCAACACCGGTTTGGAGACCAAAACTATATCCGCGCAAAACACTTATGTTCACTTTTTTTTTTGTGGGTACACCAACATTACAACAACCACATTAAAATCGCTAACTTTAACTGCAAATATCTCCGAACAGAGATAAAATTTACCTTTTCCGCCTTCGGATTATTGTTGTCGAGGTCAATACGCTCCTTTTGACACCTCTCTCGATATTTTTTGACGCGTATTAGCAGTCGACCCCTCAACTAGGCTTTTACCAATTTGGTTTATTCATACATATATGAACTTCCGGTTATTCCTAGTTTATGACATTTTCTTCTTGTATTTTTTCTGTAATTTTCGTGTATTTCTTCTCCAATATTTTGTCGCCCTCCTTCCTAATACCATTGTGGCTAAAACAAGTGTGATATCTTATCCGTCGACTTCCTGAAACGATGTTCAAGATGGCTACTTTTTAGTGTTTTGGAAGCGTTTTGACAGGATGCTCAATATGGCGGCGCATAGGACCGGCTATCTTCAGGGGGTGATGGAAAGAGATACAGAATGAGACCACGATAGTCAATTATAAATCAGGTGACCGGTTCCATTCGTAATTTTGACGTCTATGCAGAGTTTATCACACTTGTCTTATCCATAATGCCTAGTACGGTTTCAGTCATAGTGTACAAGTACAAGTGTGTTGACTTATCTGTCAAGCATTCTGACAGGCACTCGCTGGATTCGGAATGACAGCGAATTCAAAATGGATACCATTACCGAGTGCGCCGAATGATTGAAAAATTTAAAAAGTCGATACGATTGGTAGTCAAAAATGTTGTCGTTGAGACCAAAAATGCGACTCTAGACCTGAGATTTCCATCAGGTGAGCGAGGCTGTTTGTAGTTTTGACGTTTATCGCTTAGTGAACACACTTGTATAGGTACACTATGGTTTCAGTACTGGTGTGTGTTGATACCAGACCGGAATAGACGCAATAACAAGCAGATCTCAAACAAGTCATAATGGGTCATAAACGAATTTATTTCTTATTCAAAAGTTTATAAAAGGGTACTACTAATAGTCTTTAGTTCCTGAGACACATAAAATAATACAACAATTAAATATCACTGCACATTTCAGTTGAGTAAAAAATTATTAAAAAAAAATCTCACATACCCACCAAAGGCCATGCCAAACCAAATTACGGAAAATAGGAGTATAAGGACCTCATTGGAATAAGAATAATTTAAATTTTGAAAGTGCTGAGTCATTATAACTACTGAAGAACATATCCAAACCATCTATATATGTATGTATGTGCCCTTCAAAAATGGTCCAAGCACTTATAACTATTGATGCCCGGTTTTTCATTGCGAGTTTAAACTCCAGTTAAAGTTGACTAGAGTTAAACCCTGCCACTCCGGCCGCTTAAGCTGAAATGAGCAGCAAAATTTTATGTTATCGAACAAAGTGTCATGGTTAAACTCTAGTTAACTTTATATGGAGTTTGAACTCGCCCTGAAAAACTCGGCCTAAGAAAACGAGTGATCGGTAATCCGATTGAAATAATACGAGGTGGCTCAGAAAGTATTTCTATCGGTACCCCTATTTGGAACCTCCACTGAATTGGGGGAGACAGGTTGAAGAAACTTGATCCCCCCGGTGCTCCCAATTGGCGGTCAATGGACAAAACCTCCTATGCGGTAAAGCGCCACTTAATAATGATGATTAAGAAAAATGCCACGCCCTAATGCACTTTTATTTTGTTATACATAACAAAGAATATGTAGTTCTTTCGACTGCGGGATTACAATAATTGTGTGACATACATTTATACGAATGTGAATAAAAATCTAGACGCGTCACCAGTTTGATGGTGAAATATTATCATGAGAGGTTTTTTATTGGGGATGCGTATATTTGGGTATGTATGATATATATTACATATGCATGTACATTAGGGCGGGTCGATTTAAAAATCGCTCATTGCTCTGTGAAAATCGTATTCTAGGGATCAATATAAGAAACTTTGCCGAAGGAACCATACCTCTAAAACAAATTCTGATGTCCCCCCCTTTGGGTCGAACTTTTGGGTAGGGGCAATTTCAATTCTACCTGCTGTGTCTTGTGGTGGCTTAAAAAAAACAACACAAGCAATTTTACGATCTGCAATTGTGTCACAGTGATACCTTCATTTTTTAAAACGGTTGAATAAAAAACCAACACAACTATGTTTACGACATGCAAATGCAACACAGTGATGCCTTGGTTTTAAAAGGGGGTTGTAAAAACGCTAATTTCTAATAATTTTTTTTAATTTCTTTTCTATTACTAAGTTAAATTGATTTTTTCATTTATATATGTTCTGACTAAATAAATTTCTAAAGAGAAAAATAAACTCCAAAAAGAAAAAACATAGGCATTTCAAAGTGGGATTTTTCAAAATTTGCCCCTACGACCCAAAGTGGGGGACATCAGAATTCGTTTTAGAGGTATGGTTCCTTCGGCAAAGTTTCTTACTTTGATCCCTAGAATATGATTTTCACAGAGCAATGGGCGATTTTTTTGCGCCCCACAAATCGACCCGGCCTAATGTACATATATTAGAATTTCATGGGCACGGATACTTACGCACCTACATATGAATAAATTGGTATGTATGTATGTACATACATATGTATGTAGGTGTGTATTTATGTGGATGTCCACAGAAAACAACCCATTGAAAAAATTAAAAAAATTACTTTTTGTTAATGTAGATCCCTTCCACTTGCTCATTTCTATCGAAATTTCGAGTTGTGGATTTGAAAAATGCTACCAAGCCTTTATTACTTCTATTATACTATTAGCTTCAAATAAAAGTTCTTTTTGTGAAAGGAGTATTCACTCAAATTTCAATATCGCTAATCAGCCTTCCATTTACCTACCACGCGAAAGCGTGATCTGCCCCCCACACCGAAGGTATTGGTTCAAGTCCAGCGCAAAGCGACATCAAAAATTCCGAAAGAAGTTTTTTCAGAAAACACATGTTTCGAAGTAGGGTAGCCCCTCAGCAGCGGTTTGACAAACACCACCAGTTGCATTTCTGCCATAAAAAGCTTCTCAGTGAACATTCATCCGCCTTGCATCTGCCGTTCGGAGTCGTCATAAGGATCATTTACTGCCTTTTAGGAATTTGTATGCCCAAAAATTTCTGTGATTATAATTTACTCACTAACTAAAAAACCTAATCAAAAGTTGGAGTTCAAAGATAAACAAGTTTTTAAATTTCTTGTTTACTTGAAAAATCGTAAACTTCTCAAACGAAAATTAAATTTTCTCTGATTTTGCTTTTTGCACTTTACTGCCTTTTTAGCAACTCTTGCATTTCGGTTGCCAGCCGATCCAGTCTAATGTATATAGCTCTTGATGCTTTCACCTTTCATTTAGATTACGATTACTTAATTGCAATACAAGTCGAGAACATGCTAGCAGCAAAATCGAGCCGAATTTTTCAAAACAGATTTTGAAGGCAACAACACGAAAGATATTATAGACCAAATGGAAATAAAAACACAGTTCATGAATATGTGCGACAATAACAGTAATCTTACTCATCCATCGTGTCTATCTAGGTACCTTTCCAACCAGTGATCGCATCCACAACAAAACTAGCCGCTACTCATCCAGTTCCTCAAGAAAATTCAAACAAAAGGCAGTCAGGTCGCCGCCGGGCCAAACCTCAACATCAGCAAAAAACTATCCACGTACCAGCAAATGATCAGCAAACGACAAAGTCAGCCAATCAGTTTAGCGATCGCGCACAGCCAACAACGACCTAAACAAGTGGTAAGTGGTGGTGTGGGGGGTTCGTACCTTATAAATACCGGCAATCTTGTTCTGTATGCTCAGTTAATATTGTACGGTGCTTAAGAGAACAACGTGTTCTTCGGAACAAGCCTTTTAAAAACGCTGATAAACTACGCAAACCTCTAATTACATTTATACAAAGAGTTAAATAAAAAAAAATAAACAAAGAGTTAAGACTGTTTAATACCGAACTGAACGAAAAAAGACAAAGAAACTTAAAAAAGACTTGTAGTTAAACATTTCAACGGAGATCTACAACCGGTATTTTGCAAAATATAAAATTTGCTGTAATTAAATCGCGAAGACAGTGTAAGACGTGAGTGAAGTGAAACAAATACAAGAAAACCTAAAAGTCCTAATATAAATTTAAAGAAAAAACCGCAGAAATTGACATATTTTGGTCTGTTGCAAACATTTTCTTAACAAAAACTATTAACTAGTCATATTAAAGTGACTTCTTTTGTTTATTACCTTTTTAGTCCTTTTTTTAAACTCATAAATTTTGGAGGAAACTTTTAAAGAAAAAAATGTTGCGCGTTAGCGTTTTGGCGTTAACATTGCTACTTGCCTTTGGCTGCCTGCAGGCGCTGCCGTACTACGGAGAGTAAGTATAATTGCATATACACACATACATAAATACATATATATACGTATATATATACGTATGTTTTCAATAATTTACTTTACGTGAAATACCTGAACTTATGCACAAATGGAATATGCTGGTGCATATGTAGTTACAATTATGTACATATATTATATTAGCTGCAATATGCATGTTTAACATACATACAGTCACATGTGCGTAAGTGTGTGGGTATGAATAGTGCTTGCGAAAAGTACGTACACAGTATATTTATTTGGAAGTCAATAAACGTCGTATATACTTACGTATGCATGTTAGCTTGTTTAAAATTTGTGTCAAATGTAAGGTGATATATTTGTTCGATTAGAAAATAAGTGAAAGTTAAGAAAGTTGGTAGGAACATAGCAAGCCTAAATGCCACATCATGAGAATCCAAAGAAACGGCTGACCAGCAAGTTAAAGTTGGTTGAATATTACACTTGGCCTCGCAGCTTTGGTAGAAAATATGATCATCGTCATTAATTAGCGCTGAGCACCCTGACCGATTGCGGCCGGTGCGTAACAAGTTACTGCAATTATCCGGGTCTCGCGATAACTGACGACAATTTCGAGCACGAAGTGATATCAAGTCTTCCTCTACCGGTCGCTGCCAAATTCGAGGAGGTCTTCCCCTTTCTCCAAGGAAGGGAGTATAGCAACAATTTCTGAGCCCAACTAACATCATTCATTCGCATATCTAATATGAGCAAAGTCTTTGTACTTTCATTCATTGCACTATATGTACAGCACATCCTTAAAACTCCCCTGAAACACACTGTTGTCACCAAGGGTAGAACCACAAATCTTCCGGAGATCTTTTCTCACGGCACCGCATATCATTCCGAGCCATACATCAGAACAGGCTTGGGGATATTGTCATTCGTTACATATAGGTGGTTATAGATGGGTGATGGAATGTATGTATATTTCGTCGTCAAGGATTGGGGTTCTTTATCTCCCTCCCTATATAGGAATGAGGAAAAGCGTCCTTACATAATCCCAGCATACTCTGTATAGCGGCTCCCAGTTCGCCATTATTATTCCCGCAAGACTCTGCCCCGGTCTTGAATCCTTTCCACATCCAATGGATTCTTTGAAATAATTTTCGGACATTGTTCTCACCATTTAGCATCTGAAAACTATCGACATGCCAAACGGATTGGTACGGCTACCGACGATTCATCGGGTGCTGCACCCTTCTTTGCCAGCACATCTTCGATACCTTCTATCCATTTATGACCGTGAACCCAATAAAGTTGTATGGTCCGGGCTGAGCGGAGTCTCTCCATTGCTCGTTTGATACTTCTTGATGAAGTACTGTGTGAGATTAGCCGTGTTTTTTTTTACATGCGTATACGTTTACATTTGCGCGTAAAAAAACACTTATCCTCGCTTAGATAATGCTTAGGAGACCCATCTAGCGCCATTGGTTAAACAACTAGCTACAACACAGGGTGTACCGAAAGGCGGAGACACAACCCTCTGTTGTATGCTTGTGTATAACATATAGCTGAATCAGTTGCGATGAATTGTGGATACACACAATTTTTAGAGGCGAAACATAGAATTAGTGTTGAGGTGAAACGTAGACACATATTTCAGTTACATCTGAGTATAATGCGTATTAAAAATTAGTAGTACTAATTTTATGCGTAGCAATTTCAGAGGTGTATTTAAAGTTTGACGCATAGCAGTCCATATAAAGTTTAAGCGTAAACGTATACGCGTGTAAAAAAAACGCGGCTATTATTGCCTTAATTACCGCCTGATTTTCGATACATACATACGTATATTGCCGCGACTGCAGCTTAAGCACGCCTACACTAAAATTTCTGCTGCTTTCTTCAAGGCTATAATTTCCGTCTGAAATACGCTGCAGTGATCTGGCAGGATATATTTATTTCTGGGTTGAGACACTAAACAGCAGGCCCTATCTGTACTCTTGCGCCAATCCTTCTGCTATTAAGTTCCACCGAGGCTTGAAGCCTCGTGGCAGTTGCTGGCGCTATACATAGGTTTGCAGATTGGATGTGCAGAACCGCATGAAATGCTGCTGTCGGGGTAGTTTTCACGGGTTCCCGAATTCATTAACTAACTGCTCTTAAATTTTTACAAAAACTGCTAGAAAATGAAGGAAATTTATCAGCCTGTACACGATGTATACATATGCACAGCAGGTAATACTTAAAACATATTCATATTTGATTGCTAAACATACTTTTGCACTCAAACTACCAACTTTTTACACATATTTGTGATGTATCGCTAACATTTTTTTCAAATATGTAACATTCGGCATATCATCCATGTTCATATACAAACAACATACATACCCATAAAAAATTTGTATCTCAAATAAGGCTTCTTTTTTTATATGGATTATGGCCCGAGGTCTTAATTCTTTAAAGAATATTAGTTGTATGGCGTATTTCTTATAATAATCCTTGTTTTTCATCAGATCGAAGGTTTATCTGAAAGATAGCGTTATGCATAAGGCTTATTGCCCAATAACGTTCTCGAAGTGGAAGACACATTTTTAATATGAGATGTTCGCTAGTTTTCAAACAGTTTAATTGAAATTGGAACTTTAGAGGGAAAGATATGCCTTTAGAGAGAAAAATAGGCTAAACACTTTTACGACGTTTGTTAATTGGATATTCCAGAAGGCAACTGCTTGATGCCGCCCCCAACTAAGCAAATAAGGGAGCATCTCAGTTAGCAATATTACACCATATTTTTGAACCGTTTTATGTGGAAAAAGCATGACGAGGCCCTCTGGTTTATTCACATATATTTTTACGTTTCTCTTTTATTTTGTGCTTCCATTTAGAGATTACACTCTAGAGGTGGAAGTTTTTCTATAAAAAAAATTCGCATCTCTAAAACATGTTCATAATTATCGATATCGAGGGGAAAAATTTGTATGGGAAATCTAGTTATATAATTAACGATTAGGAGTTAAGTACGTAAATGAAGATAGTCACGTTATAAAACTACGTCTTACCCTGCATGCAATAAGTTCCCACATCACACCAACCATTTAGTAAATGGTCATGGGGAACCAACGCATCTTAGCCTCGCCTCGCAGCCCTATGATTCAAACATATTGAAGTTGCCAGTTGCTCTGGATTTCCTGGATATTTAGTTCAATAGAAAACTACTATTTTCAATGTTTCTTTATTTTATTATTCTCCTGTTACAACGACAGTCATACTTATTCGTTAACAAATTAAGGTGTAATAAAGTTGCGAGACAATCCTGTTTTTGCCGTAACACCTTAGGCATAAACCATACTATATACTGAAACTTGTCTTCTGGCATCCTTTATTGGAAAAGTGATAATTTTATAAATAAGAAAATGAAACGAAATAATTTTATAAATGATGAAAATAAAAATTCTAAGGGGTTAAATAAATTATTATCTGAGCTTAGTAGCCAAATGGAATCCAAAACGAAAAAATAAATATCCAAAGAGTGAAAAATTCACTAGGTTATGAATATGGCGAAAACCAAGACCCAATGGTTGGTTTTATGGTTACGATTTCCATAATGTTAGTTGTATCAACTATTTTATAGGGATGTCAGGATATCCCAAAAAAAGTTCAAAACTTCATGTTATAAGCCTTATGAGACGAAAAAAACCTTATATAAGACAAACACTTATTTTGGTGGGAAACTTTGAACAATAACACTCCATTCACATATGTACATAAATATGTTTGTTATGTTTCTGTATAACCAGACACACAATACATATTAGCCGTGTTTTTGTACACATATATACGTCTCCGTTTGCACGTAAAAAACCGCTTATCGTCACTTAGATAATGCTTAGGAGACCCATCTAGCGGCAACTAGCTACAGAACATGTACCGAAAAGCGGATACACAAACCTATGTTGTATTTTCGGTTGCGGTGAATAGTGGAGACACACCATTTGTAGAGGTAATACATAGAGGTGAAACATAGACACATATTTCAGTTGCATCTGAGTATAATGCGTATTGAAATTTAGTAGTAATAATTTTCTGCGCAGCAATTTCAGAAGAGTAAAGTTTAACGCTTAGAAGTTCATATAAAATTTAAGCGTAAACGAATATAGATGTAAAAAAAAAAACAGCTATTAACTTGAATAACATCGATGAAAGTGCAATAGCGAGTATTTAACGTTCTGGAAATAGCATAAGTTTTATATTAAACATGTTTGATGATGACTTTTCAACAAATTAATTTATTGTCCATAAAACAAATTTTGCAAACAAAAAGACGCGTTAATTTCTCATCTAGATGTTGTACATACGCTATTTGCAGAAAGTTGTGTACGCGGTTTTGCACTGCCTGTGACGATAAAATACATGCAAGCTGTAACAATTTGCGATCATTTACGCGACTTGCTTCATTGTTTCTAGCAATTTCTCAATTTATAAACATAAATACAGATATCAGTTCCATTTTAAAGTGAAATTGAAATTGCATGTGAATAGCAATTGCAAAACCACAGTAAATTTCTATTACAAATTACAGCGCCTGTAAATGCATTACGCATAGTTTAAAAGTTTTGCTTAATACAAAAAGCGACAATAAAAGTTTTAAAGATAGATTTTCAATTAGGGTAGGCAAATGAAGGCTTGGATATATGGGGTTATCTAACTCTACTATAAATAAGTCAATCTAATTGCAACCCTCTCTCTACAGAATTACAACAAAACTAAAAATTTTTAAATAAACCAGAATTGGTTAAATGGATTATAAAATGTTCAGTGAATTCACACGAAATGTAAATTGAGTACGTGTTTATATAAGTACTTATTATCGTCTGAAGCATTTGCTACTTATGACGAGTGAAGTCATCTGAATACGAGTACGCCGCGAGTTTGACTGGTCCCATGTCAAGTCGTCTAAGCAGGTGGTTTATGATCAGCGTAACCAGCAGTGGCGACTATTAATAAAAAGAAGAATTTTTGGAATATGTTATGCACCAAATTTTAAGCAAATCCTTCACTTCACGGTAAAAATATTCTTAAATATTAACCTAAACAAAAATGCAACTTAGCTAATTTAACCCTCTGCAGCTGACGTGAGCAAATTTTAACAATTTAATTGACGTGAGGTCCATCAAACCTCAACTTTAAAATGTTTATATTTATTAAAAATTCTGTTTGCAGCTTTCATGGTTACATTTTCTTGAACAAAAAATATTTGTTAATCTAAATAATAACCTAATATTAATATTATATAATATAATAATATTACGTTATTATTTAGATTAACAAATATTTTTTGTTCAAGAAAATATAACCATGAAAGCTGCAAACAGAATAATAATATTAATATTATATAATAAATTTTTAAAGACAATAATTATTTTAACAAATACGATTTATTTCATTCAGTTTCATAAAAACAGTACAATGAACTCAACAAAAAAAAAAAAACACAAAGTTCTCAAAAAATTGAGAGACTATTCACTGTCTCTTGAAAAATACTTATTAAATAAATGGAGTCTCCATTTTTAGCCAAATCCTGTGGTTAGAGTTCCTTTATGCAGTCTGGAAATTTTACATTTTTTGTTGGCAGAATCTAGATAACTGCAAACAAATAGGGGTTATGCAATAACGGCAGCTTTATTTCGTTTTCCTTTTAATTTTAGGTGGGCATATATGGCATAGTTTCCTACCACTGATGAATTTTTTGAGGTGGAGAGGGCAAATCTTTTCCCAAGACTCGACTTATAGTCATGCGCAATTCCTTTGGTAGTCTGTCGTTATACACGCGTGATTTTAAATGACCTGTCACTATTTCTCGAGCCATATTTAATAAAAATTCGCTCCTCCGCATTTTGGGATCCATGTTTTCACAAGCTTGGTATGCAACATAACAGTTAATCCCTATGATATCCAGCATTCTATTGGAAATTTCCATCGGCCAACGTCGAGTTTTGCGGCTGCACGAAAATACTGTAATATACAATATATATACAATGATTTCCCATCGATTTTTCCGTAAATGTATTATATTATTCTTGGGTTTCTGTTTCCAAAATAATTTCGTCGTCATCAAATGTTACTTGTTCTGGTTCGAAATTTGGCTGTTGTATATCATCGTCCTCGATAAATTCCTCTTCTTCATCTATCTGCTCGAGCCACGCAGTTATTTGCGCCTCGCTGCTGAAGTACTTTTGAAGGAATACATTGCGTCTGAACTTATTGGCTGAAAAATAAAAAAATTTTATTTACTGTCGAGAGGTCTGAGAGCCACTATGACAATTTTACGATGTAGCTGATATGAGGTCTGTAGGACACTATGAAATATCACAATTATACTGACCTGGTGGTCTGCCAAATCCTTACACAAATACTGACGAGGAGGTATCACATACACTTTTTCGCGTAGCTACACACGTGTGTTGCCCTCGATAGCTCTTTTCGTACTGAACGAAGAAGAAATATGAATAGGAAAGGTAAAGAGAGTATAGAGAGCATACATAGGTTAAATTTTTTCAAACATATGCTCTGAGTTTTTATTTGCGGTGTCTATCAGACTACGACGTCAGTTGCAGAGGGTTAAAAACTGCACACGACACTGTTTTTGAATTTTTTCTACGGCGCTCCTACATGTTCCATGCCCAATTCGAACGGTATCTGCAAGGCAGCTAAATATTTGATGGGAAAGTATTATGGCAGAAATACACTGAGAGGGCATGCCAAACTTATGCCGAGCTGAAAACCCGTTTCAGACAATTTTTTCAAAGCTATTTACCATTGAGCAACAACACCAGCTCCTTAAGCATTGGAAAAGACATCTTCAAGCCATTCGAAACCAAACGAGCCTTTAGACAAGACGACTCCCTTTCGTGTGATTTCTTCAACGGTGTGCTCGAGAAGATAATTCTAGCAGCAGAACTAAACCGTAATGACACATAATAGATTGTGAAGGATACTGATGATATTGATATTATTGGCCTTGACAAAAGCGCCATGAGTTTTGCCTTCGTCGTATCATGTGAAGAGGCAAAGAAAAATTGTTTTTGCGGCTAATGAGGATAAGGCGAAGTTCTTGCTGTTATCAAAAAAAAAAAAAAAAATTCGGTGCCTTAGCGGGCACCACACTGTCGGCGGATATAAATGCGAGACTGTGAAGAACTTGTCTATCTGAGAACCAGCATTAACAGCAAAAACAATGTCAGCTTAGAATTCAAACAGAGAGCAACTCTTGACAACAAGTGCTACTTTGGACTGTGTAGGCGTCGCGTGAAGATGAGATGACCACTGACAGGCCGGCGACGTCGAGTATCGAAGGAGGTATAGTGATGAGCTGTATGAGCTTTACGCAGATATGAAGATACTGCATCGAATAAAAGCACAAATCGATCGAACTACAAAACTGCACACTGAAAATATTCCTGAAAAATCTCAGTAAAGAGTCGAATTTTTTGTCAAACGTTTTCGTAATTAATTTGAAAAATGCTGGTAGCACAATTCACTAAAGATTTTACTACAATTAAAGAAAATGAATTAAAAAAGAAAATATTTGAAAAAAATTGTTAATATTGTTACATCTGGGTTAAAATATGCAAATTTATATGGGCATTTCACAAGATCGTATATGCTATGTTTTAATCAAATTATTGGAAACCACAGAAACAACTCAAAACTTAATCTTTTCACCGAATACGACACTCATGTGAATTGCCTAATATTATATTTTTTTAAATTAGGTATTGCCAAGGTCTCTTATTGTTTTATGACGTGTTTTAAAACATAGCAGATATTTGTGGAATAGGAGACCTCGTGAATTGCCTAAATGTTAAATGGGTAGAACAGGGCCTCGATGTGATATACATACATACATACATTACAGTAAATGCTTCTACAAAATTTTTTTTCATGCACATTCGATCATTAACCGCGTAAGTTGTGGAAGCAATCAAGAAATATAAAAAGTACGTTACTTACATACATACATACATATAGGCACATGCATCAGAAACATACCTTGATAAAAGCAGCCACAATAACAATACGAACGCATTTAATTACTATGCAAATGACAGTCGTTGATGTTTCATTGACTTTCTTTATCCCATTTCCAATGCACGCCCAACTTTCTTCTTACAATAAACAAATAACAAAAATAAGCACATCTATATGTATGAAACCTGGCATATGAATATATGTGTGCGTTATTTTTTTTTAGCAATTTTTAGTTGCTTTAGTTTTTTCTCATTTTTTGGCAATTTTTTTTTTGCTTTCATTTGTCATTTTAACTGATCTCTTCAGTTTAGTACAGTTTCGAGAAATTGGAGAAATTTGTTGGATTTCAATTTTATTTACTTACATATGTACATACATATGTACATATTTTTTTGCACAATATGTACCTAAAACGGGGTGGTAATAAGCTAAAAGTCGAACAATTTTAAGACGTGCTTCCACTACAAAAGAAGCCATGGCCATTTGATGTTGCAGATTTTTCTTATTCTGACCTCAAATGATTAAATCTTAAAATATTTAGCTAAAATCATTGCAGAACAACTATTGTATGTATTTGCAATAGCTTACTTCTGTTTGTATGTAACAGTTTAATTCAGCTGTTGTGGTCTACATTTAAAGAAAAACTTTTTACTGTGTTTAGCGATTTTTAACCCATGACATAAAATCTTTTACGAGTATTGGTAAGTTTTTGAAAAATCTACCATTTTCATTCAAGAATTAATTTTTGTTTTTAAATTATGGCAGTTTTTGGTTAAGACATCGATTTTTAGTTTGTTATAAAGACAAATGATAGATTTTTTTTAAAAAATGACCCTTAATATTTAATAAATATGTGTCTTGATATTATTATTATTTTTGGTGACTTAACGAATGTCAGAATTTGACATGGCCGAGAAAAAATGTATTTTTGGTCCGAATCAAATAATAGCTTTGTTCGCGTATTTTCCAACAGAAACTTACAAACAGCCAAAATCCTGTCAACCATAGATGAATGGATTTCCAACTCTTTGTTTCGAGAAAGCGCTGTCAAAAAGCACATTTTTGTCAATGATTATAGTTTCAATCATTTAATAAAATGATAATCGAAAAATATTCATTTCCTTAAACTTATTTTACAATAATAGGAGTAGTTAGAGTTAAATATAAACAAATCTAAGTAAAATTTACATTTTGAATAAATTAATTAGTCAAATATTGTAACGCATTTAACTCACAGTGAAAACCATATATTCTTTTGAAATTTGAGTAAATCGGACCTAGGATATAATAGTTAACATCATTTAATGGATAGGGCTTATCTTACATGTCTGACGTTCCAGGTTCGGGACTTCATATTTACAAAACCTGTTTTTAGTGATAACTTTTGAATGGGAAATAATATTTACCCTCCACCTTCGAACTAATAATATTTACACTAAAAAAAGTATTTTTATCCTTTTTGCCATAATTTTTGAACGCATTTCTACATTTGTAGGTCAAACTAAAGTTTACCGAAATTTTTGGCCCGTTTTTCATTTTAGTTGGCACATTTTTTGTTCTGGCACCCTCTTCAGCTGGCGCGAGTGATTTATCTGTGATCGTTGCCAGTTCAAATTTGAGATAAATCCCTCGTGAGAGCGCAAAAAATGAGAGAGTTTCGCATTAAGTCATCTTTGCTGTCAACTATCTGCTTTTCCTCTCATAGAGAAAAATATGTAAAAAAGTACGCGAACAGAAATCCATCAAAAACTATCACAATTTGCGAACAGCTGATGAATTATTTGGCGGTACAAAAAATTATAAAAACTTGAAAAAAAAAAAAAAATGGAAAGCTCGTAAAGTTTGTCCATCTTGTTTCGCGAGAGTCACCAATTGTTCCAGATGTTCACCCTCATTATTTTTATTAACACATACTACCTTTTCCATGCTTTATTTTCCGGCTGCAATACTTGAATTAAATTTCGCAATTTGCGTAAATTACAACCAGCAGTTTTTCGATCAGCTGTTTTTCTGTTTGTAAATTTCTGTTGGCAAAAATTTTACCAACAGAAAATTGCAGCTCTCAGCAAAATGAAATGTCACTTTACTCTCTCTTTTTCTTCATATTTTGTTGGAGAGCCGGGTACGCGAACAGAAAAAACTGGAGTACCCGAACGAAGCTAATATGACTGAAAAAGAAATACATTTTTATTCTGAGAATCAGTGAGATTTTCTATCTGGCTTTCAAGACTGTTAAGCTGGAGACATTTGTGCTTTATCGGTAACCGTATCGGTAACCTTATAACAGCTGATTCGACCAACCTTATGAGAATCAATGCAATCGATTATTGGTGCCGCTAAGGTCGTAACCGTATCGTAGCCAACCAATTGGGTTTTGGTTTACCGTCGTAACGATAAACAGCTGATTACGTTAGGGATACGGATACAGCGATACGACATACGGCACCAATGACTCCAGCTTTAATTCGTGATAAAAAGATCAGTTACTTTTTAGCGTTTTGACAGAATGTTCAATATGGCGGGCCGGCTATCTTTATCGAGTGATAGAAAGAGATACAGAATGAGACCACGGTGGTCAATTAAAAATCAGGTGATCGGTTCTATTTGTAATTTTTTCGTCTATGCAGAAGTTATCATACTTATCTTTTCCACAATGGTTTAAGCAATAACAGGTGTTATGGCGGCACCTTAAAAATAGTTTGGCGAAACAGCTTTAAGCCAAATAAAACAATAATTTTTTTCAAATGACCATAAAAGTTTCAAATCTAGACATTTAAAATAATCTATTTTAAAAAAATTCGTTTCATTTGGAGGAGCCGTTCTATAGTTATAGGGACGGACTTTTATTTGCCCTTAAAAATAAAACAGCGTATCTATAATTTTTGGACTTAAGAAATACAAGTCCGGATTTTAATTTTATGTGTGGATTTTTTTGAAAATTGATTCGTCATGAAAATGCTATGGATATCCCCGGGATCTCATAAACTTCAACCTAGAACAATTTTTGACCCGGACTTTTTCGACTTAAAAAATGAAAATAACTATTAAAATTCCTGTTACACCTTTGTGGGTATTTATTGGGTGCAAGCAGTTGGCACCTGAGTTATTGGCTGTTTGAGGTACCTCATTTTGCTTTGAAAAATCCCCGATTTGAGATAAAATTTTTTTATACACTGTAAGTATATTTAAAATCTCTCGGCGCAGCACTTCTGTTATGGTCGCAAGGGGCTATATGCTTTGTACACTCCTTACATTATATTTCCACGTACATATGTATCTACATAGATACTTATGAGAAATTGAGAAAAAGATTAGCAGTTTGCTAAATTCGTCCGTAAATATAAAGTTCAGATCACATCAACTTAGCCTTTACTTCTTTTAATTTTATACCTATTCAACAATTCTGCTTAAAGTTCTTCATTGCTAAAAATTTGCTTGCATACAATTTTTTAAATTCTTTATTTATGCTTGTATGTAGGTTTGACTGTACGAGGAATCGGTATGATTTGATCACTACTTTTATTCAGTCTTGTTGCCTTAATTATTTTTTTTTCAAGCTTTTTACTGTCATGGCACGACTTTTAAGGGGCATATACAAAAAAACTAAAGTGGGGCACAAGGTTTTGTTGCTGCTGTTATTGTTTATATGCTATGTTTTTATTTTATCTACTTATTTGCTAAGTAAAAAAAAAAAAAAGAAAAAAGCTCGTCATCAGCAAAATTCTACTATAGGCCTTCTGAATGTTCGACTTACATTTAGGCTGAGCTAAACATTTCGCATTCTTTTTCGCATTGATATTTAAGCGCGTTCTAGAAAAATGGAATTGACGTGGCAGCGCGCTGTGTATTGACCCTCAGAGATAAACATTTCATATCCTCCCCAATTCAAGGTTTTAGTCGTTCGCAGTAACAATTAACGCGACCATGTTTATTGCTTTTAGCATAAAATAAGTACTTGAAGAGGGTATGGAAGAAGAGCGGAAGCTCCATCTAAAATGTGTTAGAACTATAAAATAATTATTAATAATTATAACAAAGAATTGGTGTAAAAAATGTAGTTTAATATCTATTTTTTGCATTGATATCTTCGTAAACGCTCATCTAACGCTGTTCAGGGACTAACAAAAGCTGATAAGGAAAAATGATTATTATTTTCGTATATATTCTTAATAATTATTCATTCAAAAATGCCCTTACCGAGATTTATTAAATTCACCGTCAATAAAATTTTCAGGTTTAGGTACCTTTAGTACTTTTTGACACAAATCGATATTTTTTAGATAGCAAATAAATATTTTTTCTACATCAAAATCAAATTTTTCGATAAAAATTCGACAAGTTAGTCCCGAAATAACCGTGCAAATGATCCCAAAATTTTCCCTCACACATTCTCAAATTGTTCTCGGTATAGTACCTAACACAATGCCGAAGTGATCCCATTAATTCCTACAAAAAACTATCTTAAATTGATTCGGGAAATAGTAAATTTTGAGGAATAACAATTTTTGCAAACACTTATAATAAACTTAGAGTGCGGACGAGAGATATACCATTTCCGATACCTATTTTAATAACAATATTATTAATAGGGATAAAACATTTCAAAATAAAAATTACTCACTGAGAAAGATTCAAAAAATACAAAATAAACATAACTCTCAGAGGAAGTCTTTTTTTGCTCTTGGATGTCGTAATAAACGAATTACTTTTTCTGGTTAACCGTTAAATGAAATCCTAGGAAAAGATCAAACACCTCCTCATTTTCATCTGAAAGTTGTTAAAATTCCACATCGCAACATCCCTTTTCCCTACCTTGAACCGATGGTTAGTTCACAGGGCACACTTATTGAGCCACACGCCTAATAATTTAAATAAACTTTCATTTCGTTTCATTTCATTTCATTTTTCATTTATTGATCAAAATTATTAGGACAATACGATTTGAGGTCTTTTATAGTACAATATTAAAGGAAAGATAGTTATAAGTAGTAGTACAAAAAGAAAATAAACAGTTACATGATACTGAAACTTGGGTAACTTTTCTTAGTTTGTTTGAGGCCCGATTCAGTAAAAAAAAACATTTGTGTACTAATTATATCCTCGTCCGCTCTTGAAGTTTTCAACTGAAAGTTTACACCTTTTACGGCTTCCAGCTTAGTTACTTCTTAAATATAAGTTGAATGGAATTAAAAGACGCTGTAGTAAATATAAAGGTTTTATTGCTTTGGTCGATCTAATCGAGCCTTGCTTCCTACAAACCAATTACCCATCTGGAGTTTTCGGAACGACTTTGCTATAGTTGGTAGAGGTGGTGCAACTTTTCCATCATGTAACTGAGAATACAACGGCGATTGTGCAGTAAAAAACTTCTTGAATACTTTCTATGCAGATGCGTAATAAAATTGTAGGTAGAAAAACTTAATGACACGCAAAATTTTAAAATCATGCTTTTAATATAAATGGCATTTAATTCGTTTTGTTAAATGTAAGTAATTGAATTAGGGTGATCCTTATAAATCGAATTGCCGATTTTACCAATATCACCCTTTCAAACGGTGACAAAAATAGCGCAACTAAATTTTGGCAGCGATTGGGGACGGTAAGGAGGTGTTTCATGGGTTTAAGGTAAAGATTTCTCCATGGAGAGTAAAAAAATCAAAACTACGTTTTCTTAAACTCAACATCGATTATATTATTGCAGGCGATATCATATACATACATATAAACTTTTGTCCGGAATGGAACCGGTTAAGGAATGCCGCACAGTAGTTAAAGTTCACATTTTAATATATTAGGTTCTCATAGCGTAATCTCCACTTGAACCAAGGGTCTTAACCAATCCGTCTTAACCGTTTTCAATCGGGACCAAAAGTTATATGTATATGGTATCGCCAAATATATAGTTTTACGAGTTTTGGATATTAGCATTAAATTAAAATTTTTTGAGTCTCCATAGAGAATACTTAGTTTTGACCCCTGTGTGACACTCCTTATACGTCTCTAACTGGAACCAAAATTTGTGTAATATTTGAGACCTTGATGTTATCGTTTTCATGAGGTGAGACTGGAAAAATCGTTAATTTGAATTAAAAGGACCACCCTAATATATATGCATGTACGCGAACGTGTAAATTTTTGTTATAGTAATTTTTGTGGCAAAAAAATTCGATGAGTCGACGGTGTGTGCCTCGAGTAATAATGTTTTTTATGGTTTCTCATTGTTATGCATTCTTTGTACTGTTTTTATGTAAAACAAATGCTGCCAAAATTTGCAACTAAGTGATTTTTTATGATGTTGTTTTTAAACGGTGGTTCTGTCAATTAAGATGCCCGACAGCGTTAACCGGAGATGGGAAAAACCACCCCGCATAAAAGGAAAATTTCCGAAATTTTAGTCCCGTAAACTGTTTGGCGCTAGATCAATTGTATACTAAAAAAGTTGGAAACACCAACTTCTTCAATGTAAGACTTTCAACCACCTAATTATGCAGCTACATATAATTCATCAGCCCATTCTTATCTCTATCAAAAATAAGTACATAACGTCGGTGCTGTGCATCGATAACGCTGCGGAACAAATTTCCACTTTTCAAAATTTTCCAAGGCAATTTTTATCTCATTAGATGTTACTTTGCTTTTTTTGTAACAGCTCTAGTTTTCGAGATATTTTCGACTACCCGAAAACTTATCCCACAGGAGTAGAAAAGTGCAAAAACAAAAAATGCAACAATTTACAAAAGCAAACCTCAATTTTTTTAAGACTTCATTTATTATTTGCATTTGTTCTTTCATTTTAAACTATTGGTTTTTGTATTTGCTGTGTATTTGTTGTATCATTTACCGAAAATTAAAAAAACCTACAAGAATGTCAATAAGAAGAACTCAGCGAAAGTGATCGACATTATTTTGTTTTTGATCTTAAACTTTCATTAAATTAAACAACAAATACACAATAAATACAAAAACAAACAGCTTAAAATGAAAATGAAATTGAAGTTTGCGGCTTTCGCTTGTGCACTTTTCAATTACTGTTCGTTCGTATTGGCTTTGACTAAAGCATATATGACACTACTTTATTTTTGCTTGGATTCCAAGCTAAAAAATCTGACGAAACTTTATCGGAACTTCAAAACACAAAAACAATTTCTATCATGAAAAAGCGAGACCATTATTCCCCCAAAAATTAATGAGTTTGACATGTTTTTGTTTTACATTTTATTTTTACATTAACATGCGAAAATTATTTCGGTCTCTAATGGTTCACTTTTTTCACAAGAAAGTTGATTTTAATTGTCTTTTTATGCACCAAATTTTCAAACTAAAAACAAAATTTTCATTTGTCAGAAAAAAATAAAGAAAAAACGGCCGAATGTCAAAAAAACCTATCGAAATACAAACTGGCTCGTTTGTTTTTAATGAACTAGGTTGTAGTTTTCTTGTATTTCGTTAGTTTTTTGAAATATAGTTTACACACTTACACCAGTACTGAAGCCGTATTAGGAGGGAGTGCGACAAAAAATTGAAGATAAAATACAAGAAAAAATACCAGAAAATAAAGTAGTGTCTATAGGGTTATCTACTTTAGTTATATATACTTTGTTTTTATAAATTATTTTTAAATCATTTTATTTTGTATAACATTTCAAAATGAAAATATTGGAAGTTATAAGAAAAACATCTTTTAAAAAAAATAAAGTTTCATATTTTCTAAATTCAAAATTAAAAATAAATAGTTTTAATTTAAACTATAAATGGCGATCCCACCAACGATCCTGTACAAAATCTGGAAATTCATATAGTAAAATAAATTTATATCAAGCATCAAAATCAAAAGAAAGAAATTAAAGGAAAACAAGCAAATATTAATAACGCAGAAAGTTTACGTCTTACCAAAAATCCAGTTCTAAAAATGCCTTTAACAATTAGCCAAACCACTATAATTTTTAATCATTCAACGCATTGTTTATATTGAATTAACAAGAAGTATATTTCAAAAACCCAATTCGAGTGAAGAGTTAACGTTAACTACAATCACTAAAACAAACAACAACATATTTCATTCAATATCAAAGAGCAATTTTACATACATATAAACAACAATTTAAGATTGACATCAGTGATTAAAGTATAAAACGGTGCAATTTTTAAAATAAAACCAATTAAAGATCAACAATTTAACTACTAGTCAACCATTTTCTTTTTATGAATTTAGCATCTACAAAAAATATTTTTTTTTTTATGGATTCTATAAACCTTTAGATAAACATTTTATTTAAAAATATTACAATTCACAAAATCGTGAAATTATAAAATAATAAAATAGTTTACTTATTAGATTGTTCTAATTTATAATTACATTAAATATATTTTAATTATATATACTTTTCCTCCAGTTTAAAAGGTTCAAAAATATATATCATTAACACATGTAAGTAAATTTACAGCAACAGACATATAAACTTAAATTCATATTTTACCAATCTCATTTCCAATTAAAAATAACAAACAACTTAAAACTTTTTAAATCAAACTAGTTACTATAATCAATTTTAAAAAATCTCAAAAGATTTCTTAAAATAATTTTTATTGATATATGTATGTATATCAATTCTTTCATATTGAAATTAAAATCATATAAAAAACTTAATTTATGCTCACTAACATAATATAAATCAATGACAATTTCACCCTCAAACAATTAAAGGAATCAACTTTTCATTCCTTATCAACAACTTGGACATACATTATGCAGAGTACAATTATATATTGATCATATATTCTGCATAATACAAGTTTTTGCGTAATTATGCACACAAAGTTGCAATCTACTATTATTCAACCTCATCCCAGGTTCTTCAATCACATCACGATAAATAACAATATTTCTCAAACAACATAGAAATAATACAACCAAATATCAATTATCAAGTACATCAATTCATCAAAAGATTGGGTACTTACATCAATACTAATATAAACTTTTAACGCAATTAAGACACAATTCAAATGTTTTTCAAACTACAACACAAAATTCTTACAGTAATTAATATACACTGTAAATTAATATTTAAAAAATAAATTTTTCGTTTCACTGGAGGGGGAGTAAATATAGGGTTATCTACTTTAGTTATATATACTTTGTTTTTATAAATTATTTTTAAATCATTTTATTTTGTATAACATTTCAAAATGAAAATATTGGAAGTTATAAGAAAAACATCTTTTAAAAAAAATAAAGTTTCATATTTTCTAAATTCAAAATTAAAAATAAATAGTTTTAATTTAAACTATAAATGGATATAGGTATAAGAGTATTTATTATGCTTTCTTATAACATCTCCAAATTTTTTCGTGACTTTTATTTTAAAATTAATACATATTTAAAATTAATACAATTAATTCTGATTCTAACAATGGCCACAAAAAGATGGCGTTGTTTGAATGATGCATATTGTTTCTGTGTTGTTTGTGGTGAATATACCTTCAAAAAGTTTCGTAAAGTCATCACGGACTTTGTTAAAAGAGGATATTTTAATTACTTTGGAGTGAAAATTTGCGATGAAGAGAAGCCATGGGTGCCAAAAACTGCGTGCCAAAATTGTGTTGTGTCTCTGCGACAATGGTCGAATGGAAAAGGATCAGCTCTCAAATTTAAGACACCAATGGTTTGCAAGAACCTACGAATCATGATGATGATTGCTATTTTTGTGTGGTAAACATTACTGGAATAAACTCGGCAAACAAAAACCAATGGTCCTATCCGACATTACTTTCTGCTCAACGACCACTTCTGCACTCAAACAAATCATCAGTACCGCACTTGTCATCAGGTTTTGAAGGAAGATGGGACACGCATATGATGGCCGATTACTGCTGGAGTCTTTGTCGGGATCTTGAACAAGACTCACAGGCAAGAAAGTCTTATAAAAGGCAATTTTGTGCTGATACGCGGTAAATCATTAAAATGACATCATTTTTTCGTAATTAGCACCCTTAAATTGACTTAAAACGACTAAAAAAAGTCTGGAAATTTTTCACTGTTGACCAGTGTAATTCTTAATTACATATGCAAAGTGACGCACCTATTTGCGTACATTATACCTTTTTATATATCTTTGTTTAAGTTCAGTACAGGAACAAAATGTGGTCGCTTGCAACCGCAAAAAAAAAACAATAATTAAGGTATTCCTAAAACCTAGTAAAAAGATAAATAATGAAGAAGACGGAGGTTTGGATTTTTATTTTGAAGTCATGTTTAAGCAGGCAGCAGTGCCAAATATTAAATAAAAGGTCTGCGATGTTTAATGAAAGTATATAAGTATAGACATAAGTATAACTAATTATCGCGTAGGGGTAAAATTCAGACTACCCTTAGCACTAACCTTAACCGTATCCAACAGGGACCACAATTTATGTAATATCTTTGACGTCACCGTTTTAAAATGTGATGCTGGAAGAAATCGTTCTTTTGACTATAAAAGAACACTCTAATGTAGGTACCTATATAGTAATGAAGTTGAAGGTAGGGTAATGTAGTGTAATGAAATATAACAAATGTCCGTGTTATGTATGCACAACAATACACCATTACAATTTTTCTAGAAAACAAAGTTTTATTATCATTTTAAGCTTTGGCAGACAGAATAATTTACATACAAATGTACATCGGTAAATAGATATGTAGTATGTGAAGGTGCCCTGCAAAAAATGTGGTTAGTCTAGGAGGAATTTAGGGTGAGCCGCTAAGGGGTATGTGACTATAGCCAGTTTCGATCTCTTCACATTGGTAGGGACTTATCGCATCTGTTTTTTACTGTCGGACTGGTCCTCGTTCTACTCCTCTGTACATTCATGCGTACTCTCGGACAGGTTCTTTGTACCGTTCTTGTTTAATTTTACTATTTAATTATTATTTTACTACTACTGGACATCAATTGTAGTCCATTGTAAATGAAAGGGATCAATCGCGTCCTAATCTCTTTAGAGAATCGTCTCACGATTTTGTGCAGGGTATGTTTGTTTGTTTATATTTTTTGGATTTGTATGTAAATATGTTTTGTTTTAAAATAATAATTTATTTGCTATTGTTTTGCTTACGCTTCGTGATCTTTGTTTTTTCAAAAAAGGAAAAATTTATCATTCCTTGGAATTTTAATTAATGAATATTTTTTGCACTAATATTATGTAGGTAATACATGCTTAACAAACACTGGGAAGAGCGCTTATATTAAAGTGAGCTAATACCCCAGCAGGAAAATATTATAACTACGAACTAACTACAAGTTGGTTTCCAACAAACTAACGTGCACTATTATCTGTTTATTTACTTATGGAAATTTCTGCAAACTAGTCAGAGGGGGTTGTTTCTCGGTACAGTCTGTCAACTAACAACTAGTCAACTAATTTTTATCTAAAGACGTATATATAAAGCTGCAGACATTGGTGCTTTATCGGTAACCGTATCGGTAACCTTATAACAGCTGATTCGACCAACCTTATGGAAATCAATGCAATCGATTATTGGTTCGGCTAAGGTCGTAATCGTATCGTAGCCAACCAATTGGTTTTTGGTTTACCATCGTAACGATAAACAGCTGATTACGTTAGGAATACGACTACAGCGATACGACGTACGGCACCAATGACTCCCGCTTAAAGCTGGAGACATTGATGCTTTATCGGTAACCGTATCGGTAACCTTATAACAGCTGATTCGACCAACCTTATGAGAATCAATGCAATCGATTATTGGTGCCGCTAAGGTCGTAACCGTATCGTAGCCAACCAATTGGGTTTTGGTTTACCGTCGTAACGATAAACAGCTGATTGCGTTAGGGATACGGATACAGCGATACGACATACGGCACCAATGACTCCGGCTTAAGTTAGACTATTGCCAACTGTTATATGTAACTATTATACTAAATAGATCGGCCATATCTGCCATGTATCACATCCAAATTAATCCCAACAACATACGCCTTTCATTCGGGTTGCCTGCAGTCAGATCTGGCCGAAAAAATTACCAACTTTTACATTGATAAATTTTTCACAAATTGTGGTGCCAAGTTATTTTACTAGATAATATTTCTTATCTTTTTCTGTTGCGGCTTACTTATTTGAAGTTAAAGCACAATTTTTTACGTAGTCATTTATATTCGCTTGACTACACACAATTTATTAACATCATAAATCCCGCTTAAACTGTACAGTTGCCTACTATTGAACGAAACTTTACGTTTTTCGAGGCTTACGAGGCATCCCTCAACTTATATCATTTATTCATTTTACCTAAGATTTTTTTTTTGATTCTCTTCTTTACACATTCCATCCATGATAGTATAATTTACGTAGATAATTTTAATAATCAATAATAAACTCCAACGGACTTAGAAAAATATTCCTCCCAATCGGCACGAAACGCGTGTTTTTTGTTTGTTTTCAAGTCGCTGGAAGGCAGGTGACTGTTAAACGTCGTAATCTGAAACTGCTAGTTAATTAAAACTCATCAGTTAATTAAAATACATACAAAAATACATTAAAGATTAGATTTTTATGAAAAGAAATCATCAGCTTAGTAGTTCGAAAAAAAATCTATAGAAATTAGTGCTACCGGCCGCCGTGGTTTGCTGGTAGCATGATAAGCCCACCACACCGAAGGTCCTGGGTTCAAGCTCTAGTCAAACCAACAAAAATTTCGAGGAAAACAAACCAAACCTTACAAGTGTATTTCTGCCATGAAAAGCTTCTTTGTGAAAATTCATCTGCTTTGCAGCTTCTGTTCGGATGGGCCCTCCAATTAGTACGAAAAATTTAAAACGAGCAAAATTAAGAGAAGCTCAGTCTAAATCTCCTCGGAGATAAAGTGCCCGAGGTAATGGTTATTTTTGTTTGCGCTGCTGGCTTATATATTTTTTATATGGATCCATTATATGAATCCATTTCGAGGGCACTCGTCGGCAGCATTTTGGGCCCGCTGTTCTTACCATTCGACTTTCAAAGGGGGCATTTGTCTAATTAAATTCCATTTCTATTTCGTTTGTATGCCAATTTTTTACCGCGCTGCAACATCGGTCGAAGATATTGGACTTATTAGATGGCAATTTTAACTGCCATTTTTTGGCGACGTGCTATAGTGTTAATGGAACTAACGTCAATGACACTAATTCCAAATCCGAAAGAGAACTAATGTGAATTGATATAGTACGCTTTAAGACTATTTACCGCCGCCCGTTTCGATTTTTAGTCCAAATCTGGCGTTGAGCTTACCCAATTTAAATTTTTTTATTTGCTTTAATCTCCATAATTTCTGAAAAGCGCTGTAGGCGAAAATTTTGAACAAAAAATCGCGCGATTTTCAAGTTCTCGACTGGGGCGCTTTTTTTAAATTTTTGGAATTTTTTCGAAAAATATATTAATATCGTATCGTAATATGAACAGAAAATTTGGAATTAAAAATTGCGCCGCTTTTTTTTTATTTTAATAATTAATGTTAAAAAAATTGTAAATCTTATTGTAATAGACGACTGGTACTTGGAATTAAAATTTGTGCGACTTTTATTCTAAAGATCGGTGGTGATAAGAAGTTTTGACATTATTTCGTTTTTATAAAAAGAACTAATGTCTTTGACGTTAACTCCAGCATGATTCTGACGCTAATGCTCTTTTGAATTCAGAATTAGTGTCAATTGACGCTAGTTCCATTGACACTTTTGCACGTGGCCCATTTTTTATCCCGCGCTCAGGGTACCGACTTAGTTAATTACTCGCCATACATATAAGACCTTATATCTATCGACAGATTATTAAGCTTCATGTGGTAATATCTCATTGTTACAGTAAAAAATAAAACTGAGCTATGAAAATTTTCAGTAGTCTCGAGCCAAAACACGGCTGTAAATATTATAACATAAGAATTTACTTAAAATATTTGCACATATTAATACTTTACTTGATATACTAAAAGTCGTTTTTTACTAAATCACAATCCGCAGTCTGTGCCAGGATTACAACTCTCACTTCAGCGCTATTGATAGTTCAGAATCTCTTTTTAGCATTAAATAACCTATTATTTCTTCTCTCAATAATTGGCAACCCGATGACTTTTCTTTACAAAATATTAGCTATTTACAAACTCTTTATATTTCAGTAGTATTTGATCCAAACTGATTAGTGTTTTACTTAGCTGATGAGTTTAAAATTTTTCCCTATCTAAGCAGTTTTAGATCTCGCCTTTCAACGGCTCGGCAAATAAAAATGAAAAATCCGTGCGTAATGCGGATGTGCCCTTGGTGTCGGTCGGGCAGGCTTTGGAGGGTAAAAACTGTGGGGTATTATTATTATTATTATTCTTATTCTTATTATTAAATACAGCTCATACATAAATGCACTCATACATTCATACTTAACTACCAACTCTCAGACACATTCGAACATATGTATATTCGTAGTTTTGCGCATCTACATCATATCACAACACCGTTACAACATCGACTTTTACAAACCCTACCATTAGTACCGTTCGCACCAATAGCACCAAATGCACCCATTAGCGATACACCTCGTACTTTAGATATTATTGAACCAAAAATGCAAACATCTAATGGATATCCACAAATTTGGGAAAAATTTGCTAATTCGGATCCTTTAAATTTGGTTTTTAGAAATTTGGATGATGACGCTGAATTTGTACCACTCCAACATCAACAACAACCACAAGCAAGGACTGATTCACCGAATGTGAGGGAGAAACCGTTTGGTAAGTGAGAAACATATTAAAACTCAATACTTATTCCTAGAATAAAAAGTACAACAAAATTACAGCTTCTTCTTGTAACACTATAACCGTGGTGTTTGTCAGAAGGGGACAGATCATTTTTGGTGAAAATATATATAGTTACCTTAATTCACAACAGTCCTAGGCAACATAACTTTCGAAACTGCGTTTTTCACAATTTATAGTATAATATATTAAAATACACCAATCAGTAAAAATTTGAAAGTGTTAGAACCAATAAAAACAAAGTCATGCCACTTTAGAAACGATATACAATGAATGTGAAAATAAATATGTTTTTTGATTCTCCTGTAAAATTTTAAATTTGTGGTTAAAGCCTTTGTAAATTGAGCTAACATTATATTCCAGCATGTCTGAATTCCGTTTTATTTGTACTGGTGCATTAAGAGGTCACAGGGTCCACTCAAATCTCAGAGTGCTGCACATTTTATATCCTCGAAGACATAGCACCTTATACAACGCATAGCTTTTCATTATCCTTCCTATAGGAAAATTATCTATCCTATTATGTTGACACCAAAAAACGGTTTTTAAATAAAACATTTGAAAATTTTTTTATTTAAATTTTGTTGTTTTTGTTGTTATTGCGGGGATAAAGACAAGACACTACTCGAAGGCTTGGGGGAATGTTATTGATGTTGATAGTCTTTCCCTTAAAAGGTGTAAGCCCGACCATCTCAACAACGAGTTAGTATAACCACATTGAACCTTCTAGGCTATCCCGCCCTCACCTCTAGTTTTATGAAAAACTTAGGGTCGCCAGAGCCTCGGCGGCTAAATAAACACGATTCGCCATGGGAAGGTGAGGTTGACAATTGGATTGAAGAAGCGATAAATTGCTCTGACATCCTCTTGAAAGGGTTGCGCTACACAACCCCTTGAATAAATTGGGTATTTTAGTCGTCTCTTACAACAGAAACCTACAGCGGGTCTATTCTAAGCCCCCTAACCAGCTGAAGGTTATTTTAATACTCAAGTGATTTATTTAAAAACTGGCCTTTGAGCTCAACATATTTAGTTACTCTGTTGCAAAATTGGTGTTGTACAGTGTTATTGAACATAAACCATTGAAACGTTAGTATGCAAATCTGCAATCCAAATGAAAAATGCAAACCAAATTTAGAGTTCCACCAAAATTATTCAAAAGCTTTTGTACGTGCAGGTTGTGCTAATTTTGAAAATGTACAATGCCTTAAAAAATACACCGATTAAACAAATAATTTGCTTTTGTATTAACAAGGTATTTATTGTTGCGAAGTATCCGGTCTATTCACGTCACCATGATTATCCATTTAACTGTTTAAAAATTATTTCCGTAAAGTGTCTTTTATTTTTATAATAGAGTAAATAGTATAGCCACATAAGCAGATAAACTGATAAGCACGCCTACGTGAATTGGTTTATTACAGCTTGGGATTCTGCACAAGTTTCACAGAAAAAGTTTCAATGGAGCATAGGTGTCCATACAATACCTTAAAGGATATCGATTGTCTGTTATTCAATGCATAGAATCATGTAAGATATGAGTCCAATTCTGCCTAAGGTAGTCCAAAAATTGGCCTACAAACGATTTGACTACAAATCACAACTGTCAACCATTATAAAGTTTAACACGAACAGCCGTAATGCTCCAACCACGGTTGCCGCTTTGGCCCATTTGGATCGTAACTTAAACACGTCCTCTCGTTTAAGCATCACATTCCAGGATATCCTAATTTTCAAATAAACCTGAGTTACAATTGAGATACTATTGTTGAACCTTGCCAACATCATAATTGAAATGTGAATAACTAATACGACATTTTTAAAAGATACACCTTCATTAGTCACAGGTACTGATCATATTTACTCTAGCTCAGATGCCATCGGTAAGCATAGCCTAAAGCAGTTTCAAACATTTTAATAACAAGAGTGAGCAAAAACCCACTCTTACAATTATCAATTGCTATCCACAAATGATAGGCATCTGCTTCATCTTCAATTTCACGACGGATAAACAACGGGTTCACAATTTTGGGATGTGATCAGCCTTTTCTTTGACCTTCCTCAGAAGAGCATTTGAAATATTTATGCTTAGGTTAGAATAAGTAAAGAGGTAGTTTACCCTTGAGGGCGGACCAAGAAGACCGCATTATTCCGAAGAGAATGTTTTTTTGTCTGATTCGAAGACTGAAGTGATCATTAAGTAAGTTTGATTTATTGTCAACTTACACGAAAGTGAATTAATCGTATTAAGGTAAAACCAAGGAGTCCATAATGCGATATGAAACCACAACCCCAGCGATTCATCCAAATCCTCAGGGCAGAAGTCAAGACCTGAATGAAAAGCTCCGCCTTAATCTAAACTAATCGGTTTCCAGAAAAGTAACTTTTAAGGGAATATGCTTTGCCCATATATGTAATACTTCTATATTGCAACAAAAAGCTAAGTACATTCCCCAACATCAGAGTGCCGATATATCGCTGTTTACATGTTTTTGTATTCAATAATCGAATGTACCAAAATTTAAGTTTTTCCTTGTCACACTTATACTGCTACAATCACAAAATTTTATAGGCTGTCTTGCTTTGATTTCGCATCCAAAACACATTGCGAGCATTTTCTATTAGCAATATAGAAGTATTACATATATGGCTTTGTCCGATTTAATGTGAGTAACTGAGCCTTAAGCCTGTAATTAACTTCCAATGTCTTTCAAAAACAACCTAAAATACAATTTTAATTTAATTTAACTTAAGTTTAATTTTGAAAGTTTGTTATAAATCAAAAATTTATAATCAACGTTGAATTGAATGAGTAAAAGTTCTTGAGCAGTAAAAAATTCATATAAATAAATAATCCACCATTTATGTATAAAATTTCTTTAATTTCAATACTGGTGTATATAGCACAAAATCATGGAGGTGGAAAATTTAGATGCAGTCAAGTTATCTGCTTATGGGGTCATAAACAAAATAATCGAGGCAGAAAACTACACCTTTTCCAGTTTAAGTTCAGAAAATTACAATTCAAGTTCCGAAAATTACAATTCAAGTTCAGAGTTTCCAATTCAAGTTCAGACAATTTCAATTATAGCTCAGAATTTCCAATTTAAATTCAGAAATTTACAATTCAACTCAGAGTTTCCAATGCAAGTTCAGAAAATTACAATTAAAGTTCAGAATCTCCAATTTAAATTCAGAAATTTACAATTCAAATTCAGAAAGTTACAATTCAGGTTAAGAAATTCCAATTTAAGTTCAGAAAATTACAATTCAAGTTCAGAAACTACATTTCAAGTCCGTAAATTACAATTCAAGTTCAGAAAATTACGATGCAAGTTCTGAAAATTACATGTCAAGTTCAGAAAGTATGTCAGGAATTTTTTTTTTCATGCAATGGAAATTAGAGTATGTAAGATGGTAAATGTTAGCACTAATAATTTGATACAAGGATATGAAGACCTACTATCTGCTAAAGAAGCATTGGACTTCTTAACTCACTTAAATCAATTTTACTCACATGAAGGAGATAGCTAAGAAAAACCCCTTTCCTCTCTTCTCTCTCCTCCTCTCATAAGAGGTCAGTTACAAGAACATCCAGCTATATTCTAAAGCTCACAAGCAATGCTCTGCATTGAGTATGACAGCAGTGATGACGAAATCAACGGAGCGTCTACAATCCCGCAAGTAACGTATAAGTACTGTATGCACATATCAAGTCTTCCTCCACCTGCCTCTCGCAACTCTGTGGATGTCTCCCTCTTCCACTTACTTTCCAAGTTCTTTCATGGCCGGAGCATCTTCATGCACTTGTTGCAAAGAGTTATCCTCCGTTTGATTTCTTCTTAGCTCGGGATGTACACGCCTTGCAGAAAATTGGGGGTACAGTATATCCGAGCCACCATTGGCAACGAAGCATCAACGCTTCCGCAAATAACATATAAGTATTACATTACATAGTATGAATTGGAATAACTTTTAAAAACGAACACCCTACTTATAATTTTCTGAATTTGAATTGTAATTTTCTGAACTTGAAATGAAAATTCTGAACTTGAATTGCAATTTTCGGAACTTGAATTGTGATTTTCTGTATTTAAATTGGAATTTCTGAACTTGAATTGTAATTTTCTTAACTTGAATTGGAAAATCTGAACTTGAATTGTAAATTTCTGAACTTGAATTGTAAATTTCTGAATTTAAATTAAAAATTCTGAACTTGAATTGTAATTTTCTTAACTTTAATTGCAATTTTCTGAACTTGAATTGCAAATTTCTGAACTTAAACTGGAAAAGGTGTAATAGCATGACCTTTGACCTCAAATAAATTGTTTTACATGGAGCGGAATGAGCGATTTTATTCACTTTCAGCTTGGTGGGAATTAGGGTAACTTCACTCTTAATTTGTTTTTTACTAATTTGACCGGACTATGCAATTACTTAGATTTCTTTGAAACAAATAATTATATTGAAACGAGGTATATACATACATACATATGTACATACATATGTGACCTGGAATCATGAATTGGCCCTATTGTGCGAAAATACCGTTGTTCACTTTTTGATTGATTCTTATAGGAAATTTAACGCTCTTTCCAATGGAATATACCGCAGTTTTCTATCTTTATTAGTTTTTTCACAAATCGCATTTAAAGCCAAATCGGACTACAAATATGATTTTTTTAAATATTTCGATCCATGCGCCACCTATCGGAGATTTTTTTCTTATTATTGCATTGTGATCGGGTTCTGAACTATATTCCAAGTTTCAAGCTTGTATCTTATCGGGAAGTTACTTAAATTTTAATTACAAAATTCGTTCACAACGGCCGGCCGCTAGACAGAGTCAAGCTAAACAAAAACTTTAAGCGCGTTTTTCTCGAAAACTTGTTTTCGCACAATAGGGTCGTTTTATGATTCCAGGTCACATATGTATGTAAATGGAATAAGCTATTCAATTCTGAGTGGCTAAAAAATATTCATACATATATATGTACATATGTAATGATTTCTTCATTTGAATTTTAGCTAATTCTATACGACAGCATGACACTGCTAATAGGCGTCAAAAAATATCGAGAGAGGTGTCAAAAGACGCGTATTAATCTCGAGAACAATAATCCGAAGGCGGAAAAGAAAAATGTCAAGACGCGTCGTTTGATACCTCTTTCGATATTTTTGGACGCGTATTAGCAGTGTCATGCTGTCGTATAGAATTACCGAATTTTACTTCACACTTTTCTCACGCAGATGTGGATGTTGTTACAAGTGAAGTCAATGGTGGCAACCCAGCGCCTGGAGTATTTTTCCAACAGTCATTCCCCTTCTTCGGAAATGACTTCTTCAATTCATTTGGTGGTTTCGGTTTTGCAGGTGTACCACGCGAGCACTGGTGGAAAGGGTGAGTAAATACTATTAGCCATATGAAAATCATACTTTTTTAAGATTCATAGTTTATTGACATATTGCACATCATAAAAAAATATTTCTGTGGTAAAATTTTACAAAAAATAATTTTGTAGAATATTTTGTTCCATTACATCTGTCATAAAAACTTCCTTTGGCTACTGTTTTAAAAAGTACACAAAAAGTAGAAATTTAGAGTTAGATACAGGGTTTAAATTTATTATTTGCCGGAAAATTTCTCTAAGGGTGTGCTCAGAAAAAAATGTGTACAAGGAACGTAGACGACTACAGAGAATAAAGAAGTCAAAACGAAGATGCTCAATTGTTTATGCTTGCTTTAATTCGTGTTTTCAGTGCAATTCCAATTTGCGTTGCACTTTCTTTGTACATATTGGCGACTTAGATGTTTTATGCCGACTCCGATCGGCATCTTCAAGCAGATGCATTTTTACTGAGAAGCATTTGGTGGTAAATACACACTCAGAGTGTTTGTCAAATTCTCTCCCAAGGGGCGACTCCGATTAGAAAAACATCATTCTAAAGTATTTCTGGGTTGCTTTTCTCTGAATTTGAATACAGCTAGTGCTGAGAACTATCGAATGAATTCAACTATCGATAGTTAGTTACTGAATGATTTCAACTATGGAATGCATTTTTTCATTCATTCATTCATTCATTTGTTCTGCTCTTCAGCAAGCCCGAGGCCAGTAGCGATGTTTTTTGTAGTACATTTACTATACAAAAGAACAATATCTGTATTGTTTTGGTTACCCCCGGGGTACATAAAGAACAAAACATATATAAGACAAAAAGCTGAATGTGACTAAAATGTGATAAATTTTGTTTCAAGTAAATGATGCAAATATTCAATTTAAATGCCTTTGTTAAATACATATTATGCAAAGCACATGCATGATATGCAAAAGGTTTTGGCTCGCAACCCACTTAGTTTTTTGGTCTTACAGCTACAACAACAACAGGACAGAAGATTAGTAAAAATGAATTTGTATCTGTATTGTTCAACAACATATTTTGTTTGAAGAGTCCGTCTCAAACATCCACTATTGGAAATGTCTTTGACAGGTACTCTTAAGGAACTGCTCGCTGTACTCACTGCAGTAGTTGATGAAAGAGAAGTAGAACTACGTTGCTCTTCAGAAATTACAGGAGCTTTTTCTCCTGAAGTTATATTCCTTTGTTCTGAGGAAGACCGATGATTACGGCGTAGATGGTCATTTAAACTTGATGTGTTTCCAGAAAAATTAAGTTTTTTTGCATATATGACATTTAACTTCATTGCCATTTTTGGTGAAAAACTCCCAAACGGAAGATCTTTTCAACCACTCCACATTTTAAATATCTCTACACAATTTAAATAGTTAAGAGAAATTCCTCAGATAAAGATTTGAAATAATTACCACGCCAAAAACGTTTGTCGATTATATGATATGTATATGCACAGTAAAAATTTAAATGAAATGAACGATTCGAAAAAGTAGTAATGAACGAACGAGTCATACCGAAAGATATTAATTCGAAAAATTAGTAACAAACGAATTTCAAATAACTATCGAATGAATGAAAATGAGCGAACTATCGAATAACTCGATAGTTTTCATTCGATAGTTCTCAACACTAAATACAGGACTTTCGGTGTGATAAGCGAGCACAAAAGTGAAAAGATCAATACGAGAGTGATAAAAAAAAGTGTGTTGCGTGCATTGTTTACTATATAGTTTGGCAGCTTACTTCGAGGTTATGTTGCGAATAGAGTGGAAGGCACTCGCAGGCCGTGAAAATAGGCACTCGAATGGAGTGGAATGAAGAACAGTAGGAAGACCAGAGTTGCATTGGACCAATCATTGCATCAATATTAAAGATAAATTTAGAAAAAATAATTAAATACTTGAGTATAAGCAAACATTTCCTTTCAATTAAGGTGTCCTAGTGCTATATATTCCAAAATTATAACATTTTATGTCTGTTTAAAAATTTAACTTCAATTTCCCTAAGATTTCCGTAATATGGCCATTAGTGATGTTTGTGTGTGTGTGCAAATTTTGAGCGATCAGCTGTTAGTTGCGCTACTTGGTAAAGTTTACAATGGTTGCGTGCTTCCTTTTTTTTATGCTTCCTGCATTTTCGTATTTACTTAGTGAAACTTTCTGGTGCATATTTTGGCATAGCTTTTTAACCCTTTAATCCAATAAAGAAGCAAGCAATATAGACTTTCGCGATAGAGTAATGATTTTTTTACAAAAATATGCGAATTTGAGACTTTTGTCAATTGAAAATTGTGCTTGAATTGTTGCACAGTATTATCTGAAAATGTACAAACAGTACTAAAAGAAAGTGCACACACGTCTAACGTAACAAAAGCTGTGTTTCTTTTTACATGTATTTGCATCATTTGCGTCTAAAAAAATACTCATCGAGAACTACACAAGTAATAGAGAAATAGTGGAGATATAAACCTTTTCGGTCATACTGTTAAACGCATACACTTTTTAATACTTATTTTATGCGCTACATATTATTCATAAGTGTGGATAAAGTAATGCACAGTCCATATAAAGTTTACGTGCACATGTATATGCATGTGAAAACAAACACACAGCTAATATTAGCTCTACTTAGGCGTACTTGCAGAACGGCAACTTATCTTTGTAACTCACAGTTAACTTCACATTGACACATTTTTGACCAATTTTTAAATTAACTCTGAGCTAAAAAGAAACTTACCGTTCTGCAAGTTGGCCTTAACGGTTTTCCGGGCGGCACAATGGAACATTTTATATTTTTTGAAAATTACATGCAATTCTTTACAATTTAAAGGAAAATCCGAAATAAAACTCAAAAAAAGATATGGAGGAAAACCCGTATATACTTCATGTATTTGGTGTCTTCTCGAATGAACTTTTAGCAAGGAAAGCAAATTTTAAGAGTCAGCGAATCCACAGTGAAACATGAAGCGGTTAGGTGATGGTCTGGGGGTGTTTGGCCTTAGGCGATTTTGGAAATTTGGTTTTCATAGAAAGTACCGTGAAAAAATTAGACCATCTGAACATAAAGAATAATTGAGTGCCCAAAAATTTAGTATGGATCAATCATGGGTGTTATGGCCGGACAATGATACCGAAGACACTGCCAAGTTTGCCGAAGAACCAAGAATCAACCTCTGCAGTCTCTGCACCTGAACCCATCGAGCATCTATGGCTGAACAAGGACAGAAAAATCCGAAAAAGGACTATTAGTAGAAATATATGCTTAAATCCGCTATTTTGATAATGTGGAAGAATATTATACCGGAGGTCACAACAATGCTTGTTAGTTCCATGCCACGTCATTAACAATCCGTAATAAAAGGAAATGGAAAGCATACAAGGTTCTGAAGGTCGAAAACCTGCTGTTTTTTACACTTTCGTTTGTCACCAAAAATAAGAAGTGTTTCTGATAGTTCATCCATGTCTTTTTTGTTGTGAGAGTTTTGCTTTTGTTTTTTTCATTAAACAAGACATTAAACATACATTACATATCATTAAAAAAAATCTATTGAGTCACCCAGTATCCCTTAAAATAAATAAATAAACGTAAGGCGCGATTCGTAAATTTTCTCCGCTGGCAAGAACTTGTCGTAGAAAATTGCAAATAAACGTTAAAAGTTTACGTTCCGAGTAAAATCAGTGAAGCCACTGTACGAATTTCGAATTTACTTATTACTTTCGGAGACGTTCGGAAACACGGTCGAATTGCATGATAGCAATTTCGTTACTTTCTCGAAAAAGCAGTCTACGATGGATGGAACTTTGATGTTGCACGCCCAGAATCCCTTAAATAGAGGTAATATTGTGGAATGTATCCACGGTTACACTTTTCTTTTGACGCTGACTTATATTGTTCGTTACTATTTAAACGTTTTTTTTATATCTACCTCTCATTTCTTTTATGGCTGACTTCTACGTTATGGTAACTGTTTTTTTACGGTCCCTGACATGCATACACCCATATATACATGGCATCAATGTGTATAGCATAAAGCAAAGTCCGTAAAAATAAAAATAATGTTTGTGATGAATGATGCTTATTGATGCTGTTACAACAACAACAATATGTTCATTGTCACATAAGCGCGACAGTTTCACTGTTTACAAACTACGAAGTGAAATCGTTTATAATGAAATTGCGCATTCTCGACCCATTGAATGCGATGATTAATGGACTAGCAGAACAAATAGAATGATGCGTTTCTGTGGGTTACTTTTTTGCATTATCTGCAAGTTTAAAAAACGCATATAAATATGCATATAAAGACTTTCATAGACACAAAGAAACTGAAACACATTTCAATTGAAGCCAATCTGTTTTATTGTGTACATAAATAAAAAAAAAACTTTACTCTTTGTACATTCCCTGCAAAAAATGCTATTGTTCAGCATGAGTCGCAGGAGTGATCCTTTTTGTTTGTGCATGCCCTAATGCAGAGGCCAATTATACTTGTTTACTAGTTCTCTTTTTATTCCTACGAGTACTATCGGATATATCATTTTTCTACTCGCCTTCAACGGGTACAGTTCGTTGGACAGGTCCTCTTTATACCTCTTTGGGCACTGTCGGACAAATCCTCTTTGTACCCCGACCACTTCTGTCGAACAGGTTCTCTTTCTTCGCCTGCAGGCACTGTCGGATCAGGGGTGTGTTTGAGCTGCCAAATGATAACAGCAGTATTGCTAAAGTGCTATTTAATTGATGAAGTGTTGCCAATATTCAAGCTGAAAATGTGCTGCAACACCTCATTGTATTTGATGATGATTAATATATTATTAACGTTTCATTCACCGAACGCGCGAAGTTGCCACAACTGCTCAAACTTTGCCGACAAATGTGATGCTCTGTCATAAAAAGGAGCATATTTTGGTCCCGGTACGAGGCTACGTATTTTTCTTTAATTCGTTTTAATTCCACATTTTACATATTTCTTTGTATTTTAGCCATTTCGTTGCCTTTTTTATTGTTTCTAAACATCGGCGACATAATTTTCAAACTGAATAATCCCAACTGTAGCCAGGTCTATAGGGAATCAGATCAGTTATATCTCAATGTAGACAAAAAAGATCAATCACAGATCACTCTCTTTAGCGATTAATCTCACAATTTTTTGGAGGCTTCATAAAGTTTATATGCACCTTTCATATGCGATAAACTAATTTATTTTTCAGTAATGTATTTTACCAAGGCTAGTTTGCAATTTGGAATATTGTAGAATATTCACTTTTAACACTTTTTAGGAGATTAGACTTACATACTTCGCAAATTTGCAATCCCCGGTTAAGTTTGCTTAAATAATTAACGATGTATGTATGTATAAAGTATGTAAATTAAGTTAGAATCCACTATGTACATACATATGTATGTAGATACAAATATGAATCTAGATTCTAGAAGCGTCTTTATCATATCAAGTGCTGACCAAACAATTATAATCTATATTTGCATTACTTTTAGAATTTCCAGCATACAACCATAAAGGCATGCATGTGTACGTATGTATGTACTTAAATAAATACTAAGCTATAGATATGGTTTTGAAGTGCCAATTTATGCCTGGGCGGCAAATAATCAACGAACTATATATTTACATACTAAATAATGGCTGCCACCTAAACGTACACACTTAAAGCGGTCATTATTTGATAGAGGTTGTGCGCTATCAGGGATTGCTAATAACTGTAACTCGACAAAATTTCTTTAAATGTCGAAAATAGTTGTTATTTGTAAACACTTTTTTTTCGCTACGAACTTGGTGCGAAAAACCAGCTGTGCACAGAGGAATTTAAAACATTTAATAAACAACAACAAAAATTCTTTTAAGTATAAATCCATTCGGAAATAAACTGAATACCGATTTAAGTAAGAATCTAAACTGTAGGAGACTGGCTCTTGAATCGAACCAAAAACTGACCTTTTTTAACTGTTTTATCGAAGATTACACACAAATTTTGCCAAACAAAGCCAAAAGGCATTTCAGTTTAAAAAAAAAAAACTAAAAGCAACACTTCCACAAACTACTTGCGGCTTCGCCAACAATTTACAACAAGCTACATATTAGAAAATTAATACCTCTGCCTCCGGTCGATTTCGTTATACATTTCTCAAAAATTTAATAGTATAAAAGTGCTTGCTATAATTGCAAGCAAAAAGCTTGATAGGCAACCAAATACGGAATCACATAATTTTTTTATGTGCAACTCTGCTTTTTTTTAACATTTGAACACTCATAAAAGCCATTTCGTTCAATTCCGACGATGTTGTGAAAAAATATCTATTTCGGTGTTTCCGAATGGCATAATACAATTTTTTTTATAAAATGTTATGGTTTGAAAAAAATTACTGTACCGGTATGGTGGAATCACCAGGTGAAGTAAATATAAAAAGACAGAAGATGTACTCTAATTGAAACGGTGTATTTTCCACTGTCAGAAGTTAACAAAGTTCTCAATAACTATCAAGACGTATACGAGGACTAGATACAGGCAAGCTAGCAAAACAAACGTTCATTTTATCTAAATCACAAAAAATAAGTTTAAGTTTACCTAGGCCAATCGTTCTTATGGTGTTCCAGGTTTGCCTCGACTTCATTGCAAGACTAAATTACTCATTATAAACAAAAGTTTTAGCTGTTCTTATTTCTTTGGTAGCCGTGATTCTAGCCGATTTAAATTTGTTGAATGCTTCCAAAGTACGATACCTCCTCCACAGCGAATAAGCCTTATTGCGAACATTGATTAAATGTTAAAAGTTTGAAGCGAACCATGGCCTACTGAACCGTTTAACTAATTTCGCTTATTGGAGCGTGGAAATCAAAAAGTAAGCTAATTTTATCTTGCAGAAAGAAGTTTTCTACTATCTGAAAATATCTCAACAAACACATATTCTACGGGAACACCGTCTCTAGAAACACAACGTAGTCTACAAGACACACTATCTTTACATAAACTGCAATACCACCACCATGACCATACCGATCAGCTCTGAATAGTTGGTAGCCACTTACTTTCAACAAACCGTTAATGTTTGGTAACGTATACCATGTCAAGAACGTCAATTGGAGAATCCTCCAGGAATCTAAATTCATCAATCTTTTTTTGGATAAACTTTGGGCATTTATGTGAATTGTATTCACCCCACTCGCTTGTTTACCAAGGACACGCTACATAGTATAAAAAAATTTAAATAACACATTCAATATTGAGTGCGTTTGAAAAATATTTTATATTCTTTATACAAGTGGGTACATAGAGCTGTTAGGTGAATATAACAAAGGCATCAACCAGCAGCAAAACTTGCAGCGCTGCAGGAAAAACTGCTGTTCATGTAATTTGCCCATAGGTCCTGTGTGAAAAGGAAAACTTAATTATTTCATTAAACAAAATTGTAATAATACGAACATTTATTCATTCATATTTTATTATCGCACTGTTCACTTTTCCATAAGTGTTTTTGGAAAAATTACTTTCACTTCTACTTAGCTTTAGAACTGTATTCTTAACAGAATATTTCTAAGCCATTCCTGACTAATCTGTTCATGCAAATATTTGAATCACCCTAATGAAGAAATATCCACTACTAACTTTCACTACAGCTATAAATAGATTAATTAGAATAAAATCACAATATAAACAACCGAAAACAATAACAGCTGGTCAGCGGAAAAATAATTTTTGCAGCCGGCCGGCAAATTGGTTCGTTGCTTTATTAAAAAATCAATTTATTTTTATAGTAACACATTTAGCACACATATTTAAGAGGCACAAACAGCTTTCTATGATATCATTACAGTGGAGGCTCGAAAACTTGATTTGAGAAAACTTTCTTCAGCAAAACTGCATCGAATTCGAGACGAATCGTGGATTTCACCCCTTCCGTTTTTGGCTAATTTTCAATTTTGGATCATTGGCCAATCAAGACTTGAACTCTTTCCCAACTCAAATATTTTCACTTTCTTAGATCGTGAGCAATTCAAATTCTTTTCCAAACAACAGTAGAAGCTTATGTGAATGTTAGTCTTGAAGATACCAGGCGAGCTGTAGATTCCATATAATATTAGGGTCACTGCTTACAGAAAAATTACCAAATACTAAAAGCTCCAGGCTTCTCGATTCAATCGGTTACGACTCAAGATTCGCATTCAATACCTTCTTTAGATCTTTCATCCCCATAATTTCCAGACGTTGTACCATATATTTCTACAAGTTTTAGTCGCGTTTTTGTTTTGCTGTAATATTTTGAATATATCAAATGCATTTAATAAAGTTTATTTATTAAAGACAAAGCAAAATTGTTGAAGTGCTTAGTGTTATTTTAATGCACTAATTGAGTTCATAATTCCAGTTAGATACGAACTGTGCATATTATTCGTATGCACAATATTACTAAATGAACAATTAGAAAGCTAATTGCTGAATTCTAATCAAACAATTAGCGGCTATGAGTAATCAGTTGTTTAGTAAATTAGCTCAGGGTATGGAAATGTGGAAAAGGCATCTAGAACTTTCATGGCCGCAAATATTTAGTAAACCCCTTATACAGCGATGTTTTTTTGATACAATTGTATCTTTTATGATAAACTTTTTTTTAATACTTTTCTCTTATAAATGCCCAATTTTGATACATTTTCCCGAATTTTAGTTGTAAAATTGCATACTGACAAGTCAAATTTTAAAATTTTTTTATTAAAATTTGTATAAAAAAATGCATAAATTATTATGATTATGTGCAAATAATCAGATGATTTTTTTTTTTTGCAAAAATTGTATTGCCGCACTTTTCCCAGAAACATAAATATATAAAAATCAAATATGGGCAATAAAATTCATTAATTTTGAAAACCCCAAACAGTTTTCCACATTCCCGCTATTTAGATAGTAAATTAAAAAGTGTTATTTCTTTTTAAGCTTGGTACCTATTCGGGATTTTCATAAAATATAGATCATTGAATGGATAACCCAGTGAGCAATCGAAAAAACTGATCATTCAAGCTGCTGAGAAGAAGACGCCGATATATAAATACAGTTTATTAAAAATATGACAGATTTCTTAAAATATCTTATATTGTTAATTTTTAAAGAAAAACAAAAAAAAAATTATTAATTTGCAGTCGATGCGTTTGATAAATTTTTTTTAAGCTCGCAGCAACACTGCCCGTATACTTATATATATGTATAGTACATAGAATACATAGAAACATACGTACATACGTATTTGTATGTGGAAATATGTCTACACATCAATATCTGTTAGTTAAATTAACATATTTCATTGTAAGCTTTTAGCGTTTCTTTAACAAATCGTCACATTTTTAATACGGGTTTTCCTTACTTCTCAAATTTAGAAACTTCTTGTTTTTTTAATTTGGCCGAACCGCTTTTTTTATACTCAGCTGAGCAGAGCTCACAGAGTATATTAACTTTGTTCGCATAACGGTAATCCGTAATGGCATAAACTAATCGAGATAGATATAGACTTCTATATATCAAAATAATCTGGGCGAATAAAGAAATTCATTTAGCCATGTCCGTCCGTCCGTAAACACGATAACTTGACTAAATTTTGAGGTATCTTGATGAAATTTGGTATATAGGTTCCTGGGCACTCATCTCAGATCTCTATTTAAAATGAACGAAATCGGACCACAACCACGTCCACTTTTTCGATATCGAAAATTTCGAAAAAGCGAAAAAGTGCGATAATTCATTACTAAAGACGGATAAGGTGATGAAACTTGGTAGGTGGGTTCACCTTATGACGCAGAATTGAAAATTAGTAAAATTTTGGACAATGGGCGTAGCACCGCCCACTTTTGAAAGATGGTAATTTTAAAGTTTTGCAAGCTGTAATTTGGCAGTCGTTGAAGATATCATGATGAAATTTGGTAGAAACGATACTCCTATTACTATATGTGTGCTAAATAAAAATTAGCAAAATCGGATGACGAACACGTCCACTTTTAAAAAACAATTTTTTAAAGTCAAATTTTAACAAAAAATTGAATATCTTTACAGTATATAAGTAAATTATGCTAACATTCAACTCAAGTAATGATATGGTGCAACAAAATACACAAATAAAAGAAAATTTCAAAATGGGCGTGGCTCCACCCTTTTTCATTTAATTCGTCTAGAATACTTTTAATGCCATAAGTCGAACAAAAATTTACCAATCCTTGTGAAATTTGGTAGGGGCATAAATTCTATGACGATAACTGTTTTCTGTGAAAATGGGCGAAATCGGCTGAAGCCACGCCCAGTTTTTATAAACAGTCGACCGTCTGTCCTTCCGCTCGGCCGTTAACACGATAACTTGAGCAAAAATTGATATATCTTTACTAAACTCAGTTCACGTACTTATCTGAACTCACTTTGTATTGGTATAAAAAATGGTCGAAATCCGACTATGACCACGCCCACTTTTTCGATATCGGAAATTACGAAAAATAAAAAAATGGCATACTTCTGTACCAAATATGAAAAAAGAGATGAAACATGGTAATTCGATTGGTTTATTGACGCAAAATAAAAAAAAAAAAACTTTGTAAACTGGGTGTGACACCTACCATATTAAGTAGAAGAAAATGAAAAAGTGCTGCAGGGCGAAATCAAAAGCCCTTGGAATCTTGGCAGGAATACTGTTCGTGGTATTACATATATAAATAAATTAGCGGTACCCGACAGATGATGTTCTGGGTCACCCTGGTTCACATTTTGGTCGATATCTCGAAAACGCCTTCACATATACAACTAAGGGCCACTCCCTTTTAAAACCCTCATTAATACCTTTAATTTGAGCCAATAACGCACAAACACATTCCAAATTCACCTCTGGTCCACCTTTATGTCGATATCTCGAAAAGGCGTCCACCTATAGAACTAAGGCCCACTACGTTTTAAATAATCAATAACACCTTTCAGTTGATACCCATATCGTACAAACGCATTCTAGTCACTCCTGGCCCACCTTTATGGCGTTATCTCGAAAAGGCGTCCACCTATAGTACTGTTGTTGTTGTTGTAGCGGTAAGGTTGCTCCCCGAAGGCTTTGGGGAGTGTTATCGATGTAATGGTCCTTTGCCGGATACAGATCCGGTACGCTCCGGTACCACAGCACCATTAAGGTGCTAGCCCGACCATTTCGGGAACGATTTATGTGGCCACATTAAACCTTCAGGCCATTCCCTCCCCACCCCCAAGTTCCATGAGGAGCTTGGGGTCGCCAGAGCCTCGTCTGTTAGTGAAACAGGATTCGCCGCAGATAGCTGAGGTTGACAATTGGGTTTGGAGAAGCTATATATTGCGCTGGCAACCTAAAGGGTTGCGCTACACAGCCCCTTGAATCTGGTATTTTAGTCGCCTCTTACGTCAGGCAACCTGAAGGGTTGCGCTACACAGCCCCTTGAATCTGGTATTTTAGTCGCCTCTTACGTCAGGCATACCTACCGCGGGAATATTCTGACCCCCTAGCCCGCTGGGGTACCTATAGTACTAAGGCCCATTCCCTTTTAAAATACTCATTACCACCTTTCATTTGATATCCACATAGTACAAACACATTCTAGAGTCACCCCTGGTCCACCTTTATGGCGATATCCCGAAATGGCGTCCACCTATAGAACTATGTCCCACTCCCTTTTAAAATATGTACTCTTTAATACCTTCCATTTGATACCCATGTCATACAAACACATTCCAGGGTTACCCTAGGTTCATTTTCCTAAATGGTGATTTTCCCTTATTTTGTCTCCAAAGCTCTCAGCTGAGTATGTAATGTTCGGTTACACCCGAACTTAGCCTTCCTTACTTGTTAATGCTGTTCTTGCTGTTGACTATCGGATTACTTACTTGTAATTAGAGCAGCAAAACTATCCATGGCACTATCTATAGTATCGATAGTCAGTTTTTCAGGAAAAGGTCTTCAAGTTTACATTGACCATACATTCTTGTATTCTTCTAAGAATATTTTACTTCCTTTATATTTTCTTCTAATTCTTATTGGATTGTCTGATCATTACCAAATTTTGACAGCATTTAAATAATGGTACGTGTTACTTTAGAAATATACTATCTCGGTTTTTTGCTGCTGTAATCGCAAAAAGAATCCCCGAATGTTTTGGATATGTACGTATCCATTCTCGGCAGGAGCGATATGTCTCATCTCCCGAACTTTCGAGTCGCCTCACGTTGTTTAGCTGGTGTTATTTTGAGGTGTTTAGATGTGCAAAAAGGTGCTGGAAGGGCTCTTAGAAGTAATTATAGAGTTTTGAAAGATCACAATTATGGAATATAAACATAAGCAAGTAAAGACGGGAATGTCGAATGTGCCGAAGACCACATACCTTTCATGAATAGAGTTGAAGAATAAAGTCTGAACGATCAGTTGTATTTGACATATATGTATTATGTACATATATGACCGATTTTGACAATTTCATCAGTCAGCAATGTATGTCTGATTTTAAAGCATTGTGTGGAATTTTAAGTTTCTAGCTAATAAAATGAGGAAGAATTGACGTAAACTTTCTTATCTAAAAATGTATGGGAGATATATGCTATGGTGGTCCGATCCACTCGGTTAATAAGACGAGCAAATATACCCGGTAATCAAATTTCGTTAATATATGTATGTAAAAAATTTGCTAGTTTGCGTTTAAACAGACAGGCAACTGGATATGGCTAAATCAACTCAGCTCGTCATCCTGACCAGTTCGGTATGTTTACTGGTGGATCTATCTCTTCTCCTTTAAGGACTTACGATATTCGAGATTAAAGTTAATATACATACATACCATTTCATTATTATGAAAGGTATACACATCTATAGCGGCCATCTTGGTGTGCTGGTAGCGTGCTACGCCAACCATACCGAAGGTCCTAGTTTCAAGCCACGGGCAAAGTAACTTCGAAAATTTAAAAAAAAAGCTTTTTCACTTAGGAAAAAGAATTCATGAGCTTGACGCCGGTTTATAACAATTGAATATTCAAATATTATGTTTGTTTTAAGAGAAACTGAAAGGAAACTATTTACTGGCATATTGCGATGGCACCATTTCGAAAACCGCCACGTAATCATCATCAGGCAATTTCGTAATGTTATCAAAGGTTTCACCGAGATTCGAAAATGTTTCTTTCTTTTCAGTTTCTCTTAAAACAAATATAATAATTGAATATTCAATTGTTATAAGCCGGTATTAAGCTTATGAATTCTTAAATATTAAGTATAAATTGAACACATATGTAGGCCCCGTCCCGTCTATTCGTAGGAAAAATTAAATGAGCACGACGCAATTTGGAAGAGAAGCTCGGCCTCAAATCTCTTCGGTCATCGCGCCAAGTATTTGTATTTTATGCAAATCGATAGTCAAATAACCAAGTGATCAGAAAATAAAATATTTCTCCTGTATTTGGACGGATACAAAATAAAAAAAAACAACTATGCCGGGACTCTATCAACATAAACTTCGAACTTAGAGGCTATCTTTTGTAACTTTCATTTTCGACCCAGATTAATATATGTACATACGTATTCAATAAATTTAAATAAATTTTCTAGAAATTGCAACTTTTATTTCTATAATCAATATGTATCTTAATTATTTTTAGCAACTTGTTTAGTGATATATTTCCAACTTTTCTAAAGGCTTAAATTGAAATGTGGTTTCATAACCAACCAGTTTGTAATAGTGGGTTTGCAATTGAAACGTCAGTAACAAATACATACATATAATCACGAAATCTTTTAAGCGCTGACTTTTTCTAAGCCAAATTTGACAAGGGATTGGGAAAATTATTTTATTTCAATTCATTTCAAGGAGCCTCAACAACACTTTTAGACTTAGTCGGGGGAGCATATAGACTGTGGCTATAGAGCTCTCTCTAACTTGCGAACTGAAAACCCTAAGGATGGCGCTATTCACACCAAAAGAACATATGATTAATTATACCAATTTTGTGTTATAGAATAGTTAACGCTTTGAACAGCTCCTATCAAAATTATTACATGTGTGCGTCCGTATTTTGGTTTTTTTTTCCACAGACCGAATGTCTGCACAGAAAAAGAGGAAGATGAAAAAGCACTCGATTCTAAGGCAGAAGCAACTGGTACTGAGGAACTTGCACCGGGTGTCTCGGAGTCTGTTGATGTCAGTCCTAATGTTTTCGGACAATTCCATCTTAGCCTCAACTCATGCATTGAGAAGCCAAATAAATACGTTTGCACTCGCATGTAAGTAGTCTTTATACAAAAAATTACCAGTTAAAAAATTGATTAAATTCGTATATTCTTGATACTTTTCCACATATACATCTAACAGTATTAGCCAAAATGGTAAAAAGAAAACGGTTACAATAACACGTCAATGCTGCCACGGTTATGGACGTCCACGTAATGCTGACTTTGCAACACCATGTGAAAAAATTGAAATTAAAGACATCGATGCCACTGCCGCTGATATGGGAGCCAAGGAGTTTGTAGTAAATGCCAAGAATACTGGCATTAACGAACTCTTAGGAAGTAAAAACGTGACTATCTTCATGCCAGTGGATGCTGCATTTAATAGCTACATGGACCAATTACAAAGCGAAAATGTAAGTAAAGAATAAGAGGCGTAGAGTCGACCAAAGCTTTGATATTAGCGCAATATATTGGAAAATGGAAGATAGTTAATTACGAATTTATTTGTTTATTAACACTGTAGAATGCCGTGGAGCCGAAGGCCGATACTGCCATGACGAGCTTGTACAAGCGTCATATTGTTGATGGCGAAATTAGCTTGTACGATGTTAAAAATGATCAGTTGTTGCAAAGTCACCAGCCCGAACAAACTATACGCATTAATACTTTCGAGGTACCACTTGCACTGGGCGGTGAACCGTTACGTTTTACAGCCAACTGTGTGCCAATCGAAAAGCACGACAAACTTTCGGAACAGGGTCTAGTTCATACTATGAGTGGCATTATAAAGCCAGTGACCAAAAATGTTATGGATTTAATACGTGAACGTCCGGATATGTCAATTATGCGCACTGTACTCGAGACCACCAAACTGAATGAACTCCTGGAGGGTGAAAAACCAGTGACGATATTTGTGCCAACCGATGATGCTTTTGACAAATTGGAACCGCATCTACGTCGCGCTCTCAAAGAGGGAAAAGGATGTGCTGCAAGTAAGTACATAGATAAACACAAATATATGTGGTACAGTAGAACCTCGAAAAATTTAACCAAAATGTCCCGATATATAAACTTTTACAAACGGTTCTCAAATTTAATAAAATACAGTAATTGGCTTTTCGGTTTCTCTAGGGTTAGCTTTTACGTGATTCCACTTTGTATACGAATACTGGCACTCAGAAACACGAAGTATCTGCTTTAATTTCAAAATTCGCCGCATTCACCATCACTACTCTTATGCGCCTATACCCGTCAACTGATACGTGATTGCCCTAGTACACTGCAAACCCATGTTTTTCACCTAATTTTCTTATGGCGCCTTTGCTAAGGTCAACGATATCAATATCACCAGCACTCGCCAGCAATTTGAAACTCTATGATAACTTTTACCATCATTTTATGCTTAGACGTGGTGCTACATATGACCGTTTACAGGCGAAGGGCTCAATTCATTAGGTGAGGTTGAGTTGTGGGATGTCCGATTAGGAGACCAAAGGCATCTTCTTGTCCTACTTTGGCGTTGAAGTCGCGAAAGACTACTTTTATATTATGGCGGTGCCACTGCCCTATGTGTATTCCAGGCACTAGCATAGTGCATTTTTCTACCCATCGTCCTTCTTCTTCTTTTTCCTCTTGTAGTGATATTGAGATTCTTCGAAAGTTTTAACGGTCCTTTACCGGATATTAATCCAGTACATTCCAGAGAATACCATTAAGGTACTTGCCCGATCATCGCGGCAACGATTTAATAGGGCCACGTTGAACCTTCTAGGTCATACAACCTCCTCCTTCTGTCAGGAACTTGGCGCCGTCTCACATGCTAAATAATCAGGCCAGGGGAAAGTGAGGTTGACATTTGGGTAAAAGCTATAATTCTTTGCTGGCAATCTCTTTAAAGGGTTACGCTACACAACCTCTTGAATCATTCAATGCCAAATCGTCCTTCCCCTCCGTCAGTGCATGGGAGCAGATGTATGAGGTATTAAAGAAAGAATTTTTCTTTTATGAGTGTAGTAGCGAGACGTTCGTCCACATGTGTGAGCGACAATGCTTGGCGACGAAGTCTTTTTTCCCACCACAAATCCTACACTGAAACTGAGTTTTTTTGTACGGCTACTCCAGTTAGTGTACCTCTTATAACGGTTGGGGACATCATTCCCCTTAAGGTAGCCGACATCTCAGGTACATGCAAGTCATAGGCCTTCGAAGTTAGGGGATCACTTGAATTATATTAATTAGCTAGGAACGTTTTTCTAAAACGGGGTTGTTGTTGTAAAACGGGGTCGCCCTGGGCAGTTGTTTGCAAAACACTTCGAGTGTATTCCTGTTTTCAAAAGCAAAACTTATCTTAGCAGATGTCGTTCGAAGTCGGCATTAGACATGTAGGTCAGCCCATTGTCCAATAGGACAAATTTTTTATGTTTAATCCTTCTCTTCCGGAAACTGCATATTTACTGTTACACATACTATTTATCGTTTGAATCTATACATTATTAAAATCTCTTTTTCCACAGACATTTTAAAGAATCATATACTTGATTTAACGTTCTGTTCCGTCGCCTCCATACCCGGTGCAAAGACTACCGCCTATAACTTGCTTGGCGAACCAATGCGTTTCAATCGCAGCAAATCAGCAGCTGGCAAATCGGAAATTTCTGACTTGGTAGGTGAACAACCGGTCGTTATTAATGACATTGCAAAAATCACCGAAGCAGATATAATGGGCACAAATGGTGTATTGCATGTGATTGATACAATTCTACCAACCGAGTCCGCATTGCCGTTATCAACTTTGATGCAAGAGAAGAATGTTACTATCTTTAAACAATTGCTTGAGGCTGCTGGTTTGGATGAAAAATATGATGATATGGATAATGTAACTGTTTTTGCACCAACCGACAAGGCATTGCAAGACACCAAATGGGCGCAGCTGTTGGCAGAGTTTCCAGAAAAATTACGCAATAATGATGAACTAATTGAATTCCTCAACTATCACGTCGTTAAGCCAATGACAAAAACATGTGACCTGTCTGATTCTACATTGCCAACGGTAGCCGGTCCAGATGTACGCATCAATCTATATTCAACGCATGCGCTGTTCTCCAATGTCATGAATCGTGCTACGGTCAATTGTGCGCGTTTGGTACATTTCGATGATGAAAGCTGTGGTTCGGTATTGCATCAAGTCGACAAACCGCTTATGGCACCAAAAATGGTAAGCAACAATAAAATGACCGTCAACATTAGTTGCTCATCCTAAGTTGGTGTTTGTGTAGTTACTTAATATTTCCTTATACATACGTATATACATATGTATGTATATATATATTTTATTTTATTTTTTTCAGAATCTTATGCAACTGTTAGAATCGACTCCCATGTATAGTAAATTCCTTGAACTGGTACGTGCTGCTAATCTTACAAGCGCTTTAGCAAATTCTAGCGATAGCTTCACACTGCTCGTGCCGAAGAATGATGTATTTGAGGAAGTTGCCGATTGGGAGAAGACACTTACCAAAGATAAATCCGAATTAGAAAATCTGGTCAAAACACATATAGTAAATGATGTTGTCTGCTGTGCTGGCATCATACCGACCAATTGGCCATTTGTGCGTTCAATTGAATCATTGAATGGTGTACATTTACGCATCACCCGCGAGCGTCGTCCAAAGATTGAAAATGCTGGTGTGACCAAGTGTGATGCGATCGCCACAAATGGCATTGTGCATGAGATCAATGATATAATAGTTCCTCAAACACGTCAACAACAACAACAAAGACCACCACAAACATTATATCAACCTCATTTGGACACCTTTGGTGACTTCTTCTTTTAAGTAAACAAATATTTTATGGGTCATATGCTCATACAAAAGTTGCAAATTGCATTTTTTTTTTTTGTTTTTTTTTGAATTATGCTCTTTAGTACTTTGAGAAATTCTGTAGTTAAAAAGTTCTTCAAGTAAAAATTGACGCTAATTAATTACGAAATGTATTGCTATGATCTTAATATTTTGCGATATTTTTTAATATTTTAAACTCTGTGTATTTATTAAATTATGGATAACTGAAATATGTACTTTTTAAACGGATCCTATACACGTACATTCGTATAAACATAATATATACATATTACAGTTACAAAACGATTTTTTAAAAATATTTATATTAGTATTTGTATTACACCGAATTGTAAATTTTTGTATTTGCAAAACAAATAAATAAAATATATTATGTATTTGCGTTTTTTATTTCCTTTATATTATGTTTGTACGCAGGCTCCACTAAAAGCACTTGGATCGGTCACATGCAAGTCCGGGACAGTAGAGAAGTGCCACAAATCTCTTAACGAGATCGCTGAGCAAACTTCCCTCAGTCTGGTGTGAGTGCCTGGACACTCGGATATACCGGGCAATGAGATAGCTGACGAACTTGCAAGAGGGGACACATCCGTTCCGCTTACGTCGTCCTGGAAGGGATTGAGCATGCCACTCGCTACCTGTAAGCTCATTTTGAAAGGGATTTTCCTTAGGGAAGCGGGTGTGAGATGGAGCAAGCTTGAATCCTGCTACCACTCTAAGCTCGTGTGGCCTGAATGGGACGCGAGACGCACAAAAAGTCTCCTTCTTCTTGGTAGGGGGGCATATCTCTGGTGGTTGGACTCATAACCGGCTACATAGCAATCGGGAGGTACGCACAACGGCTGGGTGATCCCTATAATGATTACTGCAGGATTTGCAAGGACGAAGAAGAGATAGAAACAGTCAAACAGTTTCTGTGCGATTGTCCCGCGCTTTGACACAAGAGGAAGAAATCTCTGGGATCTCCCTTCTTTGACGATCTTTTGTGATCTGGGTAAGCTGGAACCTAAGAAACTCCTGACGTTTGCTGTATCGATCTGTTGGTTTGAGTAGGAGAGAGATCCACGTGGTATCACAATGGGTCCTTTTTGGGCCTCGCACCGGAGGCCACTCTAACCTAACCCAACCCATGTTTGTACACATTTTCAATACAAATCTTGCAAACACGGGTAATGTTGTTAATGGTTGAGAATGCAAGCATCTCTTGAAAAATACTATTTCGTTAAAAATTTTAAACGTTTTGTTAAGATTCTTGAGCAAAAGTTCTATTGTATGTATGTATGTATGTACATATGTTCATGCTAATATTTTTTAACTAAGGAGATTTACTCTATCTTCATACATATATCACGGGGCTACAGCCCACAGGTCCTAAGATGGATGTATATACATGTACCATGATAGTAAATGCCATGATAGCCTATGGCTCTATAGCCTGGGCATCGAGAACAACTCGAGCGACGACGAGGCAAGCGCTGATAAAACTTCAACGATTGGCAAGTGTATGCATCAGGGGAGATATGCGCACATACCCCACAATAGCGCTTTAGGCTACACTCGATATATCCCCGCTACACATAGCGAGAGAGCAGTCAGCCAAGCGAACAAAAGAAAAGTCATCTCGTCCCGGAATGTGGAGGAACTGAGAGAGAAAGATCCAAATCTCTCAACTCCCGAGAGATGATATCCTCAGGCAGGTAGTATTTGAAAAGTTATAAAGTGGAATTGGGAGACAAGATTGCATGAAATAAAACTAAACTAAACAGCATCCGACGTCTACACAAGATAGTACACATATGGCTCGAAGACGCCAGAGAGGATTGGAGCTGGAGTCTTCGGACCCAGAACCAAAATATCAGTACCTCTGGGAGTGTAGCCGAACATCCAATCGATATACTCAGTGACAGTCAGGCCGCACTCAAGGTGATTTCGGCGTTCGAAATAAAGTCAGCACTGGTCCTTGAGTGCGTGGAAAAGCTTAATCAATTAGGTGAGCATAACCATGAGCCGCTTTCCGGAAAGACGACCAGTGACCGATCTATTCAAATAAATTCTATTCACGGTTCGATTTCTCTCAAATTTCGTATATAGGTAGCCCTTTGCCTAATTTAATGATACCAATGATGTATAACTTCTATAACTACTTGCGTACATAAGTACGCACACCTATTTTTCTAATTGAAAAACTTTTTCTAAAGTTTTTGGTGTGGTTTGTCCCGGGCCTTGAATTCTGGATTCAGATTTGCTAACAGACCTTTTATTTATCCCAAACTTGTTCTAATTCAAGTATTATAAATAAAAATGGCAAAAAAAAATGTAAAAGAGTTACATTTGCACGTTGAAAATATTTCTATAGGAATTGCCATGAAGTACTAGTTTCGACAACTGAGCTTAACAAAAGAGGGAAGGACTCACATCCTCTGAACTGGTAGTAAATTAACTTTCCTTTGTGCTTCTAATTCGTGGCAGTAAGAGCTCTGGAGAAATTACTTGAGTCTTTGCTACGAGAAGGTCAAAATTGCGTGAACGAGCTGGTTGACGTATATACAGCACTACTTATGATACTTTTCTGATCAAAGCTCACATATGGAAGATTTTAGCTGCATAAATTAATCAATAAATTCATTTGGCCATGTCCGTCCGTCCGTCTTGTGTGTCTTGTCAGTCATCTCCCATTGTTATTTAATATGAGCGAAATCGGTTGATAACCACACCTACTTTTTTATATATGCATGTACATATAGTATAATATAAAAGAATCAAATTTCATGTGTAGACTGTAGTTCTTATACTTAATTGAAAAAAATTTTAATTTTCTAAAAGGGGTGTGGTACCGCCCACTTCTGACAAAATCAATTTTTTCAAAAATTATTGGTCATAAATCAAAAACAGCTTAAGTTATCATCACAAAACTTGATTAACTGATTAACCTTTTCACAAGGAATCGGTAAACAGCCACGCCTACTTTGATGTAAAAATTTTGAAAGAGATCTTAAGCGAATGTAATAGGCAATATATTTGCGAAAAATATTTTAATATCAATGATATTTACTTCTTAAGTGTATTTACAACAAGAAAATGAATTTTTTTTGAACGTTGCGGGAGCCATAACTCGAAGACCAGTTGATGTATCTAGACAGCTTACGTGCACATATGTATTTATTTGTCTCATAACTTCATATATTTTGGAGAAAAGAGTTTTAAAAGTACCGTACAGGAAATATTATAAGCTATAATTTGTATTTAAGTAGCGCGACATCTCATATTGCCCTATACAATTGTTTTTGAAATAAGCTATAGCATTGCTTATCTTATAACTTTAAACGAGCAATTGTTGTATATTTGTATATTCGTATATTCGTATATTTGTATGTTTGTATAGCCAAACGATGTCGGGAACGGCTCAACCGCGATTTAAATGAAATTTGGCACAGAGATAATGTATCACCTTCTAAGACTTTCTACCTAGGTGTTGCCACTCAGAACGTTTCACAAGGTTGCCACCTATTCGAAATTAAAAAATTGCATGAGATATGCCGATATGGCAGGCCCGGCCGCAGGGGGCGGCTTTTGGGGGTTCAAGCCCCCAAAAAAGGAGAATTGACTTGATATAAAAATTTATATTTTTAAAGCATCATCACAGTATTTAAAAATATAAAAGCTAATTTTAGTCGCATGAAAAAAAAAAAAATTGTAGAATATGGAACGTAAGTAACAATCAATATGGCATTCAAACCCCCAAATAAGCCGAAATTCGTTTTTATTGTAAAAGTAATACTTTCGGTAATACGGTCGCTTAAAAATCGCTTGGAATTTTTGAATTGTTTTTGGGTAAAGGCGACTTTAAAACTGATCAAAAGTGCCATCTTGTTAGACTAAAATTTAATGGCTACAAAACTGTTTCTCGGGTTTTTTGACCTTGAACTCTTGAAATAACGTTGTGAATTAACATTTCTATAAAAACAATTTTGAAGTAAAAATGAAATTATATAAATTGTTAAAACATGTCAATTATGAGCGTGTTATATGTACATATGTATTTGAATTTGGGAATATTATCGGTTATTTACCACTTTTTTAATGACAAAATAATAATAAGATTTAACCTAACCTGCTGCCGAAAAACATTTTTAGTACCCACTAGATACACCCACGTCCCTCCCCCGTCCCTCTAATTCTTCCTTCGAACACAAGATTCCTTAACCCGGCAGTAATATTTTTTACTCAAAACCCCTCCCAATGGAAAATCCTGCGGCCGGCCTTGCGATATGGGTATCAAAGGAAAGGTTTTTCACTCCGCATTACAATAGGGACATTTTTAAAAGCGTATTTTTGGCAAATATGAAATGAATAATTGCAATTTCTCACAGATTACTATTAAAAAGATTTCTCACCATGGTAATTTGCTACCGTTGAATACTAGAAGCATATGTTCAATTTGAAAACGACATCTAAGCATTTAACTACTTACCAACAGATGGCGCTTAGGGAAGTAAGTTGACATTTAATTAAGCTAACTGATAGTTGTCATTCGTGAAATTCCCAAGTTTTTGGAATGTAATAAAGTTGTGAGACTTTCATAGTGTATAACTATAACTAAAAAAATGTTTGAAATTAATAATTCGGCGCATGAAGATACTCGATACACATATAAAAAAGTAGTTTGATTAATGATGACATGTAGAATAAAGTATGTTATGCGGCATACTCGAAGATTGCCGAATAAAGCTCCGTCGCCCAGGTACTATCTTTCTTATTAACATCCACAAGTAGTCTGTGAAGCACATACCCTGGACGAGTTACGGCTTTCGATTCCTGAATAAGTCCACATTAACAATTCATATTAGTACTTCCATAGTTTGTCTTAGAAGTAAAAATGCCAAGTAAATAATAAGCAATATGTGGCTTCCAAAGGCAAATGATGCTTTCAGGAAAAAATTAGAATCCAAATGGCAGCCTGTAAAAAAGCAACCGGTCATAAAATGTAACTCGATCTTGCCACACGATAGGAAAGTAATGTTATTGAAATACGTTTTCCATACTGTAGTCTGTCTAGGCCGTAGACATAGTTTTCTATCATTGCATTTATCTAGGCAAATCCCAGGATGTATGGATTTTCCTAGATTATTTTCTAGCCGGGTATTGTGAACTTTTTAGTTTCGATTTTCATAATAAGTTTTTATTGGATTTATTTTAGAAAATTTGTTAAAAGAGCTAATTTCGAATCTGACATAAGACTATCAAAAATTCAAAATGTGGGAGCGCATAACTAAGCAAATAAATTTTTTTCACATATCTAGAGAAATGTCAATTCCGATCTGGCAACCCTGAATGATTTACTAAGTGACCCATTATCAGCGAGAACTACTGCACTTGTGATTAAATATATTATTTCATATTGTCACGGATATTAGCATCACTAAATTATCCCATCACTAAGGCGATGCTAAGGCCATGCCAAGCAGTATTTACGTTAATAATTACATCAAGTATACACATATATAAGGCAGCCCAGAGAGATGTCACACACAGATGCATTTACTTATATGCCTATGTGCGCAAACTACAAACATTCACATCAATAATTCAATCTTTATGTATCTACTTAAACGAATAAATAATTGCGTCTACACATATGTACACATTCCGACGAGCAACATTTACATACAAGGCAGCAAGAGATGAGATGTCACACACCGATGAATTTACTTATACGCTTATGTGTGTGCGGGAGACTGTAAACTACAAACACATGCATATACCTTATCTGAGTTGTCACAAGAGTGAGCAATAATTTGTGCACGTAGTTGTGGCTGGCGATTTTGTAGCCGAAACAACTAGTAAGTTCTGGAAATCGAAGAGCCTAGAAGTATGCAGCGTAAACTATAAAAGCGGCGCCAGCGAGTAAGAAGTAATTCAGTTTGATTTGAATTGTCAAGCAGTTACGAGTAAGACGATATCTAGCGAGCAATAGCACTATTATTTTGAAAGTCAGTTTCCTTTAAGATATGAGTTTGGTTATTAAGCTATTCGTTGCACAGTTTGAGTGTTATTGTGAAGTATTTTAATAAAGGCCATTTTTCCGTTATTCAATATTGGAGTTATTTATTCAACAATTTAGTGATTCGAACTTAGCAGAGGATTGAAAATAAGAGGATTTGCAAGTAAATTCGTTACAATTGGTGTCAGAAGAGGAATTGTTGAATAAATTCTAGAGGACAACAAGGACATGGCAAAGTTAAGTGAATTGAAGATCCCGCAACTGAAGAAGGAGTTGGAGAGCCGTGGATTGAATACAAGCGGCGTTAAACTCGAACTTCAGGCACGGCTACGAGAAGCAATGGAAGCAGAAGGAATTGATGTGGAAGAGCATGTCTTTCATCTTGATGGCGAGGAGACAACAAAAATTGAAGAGAAGAACGAAACATCGCAGACGGTTACCAGTACAGACTTGAACATGATTTTAGCTGCAATATCTGCTCAAACATCGACAGTGTCATCTCAACTGGCAGAACAGCAGACATATATGGAATCGCAGGAGAACCGTATAACATCCAAGATGGAAGAACAGAAGACATATATGGCATCACAACTGGAATCCCAAGAGACACGAATAACATCGAAGATTGAAGCACAAGAAACGCGAATGTCAGAAATGTCGACACAGATTACATCCAAGATGGAAATGCAATTGGAAGAACAGAAGACATATATGGCATCCCAACTGGAATCGCAGGAGACACGCATAACATCAAAGATGGAAGAACAAGAGGAGCGCTTATCATTGCAGGTGGCACAAATGTCTTCACAGTTAGAAGCACAGGAAGCAAGGGTAACATCAAAGCTGGAAGCGCAGGATGCAAAAATCGCTCAATTTCAGGCAGAAGTCGATGATTTGAAGGGTCGTATGGAGCAGTTACAATTAAATCGTCCTGCAGTTTCAGCGAGTAATTCAAAGGTAAAAACACCATCCTTTGACGGTTCTGTTCCTTTCCAGGTCTTTAAGCTACAGTTTGAGAAGACCGCAGCAGTGAACAACTGGAATGTGGAAGATAAAGTTGCCGCACTCTTCGTTGCATTGAAAGGACCAGCTGCCGAAATCTTACAGACTATTCCAGAATACGAACGGAACAGTTATGACGCATTGATGGCTGCTGTAGAACGGCGATACGGAAGCGAACACAGGAAACAGATATTTCAAATAGAATTGCAAAACCGCTACCAAAAAGCTAACGAGACCTTGCAGGAGTTTGCTTCTGACATTGAAAGATTGGCTCATCTTGCAAATGCGGATGCACCCGTGGAATACACGGAAAGAGTGAAGATTCAGAGCTTTATAAATGGCATACGAGATGTGGAAACGAAGCGAGCTACATACGCGAACCCAAAACTGACATTTGCTGAAACGGTATCACATGCATTGACTCAGGAAACTGCCTCCCTATTAAGTAAACCAGCATATAAGGCTCATCGTGTAGAAGTAGAAAGGCCAGAATGGGTAGACACAATTTTGGAAGCACTGAAGGGATCACAACAGAAAAATGCCGGAGTTATTAAATGTTTCAAGTGCGGCAACCCAGGTCATATTGCACGACATTGCAGCACCGGTCCCAAGAGCTCCAACAATGTGGGTGGCCGTAAACGCAGAGCTGAAGGAGATGAGCAAATCTCCAAGTCCACTCAATCGTTAAACTAAAGCGAGTCAGCCGCAAGGGGCGACAGCTGGCTCCCTCAATTGAATGCCCCATAATCTCTATCTCACAAATTGGAAGAAGGTCAAACAATCTTACTGTCGGAGGACATGTGGATGGAAAGGAACGTTTACTGACTGTAGATACGGGTGCATCTCATTCCATCATTCGAGCGGATTTAGTCAACAAGAAGATAACACCATTGCATGGAGCAAGATTGCGTACAGCCACTGGAGAAGACAGCACGGTTCTAGGAAAAGTATCATGTGAAGTCGCAATTGGGAACGTCACGGTAGTACACAATTTTATAGTGGCAGAGATTGTTGATGAAATCATAATTGGAGTGGACTTCTTAATCGACCAGGGCATCAAGATCGACATGCAAAGCAAGACGATGCGATATAAGAACATGGATGTATCACTTAATTTCGGCTACGAGAGAGGCTACAGCAGTAAACGAGTGCTGGTGGAAGAGAGTCAGCGAATACCACCAAAATCCGAAGCAGTCATCTGGGCAAAGGTTGATGGAGATTGTGGGACAAACAAATTGTGGGTTGTCGAAGCAGCAAACAAATCAGCACTGAACATACTTTTAGAAAAAACCCTGGCTATGACAAAACAAGATGGACGTGTTCCAGTAAGAGTACTCAATGAGTTCAATTCACCACTCAAACTAACTAAAGGAGCTATTTTGGGAAGATGCCAAGAGGCTGAAGTAGTTATTAACTGTGAACAGCTCCAGGAACACGTTTCAGCTAGTAATACTAATCTTTCAAATGACATCACGGCATGGACGCAGGGGCTAGAGGAAGCATATCAGAGTAAGGCAAAACAACTGCTCCTAAAGTACGCGAACATATTTGACCAGGATGGTTCTAAACCAGGCCGCACCAACGTTGTGAAACATCAAATTGACACTGGAGATGCGAGGCCGATCCGTCAAGCTCCACGTAGTGTTCCACTGGCGAAGCGGCAAGTTGTGAGTCAAATTATACAAGAAATGAGCGACAGCGGCGTCATCGAACCATCAGCTAGTCCCTGGAGCTCACCGGTAGTACTTGTAAAGAAGAAGGATGGAAAAATGAGGTTTTGCGTGGACTACCGGAAGTTGAATGACGTTACGAAAAAGGATAGCTACCCATTGCCAAGAATTGACGACACTCTGGACTCGCTCTCTGGTACGAAATGGTTTTCCACACTGGACTTGAAAAGCGGCTACTGGCAAGTGGAGGTAAATGAGGAAGACAAAGAGAAAACAGCCTTCAGCGTCGGAGATGGTCTGTGGCAATTTACAGTAATGCCCTTTGGACTATGTAATGCACCAGCTACTTTCGAGAGACTCATGGATCAGGTATTGAAAGGACTACATTGGAAAACATGCTTGGTGTACCTGGACGACATCATCGTATTGGGCAAGAATTTCGATGAACATCTTAAGAACTTGGAGGAAGTTTTCCAAAGAATAGCTGGCGCTGGTCTGAAGTTAAGTCCCAAAAAGTGTGCGCTGTTTAAAAAGGAAGTAAATTATTTGGGTCACAAGGTAACGACAGAGGGCATCTGCACTGCGAACGAAAAGATAGAGGCTGTAAAGGATTGGCCAAGACCACAGAACCTACATGAATTAAGAAGTTTCCTTGGGCTGTGCACATATTACCGCCGATTTGTACAAAACTTTTCCAGCGTAGCCCATAGCCTCCATGAGCTTACAAGAAAAAATAAAGCTTTTGAATGGAAGAAGGAGCAAGAAGTGGCTTTCCAAACATTGAAGGAGCGTTTGTGCACTGCCCCAATGTTAGCATATCCGATTCCAGGAGCAACATTTATTCTAGATACAGATGCGAGTGGATATGCTATAGGAGGCGTTTTATCACAACTGGTCGATGGACAGGAGAAGGTAGTTGCATATTACAGCCGTTCGATTGGAAAACCAGAGAGGAACTACTGCGTTACGCGGAGAGAGCTGTTGGCATTGGTAGAGTGCGTTAAACATTTTCACAAATACCTCTACGGCCAGCGATTCCGTGTCAGGACAGATCACGCAGCTTTAAAATGGCTACTGCAGTTCCGTAATCCAGAAGGACAATTGGCACGGTGGATCGAGCGACTACAAAGCTATGACTTTTCCATTGAGCATCGAAAAGGTAGTACCCATGGAAATGCCGATGCAATGTCACGAAGACCATGTAGTTTGGAATGCAAGCACTGTTCAAAAGCCGAGGCTAAAGAAGACATTATAGATGTCCGGCTAATGACTATAACATGTACAGATGAATGGGACAAGGAACAGCTAAGAAAGTGCCAGCTAGAAGATGCAGATCTGTCACGTGTTATGCAAGGGCTCGAACGAAATGAAAGACCAAACAGAGAAGAGATGTCAGCAGAGAGTCCCATTGCGAAGTCATATTGGGCACAGTGGAACAGTTTGGAATTGATATCCGGTTGCCTTCATCGAGTATGGGAGAGTGAGGATGGTAAATACAAGAATAAACTGATAGTTGTTCCCAGAAAGAGGATTCCTGATGTGCTCAGCGAGCTGCATAATGGTCCAAGCGGAGGTCATCTTGGAATCACGAAGACGCTCGAGAAGATTAAACAGAGATTCTATTGGGTTGGTTGCCGTCAGTCGGTCACTGATTGGATTGCGAACTGCGAGGTTTGCAGCAGAGCGAAAGGGCCCAGAACACGAAGTCATGGCCAGATGAAGCAATATAACTCAGGTGCGCCATTTGAAAGGATCGCTATGGATGTCGCCGGTCCATTTCCTACTAGCAACGGCGGAAACAAATATGTACTGGTAGTTATGGATTATTTCAGCAAATGGCCAGAGGTATACCCAATCCCAAATCAAGAAGCGGAAACGGTAGCAGAAGTTTTTATAAACAATTGGGTTGCAAGGTATGGTGTACCAATGGAGTTACATTCTGACCAAGGCAGGAATTTCGAATCAGCTGTGTTCCAGGAAATGTGTAAGTCATTGGGCATTCGAAAAACACGGACAACTGCATTGCATCCTCAATCCGATGGTATGGTAGAACGATTCAATAGAACATTGGAGGAGCACTTAAGGAAAGTAGTGGACAAGTACCATAAAGAATGGGATACCCGCATACCATTATTCTTGATGGCTTACCGATCAGCAGTGCATGAGACAACGGGCCAAACCCCTGCAAAAGTAATTTTTGGCAATGACCTTAGACTGCCAGCTGATTTGAAGTTTGGGATAGATGCCAATGCGGAGAGAAATGTCAGGAAATCCACTAGTGATTTGGAAGAAGAGCTAAGAGAAATACATGATCTGATAAGGCAACGAACAAAGATTATGAGTGACAAGATGAAAGCCAGATATGATAAAGCAATTAATTCAGAAGGTTTTCAGGAAGGAGATTTGGTGCTGTTATACAACCCACAACGTAAAAAAGGTTTGTCCCCGAAATTGCAGTGTAATTGGGAAGGCCCATACAAAGTTGTAAAACGGATCAACGATGTAGTGTACCGCATACAAACCATCGGTAAACCACGAACCAAAATGAAGGTGGTCCATTTGGAAAGGCTAGCAACGTTTAGATCGAGAGATTTGTCTGATCGGGACGATCAGACTTAGGTGGAGGGCAGTGTCACGGATATTAGCATCACTAAATTATCCCATCACTAAGGCGATGCTAAGGCCATGCCAAGCAGTATTTACGTTAATAATTACATCAAGTATACACATATATAAGGCAGCCCAGAGAGATGTCACACACAGATGCATTTACTTATATGCCTATGTGCGCAAACTACAAACATTCACATCAATAATTCAATCTTTATGTATCTACTTAAACGAATAAATAATTGCGTCTACACATATGTACACATTCCGACGAGCAACATTTACATACAAGGCAGCAAGAGATGAGATGTCACACACCGATGAATTTACTTATACGCTTATGTGTGTGCGGGAGACTGTAAACTACAAACACATGCATATACCTTATCTGAGTTGTCACAAGAGTGAGCAATAATTTGTGCACGTAGTTGTGGCTGGCGATTTTGTAGCCGAAACAACTAGTAAGTTCTGGAAATCGAAGAGCCTAGAAGTATGCAGCGTAAACTATAAAAGCGGCGCCAGCGAGTAAGAAGTAATTCAGTTTGATTTGAATTGTCAAGCAGTTACGAGTAAGACGATATCTAGCGAGCAATAGCACTATTATTTTGAAAGTCAGTTTCCTTTAAGATATGAGTTTGGTTATTAAGCTATTCGTTGCACAGTTTGAGTGTTATTGTGAAGTATTTTAATAAAGGCCATTTTTCCGTTATTCAATATTGGAGTTATTTATTCAACAATTTAGTGATTCGAACTTAGCAGAGGATTGAAAATAAGAGGATTTGCAAGTAAATTCGTTACAATATGTATATACATTAGGGCGGTCGCCGTGGTGTGATGATACCGCCTACCACACCGAAAAACGCGGGTTCAAGCCGCGTACAAAGCAACATCAAAAGTTTAGAAACAAGTTTTCTCAATTAGAACATGTATTTTTTTAAACTATATGAAGAGTGAAAACAACACTTCGTGACGAAAGGGTTAAGATTATTAACAGGGCTCATATTATCATAGGCCTATTTTGGCATCTAAACAAAACTTTTGAGTAAGGTTCCCAGAAAAATAATTTTTTTTGAAACCATCTAATGCACATATATATGTACATGTGTTCTGTATGGAAACTGTACATAAGAAAAAGTAATACCGATGTAAAATTCTCAGTATATAAATGACTGTAGCTGCAAAACGAAGTGCTTTTCTAAATTTTACTCATTGAACATAAAACAGAAACATTGAAACGTACTACGATTCTTTTTAAGTTTCAAATAAATTTGTATCATTGAGGTTAATTAAGAAAAAAAAAGAAAAACATAAAAGTGCAATGCTCTCACTTCCGTCAACTTTTGTCAAAGGCTTTCACGATGAAGAACTCTGCAAGCGCATGGAATATCGTAAATTCGGCGTCACACGAATGCAGGTGTCGAAAGTGTCATTGGGAACCGGCACGCTAAGTGATTTCTATGGGTTAGTAGCAATTACACGCAAATCTGAACGTAGTACAATTTCCATCAATTGGCATTAATAGCTGATAACTGTAACTGATTGAAATGTAAATGTTTGCCGGCCTCTTTGTGCTTGTACAAAAGTATTAGGGTGTTCGATTAATGCCTAATTTCTGTCTTGTGATGGATTTAAAAAAAATACGTAGCGCAATTTACCTCCGAGCTTCTCTTCCAATTTGCATCGTGCTTCTTTTTAGTTTTTCCTACACATTGGCGGGATGGGACAACGGGTCGACTCCGAACGGCAACTGCATGGCAGATGAATTTTAAAATTAAAAATTTCGCTAGGATTGGTAAATTTTTGTTGGATTACGGCCGTGAAAGTATTGTGGAGAGCTTAACTGAAAAAGAGTCGTGACCACGCCTATTTTCCAAAAGATTCCGAGCTTACCTACTAGAGTTGGATTCGATTCGATTTTTTTAAGAATCGATTTTTTCGATTTGAACCTAGAAAAAAATCGATTTAATCGATTAAATCGAACCAAACAAACTTTATTTAAATTTTGATTATTCTTTGTAACAATATACTTGCTTAACCATTTTACACGATTTTTACCGACAAATAAAGCTGGGCAGTTTCTCTCTCGTTTCGTTGCCTGCCGACAAAATTGAAAGCATCAAGGAATACCACATGGGTCTTCACTTGATCTTTTCATCGGAGTGAGATAATTAGTATAGTCTTTACCGAAATGTCATACTTTTTGCGCTTTTTTTAATCTTTTATTTCAAAATATAGGCAAACCAACCTTGGGAACATTAATCAATACACTTTCTTCTTTAATACTTATTATTACAAAATGTATAATATTGTAACGAATTTACTTGCAAATCCTCTTATTTGCAATCCGCTGCTAAGTTCGAATCACTAAACTGTTGAATAAATAATTCCAATATTGAACAATGGAAAAATGGCCTTTATTAAAGTACTTCACAATAACACTTATACTTTGCTACTCGCTGGCTTAATAACCAAACTGATTGATAAATCAAATGAAACTCTACTATTGGCCGCCAGATCGCGTGCTTAATCAAACTGATTGATAGCTCAACTCAAACTGAATTACTTTTTACTCGCTTGTGCCGCTTTTATAGTTTACGCTGCATACATCTAGGCTCTTCGATTTCCAGAACTTACTAGTAAATTTCGGCTACAAAATCGCCAGCCACAACTATGTGCACAAATTATTGCTCTCTCTTGTGACAACTCAGATAACATATATGCATGTGTTTGTGCATTGACTCTCCGCTGCTCGTATACCTACATGGTACATATATGTAGACGCAGTTATTGTTTCGTTTATGTAGATACATAATGATTGAATTATTGATGTGCATTCACGTCACTGCTTAGCATCGGCTTAGAGACGATAGCATCGCTCAGTGCTGCTAACATTCGTTACAATATTCTCGCTTCGTTTACGGCATTAGAATCGATCTTTGTTCAGCGGCATATAAAAAGGAAGTATTTATAACATGTTCTCAGTATACGTTTGCAGCTTTTTAACCAATGAGGTATGCGGAACTTCCAATTGACAACATACGGCAATTTGTGTCATGGTTTGCGTAGTTTCAGTTAAAAATTTTATCGAAGTATTTTCTTAGCTTATTGAAAATAAAAAGGAATAAGGAATTTAATTGACGAAATTTAATAAAAATTGCCACTTCTGTTTTCGTGTTTGCTGCTGTCTGTGTCATAAAAAGTATTGATTTTATTTATTTGTTAAAAGTGTGTTTCTTAATGTTACTCGTTAAGGCAAAACGCACCGAGGATCCAAGCATTGTGTAAAAGATCTGAATCCGTTATCTTCGACAATCCTAAAGGGTTGCATATATGTGGCAATCATTCTAATGAAAGCACAATCCAGTTGTTTTTTTTCGCTCATCTACAGATCGAGACTTACTTATGTTGTTGTTATTAGGTTCAAAAAAGGATTCTATAAGAGCTGTTGATGAAGACATTTCCATCAACGTTGGATGTGACCGCTTCAAGTGATTTAACAAATTGTTTGTATTTCCACCTGTTTTGCATTTGTTTTGGTACGATTTGCATTTCACAGAATGGCCCTGCACTTGACTAAAATACTTCCAGAAAACAGATCTGCGAATCTTTGGATTACTTATAAGATTGGATTCCCCTTCAGTCACTTTCAATTGGCTTATTGAATCTAAAACTGTGGTATTAATTTCGTACTGAACACAATATCATACCACAAAATAGATAAACACATGTTGAATATATTGCTTACCAGAAGTGCGAAGAAATTTCTTCATCTTTCTCCTTTCTCTCGAAGACACCAACACAACAAAGCTAAATTTATAAAAACAACAATTACAGAATATGTATTTCCTCAAGCATCCGTAAAGTAGATAGTGCTGAAAACTTCGATGCCTAAAGAATCGAACGATTTAAAAAAAAAATCGATTCTACATTTCTAAAAAAAAGATCGATTAAATCGATTAAGAATCGAATCGAAATCCAGCTCTATTACCTACGTATTACAATTAGTGAAGATCTAGCAAAATTTATTAAAGTTAGACTTTGAAAATAATGTTAAAGAAGTGGTCGTTATCCGCTTTTGCTTTTTTTACCCTGTTTTATATAATACCAATAAAAATACTCTGCTGAGTTTTAACATGATACCTTGAACGGTGTTCAACAGTTTAAAGTTTTCTCCGCTTTAATGGGGTAATGCCACGTCTCGTTGCCAAACTTTATATCTCACGCATAGAATATTGTGACGAATATTAGCAACACTAAGGGATACTATCATCTCTAAGGCGATGCTAAGCAGTGACTTGTATGCACATCAATAGATCAATCATTATGTCTCCACATATGTACGTACACGCACCGGAGAAGAGACGCACAAACACATGCAGATATCTTATCTGAGATGCTCCCAAAAGTATGCAATTATAATTGTGGAAGTTTCGCTCACAAATACACGCGCATATGAGAAGCTATACACGTGCATCTGCAGTTATAATTTTATAGCAGTAACTAAGTAAATTCTGGAAGCGCCTAGAAGATGCAACGAGGAAATCACAGAGTATAAAAGGCAGCAACTGTAGAGGCCCGACAATCAGTTTCAGTTAAACAAGCTATTGGCTGTGAAGTATCAGTGTTATTGTGAAATACTTTAATAAAGGCCATTTTGCATTATTAAATATTGGAGTTATTTATTCAACAGTTTAGCGAATTGCAGTAAATTCGTTACAATACATTCATCCACCAAGCTTTATCACGTTATAAGTATTTGGTAATGAATTATCCCCCTTATTTATTTTTCGAAATCTTGGATATCGTCCAATTTCACCCGTTTTAATACGAATCTATTCTGCGCCTAGATAACAACGTGTACCAAATTTTTGTTAAAGCTATCTCCGTTTTTGCGCAAATACCATCTTAACAAACTGACGGACAGATGGATGGACATGGTTCAATGAAAAAAAAAAAAAAACTTAATATGTATGTATATATCAATTCCTTTATTTGATGACAACACACGATTATTCGATTAAAGGAATAATATTTTGTGTACTAGTACCGCTTTGTATAAAAATTATTAACGGCCTCATTTTCTATTACAAAACGAACGTTCGTTTCGCCTCAGACACAAATTGCTAGTGTATTTGCACTGTGTTAAACGATGACAACATGTCATTTGACACTTGCCTTCGTCTTCCTTTTTGCCATAAAATAAGAAACGTAAAATCCGAACGAAAATAATAGGGAATACCATTGCTAGACGAAATCGTTTGGAGGTGAATCATTCGTCTGAGCTATCGTTCGCAATACAGAATGAAGCCCTAAGTATTAGGCTAATTAAATATGTTTGTGTTTAGGGATTCATTCTGTATTGCGAATGATAGCTCAGACGCACGAATCGCCTCCAAACGATTTCGTCTAGCAATGGTATTCCCTATCATTATACACAGCTGAGCAGAGCTCACAGAGTATATTAATTTTGTTCGCATAACGGTACCCCGTAACGGCATACACTAATCGAGATAGATATAGACTTCTATATATTAAAATGATCTGGGCGAAAAAAGAAATTCATTTAGCCATGTCCGAAACTTGGTATGTAAGTTCCTGGGCACTCATCTCAGACCGCTATTTAAAATGAACGAAATCGAACTATAACCACGCCCACTTTCTCGATTTCGAAAAACCGAAAAAGTGCGATAATTAATTACCAAAGACGGATAAAGCGATGAAACTTGGTAGGTGGGTTAACCTTATGACGCAGAATAGAAAATTAGTAAAATTTTGGACAATGGGCGTGGTACCACCCACTTTTAAAAGCAGGTAATTTAAAAGTTTTGCAAACTGTAATTTGGCATTCGTTGAAGATATGATGAAATTTGGCAGGAACGTTACTCCTATTACTATATGTGTGCTAAATAAAAATTAGCCAAATCGGATGACGAGCACGCCCACTTAAAAAAAAAAATTTTAAGTAAAATTTCAACAAAAATTTGAATATCTTTACAGTATAAAAGTAAATTACGTCGACATTCAACTCCAGTAATAATATGGTGCAACAAAATTCGAAACTAAAAGAAAATTTCAAAATGGGCGTGGCTCCACCCTTTTTCATTTAATTTCTCTAGAATACTTTTAATGCCATAAGTCGAACAAAAATTTACCAATCCTTGTGAAATTTGGTAAGGACATAGCTTCTATAACTGTCCGACTATGATCACGCCCACTTTTTGGACATCGAAAATTTCGAAAAATGAAAAAAATATCATAATTCTATACCAAAGACGAAAAAAGGGATGAAACATGGTGATTGGATTGGTTTTTTGACGCAAAGTATAACTCTAGAAAAAACTTTGTAAAATGGGTGTGACACTACCATATTAAGTAGAAGAAAATGAAGAATTCTGCAAGGCGAAATCAAAAGCCCTTGGTATCATGGCAGGAATACTGTTCGTGGTATTACATATATAAATAAATTAACGGTACCCGACAGATGATGTTCTGGGTCACCCTGGTCCTCATTTTGGTCGATATCTCTAAAACGCCTTCACATATACTACTAAGGGCCACTACCTTTTAAAACCCTCATTAATACCTTTAATTTCCCATATCGGTCAAACACATTATAGAGTCACCCCTGGTCCACCTTTATGGCGATATCTCGAAAAGGCGTCCATCTATAGAACTAAGGCCCACTCCCTTTTAAAATACTCATTACCACCTTTCATTTGATACCCATATCGTACAAACACATTCTAGAGTTACCCCTGGTGCACCTTTAAAATACTCTTTAATACCTTCCATTTGATACCCATGTCATACAAACACATTCCAGGGTTACCCTAGGTTCATTTTCCCTTATTTTGTCTCCAAAGCTCTCAACTGAGTATGTAATGTTCGGTCACATCCGAACTTACTTGTTCTCGTTCGGCTTTTATGTTTCTTATTTTATGGCAAACAGGAAGGCGAAAGCAAGTGTCAAATGACATGTCGTCATCGTTTAACCAAAGAGGATAAATATAATAGGGCCGTTCCATTGGTTTATCGAGCTCTGGCTCTGGCTCAAATCTCATTGGAACGATCTAGATCAACTTTATGAGAGCTGGCAGCACTATTATAAAACATCTGTTTTGTAGAAAATAAGATGAAACGTACACAAAATTTTAAGATACTGATAGAATTATTACCATTTAAATAGTTTCGCACGTAAGCAAACTGTTTATTTTCCTTACATCATCGTCAAGTTGTTTACTCTTTCAGTGTTCTTGCTTTTAAATATGGCGAGATCTTTTATGAATACACAAATGTACACGTATTTAGTTCAGTGCTACAATGGCTCAACTATATGGTTGGCTCATCTCACCAGCTGATTTTATTTTTTTCATTTCACTGGAGTAGGGATTGTCAGAAGGAGATGGCAAACTTAAAAAGAAACCAACGAATTTACAACATTTTCTTACTACTTACAAATGCTGCTAAGTTTTATGTTTTCATTCCATTCCATTCGTCTAACACCATCACGCTAATTTTGGCAATGTGAACAAGGGTATGTTATTGCTGTAGAGATGAGCCAACCATATAGTTGAGCCATGAGTGCTACCAACTCAAAAGTGGTTAGCTGTCAAAAAATCTACTACAGAAAACGAAACGAACAGAACTGCTATACGGATCAGAAATTGAACCAGATAAATATCAGGATCACAACGTTGTTGTTGCATTTGCATGTTAAATTTCTATCCATATCTCGCTCAAGTCTCAATGGAACGTAACTAATAATAAGAGCCGTCACTCGTTATTTTTTAGGCATTTACTCGATGTAAACTGTGAGGTAGTCCAAAGATTGATTGAAGAGTAAAGATGTTGCAGGGACGAAAAATAGTGTGAATCAAGCTTCACAAAACCTCTAGTAGGTCACATTCACCAATTACCACAGCAGAATTTGTTAACTACCACTGTCTGTATTTGTTATTTAATAATTAATTGTTTATTCAGCTAATGTGTTCAGAATTTTAACCTTTACTCTCGAAAACTCAAATCAGTGTATTTCTGTGCTTAAACTATGTTTTTGGTGTGGTGGAAGCGACCTACTAGAATTTTGTTACGCTCCGCTGCTTTCCACCGAAGTTTGCGCCTGCAACATCTTTACTCTTCGATCTATGGGTAGTCGCTACTTTTTTTTGGGCGAGATGTATATAAATGTGTACTATACATTTTCATGGGGTATTTGTGTTTATTTTTCCGACTGTATTTAATTAATTATTTAATTCTCTTTCCAAAAATCGCGTTTGCATAAAGTGACAACACCGCGTGGATAAATAGGAGGAAATTCAAAAATGTCCCTCATAAAAAAAAGTAGCGACTACCTCACAGTTTACAGCGAGTAAATGCCTAAAAAATAACGAGTGACGGCTCTTATTATATTTTTCCTCTTTGGTTTAACACATGGCGCAACGATACAAGGTGGCAACATGGGACAGCTGATTATTATTATTTTTTATTTGATTTGATACATCAACTTCCGGCGCAGTACGATTTTGGCATTGGTCCATCGAAATTACAAAAACAAAGTACATGAAATTTTTATTTGTTTGTCGTTATGTCACCATGCAGCCACCTTGTATCGTTCTGCCATGGTTTAACATAAGCGCCAAATACACGACACGAACATTTCCGCGAACATTCCCGTTATGTCCAGTTTCTACGACCTTTTCTGTCGTGTATGGTGGTGTTTGCCAGTTCGCGCAAATGTTCGCCAAAAATCAAAATATTATAATTTTTGGCGAACATTTGCGCGAACTGTTCGTGCGTGTATGGCGAAATAGCTCATAATCGTAGTAATTTTTGAACGGAACAGACGTGCGCGGAAAAGTAAAATGGACAATAAATAATTTCTAATGTTCGGCCAAAAGTTCGTATGGTGTATGGCCAAAGCTGCGAACAAGATTGCGGAATGTTCGCTGAAATGTTCGTGTCGTGTATTTGGCGCTATAGTGAAAATGAAAGCCTTTATGTTCATTATTTTTTTTATTTTTCCAGTGAAAAGGTATTATATACCCTTCAAAAAACGCGAGTACTCTATAAATAATGTAAGGAATACTCCTTTGGGAGTATAGGACTGCTGCAAATCTAATCTGTATGCATACAAAAAATGTGCTCCAATTAACATTGCGATGTCCTAGGAGAGGAGTAGGTGATCCCACTCTCGCTTTGTTTGTGAGTATTCCATAGAGTACATACGTGAGAGTACTTTCCAAAGTACTTTCACTGTAGTACTCCATGGAGCACCCACAGAGGATCATATACCAAAGTACTAAAGAGGAATTGTGTCGGAAAGAATTATCGAAGTGAATTTAATTTAAAATGAAAGTAAATGAGGAGGGGCAATACAACTTTTATATTTTATACTACGAATATTCTTATGTTATTTAGCATTTGCGTGAATAAAGAAACTAACATTTCTCTATACATACTTTAGTATGTATACATAAAACCAGTCCGCTGTTACATTTTATCAGAGTTGCCAAAGTAAAATTTTATTATTAGCTATTTGCATGCAATATTTTACTTTTGGCAACTCTGTTCGATCGTCATCGTGTCGTGATCACTGTCGTTAAAAAAGGAGCAATGATCGGCTGATGGTGGTCCTCAATGGGTGCTCCATGGAGTACTACAGTGAAAGTACTTTGGAAAGTACTCTCACGTATGTACTCTATGGAATACTCACAAACAAAGCGAGAGTGGGATCAACTACTCCTCTCCTAGGACATCGCAAAGTTAATTGGAGCACATTTTTTGTATGAATACAGATTAGATTTGGAGCAGTCCTATACTCCCAAAGGAGTATTCCTTACATTATTTATAGAGTACTCGCGTTTTTTGAAGGGACGTAATCCAACAATTTTTGAAGGGTACGTATATGCATGTAGATATGTAATAAAAAAGTAAATGTATCCATATAGGCATCAAAAAGTACCTTAATATACATACTTATGTTTGATTCTGCATTTGTTTGCAGTGATCTTGATGTGGATGAGGCCATAAAAACCATTCACAAAGCACTTAAGTCAGGCATTAATTACATTGATACGGCACCATTTTATGGACAAGGGCGCTCGGAGGAGGTCTTGGGAATGGCATTGAAACACGTACCTAGGAGTGCCTATTATATAGCAACAAAAGTTGGACGTTATGAAAAGGACTTTGATAAAATGATTGATTTTTCAGCTAAAAAGACGAGAGCTAGTATTGAGAAGAGTTTAAAGTTACTTGGAATTAATTATGTGGATGTTATCCAAGTATATGAAATACAAATGAAAAAAATATATTATGTTCACACAATTTTAAAACCCCATTTCAGATTCATGACATCGAATTTTCTGAAGATCTTGACATTGTCGTGAACGAATGTCTACCTGAATTGGAGGAAATCGTCAAAGAAGGAAAGGCGAAATATATTGGTGTAACCGGATACCCATTAGCGCGCCTAAAGGAATGCATTGAACGAGTTCCCGGCCGCTTTTCTGTAATTCAACCTAAGATCAATCTTTATATGTACGTACATTAGGCTGCTTCGAAAAATATCTGCTCCGGCGATTTGAGTTGACTTTCTAAAATCGTTCTTATAATATTAAAAAAAATAAATAAATATAAGGCGCGATAACCTCCGAAGAGATTTATGGCCGAGTTTCTCTCCCAATTTGCCTCCTGCTCCTCTTATTTTTTGCTACAAATTGACGGGATGGCACTTACTTGTTGTATGCCGACTCCGAACGGCATCTGCAAGGCAGATCAGTTTTCACTGAAAGCTTTTCATGGCAGAAATACACTCGGAGTGCTTGCCAAACACTGCCGAGGGGCGACCCCGCTAAAAAAATTTTTTTCTAATTGAAAAAACTTGTTGTTTCTAAAATTGTAGATGTTGCTTTGTCAGGGGGCGTGAACCCAGGATCTTCGGTGTGGAACACGCTATCATCACACCACGGCGCACAGTGTAACTTTTTTCACATTTAGGATGCCAAAATTAATAACAGCCAAACCAATAGAGCAATTCATTTGAAATTTTGCAGTGTGGTTGCAGGTGCCTAAATCTGATTTGAGAATAAAAATGGGCGTGATCCGCCAACTTTTTCTCCTTGCCCCCATTTAAGGTGATATTTCACATAATCATATTTTCTACTTTAAAAGCATTTCCAGTGCCAATATAAATAAAAATTGTTTATATTTCTTAACTTTAGCTTAGAGGCTTTTGATTAATATTTAAAAATTTTATTTTCGAAGTCAAACACAACATAGGTACATATATTTGTAAAAACTGAATCGAAATACATACTTATAAATAAAAAGTGGTATTTTAACTGGCATAAAGTTAGTCGGAGTCAATATCGTCGACATGCTCTGGTTCAGATAATAAGCCAATAACTTCACTCGTTAATGCTCGCCGCTTTGGCCTAGGGATTTTCCGCAAACTGTTTATGAACGGGTCTGACGATATCAGCAATCTGCGCAGCAAATCCAAGTTACTGCAAATTCTGGACTTTTTTGTGGTGAAAAGTTCACGACAGTTTCGTGCATCTTTGTTTCTGAACTCTTGAGCTTCTTCCGAAAGTTAACCAATAGGAAGAATAGCAAACACGATTATACTCTTTCCATAAATCAGAATTTTATGTACGCTAACTGGCATATTGTACCAAGCATATTCCGATAAATATAGTACCCTTGTATCTGTCACATAGTGGTCAAAAGCTTCAGAATTTATTTGAAACACACATCCTATGCATGAAAGTATCGTATGAAACCTTTTCAAAAGATTGATGTTTATGCCGGTTATGTCTGATGTTATTTCAGGATCTCAGAAGAATCTTCTCGCAGTGTTGTCATCATTTGTGTTGCCGGTTCTTTGCTTTGGCATATCAATCAAAAGACCAACTTCTTTCCTGAATCTACTTTTGATATGTTCTTTCTTCTTTTTCATCTTTTCCTTATTTTCTTCGCCCCGCACTCACCAGGTCTTCATTTCCATTCGATAAGCGATGTGTAGCATACATTCCATGCATCGTATTCAAGAATGTAAAGGGGAAATTCCGAAAGCCAGCATGCTTTTTTCAACATTTGTATACATACATATGTATATTCCCGAAGCACTCAATTCCTTAGAAGTATCAGCCATAATAGACGATCCTCACATAAGTTGATAGGATAAGTGCACAACTCGCTAATTATGGAAAAACTCATATGACAAACAATGAAGGCTATTCAGTGCACAAGTTTCCTTTTTCTGGGTTTTTACCATTTCAGGTATAACTGTCTTTTTTGGGATCTAGTATTGTAGACTTGAATTGGGGACATTCCATTGTTAGGTCACTGCGCTTCTTAGTGGCGATTACAAAGAAAAACGCAAAATTTCGCAATGGATTGTTTTTTTTATCTGAAAGTATATGAAATTCCCTTTAATGTGTATGTATTCATTCAATGGAATTGGGCGGAATCAGGCAAGTTTTATTCCATTGAAAACGAAAAATTTTCTAAGCTTACCAAACTTTTAGTGGCTGTCTAAAACAAAAAAAAAATTTTATTTAAAAAAATGCCTACGTGGCTGAAACTTACCAATGCTGTTATGGACTACCCAAGTATGTTAAATAAAATAGTTTGAAGTCAAAACAGTTATCGAAAAATCCACCACGTGGCCACAAAGTTGGTCAAAAATTTTGGACTGTGAAATGATTTTTACACTTGTTTCAATTACCCAAGTTTCATAATGCTTATCATGGTGATCGTTGGCTTTTTACTTTGCTGTATATACATTTTCTTAACAGTTGGTTGTTAATATGTTGCATGTCGAAACATTTTTGAGATTGGAGAATATTGATTTTTGGCATCCTAAAAGTGAAAAAATGTACACTGTGCGGCGGCAGCCGTGCACTAAAATTGGGGGATTTAGCCAATCGGGGTCATTCTAAAAAATACGTTTCATAAAAAACGAATTAATTTGAAAGGAGTATTTAAGGATTACGTCAGCAGTTTTTAAGGAGTACTACTTAAGGAATATTTCGTATACACACTCCACTGCTATGTCCTAGAGCAGAGCACCTTCTCCAGCCTGGAATTGTTCCTACGAGTACTTCATGGAACATATGCGGCTGCTTTCCAAAAAGTGATAAAGAGTGAATGAGACAGTCTAATGTAAATACATATAAATATAAGGAAAAGTACCCTCATGGAAAATATGCAATGGCTTGCCCTCTTTGATTTTAGAAATAATGTTGGAGTTGTTTTCATTTTTGCAGTATCCAGATCACAGAAAACGCGTAAGAAATTTTTTAATTTTACGTTTGTAGACAAACTTGAAATTTTTTTTTTCTTATTTTATTAAAAAAAATTTTTTTTGGGAAGATGTTCTCATATTGAGTCCTTTACATTATTGATTTTGATTCCATTTCGTTTCAGTTATGTTTGAGAAAATTTTCAAGCTTGACTCTTAAACGCATCTCAAGTTGATATTGATCTAAAAGTTTTATTCGGTATGTACGAAATTCAAAGCGACTTAGCTTTTTCGGGTTCTAAATTCACTGACATGCCCCCTAAAAACATTTTAATTCAATATATTTTTTCATACTTCCGTTATTGTTTCGGAGTTCTGTGTACCAGTTTGAAGTTAAATTTTAATGTTATTCAGAAACAGATTAAAGTATATCCATGTTTCTTTACAGTGATTTTCCTTTCCTAGATGGTACTTGCGTACATATGTACATATATATATGTATATATATATATTATAATTACCTATTCCCATCTAAATACATAAACGTTCTAACATTAAACATTTTTTGTGTTCTTTACTTTTTTTCTCGCCCACAGTCGGTGTTGACATATTCGCGCTTTACTCTACTGGATGACTCTCTCAAATCATATTTGGAGTTTTTTCAAAAACAAGATTTAGCCATTGTTTGTGCTTCCGGTCATGCACTTGGCCTTCTTACAAATGCGGGACCACAACCATGGCATCCAGCTAGCGAGGAAATAAAAAATTTATGCCGGAAGGCTGCAGATATTTGCAAAGAGGCTAATATCGAACTAGGAAAGTTGGCCATGCACTACTTTATGCAATTGGATGGTGTATCCACATTTCTAACCGGAATGCAAACACGTAAGCTTTTGGATATCAATTTGGCTGCATACTATAATGGGCTAAACAAGAAGGAGCAGGAAACGTTACAACTATTACGCAAAACGTAAGTAACTAGTTCACACATATGTATGTGAGTATAGATGTACATATTTTTTAATAATTGTGACAATCAACCGAATCAGGTAACTGGTATGGACAAATATCATTGTTGTTGGTTGCTGTTACACTGCTGGCTAAGTGGCCGGTTGATCTGGTGGCCCGCTGTTAGGTTAGGATTTATTTCAGCTTATTTTTTGATGTAATTTAATAGTCGGATGTAAGATTGTGCAATTCGGATATGAAATAAACACCATAAATAATGGCGCGAGGTAATGGCAAATTGATAACAAACACTTAGACAATTTGTGGGTCTTTGTTTTTGCATTGTAAGACCAGTGGCGTATCCACGTGGGAAGCGGGCGGGAGGGTGTTCCTTCCCCCCAAAATAAATTTGTTTTCCAAAATAGGAATGATTTTCGCCATAGGTGTTTCTTCCACAAAACAATAAAAACTTATAAGTTTTTATTTGCCGGCTTGAGGTCTGATGTTTTGCAAAATAAAACACAGATGTTTTAAATTTTTACCAATATATTTCGGTTATGCACGATAACCGTCCTCAGGGTGAACTATAAACAAACAGAACACAAAATAACATATAACGTTTTTCCCTTTGTACGTGGAGTTGTTAACTATTTTTTTTTGTTATTAGATGCCTATAGGAGAGCGCGGTTTTTGCTACATCTGTTTTGTAGTTAATTCTTGTGTTAGTTGGTCTGTTTAGTATATGTAGCATTTCCAGTGTGAATCTCTTTCCATATTGTTGTTCTTGTTGAAGTACTATTGTTTTTTCGAAATTCGGGCAGTGCTTTCTCGTTCCACAATGGGTCATAAGTGCGGTTTTTTGGTTATTTATATTTATTTTTGGTTTTTATATATTATATTGATAAAAGATCATACAACAGCAACACTGCAGATACAGTAGGACGGACACGTAAATTTCTAAATAAAAATGACACGATTCGTATTTTAACTTCTGACAAGGGAAATAAAACAGTAGTAATGGAGCTCAATGACTATAACAATAAAATGGATGAAATATTAAATGACCTGACGATGTATAGAATTCAGAGACAAGATCCCACTTTAAAATTACAACATAAAAATAATAGTCTTGTGGATAAACTTTTTAAAATGGAATTAATTTCGAAGGCAGATAAAAATATACTTACGACTACAACGGCACTACCACCACGGATATATGGATTGCCGAAAATCCACAAGGAAGGAACACCATTCAGACCGATATGCTCGGCCACGGGATCACCAGCACACGCACTCTGAAAATATGTTGCAGATATTTTAAAAAACGTCACCACCAGTTCATTATATAATATAAAGAACACACAAGACTTTAAAGAAAAGATCAATAACTCTTATATTTATGACGATGAAAAGATGATATCCTTTGACGCAGTTTCATTGTTCCCTAGTATACCGAAACATGTAGCACTTGACATAATAAGAAATAAGTGGAGAACAATAGAAAAATATACGAAAATACCTAAGAAAATGTTCATAGAAATATTAAAGTTCTGCATTAAAGATAATCAGTATTTTAAATATAATGAAACTATATATACACAAATAAAAGGATTACCGATGGGATCACCAACCCCCCCAATAATTGCAGATATTGTAATGGAAGAACTGTTGGACAATGTGATGAACAAATTAGCACGAAAACCAAGATTATTAACTAAATACGTGGACGATCTTTTTGCAATAATCAATGAAAACGAGGTACAAAACATACTTGACGCACAAAATTCTTTTGACAAAAATATTAAATTCACTACGGAACTCGAGGACGACGGAAAATTACCCTATCTAGATTCAATAGTAATACGACGAGGAAATCAACTGAAGTTAATGTGGTATAAGAAGTCTATAGCATTGGGTAGAATTATAAATTATTATTCTAATCATCCCAAAAACATTTTCATAAATACGGCAATGGGCTGTATAAGACGAATGATGAATATTACAGATGACACTTACCATAATGACATAGAAAATGAAATAAAGATATTGTTAAAAGCCAATGATTTTCCTGATAAAATTATAAAAACTCTTTTAAAAAGATATAAATCACCAAATAGTCAACGTAGAGAGGAAACCCCGAAATATTCAAGTCGTTAACTTATGTACTACCTAAATTATCTGAGCGCCGATCAACATCTGACATCTATAATAAAGAAGATATTAAAATAGCACACAAACCTATGAGCACTTTAAAAAGTATGTTTAACCAAACTAAATCGAAAATACCGCAAATGGAAAAAAGCGACATTATTTATCAAATCCCGTGTAACGGAAACGACAAAGAATTATGCAACAAAGTATATGTTGGAACAACTAAATCTAAATTAAAGACTCGATTAGCACAACATAAATCACATTTTAAATATTGTAATGATTTAAATATAAATAACCAAAAAACCGCACTTATGACCCATTGTGGAACGAGAAAGCTCTGCCCGAATTTCGAAAAAACAATAGTACTTCAACAAGAATAACAATATGGAAAGAGATTCACACTGGAAATGCTACATATACTAAACAGACCAACTAACACAAGAATTAACTACAAAACAGATGTAGCAAACACCGCGCTCTCCTATAGGCATCTAATAACAAACAAAAATAGTTAACAACTCCACGTACAAAGGGAATGACGTGTCAAAAATTTATGTTTTCAATGTTTAAGAAGTTTTGTTAATAATTGTTAATTGCTGTTTGATGTAAATTATATGTTATTTTGTGTTCTGTTTGTTTATAGTTCACCCTGAGGACGGTTATCGTGCATAACCGAAATATATTGGTAAAAATTTAAAACATCCGGGTTTTATTTTCCAAAACATCAAACCTTATGGAATAGAAAGGTCGCCAAACTAATATTAATAAAATCTTATATATGCATATTGTAAAAATTTATACATTAAATTGAAGAAAATATTTCTTTCCCTGTTGCAAAAAATCCGTCCAATGTCTGAGGAAGTTTTTGTGGAGTGTTTATTTCATACTTGAGCATTGAAACCCGGGAAAAAATTTTTAAAGGAGGCCACTTAAAACAATTTTTACTTGGATAACTTCCCTATACTTTATCCTTAAAAAAGTCACCACTTTGCAAAAAATTGCGAGTTTAAAGTTTAACTAAATATCTTTTATCAGTCATAACTTCTGAACGGATAAAAATATTTTATACATTTTTGCTTTGAACAAATCGAAGAGCTCTGAACCTTAAGCACAGACTTTTAGATTTTTGGTAGAGCCACCATTTCTGGTTCTTAGAAATTTTTTCTGCAAATTTCCGAGCACATATTCATTGCCTCAACCTTTTCCAAAAATTTAACATTGCTAATTTTTTTAAAAAATCTTCCCCCATCGATTTCAGCAACGAAAAATTCCTAACCTCTTGTGCAATCGAAATAAAATCTTAATATATAAAATTCTCGTGTCACAATGTTCGCTTCCGTACTCCTCCGAAACGGCTTGACCGATTCTCATGAAATTTTATGAACTTATTGAGTAGGTCTGAGAATCGGCCAACATCTATTTTTCATACCGCTGGGAGACTAGGGTCTCGAGATATAGCCCAAAAGGTGGACCCGGGTACCCCTAGAATGTGTTTATACAATATGGATATGAAATGAAAGCTGTTGATGAGTGCTATAGTACAGGAAAATTTTTATACAACTGGGAGGCTAGGGTCTCGAGATATAGCCCAAAACGTGGACCCGGCCACCCCTAGAATGTGTTTATACAATATGGATATCAAATGAAAGCTGATGATGAGTGCTATAGTACAGGATAATTTTCATACAACTGGGAGGCTAGGGCCTCGAGATATAGCCCAAAACGTGGACCCGGGTACCCCTAGAATGTGTTTATACAATATGGATTTCAAATGAAAGCTGTTGATGAGTGCTTTAGTAGAGAGTAATTTTCATACCCCTGGGTGACTAGGGTCTCGAGATATAGGCCAAAACGTGGGCCCGTGAACGCCTAGATAGTGTTTTTACATTATGGGTATCAAATTGAAACTGTTGATGAGTGCTTTAGTACAGGGTAGTTTTCATACCTATTGGTGACTAGGGTCTCGAGATATAGACCAAAACATGGACCCGGATACCCCTAGAATGTGTGTGTATTATGGATATCAAATGAAAGCTGTTGCTGAGAGCTTTAAAGTAATTTTCATTGTGATATTCGATTTAATCGCATCAACCTGGCAAAACTGATAAATATGCATGCAAAGCCAAAATAAAGACATGAATTAATAATACCCACATACCTATTTACATATGTCCTATTCGATTTGCCTGAAATTTGGTATATAAATTTGTCTATGTTAGTACTTACGATGCTTTTTTCCGGGAAGTTGACCAGAGAAGGACTGGGACTGGGACTGGTATTAGGACTAGGACTGAGACTCGGAGTGGGACTGGGACTGAGACTCGGAATGGGACTGGAACAAAATACATACCACCCTCCGGGACTGGCAATATGATATGAAGAAGAATGAGAAAAACTTGAGAGAAGATAAAAGAGAGAAGGAGACTGAGAAAGAGATAGAATGAGATGAAGATGGAGATAGATGAACCGAAAAATACGGAGGGAGGAGTGAATGCAAAGATAGAGGGGCGAGGGCAGAGTTAGACGAAAAAAAGCTTATTAAAATGTATGCAGATAGACCAAATTTAGGGCAGAACAACATCTGTCGGATCTGCTAGTACATTCAAAAATTTTTTTGTAAAATAATTTTTCCTTTTGCTCTTTTTAGAAGAAAAAGTGGAGTATTTCGAGTGAAATTTGTATACAGAAATATATATGAAAGACTTCCCTCTAGAATCTCTCTGAACATTGGTTATCAGGTTACCCTTTTCGTTCTGACGGAAATTTGACCCGGGTGTGAAGCCTTCTGTGTTTCGACGAATTTTTGGTAACATTTTAAATTTTCCTGTATTCTGTGTCGCATTTTTCGATTGGGTTACAACCATGTACCTTTATGACTTTGAACTCGATATGACATTTCGGGAAACAGCGAACTCGATCGTCCTCACTCCATGAATAAATATCAGAAATTGCTGTGTAAATGTATTGTTATAAACAATTTACATTTTTTCATCGCCGAATATGTACAAGGAAAGAAGCGGTACAGGCTACAGATTTCGAATTTGTATCCGTTTACTATATGTGTATTTTTCATTTTTATATAGAAAGTGGTCGTGTTAATCAACCAATTTTGTGATTCCTGTCTAAGGCAATTCTATTTTAAAAAAGGAAATCAATTATTTTACTTAACAACATTTGCTAATCGACTAATCGATTATTCTAATAATAGCTCAATTTGTTATTAAAATATAGAATAATTTTATTTATGGCAAATATTCGATACATACAAAATGGGCCTGATTTTATACCGATTGCGCCCATTTATATATTTTTATTTAAATGTATGTTTTTGCAGAAACCAGGTATTATAGGTTGTCTAGTCCGGGGAAAAATTACCACCTTATCTTTATTATACGCTCTATTATTCGATAATTTTATGTATATAATTATTTCTAGTAAATTTTACTTTTATTGTTTTACAGAATTTTTACAAAGTCACTGAACTGGGAAGGCAACGAGTTGGAAATTTATTGGGCAGCTATGAAAAAGAAAAAGTAAATTTTTATATGCCTAGATTTCACCCGTATCGTCACTTACGATCAGGATCGAAAACTATTTTCACTCAAACGATAAAAATTAAGCTATCAAACTATTTAAGAAAAGTAATAATATATGTACTATGGATCTAGTGAGTACGAGTTGTCCCTAGTTCACATATTTCATTGATCCGATTCACCATTTCGGTGCAATTGTGATTAGAAAAATGACAATCAATCGCGGATCGTATGACACGATACGGCCCCTGAATTTGTTTTAAAATGGAATCAATAATTTTGTCGTACTTCGGAAAAAAAAAACTAACATTTTTATGTGGGGAATATTTATAATAAACTTATATCTAAATAAATATTCAATTTCTTAATGTTATGCATTTAATTTTTAAGGGTGTACCAAAAAGAAATTTTAGTTGGTTTTTTAGTTCTCTCTGGAATATCATTCTGCATACACTATATGTGACCTGGAATCATGAAACGACCCTATTGTGCGAAAACAAGTTTTCGAGAAAAACGGGTTTAAAGTTTTTGTTTAGCTTGACTCTGTGTAGCGGCTGGCCGTTGTGAACGAATTTTGTAATTAAAATTTAAGTAACTTCTCGATAAGTTACAAGCTTGAAACTTGCAATATAGTTCAGAACCCTATGGCAATGCAATAATAAGAAAAAAACTCCGATAGGTGGCGCATGGATCGAAATATTTCAAAAAATCGTATTTGTGTTCCTTTGGATTTAAGAAAGATAGAAAACTGGCAAATAGGGTCGTTCGCACAATGGGGTCATTTCATGATTCCAGGTCACATATGTATTTGATTCGTGGTGGATTCGCTTTGCCTTGCAAACAATGCACGGATTGCACGGAATGCATAGATTTCAAGGATTGCACCACAACACGCAACAATTTTATGCAATCCATGCAATTTATGTTATGATCAAACTTAAATAAATTTTCGTGTAAAGAACTGTGTGGAAATGAAAATGTAACCCAGTTGCAAAGGCATTCCTTTAGTGCTCTCATTTCGCTCACAAAAAAATTAAGCGATTGCTTTTCGTAATTGTTCGTGGTATTTGGTATCTGATGATACATGCTATTACTCCGCAGTAAGCTGCTCTCGTAGCATTGCATAGGATATAAACAAGCCGTGCAATCAGTGAACCTTGCAATACAAAGCGAGTCCCCTATTGAGATTGCCACCCAATATTACAATAGAAAATCACAAGTTAAATGACATGTTTGCGAGCATTGAATTCCTATTTCAAATTAAAAAAAATTTGGCAACCATGTGCTCGGCGCTCCAAAATCTTGAAAGTGAAAAAATAGTTTTAATTTTTAAAAGAAGCTGTAAATGAATAGATGTGCTCATGTAAAGTTCAGTAACAAATACCCACATAGCTACGAAAAAGCTCTCAGAAACGTGCATGTTTCAATACTAATTACTTCGGCTGTTTTTGAAACTGTAAGTTCCTAAAGTGTCGAAAAAAGAGCAAGAAAATTCGATAAATTTTGTTGGTGCGAACTTCCTACTAACTATATAAGTAAGTAACTAGAAGAAATTGGTTGATTTACTTGAACTTAAATTTCAGATTCGCTTGCATTTCTATTAAATTTTAAACTTGTTTACACTACACTCAATTAAAAAACATATAGTCAATAAACTTACTTTAACACATAGGTACATATGAATGTATGTATTTATGTACATACATACAAATAAATCGGAAATAACTTTTAATTACTTAATAGGCATCTAATACCGACACGATAGGTGGTAAATGTGAGTATTACAACAAGTCAATTACATTTTCAGGAAAGGCATGCACATATACATTAAGGTGGCCTTCATTTTTCCTAGTGTTTGGCACCTCGGTTAAGTAAATGTTATCGCACAGATTAATATGGAGGCGAAAGGTATTGGGTGTATAACGTAATCTCGACTTATGCGAACTGAAATACAGAATGCCGAAGTACACAATTCACACACGAAAATATCCTGGCCAATTCCAAACCGTGACAACCGACTTACGAACATTTATAATTCCGACAAAACCTCGGGTTTAAAACATAATGCAGATCTGCGCATCTCTAACTGTACCTCTACCACCACCTTTACTAAGATTAAAATGAAGAATACGTTTTCCTCTTCTTTATACTGCTAAAGAACACTCTAATGCATATTTATGTATATGCTTGTATGGATAGATATGTTCAAAGATGAGTGCACATGGAACAGTTTTGTACCGCATTGTACCAACGCGAGTTCGCGATGCGATTTCAAATATAATTTGCACGAATTGTTGCTAATATAAACAAGTAAGGAAGTCTAAGTTCGGGTGAAACCGAACATGATATACCCAGCTGTACACCTTAAATGCTGTTGTTGTTTGTTTTGTGTGCTTAATACATATACATATGGTTCTATTCTGAACTAATTTTCGTTGAAAAGAAGCAAAAAGGATACAGAGGCTAACACCAATGACCTTGAGCGGGTAATAATGCAGTTTTCCTTTAGATATGGGGATTTCCCTACTGTTTATTTTAAAATAAAGATATAACAGAACAATAAAATACGATTGGTACAAAACTATTTTTCGCTATGATTTTGCCTACAATCCTTTTTAAAGTCATTTATATAAAAATGGGCGTGGTCCTTAACCAATCCTATCCATTTTTACTAGAAATATTTCCAGCTATAAGGAAAACATGTGTACCCAATTTTATTATGATATGATGAATTTCATATCAAATCCAATATGCGTTGAACCCGACCCCCTCAGAATTTGATGAAATTTTGCATGGGGTTACATCCTACCCACCCAAACAAAACCTCATTTTTAGAAATTGCATTTTCGAAAAATTGTGGGCGTGGAAAGGTAGCGAAATATCCGAAAATATTAGAGAAATGACGATAATAGGTACTTTTAAAGTGTGATTACTACGGAATGGCTTTACCGATTTCAAAGATCTTCATACCATTAGAAAGGTATTGAAATAAGCTTTCCAAAAAATATACTGTAACAATTTTTAGTACACTGAAAAAAAAATTTTTTTTTTAAATAAAATTTAAAACTGAAAAAACACTTCAAAGATCAAGCGATTTTGAAAAATAAAATTTTATTTTAGAAAGGTCTATTTAATATATATAACATATCTGAAAACTAAAATGGGGATAGACACAGACCAGAACCAAACTAGGCATTGATATGGAATCAACTAATAAATACAAATGTGTGCAGCTATCAAGAAAATGTTCCTCTCAACTTCGAAACATTAGCTTAAAGAAGCAGCGCTGATATCTGAGCATTTTCCAGCAGTCTCCGACATTCATCGTTGCCGTATTTGCGAAAGTTGTCGCTTTAAACTTAAGGATGCTATCAAGATTGCTGATAATCAGCGTTCTACTGAAACGGAAAGTGAAGAGGCACAAGAAATCTTTGACTAGCGGTGAATTGTATCAAGAATATAAGGAAGTTCCAACATGCAGCAGCTATACTAAATCACTCGAACGCAACGAACTCGTCGACAATATAAATAAGCATGTTATTCCTCATCTTGGAAGCCATCCATCGCCAATGAAGCGAAAATATTTAGAAAGAGATTCATACTGCAAAAAAAAACACAGCAAATTGCGCAAAGTATTTCGGATTCACTTGGAGGTGGTTCACTGTCAACTTTATCAGAAGTCCTAAAGAAGATCAAAGCTTACTACGAACAAATTTTGGAGAACATGAAATATCAAATCGCAAACTGCTCAAATAATTTGGATAAGCAAAAAATATTATCTCTATTACCAAACACCATGACATCTAAGGAAATTAAAGACATTTTTGGGCATGATTTATCTTCCGAATTGATAAAAATTAGCAAAGATATACAAAAAAATAAAACAAAGTTTTCGGACGTCAAACGCTCTAGCATGGACAGGCGTAGTTTACCTGAACAAACTAGTAAGTAAGCAAATATTCCGAAAGTCAGAAGTATGAGCTGCGCAAAGTTGTATATTAAATCTAAATAAATAAAAATAAAAAATTAACTTTATCAAGTGTATGTCTATTTATTGTGCGTGTCTGAAAAATTTGATAATACGATTCTTGTTCGAATCTATTAGAATACTAAGTCATAGTATCTGTATCTGTATAATTTCCAAAGTATAGCTAGGTACCATTTTTGTCACACAATAATAGCAAAATAAAAAAAAAGTTAACAAGAGATGGTTTTACTCATAAATTTTTTTAAAAGAAAAAAAAACACCATTCTAGTTTTTATATTAAATCGACTTTTCTAAAAAAATTTTCTTTTAAATCGCTTGGTCTTTGAAGTGTTTTCCCAGTTTGAAAAAAAATGTAGAAAAAAATTAAAAAAACAATTTTTTTCAGTGTAATATAGAATCTTTACAGTATATGTTTTCAAAAGTGATTTTAATACCTTTCTAACGGTATAAAAATTTTTGAAATCGGTTGATTAGTTTACGCGTGATATTAAAATATCAGAAAGTAACCAAGAGATGCATTTACTTAAAAAAATAAAAAAAAATAAAACCCCATTTTAGTTTTCAGATATGTTATATATATTAAATAGACCTTTCTAAAATAAAATTTTATTTTTCAAAATCGCTTGATCTTTGAAGTGTTTTTTCAATTTTAAATTTTATTAAAAAAAAAAATTTTTTTTTTCAGTGTTTAAAAATTTTTACAGTATACTTTTTTGAAAGCTTATTTCAATACCTTTCAAATGGTATGAAGATCTTTGAAATCGGTAAAGCCATTCCGTAGTAATCACACTTTAAAAGTACCTATTATCGTCATTTTTCTAATATTTTCGGATATTTCGATACCTTGCCACGCCCACAATTTTTCGAAAATGCAATTTCCAAAAATGAGGTTATGTTTGGGTGGGTAAGATGTAACCCCATGCATAATTTCATTAAATTCTGAGGGGGTCGGGTTCAAAATGTACGTTTTTTTCAGCCTTTGATATGAAATTCATCATATGTAAATTTTTCTTCGAGTAATTGCTCCCGAAACATTGAAAATTGCTTAGACAAAAAGGGGCGGTGCCACACCCATTTTCAAAAATTTTAGTGTTTGCCAATTTAATGTTATAATTCAATTTACAACGTAAAATTCTATTGATACAAAGGTCTTTTTCGCTAAGATATAGCTTATTATTTTTGTCTACGACCCTTTTAAAAATCTTTTTTATAAAAGTGGGCGTGGTCTTTAACCGATCTCGTCCATTTTTTCTAGAAATATTTCCTGCTATAGGGAAAATTTGTGTACCCAATTTTATTACGATCCGTTAATTTTTCTTCGAGTTATGGCTCCCGAAACATAGAAAATCGCTTAATCATAAAAGGGGCGGTGCCACGCCCATTTTTTTAAATTTTTGTAGTTTTTCCCATTTTTTGCTATAAATCCACTTGGGAAATGAAATCACATTGATATAAAGCTCTTTTTTGCAAAGATATAGCTTATTTTATTCGTCCACGACCCTTTTAAAAATCTTTTATATAAAAGTGGGCGTGGTCCTTAAATGATTTCGTTAATTTTTCTTCAAAGCATTCCTTATAGTAAAGGCAACGTCTCTGCCGAATTTTGTTACGATATGTTTAACGATTTTTGATTTATTATTAATAATATTTGTAAAATTGATTTTATCACAAGTGGGCGGTGCCACGCCCATTTTAAAACATTTTTTAAAATTTTTATCAAGAGTCTCAATATTATGTATTATTTATAATATTATGTTTATGTATTATTTACTAAATAATCAGGTTTTTTGTGTTTTCCAAAATGTTGTATATATAAAAAGTGGGCGTGGTTATCATCCGATTTTGCTCATTTTCAACACCAATCAATTATGGGTCGAGATAAGCTCGTGTACCAAATTTGGTGAAGATATCTCAATATTTACTCAAGTTATCGTGTTAACAGACAAACGGACGGACGGACATGGCTCTATCAAATTTTTTTTTCAATACTGATGATTTTGATATATGGAAGTCTATATCTATCTCGATTCCTTTATACATGTGCAACCAACAGTTATACAATCAAATTTATAACACCCTGTGTACAACTACAGCGGGTATAAAAAAAATGCCAAAAGTAAGTAAGAGTAGTTGCAACGAAATTACATATCCATGTGAACAGTGATGTGCGATACTATTCGTCTAATGCTCGGTTTTTCAGTGCCAGTTTTACCTCCAGTTAAAGTTAACTAGGGTTTAGTTTAACCACTGCCACTTCGGCTGCTTAAGCTGAGATTAGCAGAAAAATTATATGTTATCGAACAAAGAGGCAAGGTTAAAAATTGTAGTCAACTTTAAATGAAGTTTGAACTCGCACTGAAAAACCGGGCATAAGTAAATTATTGATATAGCAACTCAAGAAAAATTTCGTATATATGTAAACAGTTTTTCAAATTGCTTTGAAGATACGAAACGGTGCGTTTGAAGATACGAAGCGGTAGTTCATTCCCTAGACGGTTAGAGCGATGGTTTTGTGGGAACGCACCTCATAGCCCTTTTTGTTACTAGAACTTTCTGAGCTTTCATACTAATAACACGCACAAGCGTGAAGGCGATACAAATTTAATTTACTCAATTTAGTTTTAAGATTTATTGACAAAATATATATATTAAACAAAACTACATATATGTGTGTCGAATTTATGTCCCCACAGTATAAACAGAGTCAATGTAGTTGATCGCCACAATTTCTTCACTTGAATAGCTTTACAATTCAATTTTGTTTTGGAAAATAAAAGACGGAGTAAAACTGTTTGCATATATTTTGTAATTTAATCTGTTTAATTCGAAAATACTTCATCAGTCATTTCAAGGCGGTTGCTTTGATACCGATGTAGCACTGCCCATGTATATGTGATGAACGAAAGGTTTAACGCAACATGATTATTCTGTTGGTATAAAGAGGGTATCACTGTTCTCTTTGAAGCAGCATTACTTCCCTAAAAGACACAAAGATAACATTCAGCAATGCATTAGAAAAAATTGGTTAAAATTACCATATTCGAATTGAAAATGCACTTTAGTGAAAGAGAATACACTAAACAAAAGAAAAATAACCCTTGTGCTCAAATAGAAATGCGAATTCTTTCAAAAAACTGATAAATACAATCACAGTTATATTTTTTTTAGCGAAACCAGCCCTCAAATTCCAGCTTTCGCGTCACTCTAAAACTCCATCGTCTAAAATCTCTAAAGCAATACCAAGTGCACAGAAAAGTATGCAACATTTAGTGCCAAAATGGTCATAAGGAATGGCCGCCTAAGTCATATGTGAATTTTTCGGAGTAGTCTTTTATTCCTTTTGATCATATGGTTTTAAATGTTGTTATATTTTATATTTATATTTAGTTAGTCTATGGTATTACAGATATTACAATGTATTATACAATAAAACTAGACTTATAACTATAAAATACTTCGCGTTAGCAAAAGCTGGAATTTGGGGTAGGGATCTCCTCTGTGCACGCTTGCTATAAAAGGTAGCAGGAACGTATACGTTTTCTTGGGAGGTGGATACTACTTGACAAACGAAATATTTTTTGAGCACATCTTGAGCGTTTTGCGTACGGAGTTTTTCTTTGTTTGCGATGTTGATACCCCGCTTTAGTGGACAGTTCTAAATAAAGGAGTCTGGCGGTTATTTTTGTAACTTCGCAATATGCAACCATCACTATATACAAATGTAAGCTTTAACAAATAAGTAGACCATGAAATTCCCTCCAATATTCGGAATCCCCATCTGCCATCTTTCCTCAGTTCTAAACAATTTAAAACTGATTCTATTTTAAGCTCCTGTTATTATTATTGCAAATATATGTATGAATATTTACGTTGCTATAATATCACACAACATTGTACATTTGAAGTTGAGAAGTTTATTAAAATGATCGCAAAAAAAACATTGAAGCAGTAGGATGAGGTATGATTGTTATGGAATCAAGCGAAATGAAACGATTCGACATGAATCGAAACGGATGGAAAATTTTACAAATTAACTCAACTTATTGTATCAGCCAACGAGCGTCCGTTAGTGGGCATGCATTCATTAAAACGTAAAATGCGGAAAGAGATTTTTATGCTTTTCATTTTTGTTATTTCATTAACTTTTTTGTTATTTCATAACATTTTTTTTTGTTATTTAAATACTTGCAATTATTAACGATCATTTGTGATATGATAAAAAACAAGTGGTAGGCCCGATACATAGGATTTTCGATGCAGCATGTCGCTCCCTCATGCAAATCCATACAATCTTCTCATCTGTCCGCGTACGGTTCTGCTTCAAAATTCGTATGTGTTGGGCCTATGAATACAAAATTGGAAAACATCGGAATATAATGCAAAATGTAAACAAAAAGTGGATCGACGCTTTGACTTCCATGACCCTTACTCAGCCAACACGTTTTTGCAAGAAAATTGGTACAACGCAATCAGAGAGTTTAAATTGCAGGTAAGAAAAGCCAAAGTATATGGGGTTGTTGGTATGCTTATTATGACAGTATATAGATAGCCCGATAGGGCTTTATTGGCAAGCATTACGATGCTTAATTGAACACTTTACGCGAGTAACGTCGTAACCGCCAATCATAATCTCTTAGCAGAGCAAACAAAAATCGGTTATCATGAAAGAGATCCAAACTTTTTTGTATTGAACACATTCGCTCAACGTGTTTATTCTGCTATCGGAAAGTCCTTTGGCATTTTAAAGTGTTGACTATTCTAATATCAAAGAGAAGTGTGAAAAATAATTTAAGAAATCCTTTTCCTTACAATTTTGGGATAAAATTTCATTTGGCAGTTGCAATATTAATTCTTCGCCCAGTCCACAAGAAAAGGGATACTGCAAACTGCGCCAACTATAGAGGAATCAGCCTTCTTAATATAGCTTATAGGTCCTGTCAAGTGTATTGTGCGAAAGATTGAAGCCCACAGTCAATCGGCTTACTGGACCTTATCAGTGCGGCTTCAGATCTGCTAAATCTACTATCGACCAGATTTTCAAAATGAGCCAAATCTTAAAAAAAACCCGAAAAAATAATCGACACACATCACCTCTTCGTCGATTTTAAATCCGCCTTCGACAGCACGAAAAGGAGTTGCCTATATGCCGCTATGGCAATTGCTGGTATATGCTGCCGCGCCGTTAGTTCTGCTTACTCCAAAATGGAAAAAGAAGTGGTAAAGATGGGTTTGATGGTGAATGAGGACGAAACGAAGTAATTTCGAAATAGTAAAAGACTTCGGTTATTTGGGACCCAGCATTAACACTAACAACAACATCAGCTCTGAAATCCAGCGAAGAATCACACTTGCCCATAAATGCTCTTAGGCAATTGATAAGTAAAGTCCTCTCTCGACAAACGAAAATCATGCTGTACAAGTCACTTATCATACCCGTCATAATATATGGTGCAGAAGCATGGACCATGACAATCAGATGAAGCGGCTCTGGGAGTGGACCTCTACGCGTTGGCGATGGCGAGTACCGAAGAAGATTTAATGATGAGCTGTACGAGCTTTACGCAGACATCAACATAGTCCAGCGAATTAAAACGCACCGGCTACGCTGGCTAGGCCATGTTATGCGAATGAAAGATGAAGCTCCGGCTAAGAAAGTGTTTCTATCGGAACACGCCTGTGGTAGCAGAGAAAGAGGACGGCCTCCACTCCGCTGGAAGGACCAGGTGGAAAACGATTTAAACTCCCTTGGTGTGACCAATTGGCGTCAGTTGGCAGAGCGATCTTTTAAACGGTAAAGCGACAATTAAGTAAGTAAATAATTGGTCGAAAAATTTACCATTTAGCCATTTTTTTTCCGCAGACTCGAAAATTATTTTTTTGGGTATGCGTAGTGGAACTTTTTTTCCTGAGCCCAAATCCTATCGAAAAATCGATGGCTCGATATCGGTTAATAAATCGGCCCAGTGTAATATGTACAAAGGAAAGGAAGGGAGAGTAAATAAAAGAAAAGAAATTAAACTAAAAGAAAGTAAGTGAAACTCGAATTTCGAGAAAATTAAGAGCGAGGCGAAGGAAAGAATGGTAAGGAAAAGTAAAAAATCATAACATTAACAGAAACCAGTAGTGGAATTCACTAATTTTTTAACGACATTTGCTATCGCTTTATTTGCGAATCGATAACTATAACGATTTCGTTATTCAGTAACTATTTTGTATCGATATTCGTTTATCGACGATCAGTTCTGTTGTTAAATAAACGCCGTTAAAAATCATGATATCAATATTTCTGGCAATTTTAGTTAAAAAAGAAAATCGGAACTTTAATTAAATACTTTCAAACACGAAAAGCTGCTTTAAAAATCAAATGGCATTTGAGTACTTGGCGTACGTTTTATCACAAGATGAATAATTACTAAGTCCATCGCCAGTGGACAGACACCTTCTTAGAGAAGTAGATAACCCATTCCACTTGAATGCAACGGAGTACGAAAGCTGTACCGACTAACCTCAGACTTGGCTCATGATATTATTTCACAACTCAATTGGTCAATTAAGGGGTACAAGAATAACTGCGCTATCAACAGAGAAAAAAAGAAATTAATACCGCATTTACTTACCTTTTATTAAAATATGTAAAAACTTGCACAATAATGACTTTTAAAAGCAGTTAATATACGCAATTTATTTATTTTTAGCATTCCTTTTGAGCTTTTCGCATTTTTTAGGTTTCGTTAAGCTGTACTGCCACCTTTCTACTATTAAAACGAAATTTAAATGTCATTTATTTTGAGTCGTTAAAGCTATGTTAGTGAATAGTACAATCGATAAGGCAAGCGACAAAATCGTTAATTAAAATCTCGACAAATCGCATCGTTATAAGTTAGTGAATTCCACTACAGAACCGAAATCTTAACCGAAACCGCACTCAAAAGGAAAACGGAACTTAAATCGAAACCGGAAACGAATTCCGAGCCGGAGCCAAGTATATAAACGAAACGGAAGCGAAAATCGGACCCGGAAACGAAACTAACCGGAAACTGCAATACTAACGGTAACAGGAGCCCAACTAATCGAAATGCCAACAGTAACCGAATACGGAGCACTAACCTAAAACGGAACTGAAATCGAATAAAAAAAGGAAAGGAAATTAGAACTGAAACCGAAACTGCAGACACCCGAACTGGAATTCTTACAGGACGGAAACTTGAGTCGGAGCTGATGTGGAAATTCAAACTCAAAATAGCATCGCAACCGGAACCCAAATCAAAACCTTATCCAAATATAAATCATAAACCGGAAATCCGGAACTGAATTGAAACCAAGCAAATCGAACTAAAAGAGCAACTGGAAACAATACCAAAGCCTAGTCTGAAAGCGTCGAGAAGTCGAACCTGAAACGAAACATGATTAAAATTTTGATTTGTGAGCTAAAAGCCGGAGGCAAACTTGACTTAGCCACAAAGCCTTAATCATTGCCAAACCGTATCTTAAGCTACATACTTGGCATCTTTTATTGGGTCTTTAAAAATTTGATAATTTCATAAATAAGAGTTAAAGGATCAAAATTGATAACTCAACTAGTCAAAACATATCTAAAACGAAAACTTCGATCTCCAACAAGTTAAGAAATTCACTAACTCCAAAACCATTTTGTCGGCCATGGTATGGTTATAATTAAGGCATTATGGTATGCCACCAATAATTGATTATAGATTTCCATAAAGTTGGTTCTCTCAGCTGTTTTAAATTGATATGTTATATTTAACAAGTAAGGAAGGTTAAGTTCGGGTGTAACCGAACATTACATACGCAGTTGAGAGCTATGGTGGCAACATAAGGGAAAATAACTATGTAGGAAAATGAACCGAGGGTAACCCTGGAATGTGTTTGTATGACATGTGTATCAAATGAAAGGTATTAAAGAGTATTTTAAGACCAAAGGGCCATAGTTCTATAGGTGGCCGCCATTTACGGATATCGCCATAAAGGTGAATCAGGGTTAACTCTAGAATTTGTTTGTACGATATGGGTATCAAATGAAAGGGGTAATGAATATTTTAAAAGGGAGTGGTGGTACTTGTATAGGTGGTCGCCTTTTCGAGATATCGCCATAAAGGTGGACCAGGGGTGACTCTAGAATGCGTTTGTACAATATGGGTATCAAACGAAAGGTGTTAATGATTATTTCACAAGGGCGTGGGGTTTAGTGCTACAGGTGGACGCCTTTTCGAGATAGCGCCATAAAGGTGGACCAGGGGTGACTCAGAATGTGTTTGTACGATATGGGTATAAAATTAAAGGTATTAATTAAGTTTTTAAAAGGGAGTGGTGGTAGTTGTATATGTGGTCGCCTTTTCGAGATATCGCCATAAAGGTGGACCAGGGGTGACTCTAGAATGCGTTTGTACAATATGGGTATCAAACGAAAGGTGTTAATGAGTATTTTAAAAGGGCGTGGGGCTTAGTTCTATTGGTGGACGCCTTTTCGAGATATCGCCATAAAAGTGGACCAGGGGTGACTCTAGAATGTGTTTGTACGATATGGGTATCAAATTAAAGGTATTAATGAGTATTTTAAAAGGGAGTGGACCTTAGTCCTATATGTGGTCGCCTTTTCGAAATATCGCCATAAAGGTGGACCAGGGATGACTCTAGAATATGTTTGTACGATATGGGTATCAAATGAAAGGTGTTAATGAGTATTTTGAAAGGGCGTGGGGCTTAGTTCTATAGGTGGACGCCTTTTCGAGATATCGGTCTAAAGGTGGACCAGGGGTGACTCTAGAATGCGTTTGTACAATATGGGTATCAAACGAAAGGTATTAATGAGTATTTTAAAAGGGAGTGGCCCTTAGTTCTATAGGTGGTCGCCTTTTCGAAATATCGCCATAAAGGTGGACCAGGGGTGACTCTAGAATATGTTTGTACGATATGGGTATCAAATGAAAGGTGTTAATGAGTATTTTGAAAGGGCGTGGGGCTTAGTTCTATAGGTGGACGCCTTTTCGAGATATCGCCCTAAAGGTGGACCAGGGGTCACTCTAGAATGTGTTTGTACGATATGGGTATCAAATTAAAGGTATTAATGAGGCTTTTAAAAGGGAGTGATGGTAGTTGTATATGTGAAGGCGTTTTCCAGATGTCGACCAAAATGTGGACCAGGGTGACCCAGAACATCATCTGTTGGATACCGCTAATTTATTTATATATGTAATACCACGAACAGTATTCCTGCCATGATTCCAAGGGCTTTTGATTTCGCCCTGCAAAACTTTTTCATTTTCTTCTACTTAATATGGTAGGTGTCACACCCATTTTATAAAGTTTTTTTCTAAAGTTATATTTTGCGTCAATAAACTAATCCAAATACCATGTTTCATCTTTTTTTTCGTATTTGGTATAGAGTTATGGCACTTTTTCGTTTTTCGTAATTTTCGATATCGAAAAAGTGGGCGTGGTCATAGTCCGATTTCGGACAGACGGTCGACTGTGTATAAAAACTGGGCGTGGCTTCAACCGATTTCGCCCTTTTTCACAGAAATAAGTTATCGTCCCAGAATCTAAGCCCCTATCAAATTTCACAAGGATTGGTAAATTTGTCTTCGACTTATGGCATTAAAAGTTTCCTAGAAAATTAAATGAAAAAAGGCGGAGCCACGCCCATTTTGAAATTTTCTTTTATTTTTGCATTTTGTTTCACCATATCATTACTGGAGTTGAATGTTGACATAATTTACTTATATACTGTAAAGATATTAAATTTTTTGTTAAAATTTGACTTAAAAAAATTTTTTTTTCAAAAGTGGGCGTGGTCGTTCTCCGATTTTACTAATTTTTATTAAGCATACATATAGTAATATGAGTAACGTTCCTGCCAAATTTCATCATGATATCTCCAACGACTGCCAAATTACAGCTTGTAAAACTTTTAAATTACCTTCTTTTAAAAGTGGGCGGTGCCACGCCCAAATTTTACTAATTTTCTATTCTGCGTCATAAGTTCAACTCCTACCTCAACCTACCAAGTTTCATCGCTTTATTCATCTTTGGTAATGAATTATAGCACTTTTTCGGTTTTTCGAAATTTTCGGTATCGAAAAAGTGGGCGTGGTTATAGTCCGATATTGTTCATTTTAAATAGCGATCTGAGATGAGCGCTCAAGAACCTACATACCAAATTTCATCAAGATACCTCAAAATTCACTCAAGTTATCGTGTTAACGGGCAGGCGGACGGACGGACATGGCTCAATCAAATTTTTATTCGATCCTGATGATTTTGATATATGGAAGTTTATATCTATCTCGATTCCTTTATACCTGTACAACCAACCGTTATCCACTCAAAGTTAATATACTCTGTGAGCTCTGTTCAACTGAGTATAAAAATAGAGTTGAATTAAACCCATTTTCACAAAAAACCAGTACAGTTCAAATTTTAATCTAAATTTGGGTTGCTCATACGAAAGTTTCAAATTTATGCCCAAATTGTTTGCAGTGAAATTCATACCGAAATTGATGCTGCAAACTGTGCAAAAATCATAGCAAGCCCACTACGGATTACACAAGTTCAAAGTGTAAATCGAAACGGATGACACAATCGGACATGAAATGAAAATTAAGATCGAAACCTGCAAATGAAAGTCCGATTAAAAAATTAGCTATGTCAATCAAGCTATATTATGGTGCAGAGAATATACTTGGAAAAATGAGACAACGTCTTCAATGAGATTCATTATCAAAATGGAATATGTAGGCTTTTAATGAAAGTAGAAATGAAACTAGATAAACGAGATTTTCGTACCGTACGACAGCAATATCGTGGACTCCAGAATCAATTTCAGAAATCTGACTTCACATTCAACAAATTAACGTTTATCAATCATTTTTTTTTGACTGTGGCACCGTGAATGCATATGGTTTTGAAAATTTTCAAATGCAACGTGCCAGCTCTAAGAGTTATCCAATCGAGTGAAATTTAGAACGGCTTATTTTTACATCATAGACTCTTTGATCATAGTTTATAAAATACTGCCCGGCGAACTAGATATTTGCAAAAAAAGTATATACAACGAACGGCTTAAAGTTGCAACATTTTTTGTTTACATTTCAACATGGCTGCTTTCCTTCTTACGTCAGTCGTCCGCGGATAATGAATGCTTAATTGCCAGATCTTTAGTTCTTTAGCTCATACTATGTATGCATGTATGTACTTTGTATTTGTGCATCATGTCGTATGAGTAATATTTTTATGTATTTCCCTTTTGGCTGGCAGTCTAACTTCGTTTCTGAACGGCTCAGCCAAAAAATAGAAAGAGCTGTCGCCTACATGCTTTAGTTATAAAAAATAAATGTAAGGCGCGATAACCTCCGAAGAGATCTAAGGACGAGCTTCTCTTCCAATTTGCGTCGTGCTCCTCTTGATTTTCACTACAAATTGGCCGTACGGGACCTACATGTTTTATGCCGACTCCGAACGGCATCTGCAAGGCAGATGAGTTTTCACTGAGAGCTTTACATGGCAGAAATACACCCGGAGCGCTTGCCAAACACTGCCGAGGGGCTGCCCCGCTTAGAAAAATTTTCTTCTAATTGAAAAACTTTATTTCTAAAATTTTGATGTTGCTTTGGCCGGGGTGTGAACCCAGGGTGTACGGTGTGGTAGGCGGAGCACGCTACCATCACACCACGATGGCCGCCCATGCTTTAGTTACGTAAATTTTTTTTTCCATTTCTTCACGACAAAAATCATTAATATGAGGAAAAATACTTCATTGCTAGCTGCTAATCTGACATTAAATTCATTAACTATGCATTCATACCAAATTTTGTTGGAATGGAATACATTTTTAATGCACTTTTATGTTGGTGGTGTCATTGTTGCATTACGCTTTTCAACTTAGCTCTAGAAACATTTCGAAAAAATGTATTTCGTACTGCGATCAGCAAGTTGTCTAAGTAAGCGCATGCGCATATGCCAGTAGTCCGAAGATAATCAAAAACTTGGAATAAACTAAATAAATGTGCAAAAATATTGTAAATGCAAGACTTACATGCTTACATATGTGATGTATCGATCGACTATGAAGATATTTCTCAATATTTGGCGAGCTTTAATCCTAGTTATCATAAAAGAAAACATAATAAATAACTACACGTATATATGTACATTATACTTATATGTACGTATGTATGTATGGCTATGTGTAGATAAATATGTTGATAAGTTCGAGCATAAATATGTATGTTTATACCTACAACTACTATTTTAGCCGGCAATATATGTTTGCAACCACCTATCCATCCGCATTGCGTTTTGCTCGTATAATTATAAACACTGGGGTTCCCAAATTTGGTATGTGGGCAGTTAGTTCTCTAGAAATTATAAATATTTCTTAACTGAAATTTCAAAAATTTTAAGTGGTCAAGGATAATTTTTTTTATACCTTTCATGAACATGAAATGGTATATTAACTTTGGTCCGATGTTTGTAACGTTGAGAAATATAGAAGATAGACTCATCATTAAGTATACCGATCAGGGCAACGAACTGAGTTGATATAGCCATGTCCGTCTGTCCGTCCGCCTGTCTGTTTGAACGCAAACTAGTCCCTTAAATTTTGAGATATCTCAATGAAATTTGGCACAAGGATGTATTTTTGTATTATATTAGACATTTGTCGGATCCGGTAGGATCGAACCACTATAACATATATCTCCCATACAACCGATCGTTCAGATAAGACGATCTTGGTCATTACTGCCGCAATTTAGAAAGTATAAACGTGAAACTCGGTGATATATATTCTAATATATAATAGAAGATATCCTTAAAAAATCACTTTGATCGGAGCTAAAAAAAAAAAATTTAAGGCACGATAACCTTCGAAGAGATCTAAGGCCGAGCTTCTCTTCCAATTTGCGTCGTGCTCCTCTTGATTTTCCCTACAAATTGGCCGGACGGGACCTACATGTTTTATGCCGACTCCGAACGGCATCTGCAAGGCAGATGAGTTTTCACTGAGAGCTTTTCATGGCAGAAATACACCCGGAGCGCTTTGCCAAACACTGCCGAGGGGCGAACCCGCTTAGAAAAATTTTCTTCTAATTGAAAAACCTTATTTCTAAAATTGTGATGTTGCTTTGCCCGGGGTGGGAACCCAGGGCATACGGTGTGCTAGGCGGAGCACGCTACCATCACACCACGGTGGCCGCCAAGCTATATATAGTATATATCCCATACAACCGATCGTTCAGATAGAAAGATTTTTGGCAATTTCTCCCTTAATTTCCAATATAAAAACGTTAAACTTGGTGATATTTATTCTAATATATTATAGAAGATTTCCTGTAAAAATCATTTCGATCGGAGCTATATATAATATATGTATATTTGGGCGGGCGATTTAAAAATCGCTCATTACTCTGTGAAAATCGTATTCTAGGGATCAAAATAAGAAACTTTGCCGAAGGAACCATACCTCTAAAACGAATTCTGGTGTTCCCCAATTTGGGTCGAACTTTTGGGTAGGGGTAAATCTTGAAAAATCCCACTTTGACCCATTTAGAGTGCTCCAATCGAGTCCAAATGTATGACCGACCCCCACTAACTTTAGAGGCCCGACCCACCGATGCCAGTGGCACACCCCCTGGAACCCCCTGGGGGTTTATTTATTTATAATAATATTTATTATTTATTTATAATAATATCTATTTTTTCTCTTTTTATTTAGTCAGAACATATGTAAATGAAAAAATTAATTTAAGTGAGTTATAGAAAAGAAACTAAAAAAAATTATTGTTTGAAGTTTTTTTACATTCAAGTCTGGGCAATTTCGCGCGGCTCTCTAATGTCGTCGCCATAACAGCCTCTACATTTTCCGGTATAACCCGTTTGGAAATGCTAGCTAGCAATTGAACATGTCGTTCCGTTCCTTGTATGTGTAATGGAATTTTTGGATCATTAAACGGTGGATCATCTTGATTTAAATATTCTTTCAATGTATTGTACGGAATGCTTCGCGTGAATGGTAGTTCAAATACGATATTTATATCATTCAAATTGATCATTTCCGTATAACTTGTGCAATTAAAGTTTATATCTGGTTTTTTATAAACTCTAAGTTCCATTGGCTCGTCATCATCGGTTCGATAGCGTAGAATTTTGTTGAAGGCACAGTCGCGCTTTTCTTTGCTATCATCAAACAACATTGATAACAAGATATTTTCCGAATGCGCATAATATGAATTATCTTTAATTACTTGATTGACAATTTTGCGTAAACGAGGTTCTAGAAATCGTGACCAACCAATGAACTTGAAAAATAATGCACTGCCGTACACGACAGAGCTGTAATACTTGATATTGAAGTACATTGGCACATAACATTTAATTACAAATTCAGCCTGAATTCTTAAATTTGCATCTGGATTTTCCGTTGTCACATATAATCGCAATAATCTAGCGGCCTTGGTGAGCCACCGAGAGTGTACAATTTTCCCTGGTTTGATGTTAGCCAGATCCACCGGAACCACGCCGCTAGAAATTGCATGGGCCATGTCGTATAAGTACTTCGAATCGGTGGAAAATTCAATTTTTTCTGGAGCAGGGGGCATATTTTGCAACTCAATTTTCTGGAAGCCGTCCACCACCTGAAAATATATAATAATAAAATAATTAAAAATGGTTGACAATTATAATAAATGAGTGATAACAATAAGTTACCGGAAGAGTTTCACAAGTTTCGATTTGACGGCTCAGTTTTCCGGTTGCCGATCTTGGTCCAGTGCTGGTTGATTTATCCAAAGCATCAAGCAAATGCCGAAACGGAAGTTCGTTGAAGTGTAGAAGGCAAACGAACCAATGCAATGATCTTTTTAACAGCAATTCGAATCGTCGTATAATTCCACCGTGTGGACCAGTGTTTGTTGGCTCACCGTCAGTGCATATTCCAATTAATGCATCCAGTGATATATTTTTATCGTTGAAAAAACCATTTAATTTGGTTGTTTTGTATTCAGCGGTTTCATGTTCTAGTCTTACGTAACCAATCAGTTAAGAATTGGGTTCTCTCAAGATAACAAGATGAGGTTCTTTTACCATCCTAGTGTGATACTTCTCATCAATTTTATCTATCGTTAAAGTATCATCTTTTCTGCCATCGAATGAAAACGCTAACAAATTGGTATTATCTAACCGTTTGCGAAGCACTTCTTGTCTGTATTTCTCTTTTTCTCTGCGAACTTTCGATTTATCCATGATGAGAGGTTTCCCATGCTTATCTTTAATTTTAAAATCTTGCAAAAGAGCGGTTCCCAATGCTGATGCTACTCTGTCAGGCACACCAAATCTGTCACATACCAAGGCAAATTTAAAACAATCGTATCTCTCTGTGTATTGTGAACTTGTGCTTCTATCCATATCTTCTTGAACTGGTAGCGGTGCGTATGTTGAATCATCGGGATCTTGGTATGTTGGCATTGATGACATAGACGTTGCTCCTTGCTCTTCAGTTTCCATCATAAATGCTTCCATTGTTAGTCTTCTCTGATTATGTTGATCGTGCATGAACTCTTTGAGGTGCTCGGGAACCCAGCCACATGCACATGGAGCTGGCTTCAAATCGCATTTACATGTTCCAATGTAAAAAATTTTTTCCATAGATTTTACATACTCTGTAAATTGTTGGGTGTTGTTTCTTCTCTCGATTTGCTCTTGATACTTGTCAAGCAATTTATTCAATTTATTAAATACACTTTTTTTCAGAATTATTTCTATGCCAAGTTTTTCCCAAATTCCAATCAACTTATCTTGTACTTGAATAGTGAATGATTTATGGGAAAACTTTTTTTGTTCTGTTTTAGAATGTTCCCTTAAGTAAAAATAATATCTCAAGATATCCAGATGGGTTGGTAAATTAAGATCAGTTAAATCAGTAGACACACCAAAAACAGTAACATCATGCTTAGGTATATAACTCATTGGGTTTTCGATAGTTGTTGATGTAGTTGCTTCATCTTGCGGTGTATAGAATGGTGGATTCATTGTAAACTTTTGGATTTGGAATGGTCACTTCACTTATTATTTTTTTTGAAATATTTTTTTATCTGAAATTAGCACTTCACACTTTGAGTTCTTCACAACGACTTAATGCATTCACAAAAACTGTTGCGTTATATATGGTCTACGAGACGAGGTAATAAGAATGAAATGGTAATTTCAATTCTACCTGCTGTGTCTTGTGGTGGCTTAAAAAAACAACACAAGCAATTTTACGATCTGCAATTGTGTCACAGTGATACCTTCATTTTTTAAAACGGTTGAATAAAAAACCCACACAACTATGTTTACGACATGCAAATGCATCACAGTGATGCCTTGGTTTTAAAATGGTTGTAAAAACGCTAATTTCTAATAATTTTTTTTAATTTCTTTTCTATTACTAAGTTAAATTCATTTTTTCATTTACATATGTTCTGACTAAATAAATTTCTAAAGAGAAAAATAAACTCCAAAAAGAAAAAACATACGCATTTCGCTGATTTTTTCATGTAAAGTGCAAAACCGGCGATTTTTTAAATGTTTGTATGGTGAACCCCCAGGGGAGTTCCAGGGGGTGTGCCACTGGCATCGGTGGGTCGGGCCTCCAAAGTTAGTAGGGGTCGGTCATACATTTGGAGTCTGGAACTTGGGGTGGGGAGGGAAGGATGGCCTGAAGGTTTAATGTGGCCATATAAATCGTTCCCGAGATGGTCGGGCCAGCACCTTAATGGTGCTGTGTTACCGGAGCGTATCGGATCTGTGTCCGACAAAGGACCATCACATCGATAACACTCCCCGGGGCCTTCGGGGAGTAACCTAATCACTACAACAACAACAACATAGGAGCACTCTAAATGGGTCAAAGTGGGATTTTTCAAAATTTGCCCCTACAGAATTCGTTTTAGGGGTATGGTTCCTTGGACAAAGTTTCTTATCTTGATCCCTAGAATATGATTTTCACAGAGCAATGGGCGATTTTTTTGCCTCCCCACAAATCGACCCGGCCTAATGTATATCCCATACAACCGATCGTTCAGATAAGGGGGTTTTTTGCCATTTTTTATTTTATATTTATCTTAAAAATCGTTTAGGTATGTACATCTGTTCACTATATATTTCTTATCTTATACGTTCGATTATTTGGAGATTACGAACGGGATAAGGTTATTGTTCAGCCCCATTAATGAAAGGTATGAAGTCTTCGGCACAGCCGAAGACAGTCCGTCCTATTTTATTTTATCATGTACTCAGTTACCAAACCACAGTTCTCGAACCGTTGCACTACAATTCGACGCGATCATCAAAAAACATGAATTTTGTATAAATTTCGCGATTTTTGGATTTCGGTACTGAGTTGAATTTTTTTAGTCTTGAAGCGTGTACCTATGTATGTTTGGAAAGACATAAACTTCTACAATACTTAAACAAAAAGATAAACTTAAAAGTAGAATATTAGCCCCAGAAACTCGAAAAATTTCGAATTTGTAATGCAGATTTTAACTAATTTTTGTTTTCTGAATTGAGATGTGTTCCCCATTTCTTAACGAATGGAATATATGAAGTACATTCTTCTTTACAGATACTGTGACTAAAATTTATGTTATAGCGCCATTGAGCAATGGAGGATAGGAAAAACATGAATATTGCCACCAGTGTTGCCATTTTTGTGCTTTTGGAGCCAGATCTAGCCCTTTTTTTGCGTTAGCTCCAAAAATTCCGGTTTAGCCCCTAGCTCTTTTTTTGGCCCTCTTTAAAAACTGTGTCACGAGGTTGTATACCCTGCGAAAATCGCGAGTACTAGATGCATGCATGTATGTGTTTTTGTATGAATTGTATAAAATAATATGGTACAATTAACATTGCGATGTCCTAGGACTGGACCATATACTCCAGCACAGCATTACGTCAGATTAATCCATGGAGTACTCCAGTATGACAAAAGTGGACCACATGATCCAACGACTTTTGTAGGGTATTTACTTTCCAGCTAGTGCAACAGCATAGTGTCACCTTCTAAGAGTTTCGACCCTTTAACTTTAGATTATAATAAATTTTTGTCTCTCGTACCTTATTTTCATTATACCTTTGAAGAATATATACGAATTAAAAAATAAGATAAATGTATAGACGAATTCATTCTAAGAAATATATGTAATATATGTCGCGACTTCATAATTACATTAATAGAGCAATTAAGGCAACGCTTGCCGGACAATGTAGAAACGCTTAGCGAAGTAGATTTCATTTCTGTTGAAAACACATTGAGAATTTTAAAACTTCAAGGGTTTTCATATTTCACAAATGAGAAAAACAAGTATAGCACAGATGAAATAACGAGATTACAAATGCAGTGGAAAAATATCTATCTCCAAAATTGGAAAAATGTGACTTCAACTTTAAGTTTTTGGTTTGATGTTAAACAGTATAATTCCAAAGGCTTGTCGATTTTGTGCTACTACTAAGTAATGCTGAAGTTGCAAGAACGTTTTCAAACATGAGTTTGATTAAAAGCAAACACAGAAATAAAATGAGTTCAGTTATGTTGAATTCGCTTCTGACAATAAGAAGTGGTCTTAAACGGCTGAATAAATGCTGTCATGACTTTGAAATAAACAGCGATCTCTTAAAATTTATGAACACAAAAAATATTTATGAGTGTAGCAAAAATAATAATTCATCTTCTGAGGACGAAATCATAGATTTTGAAGTCTAAGGCCCTTCAAACATATCTCGTCCCAACATAAACTTGAATATCGCACACGTGTATTTTAATGGTGATTCGTACACCCGTAGGACGTAAAAAATTGAATAAAAAAATTGGAAAAAATTTAATTAATTTTCAACGGCCAACATTTTGGCTAGTCGTATTTTTGGCGAACCTATACCCTGCCGTCATTGTGGTAGTGTGAAAAATACGTCTTACTTTTTAACGATACCTTACCGCCAAATGGCAAAACAAAAGTTTAAAGAAAGGTATTCTTGTTATTAAAAAATATAAAATGAACTACAAAAACAGTACTATTTATGTACCTCTCTTGTACCTTATTTTAGTTTTTTTTTTTTGTTAGTTTACTGTACCTTTTTTACAACTTTGTTTAAGTTTGATTTGAAATAAATGTGAAAACTTACATTGGAAAATATACATATACTTTTAGCTTTTTTCGCAACGGATTTTGGATTTTCTTGAAGAAATTTAGCTGTTTCTAGCCCTTTTTTTCTAGATTCTAGCCCCAAAGAAATTTTTTTTCTGGTAACACTGATTGGCACTCTGTGCACGTTTTAGAGACGGTAAGCGAAAGTAAGTTGGCAAAACACGAAAATGTTTGAGCTCCCTCCTATATCAATTTTGTGAAGCCGAAAGAGATCTGGAGATACCGGAGTTTCGAAAATGAAGAAACAAAATTGGAATAGTGAAAGAGCAAGAGCAGAGCTTCAGAGAAAAGGAGCACTCAGATGAAGGAAATGGGCAAAGGGAAATATTTTGTAATGGATTTGGTAAAACATACATTCATATACATATGTATATTTGAGTGTTTATTTATTATTAGGTGCCGCGATGGGAAAAGTTTGAGAGCCTCTAGTCTTATACATATTTAAGTCAGCAGTTAGTTAAAAACAGGTCCACTCTGGCTCTTTCTTCTTTATTTGCCACTCTGAGTTTACTACTCAGCTTAACACTGCCCAACACACATACCTAACTCAAGTAACTCCAATATTTTCCTACTACAGCATAGTAACTTTTTAGCTCGCTCTTCTCTTTTTATACTCAGCGTGCTTTGCACACAGAGTATATTAACTTTGTTGGTTGTACAGGTATAAAGGAATCGAGATAGATATAGATTTCCATATATCAAAATCATCAGTGTCGAAAAAAAAATGTGATTGATCCATGTCCGTCCGTCCGTCTGTCCGTTAACACGATAACTTGAGTAAATATTGAGATATCTTCACCGAATTTCGTACACGAGCTTATCTGGCCTAGAATAGATTGGTATTGAGCGAAATCGAATGATAACCACGCCCACTTTTTATATACATATATAACATTTTGGAAAACACAAAAACCCTGATTATTTAGTAAATAACTGATATTGAGACTCTTGATAAAAATTTGAAAAATTTTTTTAAAATGTGCGTGGCACTCCACACTTGTGATAAAATCAATTTTACAAATATTATTATTAATCATAAACGGTATTTTAATGTAGCAAATGTCGGTGTGATTTTTAATTATTGTTCTTATTTGTTTGTTATTAATATGTGTACTTATATTTTTAAAGAAATGTGACAAAAATCACTGGTTTAAACAATGTAAGTGATTTAATATTGAACATTAATACCAATTATTGTATATGTAACATATATGTTTTTCGTATTTAATAAATAGATTCCCTGAGGAAGACACGAAAATGTGTCGAAACGCGTCGGAAATAAAAAAATAAACTTGTTTTATTTAATTAAATCGGCCTAAAAGCTCCAAATTCATATTAAATAGCTAAGCAAATATTTGGCCCAACTCAATCATACAGAAATCGTTAAACCTATCGTAACAAAATTCGGAATGCTTTGAACAAAAATTAACGAAATCGGTTAAGGGCCACACCCACTTTTATATAAAAGATTTTTAAAAGGGTCGTGGACGAATAAAATAAGCTATATCTTTGCAAAAAAGAGCTTTATATCAATGGTATTTCATTTCCCAAGTGGATTTATAACAATAAATAGGAAGAACTTCAAATTTAAAAAAATGGGCGTGGTACCGCCCCTTTTATGAATAAGCAATTTCTATGTTTCTGGAGTCATAACTCGAAGAAAAATTTACAGATCGTAATAAAATTGGGTACACAGATTTTCCCTATAGCAGGAAATATTTCTAGAAATGGACGAGATCGGTTGAAGACAACGCCCACTTTTATATAAAAGATTTTTAAAGGGGTCGTAGACAAAAATAATAAGCTATATCTTAGCGAAAAAGAGTTTTGTATCGATAGAATTTTACTTTTTAAATTGAATTATAGCATTAAATTGGAAAACACTAAAATTTTTTACTAAGCAATTTTTTTATGACTAAGCAATTTTCTATGTTTCGGGAGCCATAACTCGAAGAAAAATTTACATATCGTATTTGGTACACATCATCGGCAGCGTCTGTACACCTCTAGGTGCGGCTGCAAGCGGGCGTCTGTCTTGGAGCAAGCGGCTCGCTATATAAACGTGCCAAGTAATATTTTCACCCCCGCTGAGCGGGTTGTGCGCTGGGCTTGGGACCCGCCACGTAAAACCATACTCCAATGAAATATAACAACAAGCCTCGGATAAATACACTCTCTATTGATGACGACCATGGCAAACGTTTGAAGGACAATGAATTGAGGGCATGCACCTGGAACGTCCGCTCCCTGAATGGGATTGGTGCAGATGCCCGGCTGGTTGATGTCCTCGTCAAAGCAAAATCTGACATCACCGCCATCCAAGAAATGCGTTGGACGAAGCAAGGAAGAAAGAAGATCAAAAATTGTGACATATATTGGAGTGGCCATGCGAATAAGCGCAGTTTCGGCGTCGGATTCGTGGTGGGAGAGAGACTTTGTCGCCAAGTGCTGGCGTTCACGCCTGTGGACGAGCGTCTCGCCGCTATTCGAATAAAAGCAAAATTTTTTAATATATCATTCATCTGCGCCCATGCGCCGACAGAGGAGAAAGACGATGAGGTGAAAGACACTTTTTATGAACAATTAGAACGCACATACGAGCGCTGCCCCCGTCATGATATAAAAGTCGTGCTTGGCGACTTTAACGCCAGGGTGGGCAAAGAAGGTGTTTTTGGCCCTACAGTCGGAAAGTTCAGCCTACACAATGAAACTTCTCCTAACGGACTGAGGCTGATTGACTTTGCCGGTGCTCGAAACATGGTCATATCAAGCACGAGGTTCATGCATAAAAAGATACATCAAGCTACATGGCTGTCTCCTGATCGAAATACTCGCAATCAGATCGATCACGTTGTGATAGACGGACGGCATGCCTCCAGTGTTTTAGATGTGCGAACGATCCGAGGACCTAACATCGATTCGGACCATTATCTCGTTGCAGCCAAAATACGCACCCGCCTCAACGCGGCTAAAAACAAGGAACAAAAAACACAAGGAAAGCTAGACGTCGAAAAGCTTCAATCACAACAGACTGCCAATGATTTCGCAACTCGACTCTCACACCTGCTCTCTGAGGGCACAACTCATCCTGAAGGAATACAGGAGCAGTGGGAGCATATCTCCAAAGCACTTCATACTGCCGCCGAGGAAAAAATTGGTTCCGGCGGCCACGAAAAAACAACTGGTATGATGAAGAATGCCGCGTTGCAACCGAAAGAAAAGACGCTGCCTACAGGGCTACGTTAAAAGCGAGCGCGACAAGAGGAGTGTGTGAACGCTATCGTGAGTTGAAAAGGGAAGCGAGACGCCTTTTCAGGAAGAAAAAAGCAGAAGCAGAAAGGCGTGAGTGCGAGGAGCTTGAGCTGCTAGCCACCAGGAATAACGCCCGAAAATTCTACCAAAAAATACGGCGACAGACGGAAGGTTTTAAGACCGGGGCAAACTCCTGTAGGAATGAAAACGGCGACCTTGTAACTGATGTCCAGAGAGTGCTTAGATTATGGAGGGAACACTTCTCTGCTCTCCTAAATGGAGGCAGCAGTTCACCGCGCAGAGATGAAGAACCCGATCCCGCAATCGATGATGATGGAATATATGTCCCCCCGCCCGATTATGACGAAGTTAGAATAGCAATAACCAGATTGAAAAACTACAAGGCCGTGGGCGCTGATGGATTGCCTGCGGAGCTATTCAAGTTCGGCGGCGAGGAGTTGGTAAGGCGCATGCAGCAGCTTCTTAGCAAAATATGGGCGGACGAAAGCATGCCCGACGGTTGGAATCTAAGTGTTCTTTGCCCAGTCCACAAGAAGGGGGATACTGCAAAATGCACCAACTATCGTGGAATCAGCCTTCTTAATATCGCATATAAGGTCCTTTCAAGTGTATTGTGCGAAAGATTGAAGCCCACCGTGAACCGGCTGATTGGACCTTATCAGTGCAGATTCAGACCTGGTAAATCTACCATCGACCAGATTTTCACAATGCGCCAAATCTTGGAAAAAACCCGTGAAAAGAGAATCGACACACATCACCTCTTCGTCGACTTTAAAGCCGCCTTCGATAGCACGAAAAGGAGCTGCCTATATGCCGCTATGTCTGAATTTGGTTTCCCCGCAAAACTTATACGGCTGTGCAAAATGACGTTGGGCAACACCATCAGCTCAGTCAGAATTGGGAAGGACCTCTCCGAGCCGTTCGAAACTAAACGAGGTTTCAGACAGGGTGACCCCCTATCGTGCGATTTCTTTAATTTGATGCTGGAGAAAATTATACTAGCTGCAGAACTTAACCGCACTGGAACAATATACTATAAAAGCGTGCAATTACTGGCATATGTTGATGACATTGATATCATCGGCCTAAACACACGCGCTGTTAGTTCTGCTTACTCCAAGCTGGAAAAAGAAGCGGTAAAGATGGGTTTGATGGTGAATGAGGACAAAACGAAGTACCTGCTGTTATCGAGCAAAGAGTCAGCGCATATGCGCCGCGGCAACCACGCTACTGTTGGCAGCCATAATTTCGAAATAGTAAAAGACTTCGTTTATTTGGGAACCAGCATCAACATTAGCAACAACATCAGCACAGCGAAGAATCAATCTTGCCAATAAATGCTACTTTGGACTAGGTAGGCAATTGAAAAGTAAAGTCCTCTCTCGGCGAACGAAAATCATACTCTACAAGTCACTTATCGTACCCGTCCTGCTATATGGGGCAGAAGCATGGACCATGACAACAGCAGATGAAGCGGCTTTGGGAGTGTTCGAGAGAAAAGTTCTTCGAAAGATTTATGGACCTCTACGCGTTGGCGATGGCGAGTACCGAAGAAGATTTAATGATGAGCTGTACGAGCTATACGCAGACATCAACATAGTCCAGCGAATTAAAACGCAGCGGCTGCGCTGGCTAGGCCATGTTATGCGAATGAAAGATGATGCTCCGGCCAAGAAAGTGTTTCTATCGGAACCCGCCTATGGAAGCAGAGGTAGAGGGCGGCCCCCACTCCGTTGGAAGGACCAGGTGGAAAACGATTTAAACTCCCTTGGTGTGACCAATTGGCGCCGGTTGGCGGAGCGAAGGAGCGACTGGCGCGCCTTGTTGGACGGCCATAACCGTTTAGACGGTTAAGCGCCAATTAAGTAAGTAAGTAATTTGGTACACATATTTTCCTTACAGCAGGAAATATTTTTAGTAAAAATGGACGGGATCGTTTAAAGACCACGGAAACTTAGATATAAAACAAGTTTAAAAGGGTCGTATACTAGAATAATAAGCTATAGCTTAGCAAAAAATAGTTTTGAATAAACGATATTTCACTTATCAAGTTTTATTGTAAGAGGAAATGGGGAGACATTTTTTTTAAACGGGCGGCGCCATGTATTATGTAGAAAAGTAATTTATCTGAAATTAAATGTGCAACTGAAGCTCTCGCTGAGTATATAATGTTCGGTTACACCCGAACTTAGACACCTTTACTTGTTTTCTTTATTTTTTTGTTTCTTTCTCTCTCTATCGTCTCGGTTTTAATTAGACAAGATTTGTTTGTTGTTACCTCTGCTGTCCACCTGCACACCGTTTACGTAGTGTTTATGGTTAAGTCATCGGCGCATGCAATGGGGTTAGTGCCTTTGCCAGTAACCGCTTGTGCTTTTATATTCTCTTGAGCCGGCGCGTTTGTCATCAGTTGTTACGTTTCCATTTAAGCGCAGAGTTCGCAGTCACGGTGTAACCAAATTTTCAAAATTTATATTTATTATTATCTGGCGGCGTTTTATTACTTAGTTGAACCGTAAAACATTTTTACGTCCTTATTTTGTGTTTAAGTGCAGTGAAATCCTATATTTAAAATTGACTTTGATTCCAATAAAAAATTAAAACAATAAGAAAATTTCTTTAAAATGCAACGTGGTATATTCTTTATGATCAGCGTCATCTGCCTTTTAGTTTCGGTTGTTTATGGTGGTGATGATATGAACAAAGAACAAAGTAATAAAGGTAACTACAGAAAATTTTGAGTTATTACTTCTGACTTAAATATGTGTAAGAACTGCGTAAGTCAACCAAATTCCTTACTGCTGAAGCAGAGTGGGCAAAACCGGATTGAAGGCAATGACTTAGAAAATAATAAAATACCTACTTGTGGACCTGAGGCATTCCACTCTATTTCAATTGATTAAAACTTATACATCAAGTAAGACTACGATTTGTACTGAGTTGCCTAAGTAATTAAATACAAAATAATAATGAGATCCATAGTTATGAAACTAGAAACAGTAACCCCCTTATTAATAAAAAATCAAATAGGTTTATAAAGATCTTATATTTGGAAATGTGTATGGAAATGTATTTGTATTTTTTATAAATAAGAAGATAAGAATATAGAATGCCTAGAGTAAGGGCTGAGTTTGCAAAGGAGACTCTAGAATATATAGGGTACAAACTCTACAATGAATTACCTCCTGCGATTCAAGAAAACAAAAACTATTTATCTATTGTAGATCACTAAATAAGGCCCGGTTTTCAGTGCGGGTTTAAGCTCCAGTTAAGTTGATTAGAATTTAAACTCTGCCACTTTGACCGCTTATGCTGAGATGAGCAGAAAAATTGTATCTTATCGAAAAAATGTTGTTGGGATTTTAGGCGGTTCTTAATAAGTTTTATTCAACTATAATTTTTATTGTTATGTTAATTTTTATTATTACAGAAAAAGTGAAAAGCATATAGAACATACTGGCTAATTTGAAAACTACATATTTCGGCACTGACAAATGTCTTGTCAGAAATCTTTGTATTTTAAGTATTAATTAATTTAATATTAGAAACTCGGTTTGATTCTCAACTCAACAGCGACTACCAATGAGTGCCCTTGGTAAACTAAAAACTAAATACAGATATTCCAAAAAATCAAGAGCAAGAAATTACAAAGCTACACAAAAAAAAAATCGATGGATCTGATCGTGCCGACACGTGTATATCCATGCACTTTGATGCTCTGAATCCGAATCCGCTTTCAGAATTGGCCGATCGAGCGCCGGTTCCAGAAAAAAATCATTCCCGATTAATTAGATATTTTATTATTATATCAGCTCGGGGAGGATAAGTTTCTAGCTGCCAAAAATACAAATATGTCCGAAGAGAGCAGGGCAGGGTCGAAAAATGTAGATGTCACATCAGCCAGTACTTTCATTAATTCTTTTCACTTTTTTATAATAATTAAATATTAAACTTAATAAAAATGAAACATTTGAAGTATATCAACATGTATCTAAAATTTGGGAGTAGTACTGGAAAAAATATGTTAGATACTTTAATAATAAGGAAGTCCTTTCATTATACTAGGACATATTTTCCCAAATACATATTTAACAATAAAAACTATTTTTTTTATAATAAGATATTTTAATTGAAGGTGGAACATACTGTCCTAGCAGGTGCGAAAGGGTTAAAGACCTTATTGAGCTAAATTCCTCATGCAAAACAAATTATTTAATTAGTACAATACTGAATTCCTAATCGAGTCAAAAATCTAGTCAACTTTGCTTGGTGCTTCGGGTTTTATTTAGAAGAAAGGTCATTCATTAATGACTTATTTTCAATATTTTATGAATAACACCGAAGAATGATAAATCTTGTTCCTGCAGCGCTTGCAGTAACAGATAATATCTAGATCAAAACAGCGATCAACTTAAAAAATTGCAATCTAGAAAATGCAAAAAACTGCCTACCCAATACGCGCCAATGCAATTTTTATTTGTTACAAAGTCTTCCTCGCTAGATTAGTGCAATAATTAGTAAATTGAGTGTACAGAACAGATGAATGGATATGGAATATTAATTCTCTCTCAATTTGCTTCCAAGAAATGGCTCCCAACTACTGCTGATTGTTCACTCCCCCTGTTCTGTCTGTTCATTAATTTCCAGGAAACTTCCCTAAACTGCATCTGCTGTTTGTTATTGCCGCTAAGACACATAAAATTCGCAAATAATGCTGTAAGAAATCGATACTCCTTTCTTACGTGGGAATTTGCGTGGATAAAAATTTATGGGAGCACCTAACATGTTAAAACACATTCTAAAATACCAGGAGAGGTATCGAAAGAAGCTTTGAACACGGTATCAATTTTCCGAAAGCGGAAATAAAAAATTTTCCTTCTGGCCAAAGATATTGCAGAAAACAGTTTCAAAATTCATTCGGTCGCTATATTTTTCATAATTTTGTTGTCATTCACACCTGTGCGGAGAGTAAAAATATCACATACTCGGTGTTGGACCCATCCAGAGTGTTCTGCACATAAATATTTTGGCTCCCGCTACCAATTTTAAATCGGTCGGATTTTTTTCGTTTTTTTTGTAAACAACTTTTAACAGAAGCAAAACTTTTAGTTTCCTCTTTATGTTTATTGATACAGAGGTCAAATGCGTCTTCTATACCTCTGGCGACATTTTTGGACTTAGTGAGCACTTCATGTAAAGTAGAAATTTTTGCAATGATTGAAAATCGACTAGCTGGTATTCGATTTCATCATAATCATCTAGCTGTCATTATTCGAATACCGACGGTTTCATAAATTAATTGTTATGTCATTAAAGAAAAAAAAGAAAAAGTTTCAGAAATAACATTTTTTTATAAAAGTGAAAAAAAATGTCTGCAAGATGATTTCTGGAAACTTCTTTTCTAGTTCCATTGTAGCCAAAGAAGCAACGTCACAACGTCTTTACAGCAGAACTCATTCAAAATTACAAAACAAAAACAAAAAAAAAAAACGATTCGAATAGTTCTTTCCCTAATCGAAAACAAACTACTAGTCGATTATTCATAATCGAATGTTTTACTAAACAACTTTTGCAAATCGACTAATCGATTATTCGAATAGTTCATTATCAAGAACTGTAATGTAAAGTTTTACCTCCTAGTAAAGCTCGTGGCAGACTTGCCATATCGGAAATCAATTTGTTTGGTCAATGGTTCCATACCATAACGCCCATACCAATTTTTGCATTTTTTATTTTGATGAAAATGTTGGATATATTGATTTTGAAAAATAAGGGTTATTTTAGGCAAGCAATTTCTGTCCAGAACATTTTAATGCCTAAGCGGCCTCCCAATGAAACAGATTAGCGCCCATAACTAATGGGCGAGAAAAAATATTTGATTTACCGCTTCGACTCTTAATCCTTATAAAAATACGCTTTATTAGATACCCCATTTGTTCACTTTCGGTGGGAATCATAGCCTAAACGGTAACGGAGCGAAACACCCCAAAACTGTTTTAAAATGTTCAAAACTTATTTTTCTGATGATGGCAACAATGATCAATGTTATGAAAAATTAACCATTTAGCGTGACAGGGGCGGATCCAGAGAGACAGTTTGGGGTGTCCGATTTTTTCGGTAGCCTTTTTCAACTTGACCAGTGGTTGCGTCTAGCGATTTTTTTCTAAAGCTGATTAAAGTCAACAGAAAAAAAATTGTCACTGCTTATCCATTCATCGGTCCATCCGCCAGCCTATCCGTCCGAGGAGTCAATCTATATGTTTTTAGCTTTTCATTCAGAGAAATATATTGTGATGAAACTCAATCTACTACTTCTTTTAGGTATGCAATCACTTCCACTTTTTACACATTAAATATTTTTTCAAAATAAAATATAATTCTGTGATAATTCAATAGTTTTAAAACCTTAATGACCCCGGTAGTCTAGATTTGTAACAAATTTGGATAAAAAAAGCATTATTATTTTTTAAGGTCGATTAAGTGAATAAAATTATTCGAACTGTTATTTTCTTGACTCCTACAGGACGTACTTAAAAAAAAACATCATTTCTCAGCGGTTTGTCTAAATTTGCAAAATGTCATAAAATGTATGGAAAATTTCATCATAATTATGACTTTAATTTGTCGAAACATTATTTTTTCATTTGTTGTTACTACTAGCTTACTCAAGGCGTTCACTCCCTAGTCTTGCACCTTGTCTAGGGTGTGATGGCTTAGATGAAATCATTAGCGAGAGAGCTTACGTGTATCCCATCTACGCCGTTCCGGTTGTATGGAGAACGTCGGGATGTCGGCCACAAAGAACTGTGGCTCTTTTAATCGATACCTTGTGTTGATAACAAGGAGGAGAGAGGAAGAATGTAGTGATAATCGAGAGCGGACAAAAGCCGCTACAAGCGATTGGTTGGACTCTAGGAGCAAAATTAGCAGAAAATTAATGATGTCCGTCATGGAACTGCAGGTGAATCCTATCGGAAAAGAAGAGTGGAAAAGGAGTGGAATTGAGAGTGTCCTTCCACAGTACCGTGCAGCATTAAAATATGTCAGCCGCTTAGGAGCAGTGGTCGCCGCAACAAGCTTGGAGAATGAGCGCTTGGCATGGGTCCGAGAGACGCTAAGAGTAGACCGAACGCAGTTCAAGGGTTCTGCCGCGGGAAACCTTCGGCACAGCAAACTAGTATTAGGAGGAAAAGTTTCACGCGGCGTGTCCGATGTCAGAAAGCCCATAGCCCATATCACGAAGCCTGACCAACGACCTTGCCGTGGCCGCCTTTCCGGCAATATCTAAATATATATATATGCTCATAAATATTTCTAGTATGTGAAAAATTAACTGACGAATTAATTCATCGTGTACATTATATATTTTATAATTTTTTCTTTTATTTGCAGAAACTTGGCATCAGGACCTAACCGACACATTCAAAATAGAAGGTTCGGATCAGGGCATACAAAGGGTAAATTTGAAATGCGGCTCAAATTCAATGAATGTCATGCTGGAGACTGAGAAACCCTTCACGGGTGTAATGTATACGCGAGGTAGTTTTTATAAACAAACTGCGCCATGTTTCGTTAAACCCGCAACACAAAACGCCCGTTCACTGGAAATGAATTTCCAATTAGACCAATGTCAAACTTCAAAAGATGGCGAACTGTACTCCAATATTGTGGTAATACAAAATGATCCGGAATTGATTACGCCTGGCGATGCGGCTTTTTCACTTGAATGTGATTTCCGCCAACCACGCAGTTTGGATGTTGAAGCGAATATGCAAACACGCGACAGGTAAATCTTATAAAAAGTAAAACTTATAATTGTTTTCTTCAAAAATGCTTAATCGCTTTGCTTAAAATCATACTCATATTCTTAACAAAAACTCAATTAATAAAAAAAACCAACATCAAACAATTATGTAGACATCCGCAAAAATTGCGAGGATCCAACATGCATCAACGACAATAGACATATCATAAAAAGCATAAATGTCAAGCAAGCAAATGAATGTATATAAGGTATATCTAAAATATGACCGTATGTACGTATGTAATAATGCACCGTAAACACTTATATAATTGAACACGTACATGGTACATATTTATGACATGCTAATTACTACACATACCATTATAACACACAAATAACAAATAGAAACGATCACCTGATTTAACTGACTTGGTCACACCCTGAGTCTCTTTCTATCACCCCGCTGAAGATAACCAGCCGTATGCGCCCCATATTGAATATTCTACCAAACGCTTTACCATCTTTTCAGGCAGTTGACGGATAAGACAAAGAGGATAAATATGATAAGAGCCGTCACTCGTTATTTTTTAAACGGTTTTATTTAGGTTGAGTTGACTGGCACGAATTTTGTAATTGAAATTTAAGTAACTTCCCGATAAGCTACAGGCTTCAAACTTGGAGTATAGTTCGGAACCCGATGACAATGCAACAATAAGAAAAAAATTGCCGCTATGTGGCGCAAGGATCGAGATATTCACAAAAGTCGTATTTGTGGTCCGATTTGGCTCATATTTGGAACAAGTGACATGGTAGAAGTGACAACAAAATATTTTGGAGTTGGAGGGGGGACAAGCATACGTGGCGCAGAGTCGAGTAAAGTCTTTGGAAGGATTATGTATTGTATGTAGGAAAGTGTCCTTGTAATAATGAGTAACTAGATGTACTATATAGAATGAGAAATAATAGGCAATTAAATAAAGACTAAAAACTTGAAAATAAAATAATTTAAAAAATTTTTTTAAGTTAAATGGTTTTATTGAAAACAATATTTACATGAAGTAATAATAATACTAAAAGCTGGAAAATAATTAGGTGGGTAGGTCCTAGGTACTAGGTAGTTCCTAGGTACTAGTCATCACACTCCTCATCAATATAGGGCGTTGATCAGACAATTAAATAAAAGATTTGGACGCGTCAAATTTCTATTGATATTCATATATAACACCAACTGAAACTTAATAAGGTTATGCTACGCCTCACACTTTTAGAAATTTCGCGCGCACAACGACTGACTTAATTATTTTTATCTTTTAGTATTATTACTAATTAATGTAAGTATTGTTTTCAATAAAACCGTTTAACTTAAACAATTTTTTTTAATTATTTTTTAGGCATTTGCTCGATATTAACTAAGAGGTAGTCGCTACTTTGTTTTTGGGCGAGATGTTTATAAATGTCTTCTATACATTTTCGTGGGGTATTTGTGTTTATTCTCTTTCCAAAAACACAGTTGCACACGGAAACTCAGAAAACATTCGATATCAATTTTTTTAATTTCCAGCGAGCTACTCGCCACAAAATAACAAATGACGGCTCTTATTATATTTATCCTCTTTGGATAAGATATCACACTTGTTTTGTACACAATAATATATACATTACTTGCTAAAATTACAGTGCATATGGGGAGTTCGGAATTTTGTACAAATGGCGTAGCATTTTTACATTTGTCAACTGGTGTAGTATATTTAGTAAATATTATTTACACATTACACTAACTATACGGCTTTGAATTTACTTCGTAATTGCGAATACGCAATATAAAAAACTGTAGTATATTTTTTCAACATAAAATAGCAAATCAGCAACAATAAAATGTGCAAAGAAAACATTTAAAATGTTCACGATCTGTAACTTATATTTCTATTACAACGTTTCCAATATCATTTGTATAAAACTCTAAAATGACTAAAAACAATCCTACACATTAGATTACAATTATACGCGACTTCATACACCCGAACAATTGGATTAAACTCAAAATTATAATGATTCAAAACCAAATGTTCCCAAACGAGTCAACAATTCAGAAATAATCACAAAATAGGCCCGCTCAAAACGTTAAAAGAGTTTTGAAACAATCGTTAAATCCTGAGATGAACTGAAAACATCCTCGAAAAAGATACCGAAGTAGCTCTGATATTAGCTTTAAAACAAAGTCGTCCTGGAATGCTCCCTGGAAAAATCTTAAATAATCGGAAAACAGTACTAAACTATTTTGGAAACATTCTCGAATAATCCTGTACTATTCCCAAAATGATCCTGAATTCTGAAATAATCCTAAAATGATACCGAAAACATTCCAAGAATGATGATTAAAACAAACTCGGAATAATCTCAAAACAATTCCCTGAATAATGCCGAAATCATAATACCAAAATATTCTGCAAGTTGCGCAGAAATTATCCCGAGGATGATCTTAAATGACATTGAAATAGCCTCGAAACGATGCAATCAATAGGCTTGAAATGATCCTTAAAAAAATATCAATATGATCTTTAAAGCAACCTGAGAATGCTCCCCAGCGATCCTATGAAACATCCATTGTCCCAAAAATATTTCCGGAAATATGCCCAAAAAAACCCCGAAATCATCTTGAATACAATTCCGAAAGAATCCCTCATACAATAGCGAAGTTAAACCAAAGTTGTACCAAAAAATTTTACTGAAGGCAGTCCCCAAATAGTCGCGAATTGGTCCCGAAAGCAATTTCAAAACTGCTCCAAAGCAGTCTCAAAATTATACCAAATACAATTTCGAAACGGCGGCCAGCGGGTAGTTAGTCTATCACTTTGAAGGTCCTGGGTTAAAGGCCCGAGAAAGACTCTTAAAATGGTTAGAATAGGGTCGCCCCAAGGACAGTGGTTTGGCAAACACTTCGAGTGAATTTCTGCCATGAAAAGCTTCCGAGCGAAATTGCAATTTTGCCAATTTGTAGAAAAATTTAAAAAGTAGCACGACCCAAATTGGAAGAGAAGTTCTTAATCTTCTCGGAGGTATATAGCGCCTTGTATTTATTTTTTGTTCACTATCTGGAAACGACTTAGAAATATTCCCGAAAATGCAACGACAGTTTCTCGGAATTCTTCCAAAGTTATTTTGATAGGCTAACTACGAAATAGTATAAAATGGTCACCTAATAGCCTCAAAGTAATCCCGAAAACATTCCCAATTTTTCCCAAAATTATTTTGAAATACCTCGAATTGATTCCGGAAATTATCCCAAAACTCTCCTGAAATGGTCTCACCGCAATTCCGAAAAAAATTTCCAAATAATCCCCAAATTATCTTGAAACTATCCCAAAACATTCTTTTCAGTGGGAGCGGCAGACTGTGCTGACATTTGCAAAATTGTTAAGAAATCGATCTATATTTCCCACGTTTCCAATAACAACCTACTTCTAATAGAATCAGGGTTATGTGATTTATAAAAAGCTTTCTGGGAGAGGAGGAGCTCACATTTTCACTGGCAACTTTAAAAAAAATGCTTGCTCCTCGCTTTGTAAGACCCATAGAAAAAACTTTAGGTGGTGTGGCACCTGCAGCCCGGTTCACAGTTTAAAAAAAAATAGTCAGTATATCGTTCCAGACTATTGTAAAATTTCATCCAAATAATTCAAGCCAAGATAACTTAAAAGTAACTGTTCCCAGCGGAAGTGTGACCTCCACCCCGGTTCGGTTTGACACCCAGTCAGCCCTTCTATCGTCATTATTTCAGAAAGAAACACACTTGGACAACCAAACATTCGCGTTTATAATATGAATAAGATTTGGTTTATACAAGGAAAACGATTTGAATTATAACGGAACAATTTTCGTTCGACCCATGCTCAAAAAAAGTTCAAACTTCTACCCTGTCGAAAGCACGTACGTATATTAACTTTATAACCAAAACACGTCAATTTGCTTATACAGAATTGTACGTAGTTCCAAAATCACACTTACCAGTCCCGATCCCTCAACAACGGCAAACGATTTTGACAGCTCGGTCCAAAGTGACACAGGCACCGTTGAATATATGCCTAAAAGACAAACCGCAAATAAAATCAATACGGATACAGTTCACAATGAAAATGGATCTGAAACGATACGTTTAGGTACAGTGGAGGAGATTATATATACTATTGAAAAGGATGAACTTTGAAATGCAAAAGGCTTGATTACACACAACAATATTTTCTCATTCAAAATTTATAAAAACTATATAACACCAGAACACATAAAGAAAATAAAAGAACAAAAGAACACACATTACATGAATGAGACGGGCAACAGGTGAGAGCAGATAGTACATTAATATGTATTTATTTACATACGTAATAGCTAAAAGTTGTGCGACTAGTCTGTATAGAAACCAAAACCGGATACGTATGAGTTCGGCAACCACATTTTCGTTCCGTGAGAAGCATATACTTCAAGGTACGTCGTCTATACTTTAGCAGTATAAGTAGTTCGGCTTTAAATCTCTCTCATTCTGAGAAGAAATTTACGGCAGTAATCATAGTCGGTTAAAAATTTGGTCAGGTGGTAGTTCCTGCAACGGCTAGGGCGGGCAGCTTCTGCGGAAGCCGCGCGGTAATTTAAAGCAATTTGCAGTGCAGTTTTCAGCACCTTTTAAGAGTATAGAATCGAAGGCTGCTGCGAGTAGCTTCCTTGTACATTTTTTCTGTAAAGTTTTCTAATAATCTACTCAGCATCATAAGCGCCAATAACGCCACTCTCGAATCTGACACACAATTATCATTCGAATCAGTAGCACAAGCAACACCGTCAGCTTCCTACTGAGCATCGTCAAAAGTTCGCTTGGTGCCATTGCTCTAATTCATTGAATTGGCACCGACCTAGTCATGGTCTCAACAACACCAAACATGCGCTAGTACCCAGGCTAGTTGCCTTCCCGCTGGGTTATTGGATGAGGAACAGAACGCTTAGAGCATTTCTCGCGATTTTGCTGTTTTATAAGTAGTTATATCCCCCACGCTCCTCTCAGCCTCTGGTTGGAATCGTTAAAGTGAGAGAAGTATTATTGTGATCGCAATGGTAAGGTCCTCCATGACCCTCCGTTCAGCGGCTTTTTTCAGCAAGCTTTCTGAAGCTAAGGTTATATCCGCAGTCGGGGGTTCCAAATCCCGGCCGTCAATATGTTGGGGTAGTTTCAATGTTACGATCAAATCGAGCCTGGCTGTCATCTCAGGGACTTCAGATCAAATAACTTTAGGTCTTTCAGATCATTATAATAAGTTTTTGCTTGAATGGGATAATACGGGAACAAGTAGAAGATGATATTGCGGTATTAACCACAGTAACATAGACGTAGTCTACACCGAAACGAGTTCACAACATTGGCATTAGCAACCGCGATCCACCTAGCGACAGTGCCAGTACTGTTGGCATGGTCTAAAAGGTTCGGTTGCTGCAGTTGGCTCGATAGGGAAGAACCTAAATGCTGTAGGTGGTCAGCAAGCCCGATAAGCTTTAGGTTTCCTTGAATAAATCCAACTATCACTGACGTTACAGTTTGGCCGCTACGTCAGGGAAAACCTTTCCGAAAATGGATGTCTTTCTCTTTAAGGATGTTAATTAAGTGTCCAACTGATCCCAAATTTTTTGGCCGAATCCGAACCAAAACCAAATGAAAGTTTAAAGCCGCCAAAAGTGACGTGGGTGCCAAGGCGGGAATGCGCAGATTCTTTCTTGGATGAAGTACTGCGTCTTGTCCCCATTTACTGCAAAACCCACTTTTTTTCTTCTTTATCTTGTCCCGAGAAGGCGGAACTCAAAGCGCGTTTGTTCGGGCCATTTTAATCAATATCATCAGCATACGCCAGTAATTGTACGCTCTTTTAATAGATTGTACCATCACGGTTTAGTTCTGCTGCTATAATTGTCTTCTCCAGCATTATGTTAAAAAAAATCGCACAAAAGGCCTAAAGCCTCGATTAGTTTCGAATGCCTCGGAGATGTGTTTCCTAATCCGTGCGGAGCGGGTGTTGCTCAACGCCATTTGGCAGCCTTATTAAGTTTGCAGGGAACTTAAATTCAGACATAGCAGCATACAGGCAGCTTCTTTTCGCTCTGTCATTATGATTTTTTAGCCGGCATATTGCCACTCTCACTTCGCCATAGTCGGGTGTCGGAACGTATTTACCATCATCGGCGACTGGGGTATCGGGTTCGTCTTGTCCCTCGCTAGCTATCATTAATAAGCAGTATTCCCTCTAACACTTAAGCACACTCTGTACGTCAGTTACCAGGTCGCCATTATCGTTTCTGCAGTAATCTGCCCTGGTCTTAAAAGCTTCCGTCACCCGCCGGATTTTTTTTAGTAAGAACTTCAGGCATTATTCCTATCAGCCAGCATCTGAAGCTCCTAGCACGCACGCCGTTCTGCCTCACGTTTTTCTTTCTAAATAGGCATCTGCCTTACTTTTTCGCCTCACGATAACGCTCTAATATCCCACGCGTTGTCGCGCCCATAGGCAGTGTGGCTCATGTACACTAGTAAAAAGTTTATAATGTCAGTTTCAAAAGTCAAAAGTATTTGCCCCTGAATCCATTTAACAATAAAAAAGTTAAAAGCTGTGAATAGTTATTTTTACAATAGTACGGATGTTCCGCAAATTTTTTAATAGAATTTAGTAGCACGCGAATCCAAACTACATACATATATGGCCGAACTGTTCGATAACTCAAACAGGACCGAATATTCGGTCGAGCTCTACTGTTGATACTTTTGAAAAAAATTAGTAGTTTTTTAGCATTCCGGAAACGTCAAATGGAGTTTCGCCCCCCACCCCACCCCTATCTAATTGTCCGAATATTGTATTGTAACGAATTTAGTGAAACTCCGCTTATTTTCCACATTCTACTAACGTTCGTATCGCTAAATTGTTTAATAAATAACTCCAATATTCAGTAATGCAAAATGGTCTTTATTAGACTACTTTGAAAGTACTTCACAATAACACTTATACTTCGCAACCAATAGCGAGCTTAAATCAAACTGATTACTGACTACTCATCTTTCGCTGTTTTTATACTCTCTGTTGTCTCGTCCACCCATTTCCCCTTAGGCCTAGTAACTTCACGAAATTCATGCTTGGTTGCCAGCCATATATGTACATGTATATTTGTAGTTTATAGTCTCTCGCATAGCCATGTGCGTGTGTATATGTGAGTACTACTTCAGCTGATGATGAGTATCTCTCTATTGCCTTGTATATATGTGCGTAAATGATGATTAATGTGTTTATGTAGCTTGCTTTAATGTTGCTGTGCCTTTATTTAATAACCTTAGGGATGTGAGATCAATTAGTGATGTTAATATTCGTCACAGTATTATCATCTGTATTTAATTAGCGAGACATGCTCATATTACTTTATACAATTGTTTTTGTTATTGATATTAGAGAAAAATTGCATAATTATATTATAATAAATATATCTTTTCGTTTCAAATTTGTTGAGAACGCTATGTAAGTTATATGTATCCCAGGGTCATCTCGGACTAATCGCACTATACAAATAAATGTACATTTGGGAACTTTATGGTGTAGGACCTTTTCGAATTATGTTATATTATTAATTAAGCATGCATTATATTTATTTACATCAATTGTTACAAATATTGAATTCTCTTTGCAGTCAAAATGGGCGTAATGCAACTGAGAAAAAATCGTAAAATTGCATCCTGATTTACTCATAATTCGCTTAATTATTATTTTATTTAAAGTTAATTTTTAAAAACGTGTTCAATGCAAAAAATTGTTAATTCGTTTAGAAAATTCCTGTGATATGGTTGAAGACGATTGGACAGAAACTAATAAAATATTATACAATTTGTTGAGAGAGTTATTATTTTATTTTATTTTATTTAGTTTCAATTCCGCAGAATTGCGTCGGGTAATATGTAAGTATGTCCTCACCATTAGTCGGTCTCCCGCTTTGCGAAAACTGTCTCTGGTTGGAAATACCAATGGAAATTATTACTTCATTTACTTATTTTTCCCTACAGAGTGCAGGATTCTCCCTTCCTCTACTGCCAAATTCAGATCGGAGCTTTGTCAATCAATCTACAATAAATTTACAATAGTAAGGCAAGGTGCACACGAAGCTATGCGTCACAGGCGCGTTTTAGACACTGCAGGCGAAGTCTGTACGCATTGATGTCGAACACATGTACTTGAATGGAGAGCTGCGCACGAGGCGTCAGCTGGATTAAAGCGACAAAGCATGAGTAGCTGCGTACAGCAATGTTGGTCGCTAGGCGTAAATACCCCTAGAAAAGAGAAGATGTTTGTTTACAATTTTTCGCTTGCAAACTTTTCTTCACTCTTTTTCATTTATGGGCGGTGGTGCAAACTTTTATTTTTAATTTATACACAATCAACTTTTATATAATGGCAATTATACAGCATAAATAAATTTTTAAAATTTTTTTTTCTACCTTTATATTAAGTCCCTTTCATGTTTGTCCCCTCATTTCCATACGAATTTTTGACCCACGGAAAAGTGTTTTTCCGTAACTTCCCGTTGAGCTAGAGACTTGAAACTTGAGCCGTAGGTCAGAACCCGGTGACAATGCAATATTTTATCAAAAAAATTCAGATATGTGGCGCATGGATCGAGATATTAGGAAAATTTATTTTAATTTGGGAATCTTTCAATCCATTTTTAACTAACTTCCCGGTTACCTAGATACTTGCAACTTAGCACATAGTTCGAGACCCGGTGAAAATACAATTTATAGAAAACAAAGTTCCGGTAGGTGGCGTGCTAATTGAGATAACTACAAATCCCTGAAAAACGAGGGGAATCTTGCGATCGATTTTTGAGTAACTTGCCGGTGAGCTAGAGACTTGAAACTTGAGCCGTGGGTCAGAACCCGGTGACAATGCAACATTTGATCAAAAAAATTCCGCTAGGTGGCACGTGGATCGAGATATTAGGAAAATTAATCTGAATTTGGGAATCTTTCAATCCATTTTTAACTAACTTCCCGGTTACCTAGAGACATGTAACTTAGCACATAGTTCGAGACCCATTGACAATACAATTTACAGAAAACAAAATTCCGCTAGGTGGCGCGCTAAGTAAGATAAATACAAATCCTTGAAAAACGAGGGGAATCTTGCAATCGATTTTTGAGTAACTTCCCGGTGAGCTGGAAATATTAAACTTGAGCCGTAAGTCAGAACCCGGTGACAATGCAATATTTTTTTAAAAAATTCCGCTAGGCGGCGCGTGGATCGAGATATTAGGAAAATTTATTTTAATTTGGGAATCTTTCAATCCATTTTTAACTAACTTCCCGGTTACCTAGAGACTTGTAACTTAGCACATAGTTCGAGACTCGGTGACAATACATTTTATAGAAAACAAAGTTCCGCTAGGTGTCGTGCTAATTGAGATAACTACCAATCCCTGAAATACGAAGGGAATCTTGCGATCGATTTTTGAGTAGCTTGCCTGTGAGCTAGAGACTTGAAACTTGGGCCGTGAGTCAGAACCTGGTGACAATGCAACAGTTGATCAAGGAAAATTCTCTAGGTGACACGCGGATCGAGATAGTAAGAAAACAAATTTTAATTTGGGAATCTTTCAATCCATTTTTAACTAACTTCCGGGTTACCTAGAGACTTGAAACTTGGCACTTAGTTAGAGACCTGGTGACAATGCCACTTATAGAAAAAAAGTTCCGCTAGGTGGCGCGCTAGTCAAGATAACTGCAAATCCTTTAAAAGCGGGGGAATCTTGCCATCGATTTTCGAGACATTTCCCGATGAGCTAGAGACATGAAACTTGGGCCGTAAGTCAGAACCCGGTGACAATGCAATATTTTATCAAAAAATGCCGATGGTGCCGATTTTAACTAACTTCCTGGATATCTAGAGACTTTAAACCTGAAATATAGTTTAAAACTCGGTGACTCGGTGAATGTTTGATCAAAAAATTTGAGCTACGTAACGCACAAGTCGAACTATTTAGAAGATTAGGCCATACCTTCATGGCTAGCCTCCTGAGTGTTGCAGGCGTTGTAGAATTCCACCTCGTTGAAGGCCCAACTCAATGCACATCCTTGCATATTTTTAGGCGTACGCGACTTTCATCACGACTCTTTTAGACTTTCAGGCGTATGCGAATTTCACCACGATCTTCAGCTGTGCAAATTAAGTAGCTGGCAAACGAGGTTGTTATAATGCGAGGTGGAATTCTGTTGTTTTCGCCAGTGTTGTCAGCGAACATTCCACTAATTCTCTTAAATCTTGCTATTTTGAACAAATAAATAAAGATAAGAATTTTCACTTAGGAATTACTTAAATTACTAATTAAAGTTGGAATTGCCTTTTTGTAGGCAGTAGTAAAAAAAAGATGATAAAAAAATTTTAAGGACTACCTTTATAAAAATGCACCAAAAAATATAAGGCAATTTTTCCTTTAATACAGACATAGTCTTGTTGAATTTTGACTAAAAAACTTTAATAATAGCTCTTGTAAAAGAATTTTGGGATTTAAAATTATAAAAGTAGAGCGGGTGTTTAAATTTTAAATAATCAATTAGTTAATCCCAAGTACATGGTTTGCCTTAAATTGAAAGATTGCGCTCCACCTTTGTAGTTTTAAATCCCAAAATTCTTTTACAAGATCTATTATTAAAGGTTTTTAGTCAAAATTCAACAAGACTATGTCTGTATTAAAGGAAAAATTGCCTTCTATTTTTTGGTCTAATCCTAAAATTTTTTTATCATCTTTTTTTTTATTTTTCTTTTTGTAGCGACGCTTGGAAGTAGCTACGTTTGCAGCCCTTGAAGCGTAGAAGAATTTCAGCTACATGAAATATCTTCTCCGCGTAACCTCATTATTTCTCTTGCCTAAGGCAATTTTCATGTGGCAAGGCAATTTTAATGTTGTTGTACAAAGGAATTTTGCACAGATTTGATCTTGATCCCACCCTATTGGTGGACCGGACAGGGTAATTTTTATAAGCGTGGCCGAAGGCCTTTAACGCAGAAAGGTGATCTGCGCAAAAATTCTATTGATCCCACTCCCAGTTTAGAAGGGGTCCGGAATCATTTCTCGGTTTTTCGTTAATATCTTTTGAACCAGCTTGGAATTAATAATACTGATTTCAATAAGCGTCGTTTGACATCTTCTACAGTCGACCCCTGTTCTAGATTTTTATAACACCCTAGAGATCGATCTAACTACCGTTTACCGAGGCAAAAAAGTTAAATAGGAAATCTGTTTAAAATTTTTTGTTTGTTTGTTTTGATAAACATGACACTATGGCATTATTGCCATAAAACAATTCCAATTTTCACATCGTTTCTTCGACAGATGGCGCAAGAAACAGAATAGAAGTAGACACGGTTGCCATACCATCTTTTCACCTAGGACCAAAATTCATCGAAAAAAAGGATCAAATCTTAAATCATAAATGTAACTATAAGCCTCGTCACATAAGCAGTTTTTCATATAGAAGCGTTTCACCCAATCCTATGCATTATCAGTAGATTGCACGTGTTTTTATGGAGAACGGTAGATTGAGCGACACTGGTGCCATCTGACAGGAAAAGGTAACTGCCAACTTTTGTTGGAATCAAAACATAAGAAGAATTGGACGTTTGCTTTGGCTAAGGGTGCTTTAACACTTTGCAAGTGAAATTATTTTTCTCAACGGTTGGTAACTTTTCTAACACTTTTCACAATTAAAAACTGCAATATAACGAATGAATACGACACAAAATATGTTAGAAAGTATTTTTGTTGTATAGGAGGAATGTTTATAACAGTGATTCGCGAAATTTTGTATGTGAATGGGCAAGGAGAAATAAACTTCAACTGCCAAGTCTTAAGCTGGAGTCATTGGTGCCGTATGTCGTATCGCTGTATCCGTATCCCTAACGTAATCAGCTGTTTATCGTTACGACGGTAAACCAAAACCCAATTGGTTGGCTACGATACGGTTACGACATTAGCGGCACCAATAATCGATTGCATTGATTCTCATAAGGTTGGGCGAATCAGCTGTTAAAAGGTTACCGATACGGTTACCGATAAAGCACCAGTGTATCCAGCTTTAAGTTCATTCATATTTATAAACGCAACATCTTGGTTGATTGTGGCGATGTTACTGGAATGCATAAGATTGCTTTTCCATGTAAGATGGCGCCAGTGTCGCTAAATATACCGTTCTTCATAAAAATACGAGCAATCTACTCATAATGCATAAGATTGAGTTAAACGCAGCTATATGAAAATCTGCTTATGTGCCGGGGCTTTAAGCGTTGGCGATGAAGGAATTTAGCAATTCACGGATTGGATCTATACAACGAGCTTTGGCAATTGTCTTAGTTTCCTTTCTAGGGCCTTCAGACCTGCAAAAGTAGCCAACCTTCAACTTTTTTTGCAAGCAAATCATAAAAACGAGAATTTAACATTTTAGAAGGTAAATAAAGGCTTATTTAGTTTGTTATGGTTCACTTGGGAGATTCAACCTTTGAGCGTACTAGTTGGCTAGTGATAGGTGAGATGAGCCAACCATAACGTCAAGCCGGCAGTCACAGTCAAATCATGCGATATAACGGTGACTTTCCATCGCGCAGTCGTAATAATGGGGGACGTTTTTTTTATGATATGTTGGAGGGTGGCCATTTTTTTTTTTTTGAACGCCATGACAGCGTGGAATCTTGTTTCAAAAGCGAAAGAGAATGGTCGCAATATCAAACGAGTGAAAGTTACATTGATATAAATACAGCAAATTGTGCTAGTCGACCACAAATCGAACGCCTAACGCATCAAAGTAACTTGAGATATTTTCTAATACGATTGAGATGCCAAAAAATTAAAGGAAATTAATCAAAGTTAAAATTGTGTACGCTCCGCAAACAAAATTCGAATAAATCTCATTTCATCACAAAAAAAACCCAACCCAACAGCGACATTAGTAGACCCGAAACATTGCGCTCCATAAAAAAATCGATTTCAGGCCACAAAACGAGCGCACACGCCAACAACACCTGCTACGACAGCCGGCCAACGCCAAAACAATTGCCGGCACAACAACGGCAGGTCGCCATACATAGGCCCGCCGAACATATCTGATACGACAGCCGGCCAACGCCAACAATTTCCGGCACAACAACGGCAGGCCGCATACATAGGCCCGCCTACAACATCTGCTACGACGCCGGCCAACGCCAACATTTGCCGGCACAAAAAACGGCAGGCCATACATAGGCTAGCCGAACAACTACCCAACTATAACAACCTACCGGCTATAACAATCACCCAGCTATAACAACTTACCGGCAACAACAACATACTACCAACAACAACAAACACCAAATTTAACAACAACAAGCGGTGAGTTCGTTCCGTAATGCGGAAACTAAATTTTTTTTTTATTTACATTTAATTTAATAAACCACTGTTTGGCTTTGAAATAATAATACATATTTAAAGTATACATAAGGTGTATACGCTTCAACTAGCTAAACAGTTTCATTATGCCAAAACCATAAGATGGTGCAGGTTAATCAGCTAATTGTTACTTTTTTCGCTGCTATGACATTTCTACTTCTAGCGCAGTATGTTTTTGACACTCAATCAGAGAATTACAAAAACTAAATACATGAAATGCGTGTGTTTGTTTGTATGTATGTCACCCTGCCGCCACGCTGTTATTTTGTTATTTTTGTTTATCTGCACATTGTTCATTTCATTCGCTCGTTCACAATAGTGCCCTATTTTTGAATATGCAACACTATACAACACTATCAATCAGGTCGACAATTACCTAAGCGGTTTCAACTGAAAGCGCTTAGCCGGCTCAACTCGATTACTTTTTATTGTTGCTTTCCATGCAATTCGGTAAGCTAGCTAGTGTTTTAATTGTACTAGTTAGCAACGAAATACAGCTATAGATATACGCACGAATCGTAGAAAGAATTACATTAAATTATATGAACTTCATTTAAATCTTTTTTTGCATAAAATTTATTCTTTACATGCCACATATGTACATCTATGTAAGGGCGTATGCGTTTTAAATTTGTTTAGATGGTAAGGAACGTAATTTTGCAAGGTGTGAACTCCACGACCAATAGGTATTGAATTTTTGCACTATCTGTTCATGATTATCGGAGCGTTAACATCTACGGTGAATCCAATTTTAAAATTTCGGATTATTAAATTTAAAAATCCAAAATGAATACAAGCAAAGATTTGATATCAAATGTATAAGCATGATAAATACATTGACTATATATGTATACTTAGCTCCAAAATACTAGACATGCAATTTTGTACGTGGTATACATTGGATTGAAATGTAAAGCTAAATATATTGTTTCAAGAGCGTCCAGCTTTTTCGTTTGCCTTACTGGGAATTAGTACATTCATACATATATAAGTATACTAGAGTTTTTTTTAATTTTCGACTGCGCAAGTAAACATACTTTATATTTGAGATAACTAATTTAGACAAGCTCGGTCTGTATCCTTATATATAATTTTTTTTTTTTTATTCTCAAATGAAAACCAAATTTACATAGTATACATAAGTAAAATGTAAATTTTAAGTACGGACTCAATTAAAAAAAATAGAAAAGGAAAGTTTATAAATAGGGAAATAAAAGGGGAAAAATGTGTATGAAAGTAATATTAAACTAAGTAACATTAAAATTAAATATAGAAAAAAAATTTTTATAAAATAAAATTACCTAAAATGGGATAAATTGAAATAAAATAAAATTACATTAAAATAAATAAATCCAACAAAGGAAAAAGGAAGGAATAAAATAAAATAAAACAAAAATAAAATAAACTATAATGAAATAAAATTTGATGAAATAAGAAATATTATAAATATGCAATAATAATAAAAATAAAATAAGATGCAATTAAATACGATAAAAATTAAACTAAATATACCAAAATAAAATAAAATAGAATAAAGTAAAATAAAATGTGATAAAAATTTAGCTAACATACCACTTAATTACATATATCTAAGATTTATAAACAGACTTACCTCCAAAGCTTTTGCTTAAATTTGAATTTTTTTAATTATTTAAAGCTTTTATCGGGAATTTAATAATTTCTTTTATATATCCTAAATGAATATTAAACAAGGGTAAAGAAAAAAAGAGTAAAATTTGTTTCATATACATTTGTAGTTTATATAGAGGTAGTAGTGTACAAGGTATTTTGTAATTTACTATTCCTTTTTTTTTTAAATGAATTGTCAATACATTTTTGTAAAATGGGAATGCTGATGGTTTTTCTCATTTAGAAGGCACATAGGGTATTCAGGTGAGGGCCCACTGAAATATAGGTGCGTCGGTGGCCATGGTTTTGAGGGTGGGATAATGCACCGGGCGTCGCAACAACACCCGCGGCGCCCCTATGTATATTTGGCCCTTTTCTTCTTTTTCTTTAGCTTTCAGCTTATTTTTATTTGGTTTTCAGCGTTATAACCGGTTCTAAATTTTTTTTGTGGTTTCCGTTATACTAGTAGTTTCCAGTTATAATCAAATTTAAATTCGAGTCTTATTTTTCGGTTAATTTTTTTGCGTTTAGATTTATTTTTTTTTTTTCAAATTTGTCCGTGGCATCCGGATCGACCGGATGTCGTCTTCTTTCAAATTTAAGCGTTTTGGATGAGTTCTGCGCTTTTTGTCAGTTTTTTTTAAAGGCATGATATAATCTTTTTTTCTGTTTATGGCGCAGGACAGCAGGGTTGGCAAGAACTCCGCACAGCCACATGACTAGCCACAGTGCACCCCTAGATCATGCCGACTGCCTTCCGTGCTGCTCCCATAAAAAATGCGTTTCCATAACAGATGGCGCCCAACGAGGCACCTGAGGCACTGGTCTCGGTGGTCAGGTCGGGTCAATTTGTGAAGTTGACCATCCCATCAGTCCGAGGTGTGCAGCCGCAGGAGCAGCCACCTGCGTTGCGGTGGGATGGTTGGACGGATCAGGTTGTCCGTAGTGGTCATCGGGGGCAGTAGCGGAGGGTTCCACGAGACTGCACGTCAAGTTTCTTTTTGTAGATTGAGGTTTAGTTTTCCCGTATGTTGTCCGTTAGTCGGCTCTGGTTTAAAATAGGTGTCCGCTAATTGGGGTTTTATTTTTTTTAATGTTAAAATTTCGTAATTTTTTTCCTCTTTTATTTGCCGAATTTGCATTGTCTGATATGAGTGTGTGTGTTACAAGGTCCCGAGCTCATCCCACGTCTCAGGTGGTACCCCAGAATACCACCTGGATTGCGACGGATCGAGCTGGGATTCGAAGCGGCATCTTTTCCTGTCCCACCAGTCTGGAGAGCGGAATTGGAAACCGCTCCGTGTCCATTGCGGCGGAGGCAGGAGGGGTGTCCAGTTTGAGTGGACGGAAGGCCCAACACCCCCAGCAAGTCCCAGGGGTGAGCCCCTGGAGACCGCCCCTGCCTTGCGGCTGGGTGTGCGGGGACCAAACTGTGTGTGTCTGGAACTGACCCTAGTGGCCCCAACCAGTCTCAGAGGTGGGTCCCTAAGACTCCCTCCGCAATGCGGTTGGGAGCACTAGAGACAGGTATGAGTGGATTTGTGTTAAATTTTCTTTTGTATCAAAAAAATATTTGTTTGCCTATATGCCAGTGCCTTCTAATGATGGGATGTCACCATTCCCATCAACACCTAAATACAAAGTAGTTGTTAGCGTTAAAATGCGGGTTGCGGGTTGTAAGGTTTACTTACGCGAGGATTATAGCCGATTATAAAAAACACTTGCACTTGTTTTTCTTTGTTTAATTACTATAAGACTAATCGGAAGTAGCCATTGACAGCTGACAGTCAGTGCTGCCAATGCCACTAATTGACGTTTGATATGATTACATATAGAGATGCCAATTAGGCGCAAACATGCCGGCCACCTTGAACGACCGTTCAAAATTAGAAAAAGGTACAAAGTATTTAAAGTTTACATCAATAAAATTCAAAGTGAAAAAATGTCTGTTTTTGTTGGTAATAATGATAGCTTCGCAATAGGTCCTAGCAGCTCTCCTTCGGATGTTCGTAGGTTGACAATTCGTACGCGATCATCTGAGCCGGGATAGCTGTCGAGAACTCGACCAAGTTTCCATTTAGTGGGCGGAGCGTTGTTGTCGTGTATAACCACGACACCATCTCGTTGTAGGTTTTGCGTTGGACGAACCCATTTTGATCGTAGCTGAAGATTCGCGAGATATTCGTCTCGCCATCGCTTCCAGAAGTGCTGTCTTATTGCTGTGATTGCTTGCCACCGCTGATGAAGGTTGCCCTTGAAAGGTTCTGTGTCAATCTCCGGTAACCCCTTTATTGGTTCGCCGATCTTAAAGTGCCCAGGTGTTAGCACTTCGAAGTCTTGTATGTCAGAAGGTATCCAGCAGAGTGGTCGAGAATTGACGCATGCTTTCACCTCGGTTAGGACTGTTGAAAACTCTTCGTAAGATAGTAACGCGGAGTCTAGTACGCGTTTTAAATGATGCTTTATGCGCTTAATTCCAGCCTCCTAATAGCCGCCCATGTGTGGAGCGCTTGGAGGGTGACTTGGGTGTTGGCGAAGTAAGATGCCAACTTGTCGTCGTTAACGCACCTTTCAAACGCGGCACGTAGCTTCCTTTCGGCACCGACAAAGTTCGTGCCATTGTCGGAGAACATATGCTGACAATGTCCTCTTCGGTTGGTGAAACGTTTGAATGCGGCGATAAAGCTTGCAGACGTAAGGTCTCCGGCCAATTCTAGGTGCATGGCGCCTGTGCTCATACATATAAATGAGCAAATGTACGCCTTTGTTGATTTCGCGCCTCTACCATGAGTAAATTTTACGTTATATGGACCGGCAAAATCGACCGCACTTTGAAGGAAGCATCGCGTACTCGTAACGCGACTAGGTGGTACATCGGACATCTGCTGCTGTAGCGGTTTGCGGTTCAAGCGTTTGCATCGTACGCAATGGCGGTATGTACCCCGAACTAAATTGCGAATGCCAGGGATCCAAAATTTACGTTGTATAGCAGCTTGCATCATTTGCGGGCCAGCGTGCAACATACCGATGTGAGTTTCAGCGGCTATTGCTTTAGCGAGTGGTGAATTTTTAGGCAAAATAATCGGATGTTTTATATCGTTCGTGCACGATGCGTTCTTAATTCGACCTCCTACTCGTAAAATGCCTGCGTCGTCTAAAATCGGCTGATGACGAACGAGGCTACTACGTATCGGTATTGGCTACCCTGATCTGCAATTAGAAATTTCTTGTTGGAAAACGTTAGCTTGGGCATACCTTACCAAAGATAAGTCGGCTTTGCGGATTTCAGAGCATGTTAACGGTCCGGACAGCCGTTCGTGTGCACTCGGCTTCTGAGCAGATATGCGAGCGTTGTTTATGAAGCGAAGTATATGTGCGGTAACTCGTTTGAGTTTGTTGTAAGAGTGAAATTTCGTTAGTAAATCCCAATCTTCGTGCGTTTGCGTTACATGAGAACTATCTTTGATTGATTTCAGTTCCAAATTCGTAGTATGTTTCGTTATGTGCTGCGTCCAAAAACGATCGGTTTCGGATAACCAGTGTGGCCCCTGCCACCATAAGCGGTGACCGAGAAGCTGTGTAGGTGTGAGACCCCGAGAAGCGCAATCTGCAGAGTTATGGTCTGAGATGACGTGTCTCCGATGCGATGACGGCGGCTACACGATTTGCAATGAACGTTGCCCAACGATTTGGATTTGATTGCAGCCATGCCAACGTTATCGTTTGGTCTGACCACGCGTACAGCTTTTCAAGTTTGTGACCAAAACTTTGTTGAATTAGGCGGACGAGTTTAGCGCCTAGATGAGCTGCGCAGAGTTCCAGACGAGGTAACGAAGTAGTTTTTAGCGGAGCTACTTTAGTTTTTGCAGCAATGAGCACGACGTTTATCTCGTCGTCTGATGCCTGAGTGCGGCAGTAAAAAGCGGCTGCATAGGCAGCCTCTGATGCATCAGTTAAAACATGGAACTCTGTGTCGGCGTTTGGACTAGTACCAAGCCAGCGATTTAGCTTCAGCGATGAAAGCATGGCCAGCTCTTTTCTATGCGTTAACCAATCTGTAGCTACCTCAGGCGGAACTAACTCATCCCAATCGACATTTCAACGCCAAATTCTTTGCAACCAAATTTTTGAGCGAATGGTGAATGGAGATATGAGGCCGAGAGGGTCGAAAATCTTGCTGGTATCGGAGAGAAAAATGCGTTTTGTTAATTCGCACTGGAGTGGCTCTATGTTGAAGGCTATCGCAAGAGAGTCGGTATCCGTGTGCCAAATACTTCCTAGGGACACCTGTGTAGACGCATGCGGCATCTGTTGTCTCAATGGCTTGCAATTTGTTGCCCCCTTCCGGAGCTCGAATCCACACTGAGATAAGACGTGTGAGATGTTACGTTGAAGCGCTGTCAGTTCTTGGAAAGAGTCGGAGCCGGAGAGCAAGTCATCCATATAAAAATCTGACGTAACGATATTTGCGATATTTTGATATAACGCGCCAGCTTGTTTTGCCGCGCGATGCAACAATTTGACAGCGAGATGAGAAGCGGATGCTACCCCATAGGTAACCCTTAATAGACGATAGTCGCGTATTGGCTGCGATGAATGCTCACGCCATACAATGCGTTGATAGTCGACGTCCTGTTTATCGACGTAGACCTGTCGATACATTTTCTCGATGTCCGCAATTATACCATAGCGATGGGTGCGGAAGCGGGCTAAAATCGGGAAGAGATCTTGTTGGAGCTGAGGACCAACCATTAGCGCGTCGTTTAACGAGTGCCCTGACGACGTCTTCATTGACGCGTTGAATACGACCCTAAGATTAGTAGTGGAACTTGTTTCTTTTACCACGACGTGATGTGGCATATAGTATGCGGTTTGCGTTGTTGGAGTAGCTAGCTCCATATGACCCAAGTCAAGAAGCTCCTTCATAAATTTGCAGTACTCTTCGTGAAGGTCTTTGTTGGTGGCTAACCTGCTTTCCATTCACAACAATGCCCGAACGGCTGCATTACGCGACTCACCAATCAACACCTCGGATTTCAGCGGTAAACGTACAATAAATCGGCCGTCAGTTGCGCGCTGTGTTGTATCGTCGAATAACTTCTCACAATATAACTCTTCGGGCGTGTAAAACTTTCTAGGTGGTAGCTCTTCCAGCTTCCAAAACTTAGCGATGAGGTCAGTTAGTTGCGTACAATAATGCGTTGAGATTACCCGGGGTTTTATTTGTGAGGGAGTCACGTTCCCAAACAGCACCCACCCAAACACGGTGTTCTGTGCCATCGGTGTGCCATTTTCGCCCTTTTTTAGGCCGTCGAGTAAAAACTTGTCCATTTCGTCCATGCCAATGAAGACATATATCGGACCAGGTTTGAAATAGTTAGGGTCAGCAAGCGGTAAGCCACTGATATGCGGCCACTGATATGCGGCCACCGTGATTCGGACAAGGCGTTTGTTGGTAGGTCGTTAGTAATTTTAGATAAAATAAGCGTACTCACGTGAAATTTTGAGTTTAGTGACTTTGGCGCTATGGATAACTTGACCTCACCCTTTGTGTGACCTCCTTGTACGGATCCAATACCCGTGACGCAAGCTGATGACGTATTTCGTGGTAAACGAAGTCGTTGAACGCAGGGCTCCGTAATGAACGAAGAATGTGAGCCGTTGTCGAACAGTGCCCTGGCTGGCTGCCAGCGGCCGGAGTTATCTTGCAATAAAATGTCAGCAGTAGCTAGTAATACTACGCGTTCAGCATCGGCGTAGTGCGACGTTAATCGCGGGTTCGAATCGAGCTCAAGGCCTAACAATAAAAATCATTGTGCTCGATTCGAACACGCGATCTTAAAATCAGTAGGCCGATATAACAACAAAAATTGCTAAAAATTTAATTTTTTTTAACCTGTCTGGGCGTTTTGTCGGTCGGGGACATCTCGCCCAGTATTCTCCCCGATCAACGATTTCATAGGATGCTCACACGCGTTCTCACCGGGAACCGTGAACAACCTGGCAGTCCAAACTTGGGTTGGACTAGCCTTACGGAGTTTGGACGAGTTCTCCTTTATCAAAATGTCTACATACATGATTTTTTTTTAGCCTTTCTTTGGGGGCGATAACCACTAGAACCATACGGAGTTTTGACGAGTTCTCCATAACAAATGTCTAGCTGCCGCAAAGCCTTTCAACTAGGAAACAAAATTAATTTACCAATTGACTTGATTTACTTTTTTTATGATGGACCTTCTGTTGCCCGGCTAGCTTGCGGTAGAACTTTGAGACTCTTATCTTAGGGGTGAGTCGTGCCCCACGTTAACTGACATCGGAGGTTCCTGGAAGTGGCGCTCTACGGGTGAACCGGTTTCCTGTTCGCTTAATCGCCAGGTTCTCAAAGCGAAGCAGGTTTGTTATGGTTCACTTGGGAGATTCACCCTTTCAACGTACTAGTTGGCTAGTGATAGGTGAAAATGTCAACATTCACCTCACTCACGTCTGCCTGGGGTGTTAAAACAATTTTTCTTTAAATTCGCGCGGGTGGAATAGCCAAAAATTCCAATAACATTGACAATTTTTCAATAACACCTGGCTCAATTGTATAGGTGGCTCATCTCATCAGCTGATTTTGTTCTCTTCATTGTACTGGGATAGAGATTGTCGAAAGGAGATGGCAAACGCGAATATAACCAACACATTGGCAATTATTTACTGCCGTGGTAGTAAACTTTATCTAATTTAGGCCATAATTTTTCCACAACACACAAGAGTTGCAAAGTTTTACGCTTATCTCCAGCACGAAGACTTTGACAATCTGAGCAAGGTATATACAGTGCGGTAGAGATGAGCCAACCATAACATCAAGCCGGCAGTCACAGTTAAATCATGCGATATAACGGCGACTTTCCATCGCGCAGTCGTAATAATGGGCTCCTTTTATCGGGGATTTAATAATTTTTTTATATATCAAAAATTAATATCAAACAAAGGTAAAAAAAAGAGTAAAATTTGTTTCATATACGTTTGTAGTTTATATAGAGATACATGTAGTGTACAAGGTATTTTGTAATTTACGAATCCTTTTTTTTAAATGAATTGTCAATAATTCTTTGTAAAATGGGAATGCTGATGGTTCTTCTCATTTAGAAGGCACATAGGGCATTCAGGTAAGGGGCCACCGAAATATAGGTGCGTCGATGGCCATGGTTTTGAGGGTGGGATAAAGCGCCGGGCGTCGCAACAACACCCGCGGCGCCCCTATATATATACGGCCCTTTTCATCTTTTCCTTTAACTTTCAGCTTTTTTTTATTTGGTTTTCAGCGTTATAACCGGTCGTATCCGGTTCTAAATTTTTTTTTGGTTATACTACTAGTTTCCAGCTATAATCAAATTTAAATTTGAGTCTTATTTTTCGGTTAATTTTTTGGCGTTTAGATTTATTTATAAATTTTTTTTTTTTTGCATTTTAGAATTTTCAATTTGAATTGAATTTAACGGTCTGTCCGTGGCATCCGGTTCGACCGGATGTCGTTTTCTTTTAAATTTAAGCGTTTTGAATGAGTTCTGCGCTTTTTGTCAGTTTTTTTAAAGGCATGATATAACCTTTTTTCTGTTTATGGCGCAGGACAGCAGGGTTGGCATGAACCTCGCCCAGCCGACATGACTAGCCACAGTGCACCCCTAGATCATGCCGACTGCCTTCCTTGCTGCTCCCATAAAAAATGCGTTTCCATAACAAGTTAAGCGAAATTTCTTCAAAAAGCTGCAATAATTTATTGTTACAAAGAAATAATACGTAAATGATACGCTTCCGCTTTATTCCATAAGTCCAAAGGGTTACTGCAATCTTTTAGCCGCCTTTGGACTATCTTTTCATCGCCTCCGCTATTACTGGAGCTCAAACAAAACAATAAAATTGGATCCACCGCAGTTATTTACTTAATTTTTTATGTTTTTGGCAACCAATTTGCCAGTTCAAAATCTATTGTTAGCTAAAAATACAATCCAACCCAATTTGGATCGTAAAATTTATTGTGAATTGAAAATAAATTACGTTCCGTTTGCTATCGTATGTTACAATCCCATTCTGTTTACAAGTTTGACGAATCACGTAGTTTTCTTTCGGATGGCTGCCGATCCGTGATCGTATGTTACGATTCGAGCCCTAGTTTACATGTAACGAGATTATCTTCATTTTCGTACTTAACTCGTAATCGTTAATTATATAACTGAATTTTTCAATACATATAAATTTTCACTTGATAATCGGTAATTATGAATAAATTTTCGAGATGCGGGTTTTTTTTAATAAAAAAAGTTCCACCTCTGGAGTGTTGTCTCTAATTGGAAGCACAAAACAAAAGAGAAACGTGAAAAATTACAGAAAATAATCTAGTTACTAGGGATGAAACATATGTAAACGAGTATATTATCTACGACGATTTATTATAGATTAAGACAGGTGTAAACGTGGTCTTTAAGGCTGATTTTTCATAAACTATGAGTGTCCTATCTGAAAATCGTGTTCCACTATTCAAAGTATTCCCCTATATAGGTGCAGTAACAAAGAGCAAAGAGGATAAATATAATAAGAGCTACCAGCTGCTACGAGTGGCCAGTAACTCGCTGGAAATTAAAAAAATTGATGCCTAATGTTTTTCATAAGGGACATTTTCAATCGTCTGGCATTTATCCATACCGTGTAGGCACCTTATGCAAATATGATTTTTGGAAAAAGAATTAATTAATTAAATAAATACAGTCGGAAAAATAAACACATATACCCCACGAAAAGGTATAAAGACATTTATGCACATCTCGCCCAAAAAATATCCTTCGAGTACCCTAACGAATAACATTTCGCAAAGTAACGAGTGACGTCTCTTCGTTCCCGAGATGGTCGGGCTAGCACCTTAATGGTGCTATGGTACCGGGCGTACCGGATTTGTATCCGGCAAAGGACCATCACATCGATGACACTCCCCAAAACCTTCGGGGAGCAACCTTATCGCTACAACAACAACAACACATCTTTTATTATATTTATCCTCTTTGATAATACATTGAATTCAACTGTAAGGAAAAGCAACGCAACAAATCGGTAACCTTATAACAGCTGATTCGACCAAACTTATGGGAATCAATGCAATCGATTATTGGTGCCGCTAAGGTCGTAACCGTATCGTAGCCAACCAATTGGGTTTTGGTTTACCGTCGTAACGATAAACAGCTGATTACGTTAGGGATACGACTACAGCGATACGACAAACGGCACCAATGACTCCAGCTTTAAGCTGTAGACATTGGTGCTTTATCGTTAACCTTATAACAGCTGATTCGACCAACCTTATGGGAATCAATGCAATCGATTATTGGTGCCGCTAAGGTCGTAACCGTATTGTAGCCAACCAATTGGTTTTTGGTTTACCGTCGTAACGATAAACAGCTGATTACGTTAGGGATACGACTACAGCGATACGACATACGGCACCAATGACTCCCGCTTTAACGTCATAACGAGCAACAGCTGATTACGTTAGGGATACGACTACAGCGATACGACATACGGCACCAATGACTCCCGCTTATGCGGCAGTTACTCACGAACGTACGTAGCAAAAACGTGTCAGCTGACACGACCTATCTTATGAGTGTGCAATGTAAACGAAAACTCACCGACGTGCAACGCCCGTACGTACGTAGCCCGGAACGCAGAAATCAAAACAATTTTGATTTTTTCCGTAAGAACGTGACAGCTGATCGCTCTCTCACTAGACAGAGTTGCTTAGTAAACTTTTGTGAGCTAATTTTTGACCGTTTGCAATTTTATGCAAAAACACGTAATTAAAGTTTGATTAATTGTGAAAATAATTCGAAATAATTATTTAAAAGTGCGGATTATAAATATGTAATCTATTTATATTTATTTAATATTAATTCCAGCCTTTTACAACATCAAAAATTAAATTGGAAAAAGTTGATGTTTCTATAAGCATGCATGCAAAATGGCCAATGGCAACAGTGCTTATCTGTAAACAATACACACACAAATATATTATGAACATGTACACAGACGCACACATTGATTCCTACGGGCTTGAGGGTTCGGTCAAACGTGTTTCGTACGGCAAACGTCCGTACGTACGGCACACGTCGGTGGGTAATTGCCGCTTTAAAGGATAACCGATCTATCGATATTTTTTGATCGATAATAGGAATTTGTCATATCCAATTTCTATTATTTTGCCTTTTCGATTTTTTAAGTCAAGCAAATTTACTAAGACTATTAATTATAATTAAATTAGTGTGAAATATTTCCAAACGCTAATCAAGAAATCGCAACCAGCTGTTGTGTGTTTTGTTTTTGGGACGTAGCGATTATGTATATACCTCTAATCTATGTTTGCACAGGTGCACTGAATGTGTTGCTACTAAAGTAAGTACCTAAAATGTTCATGCAACTTTCAACTGCGCAATTATCAGTAAACAAGCAATATTTTTCTTATCTTAATATTTACAAATATCGTTTTACATTTATTCAGATGGAGTGATACTTTGGAAGGCGAATGCAGTGACGGGAAAATCCGTCGATTCCAGCATCCGCTGGTACAAACTGCTTTTATGTTCACAGGAGAATTCCTTTGCTTCGTCATTTATAAAATTGCATATTTCTTTCTTCAACGGCGAGGGGTGAGTAGACTAATAAAAGAAAGTATATATACAAAAATGAGATTGTGTACACGGTGCTGATAAGCTGCCGCTTCGCAACTAATGCATTTGTGCATTGCAATAATGTAAGAACTGTAATGAATATGTACATATTCCAGACGGGTGCAGAAGGCGAACATATAATAACTAGAGGTGAACGCGAGTTTTCTCCGATAAATCTGTTACTACCGGCAACATTAGATTTGATTGCTTCTGTAATGCTACTTACTGGGTTATATTTGACATATGTGTCCAGCTTTCAAATGTTAAGAGGTGAGAAATGCTAGTGGTTTATGCTGAACGTAAAATAAATTTTTACTTAAGTCTAAGCACAATTTTTGGTTAATTTACTCATATCTTTGGAACGGTCAAATAATGCTAGCCTCCGGATTATTGATCCTGAACACCCGTCTTTAAAAAGTAGTAGGGTTTCTTTACGAGAAAGACTGCAGCCTAAATCAACGAGTTGCACAAAAGTGCCAATTGTTTTTCCAAAAAAAATATATGAAAGAAAATTATTATTATTATTATATTTCGTTTCATAGATACGACCCATGATCATCATTTCATCATGGATACGACCATTGTAAATTCATACAAGTGGCGAATGTTTGAAAAAAATTTTCTCAATAGTAAACAGCCTGGATCATCTGTCAAATCGCTGTTAGATTATTTAAATCATTTGTGAAAAATGGTAGAAATGTACCAACGAGTGGGAAAAATAATTTCACTTCCAAAGTGTGAAGCACCCTTAGCCAAAGCAAATGTCGAACTCTTCTTGTTATGCTTTGCTTTCAACAAAAGTTGAAAGTTAGCCACTTTTTCATGTCAGATGGCGCCAGCGTCGCACGATCTGCCGTTCGCTATAAAAATGTGTCTCTCCATGATAAGATTGCGTTAAACGCATCTATATAAAAAACTGCTAATGTGACGGGGCTATAAGTTCGTATATTTTGCAAAAAATAAAAGGAAACATATCATTGTAAAGGTTTACAAGTAGGATATTAAGACGAATCCATCCGGGTACTGGCAAGGCGAATTCTCAAGAATGTCAATTCATAAGAAAATTTTCATTGATTTCGAGTAGCTGACATATTTTAGTATAAGGCGTTGTATGGAAAATAATCTAGAAGAAGCAATCAGCTGTTGCGATGTTGTTGTTGTTGTTGTAGCGATTAGGTTACTCCCCGAAGGCTTTGGGGAGTGTTATCGATGTGATGGTCCTTTGTCGGATACAGATCCGATACGCTCCGGTAACACAGCACCATTAAGGTGCTGGCCCGACCATCTCGGGAACGATTTATATGGCCACATTAAACCTTCAGGCCATCCCTCCCTCCCCACCCCCAAGTTCCATGAGGAGCTTGGGGTCGCCAGAGCCTCGTCTGTTAGTGAAACGGGATTCGCCGCTCGAAGGTGAGGTTGACAATTGGGTTGGAGAAGCTATATATTGCGCTACACAACCCCTTGAATCCCCAGCTGTTGGGATAACAGCACTTGGTACTGAATTCGCCTTGTACATATGTATATGTGCTTTAATTTTATTCTTCATAAAAAAAAAATAAATGTAAGGCGCGATAACCTCCGAAGAGATCTAAGGCCGAGCTTCTCTTCCAATTTGCGTCGTGCTCCTCTTGATTTTCCCTACAAATTGGCCGGACGGGACCTACATGTTTTATGCCGACTCCGAACGGCATCTGCAAGGCAGATGAGTTTTCACTGAGACCTTTTCATGGCAGAAATACACCCGGAGCGCTTGCCAAACACTGCCGAGGGGCGACCCCGCTTAGAAAAATTTTCTTCTAATTGAAAAACCTTATTTCTAAAATTTTGATTTTGCTTTGCCCGGGGTGCGAACCCAGGGCATACGGTGTGATAGGCGGAGCACGCTACCATCACACCACGGTATTCATACATAAATAAATAAATATATATGTACAAGGGGCTGGTTGCAGCCCTCGTGAACAACTGACTTTGCACTTGGTTTTTTTTTAAAATTTTTTTTTTTTTTTTTAACTTTTTTCAAGGCGAATCCATACCAGGTGGTGGCAAAGTCAAAATAAAATTTTCATTGATTCCGATTAACTGACATGTTGTAGTACAAGGCGTTGTATGGAAAATAATCAAGAAAAAGCAATCAGCTGTTGGGATAACAACACGTGGTACTGAATTCGCCTTGACTTTTTTATAAATATTTTCATTTTTTTATGATTTTAAACAAATTTTTTTATACACCTTTTCCAGTTTAAGTTCAGAAAATTAAAATTTAAGTTCAGAAAATTCCAATTTAAATTCAGAAAAATACAATTCAAGTTCAGAAAATTACAATTCAAGTTCAGAATTTTCATTTCAAGTTCAGACAATTACAATTCAAGTTAAGAAAGTTACATTTCAGATGCAGAAAATTACAATTCAAAACGTGTGAGAAAAAAGCAAGTCCTTCTCTTTCTAACACACTGTCGTTTGACACTGAGCGAAGTGACAAGCTGACTTTCTTTTGTTGCATTGTGAAAAATTAAATTGAAAGAATTTTTGTACTTATAAACAATGTCAATGATTCATCCCAAAAATAAATGCGATCATGAAGAAAATCGGACAAAAGTATGCGCTCAATGCGGGACAAAAATAGTTTTTAAAAATAAACCTTCCCAAATTGTTTATTAATAATTGAAAAAAGAGCACATTATCAGTTTGATGTATCTTATAGAAAATTCCCGAAAAGTATACATATTGTAACGAGTTTACTGCAATTCCGCTTATTTGCAACCTTCTGCTAACGTTCGAACCACTAAACTGTTGAATAAATAACTCCAATACATATTCGATTATGCAAAATGGTCTTTATTCAAGTACTTTCAAAATAACACTTCTACTGCTCGACAGATAGCGTGCTTAATCAAAACTGATTTTCGTGTCTCTACTTTTGCTGCTTTTATAGTCTGTGCTGTGTCGCTCGCATACTTCTAGGCGTTTCTATTTCTAGAATCTATTACTTATTTATCAGATATAACTACAGAGGCAGATGATTTCATAGCTTCTCTCATAGCCCATACGCGTGTATATGTGAGTGATACTTGCATAGTTTCGGGAGTATCTCAGATATTTGCATTTGGTTGTGCGTTGCTTCTCCGCTGCGTGTACGTACATATGTGTAGACATAATGACTGTCTGCTTTATTGTTGTTGTGGCTTCATTTACTTAGCATCATACTAGTGATGTGAATATCACTTAGTATCACTAATAGTCGTCACACTGCCCTCCACCTAAGTCTGATCGTCTCGATCTAAACGCTGCCAGCCTTTCCAAATGAACCACTTTCATTTTGGTTCGTGGTTTGCCAATGGTTTGTATGCGGTACACTACATCGTTGATCCGTTTTACAACTTTGTATGGGCCTTCCCAATTACACTGCAATTTCGGGGACAAACCTTTTTTTCATTGTGGGTTGTATAACAGCACTGCTGTCAAGTGCTGTCTGTACGCAATCTTGCTCCATGCAATGGTCTTATCTTCTTGTTGACTAAATCCGCTCGAGTGATGGAATGAGATGCACCCGTATCTACAGTCAGTAAACGTTCCTTTCCATCCACATGTCCTCCGATAGTAAGATTGTTTGAGCTTCTTCCAATTTGCGAGATAGAGATTATGGGGCATTCAATTGAGGGAGCCAGCTGTCGCCCCTCGCGGCTGACTCTCTTTAGTTTAAAGATTGAGTGGGCTTGGAGATTTGCTCATCTCCATCAGCTCTGCGTTTACGGCCACCCACATTGTTGGAACTATTAGGACTGGTGCTGCAATGACGTGCAATGTGGCCTGGGTTGTCGCACTTGAAACATTTCATAACTCCAGAGTTTTTCTGTTGTGATCCCTTCAGTGCTTCCAAAATTGTGTCCACCCAATCTGGCCTTTCTACTTCCACACGATGGGCTTTGTACGCTGGCTTACTTAAAAGTGAGGCAGTTTCCTGAGTCAGTGCATGGGATACCGTTTCGGCAAATTTTGGCTTTGGGTTCGCGTATGTAGCTCGTTTCGTTTCAACATCCCGTATTCCATTTATAAATTTTAAAATTATTCAATTTAATCTTAACATTTTTTAAAAACTACATACACCTTTTCCAGTTTAAGTTCAGAAAATTACAATTCAAGTTCAGAATTTCCAATTTAAATTCAGAAATTTACAATTCAACTTCAGAGTTTCCAATGCAAGTTCAGAAAATTACAATTGAAGTTCAGAATTTCCAATTTAAATTCAGAAATTTACAATTCAAATTCAGAAAGTTACAACTCAAGTTAAGAAATTCCAATTTAAGTTCAGAAAATTACAATTTAAGTTCAGAAAACCACATTTCAAGTTCAGAAAATTACAATTCAAGTTCAGAAAATTACGATTCAAGTTTAGTAAATTACAATTCAAGTTCAGAAAGTTTGTCAGGAATTTTTTCTTTCATGCAATGGAAATTGAAGTATGTGAGATGGTAAATGTTAGCGCTAATAATTTGATACAAGGCCTACTATCTGCTAAGGAAGCATTGGGCTTCTTAACTTACTTAAATCAATATTGCTCACATGAAGGAGATAGCTAAGAAAACCCCTTTCCTCTCTTCTCTCTCTCATAAGAGGTCAGTTACAAGGACATCCATCTATATTCTAAAGGTCACAAGCATTTATCTGCATTAAGTATGACAGTAGTCATGACGAAATCAACGGAGCGTCCACAATCCCGCAAGTAACGTATAAGTACTGCGTGCACAGATCAAGTCTTCCTCCACCTGCCTCTCGCAACTCTGTGGAGATCTCCGCCTTCCACTTACTTTCCAAGTTGTTTCATGGCCGGAGCGTGCTCATGCACTTGGTGCAAAAGTTATCCTTCGTTTAATTTCTTACCTCGGGATGTACACGTCTTGGAGAAAACTTGGGGTACAGTACATCCAAGCCACCATTGTCAACGAAGCATCAACACTTACGCAAATAACATGCAAGTACATATTACTGCCGTGCAAACTATGAAACCTAGGAAAGCACCTGGGCCCGACGGAATACCCGCGGAGGCAATTAGGCTAGCTGCAAACTTAGCTGCAGAACTTATGTTGCACATGTACAACAAATGTCTCGAAGAAAGAACTTTCCCCACCATATGGAAGACAGCACGACTGGTTCTCATTCCAAAAGGGAAAGGAGATCCCAACTCTCCATCATCCCACCGTCCCCTATGTATGTTGGACACAGCAGGGAAATTTATGGAGAGTCTCCTGAAGCAACGCGTCACCAGAGCGTTACAGGACGGCGGAGGACTGTCTCCCAGACAGCATGATTTTCGGAGGGGGCACTCCACAATCGATGCCATAGCAGAAGTTATAGACGCAGTCAAGAAAGCCAAGACAGCGTGCCACAGAGCAAGACCTATATTGTTGCTGGTCACGCTGGACGTCAAAAACGCTTTTAACTCAGCTAGGTGGGAGGATATGCTTGAGGCACTAGAAAACACTTTCAAAGTACCGCAATATTTGTTAGAAATTTTAAGGGACTACTTAAGAGAGGGCTATTTAATATATGAAACCACTCACGGTCAAAAAAAGGTAAAAATAACAGGTGGGGCAGCCCAGGATTCGGTACTAGGTCCCGATGTCTGGAATATAACTTACGACAGCCTTCTTCGATTAGACATGCCAGAAAGCACCTTCCTCGTTGCCTTTGCAGACGACATAGCAGCTGTGATAACAGCACCAAGCTGCGAGCTGGCACAGCTAAAATTAAACCAGGTCATGCGTAATGTAAATAGGTGGATGACTGAGCACGGTTTCCAGTTAGCAACAGCAAAAACGGAGATCGTCATCCTCACAAAGAGACGTATTCCCACTACCAGGGACATGACGGTTGGGGACCAGCCAATGGAAACACTCGCTTCAACGAAATATCTGGGAGTGGGGTTAGACAGCAAGTAGTTGAGTAGATTAATGGCAAACACAGGTGGCCAAAAGCCATGCACAAGGAAGTTTCTTGCATCAGCCTCGGATTCTATACTCTTATATGGTTCAGAAATCTGAGCTAACGCAATGAAATACCGGAAGAACCGAGTCACCCTCACCTCGGTCCAACGCAGAGGGACGCTGCGAATATATTCGGCCTATCGCACGGTATCAGCTGAAGCTGTCCTGGTCGTTGCGGGAACCATACCGATATATCTTCTCGCTGAGGAAAGAAAAGCAATATACGACAACGGATCGCAAGCAAGTAGAGCTGCTGTTGCCATGCAAGTGCGAGAAGAATCGATCCGACGCTGGCAAGATCAGTGGAGCAACAGCATCGTAGGAAAGTGGACTAGGGAACTAATCCCTGAACTGAATCCATGGTTAAAGCGACCACACGGAGAGGTAGACTTTTACCTTACCCAGTTACTAACGGGACACGGTTACTTCCGCAAATACCTACACAGAATGGGTAAGGTTGATAACCCGAGCTGCCTGTACTGTGGGAAAAAAAAGGTGTACGCCACACCTTCTTCGAATGCAGGCACTTCTCCGATCAGCGAAGGAGGGTAGAAGAGGTACTTGGCGACCTATCCCCAGGCAGTGTCATAAATAACATGACCTGCCGAAGAGACAGATGGGATACGGTCAGCACATATGTGAGGCATATACTTATCGTAAACGAGAAGACGGATGCCTAGCCCATTAGCGTGAGAGTAGCCATAGAGCTCACGTAGCGCGCACCCGTACCAGAAGTAATGCTAAACGCGGTCACAGGTACGGGGATTTGCGCGGGCCGTGGGAGATTAGGTTTTAGTGGGTAGGCCTTCATGGAAGAAGGGAGTCCTACACTTGAAGAGTCTCGCACTGAGGCTTAAATATCCCGGTCAGTGCATAAAGCATCTCCTCCTTCCACGAAACACAAACAAAAAAAAATGAATTGGAATAACTTTTGACAAATACCCCATACTTATAATTTTCTGAATTTGAATTGTAATTTTCTGAACTTGAAATACAATTTTCTGAACTTGAATTATAATTTTCTGAACTTGAAATACAATTTTCTGAACTTGAATTATAATTTTCTGAACTTGAAATGAAAATTCTGAACTTGAATTGTAATTTTTTGAACTTCAATTGTACTTTTCTGAATTTAAATTGGAATTTTCTGATTTTGCATTGGAAATTCTGATCATTAATTGCAATTTTCTGAACTTAAATTGTAATTTTCTAAACTTGAATTGCAATTTTCTGAACTTGAATTGTAAATTTCTGAACATAAACTGGAAAAGGAATCGGGGCGTAAATGTTAATTATGGCGGTAACAAGGTGTATAACAAAAATTTTTTTTTAATCATAAAAAACCGAAAAAATGTATAAAAAACTCAAGGCGAATTCAGTACCGGGTGTTGTTATCACAACAGCTGATTGCTTCGTCTTGATTATTTTCCATACAAGGGCTTGTACTACAACTTGTCAGTTAATCGAAATCAATGGACATTTTCTTTTGGCTTGACATTCTTCTACACGGCGAATCGGTTGAATTCGCTTTGCCACCATCTGGTATGGATTCGCCTTGTATATATGTTCTGAACTTGAATTGTAAATTTCTGAACATAAACTGGAAAAAGTGTATAACATCTCTCATTTTCTGAACTTGAATTGTAATTTTCTGAACTTGAATTATATTTTTCTGAATTTAAATTGGAATTTTCTGAAATTGCATTGGAAATTCTGATCATGAATTGTAATTTTCTGAACTTAAATTGTAATTTTCTGAACTTGAATTGGAAATTCTGAACTTAAATTGTAATTTTCTGAACTGAATTGCAATTTTCTGAACTTGAATTGTAAATTTCTGAACATAAACTGGTAAAGGTGTGTTACCGCCATAATTAACAGTTAATGTGACCATGATTTTAGTTGAATTCATTTGTAATATTAAACCTTGTACTTATTTAATGCAGGCTTGTAAACCGTAAAAATATATCTTCTCCCAGGCAACTCTGAACGAATGTCATATTCGGGCAAGAGTTCGTAATTGTCATCGTCACTTGATAAAAAGAGAGAAGAGAGGGAAGATAGATTAAAATTGTTCGTGCCCATCTGGCAACCCTGTTATTCCAATGCGAAGGAATGTAATGAAAGAATATGAAATGTCATTGTTTGGATCTTCTTGCTTTTGCTTTTTTTTTTTAATTTAATTTTACATAGTGCAACCCGCTGAAGTAATTAAAAAGTTAAAAGTTTATACAAAACTAGTGTGTTTTACTTCATTCAACCGCTATCGTTACAAATGCATAAAGTTGCGTACAATAAGAAGTTCCTGCATCTAAGGTCGTATACATCATAATTTAATAACCCAACAGACATTTATTTCAGCTTGTTGTACGCAACAAGCTGGTCCTTCGAGCCGGATAGTGCCGGCACACGTACATACATACATAGTTGCGAGTCACAATCTGCAACTAAATTTCATCGGAATTGAATCTTTTATGCTGAAAAAAGGTTATAAACCTACGTAAAACTTTTCTAAAGCTAATCAAAGGTTTTTGCTGGTACAAGTGCGGGTTTAAATACACATTTAGCCTTAGATAAGGAATCGGTAGAAACATATTTACAACTTCTCGAGGAGCAGTGGCACCGATTCGCTGACGCTCAACAAGAAGTAGAGTTGTGCGTTGAAGAAAAAGCAGCGGTTGAAGAGCAATCGCGTGCACAGGCAGATGAATGGTACATTACAGCAAAGGCGAATTTCAAACGTCTCATGGGAACCCCTGAAACCCCGCGTCTACCTACGGCAACAAGTTTTTCATCGTCTCCAGTTCAACTACCCAAATTACAGTTACCCACTTTTAGCGGTGATCCTACAAATTGGCTGGCTTTTCACGACGCCTTTCAGTCACTCGTACATAAAAATGCGAGCTTGTCTGATAGTCAGAAATTGCATTATCTGCGTAACTGTCTTCAAGGTGAGGCACTTCAACTTGTAATTAGTCTACAAATATGCGATTCCAACTACAGTGCGGCGTGGGAGTTACTCACCGCACGGTACAAAGTTTTGCGTGTCATGGTCGACGCTCATTTTAAAGCTATTTTCGCGATCGAAAAAGCACCGCGAGATACTGGTAAGGCTATTAAGCAAATTCTAAACGTCACTATGCAGCACGTTGGTTCACTTCGTGCGTTAGGTAGGCCTGTCGAATTTTGGGACGACTGGCTCATTCACATTACGGTTTCAAAACTGGCTTACGAGACCAGAAAACAATGGGAGCTTTCGTTAGTCAAGGATGCTTTGCCTACCTTCGAAGAGTTGGTCGAATTTTTAGAAATACGCGCTCGCTTGCTCGAAATGTTGCCGACGACTACTACACTGTCGACGACATCCCAAGGAGCGCGTCAGCTCAACGCAGCAGCGAAGACTACAACAAACGTCCTGCATGCGGTTGGTGAGCAGCACACACCGTCTTCCAACTCTAGTGCCGTAGCGAACGTAGCACCCTGTATGCATTGCAATGCCAAACACAACATCTACGCTTGCCCAAGTTTTCTCAAATTAGATGTCGCTTCTAGGTTTGCAGTTATTAAGAAACACAGTGCTTGCCTCAATTGTTTGAGCAAAGGTCATTTTATAGCAAAGTGTCGTAGTTCATCAGTATGCAACATCTGCCGACGTCGACATCACACCCTACTTCATGGTGGCAATGAAAGTAACACCTCCGGTGCTGATCTAAATGTGCATGCTTCTCCGTTCGTAAAGCCGCAACGCAATCTTTTTATACAAAATTCTACGTCTTCAACAATGAATGATTCAACCGCAACGTTGTCTATAAATGCCAACCCTGAGGCACCGCATCTTGGTTGTGTAGCATCTCACCACGCTGAAGCTGACAAGGCCATCTTGTTGGCAACTGCGGAAGTCTATCTGCAAGACCATGCAGGTCGATGGCAACCCGCACGAGTATTGTTTGACAACGGCTCACATGCATCCTTCGTGACAGAGGCCTGCATCCAACGCCTTCGTTTACCTAGAAAACTTTCGGCAGCTCATGTCACTGGGATTGGTTCGTCAGATGGTGGTCAAGTTAAAGGAGAGACCGTGCTCTCACTCTCACCTCGATCTCTTGCTACGAATTTTACAATCAATTCGCTTATATTATCGAAGATCACAAACGATCTACCTAGCGTTTGTGTACAGATGCCATCTTGGCCGCACATACAAAATCTGGATCTCGCTGATCGGCACTACGCCAAACCTGGCCCTGTCGATGTTTTAATAGGGATGGACGAAATGGATAAATTTTTGCTATCTGGGCTCTGTAAGGGGCCGCCTAATACACCTATGGCACAAAACAGAGTTTTCGGTTGGGTACTTTTCGGAAAAGCCATGCGTTCATTCAGTCCCAATACTGGTCTTCTCTCACTTCATTGTGATGTGCCACTCATTAGAATGGTGAGTAAGTTCTGGGAACTCGAGGAGTTTCCGCCTAAGCAATTTTTAACTGTTGAAGAAGAGGCTTGCGAAAAGCACTTTGGCCAGCATTGCCGCCGCGCCAAAGACGGGCGCTATATAGTTCGCCTGCCTTTTAAGGAGTCTGTACCTTTAGGTGAGTCGAGAAACATATCTATACGAAGTTTGCTACGAATGGAAAAACGTTTCGCTATGGATGACGAGCTACGTCGACAATACTCCGAGTTTATGCGGGAGCTCTTATGTATGGGTCACATGGAGCTCGTGGGTGACGCGCCACCGCATAAAAGCTACTACATGCCACTCCATGCTGTGGTGAAAGACACTAGTTCCACCACTAAACTTAGAGTTGTTTTTAACGCTTCGATGAAAACATCGACCGGTTTCTCGTTAAACGACGCTTTGATGATAGGCCCACAGCTACAGGAGGATCTGTTCTTTATAATGGTACGTTTTCGGACTCATCGGTATATGATGGCCGACGTTGAAAAAATGTATCGGCAAGTTCATGTATATGAAGAAGATGCTGACTACCAACGCATAGTTTGGCGTGATGCATCAACCGAACCTATTCGAGACTATCGAATGCTCCGTGTAACTTACGGCGTCGCTTCGGCTTCACACTTGGCCGTACGTTCTCTGCACCAAGCAGCTTTAGATGCCGATGAAGAGCACAAAGAAGCCGCTAGAGTCATCATGCGCGATTTTTATATGGACGATCTCCTCACGGGATCGTTTTCTATCGACGAACTTATGAAGCTGCAAAGTAATATAACCGTAGTTCTATCTAACGCTGGGTTCGAGTTACGTAAATGGGCTACAATTTGCAATGAGCTTAAGAAAAATATACCGCACGCATCGAAGCAAATTTCGCACTTGTTGGCTGACGGCGATGAAGTACGTACATTGGGTACTGTTTGGAACACGAGCGACGATTACTTATCGATAGCAGTGAACTTAACACCACTGCCTGCAGTTCTTACGAAAAGAGCTTTTTTTTCGGATTCAAGTAAAATCTTCGATCCACTCGGATTAATCGCACCTTGTACAATTTTATCGAAAATTTGGCTGCAGCGAATTTGGCAAGCGGATGATGATTGGGACGAACCAGTGCCTGTCGATGTCGCGAAGGAATGGCTGGCTTATCGTCAGCAGTTGCCTGAACTCACTGCACTCAAATTAAATCGTTGGATTGGCACCGGCGAAATTTACGATCACGCTGAGTACCATGTCTTCACGGACGCATCGCAACGCGCCTACGCTGCCGCAATTTACTGTCGCACGCAAATACTCGATGGAAAATTTAAAGTAGTTTTAGTCGCTGCACGCGCAAAAGTCGCGCCTTTAAAAAGTACGACCCTTCCACGCTTAGAATTGTGCGCAGCGCATCTAGGAGCTAAACTTGTCAAGCAGATCCAGCTAAGCTTCGGTGGTAATATGAAAAAGTTATATGCGTGGACTGACTCGACTATAACGCTAGCTTGGTTAAAAAGTCATCCAAGTCGATGGTCAGTCTTCGTAGCGAACCGCGTAGCCGCTGTGCAGGAAGTTTTGGCTCCTCAATGTTGGCGACACGTCCGTTCAGAGGATAATCCAGCGGACTGCGCATCTAGAGGATTAACTCCTTCGTATCTACTCTCGCATTGTCTTTGGTGGCAAGGCCCAAGTTGGTTATCCGAAGGTGAAAATCAGTGGCAACATCAGACGAACGGAGATTTGGAACAAATGTTGAAACTCGATCCAACTGCTAGTTCCGAATTGCGAAATACCAAGTCCGCATCGCATCTCACTCAAGCAACGGAAGAGTGGGACCTATTAGCAAGATATAATTCGCACACTAAACTAAAGAGGGTTATGGCCTACGCTATACGCTTCGTCAAAAATCTACAAACAATCAGCAGTCAACGCACAACTGGCACTCTCACCTGCGGTGAAATTCGTCACGCTAAAAATACTCTGGTACAGTATATCCAAACTAACGCTTTTCCGAATGAGATTGTTTCTTGCAGGTCAAACAAACCTATACCATTGCGAAGTACTCTAATCCGGCTTCAACCGTTTTTGGATCCTGAGGGCATTCTCCGTGTTGGCGGGAGGATAAAACGTGCTTCGGTCTCTGCAGACGTCAAACACCCTATAATCCTACCGAAAAACTCAGTCCTTGCTAAGCTAATAGTTCTCGACATTCATCGCAGCACGCTTCACGCCGGTCCGCAAATTATGCAAACCGTTCTTCAACGTCGTTTTTGGGTTATGAGTTCTCGGAATCTCGTTCGCGCAGTCTACCACAACTGCGTAAAATGTAAACGTATAAACCGTCAACCGCTAGGTCAAGCGATGTCGGATCTGCCAAGCAGCCGCCTAACAAGTTATCGATGTTTTTTGCACAGCTCTGTCGACTTTGCAGGACCCTATTTTATCAAGTTCTCTCAAGGCAGAGGAGCTAAACCATGCAAGGCATATATATGCAGTTTCATATGCATGAGTACTGGGGCAATGCATCTCGTCGGAGATCTCTCCTCACCAGCGTTTATTGCCGCTCTTTCGAGATTTATAAATAGAAGGGGTTATTGCCAGCATGTCTATTCGGACAACGGCACCAATTTGGTAGGTGCTGAGAAAGAGTTATACGCCGCCTACCACCGCTGCTTGAGAGATGAAAAAGTTACCTTGTATCTGGCAAATATGCAATTGACATGGCACTTTAACCCGCCGAGCGCGCCACATATGGATGGCTATTGGGAGACAGGGGTGAGGCGAGTTAAATATCACCTGAAACGAGCTCTGGGTAATTCATTATTAACATACGAAGAATTTTCTACGCTGTTGACGGAAATTGAAGCTTGCGTCAACTCTCGACCGCTCTATTGGCACTCTGCTAATGCTGATGACCTGGAAGTTCTCACCCCTGGTCATTTCCTGATTGGTGAGCCAATCAAGGCGCTGCCCGAACCTGATACCGAAAATTTCTCAGGAAGGTTGCGTCAAAGATGGCAAGCTATTAGCGCAATGCGACAACATTTTTGGTCCCGTTGGCGAAACGAATATCTCGTCAACCTACAACAAAGGGCTAAATGGTTTCGTTCCTCCGCAAATCTAAAGGAAGATGACGTCGTTATCATTCACTATCCAATTAGCCCACCTACTAAATGGCGACTTGGGCGTGTCATTCAGTGTCATCCTGGCACAGACGGATTAGTACGTATAGTAAGACTGAAGACTGCCGATGGTGAATTGGTTCGGCCTATAGCGAAACTAACGTTGCTGCCAACACAAGATGAGTCTGTACTGTAATGTTGATCTCTTAATACATACGTATTTGAAATGTAAATATTTAACTATCTAAGATATTTTTAGTAATTGAAATGTGAATTCAATTTGTAAACGTGAATTTAATTTCGAACTCTTATCGGTCGTTCAAGGTGGCCGGCATGTTCGTGCCCATCTGGCAACCCTGTTATTCCAATGCGAAGGAATGTAATGAAAGAATATGAAATGTCATTGTTTAGATCTTCTTCTTGCTTTTGCTTTTTTTTGAATGTAATTTTACATAGTGCAACCCGCTGAAGTAATTAAAAAGATAAAAGTTTATACAAAACTAGTGTGTTTTACTTCATAAAACCGCTATCGTTACAAATGCATAAAGTTGCGTACAATAAGAAGTTCCTGCATCTAAGGTCATATACATCATTATTTAATAACCCAACAAACATTTATTTTGCTTGTTGTACGCAACAAAATTTTTTAAAGAATTGTTTACGGAGTAAGAGAAAGAATATTGTTTTCAAGCAAGCTAAATTTCACGTTATTATTTATTAATTTACAATATAATTAATAGCGCGACAGGCTTCAAAAATTTTAATCTATCTTCCCTCTGTTCTCTCCTTTTATCAAGTGACGATGACAATTACCAACTCTTTCCCGAATATGACATTCGTTCAGAGTTCCCTGAGAGAAGATAGGTTTTTAGGGTTTACAAGCCTGCATTAAATAAGTACAAGGTTTAATATTACAAATGAATTCTACTAATATCATGTTCACATTAACGCCCCGATTCAAGTGTGGTAACAACAATCTTCACCACGGCAACGAAATCATGTGGGAACTTTTACACCCTTTTGGTATTCTACCCGCGAAAGTAACCGGATAATTTTCTACGCACAAAAGTAGGTGGTTACATCGAAATAACCACACAACAGCTGTTGTGTAGAAAAATGCAAAACTGAAAAATAAAGAATTGTAAGCGCAAATAAGTAAAGATAATAGTAAAAAAGTGTTGCCTCTTGCTATACATATTTGTTAACATTATGTACTACTTTCACAGAATAAATTACAATATACCTAGGTAGAAACTTATCATGCATAATATGCATATACACATCGTCCCGTTTATTCGTTAACCTCGTATCTACTAGTGAGACATTTTCGGTAAAGCGAACACGGTTGCCACACCATGTTTTCATTTGGGACCAAAATTCATCGAAAAAAATAACCAAATTTTTGTTTTATTTTATTAGTATAAAATACAAAATTTTAGGATGTTTCCATGTAAAATTTTACTAAACATAGTGAAGACTTTCCTTTAATTCAAGCTTAACAAACAAATATATGTGCATGCAACCAAAAATGGTACTATATTTTGACATAGGAAAGTCTGTGTCTTTCACCAACCAACCGTTGTGAACCTAGTTTTGGTCACAAAGCTCTTGGTTCGAGCATTATATTGTTGATTGCAATGAAATAAAATGAATAGTGCAGTTAAGTTTTAGTAGATAGATAGATAGATAATTAATTGAGGATCGCACTGCGACCATTGGTCTATTGTGCCCTCATCTGCTTCACAACACCTCATCCAAGCCGACATCTCTGAAGTTTTAGTAAGAAACGGTTCAAAATTTGCATTCTGGTGTTGCCGAACTATGTATGTGGAAAACTCAGTAAATCATAAATGAAACTAGGCAATTTTGTTAGTGCTATTTTATAGATGCTTACTTTTTCCCTTAACTTCATATCAGAGCCTAGATTCAGTAAGTGTGAGTTTTGATCCCAGGCCTCAGGGGTTCTGCTAGCACATACGGGAATAATTTTATACAAAACATTTCTTCCGAAATCACATCTCTTTTGAATTTGCTTCCTTCTGTCTTCGAGTTAAAATATTTCTTGTGCCAAGATACTTAGTTTTCAATTACCTTGCGTGGCTTAACACCACAATAGTCCTGGAATTCCTTGAACTCATTGAGCTGGGTGAGAAAGAACGTGAAGTAATGCATAGAATTTCTTTGTATAAGTTTTGGAAGTGTTAGGCTCACGGCAGAGTGCTCGCTATAAGCTGTGCTAGGCGAGAAGCAATTTTTATTTTCATATATTTTACAAAGGGCCAAAATTGAAGAAAAGGGACCAGCGGATCAAATGGGGTTGGAAGGAACCAAATGGCCAACCGTGAAAGCGAAGAAAACTACCTTTCAAATTTCTCCACAGACACTGGTGAGTTTTTCGGTGATGACAGCGTTACCACTTGGGCCAGAATAGCAGATAAAAGAACTGGTAACGATATTCGGTTACATAATGTTCTGGGTACTACTTTACCGGTAACGCTCAGAATCGGGGCGTAAATGTTAATTATGGCGGTAAAAGGTGTATAACAAAAAAATTTTTTTTAATCATAAAAAACCGAAAAAATTTATAAAAAAGTCAAGGCGAATTCAGTACCGGATGTTGTTATCCCAACAGCTGATTTCTTCTTCTTGATTATTTTCCATACAAGGCCTTGTACTACAACTTGTCAGTTAATCGAAATCAATGGACATTTTCTTTTGGCTTGACATTCTTCTACACGGCGAATCGGTTGAATTCGCTTTGCCACCACCTGGTATGGATTCGCCTTGTATATATGTTACAAATATTAAAAAGTCACACCTTTTCTGTATAGCAAAAGCCTATGCTATCAGAAATATGTAAAACATGAAAATCTTTGAAATAGGAGCAGCTGGGATTTGAAATCTAACGAGATTTTCATATATAATCATCACCAAATACATTTCAGCTTGCTGTTTTCGTGGACATTTTAATGCAAACTTGCGTTGCTTCCTACCCACTAGAGGTTTGCGCCGATCACTTCATCGGCCGATAAAGTAATCGGCGTAAACCTCTAAACTGAATGGCTGGACTTCAGAGTATCACATTGTCCACAACTAATGAATATGGAAACATACTGCTGACGTCAATGGTATGTTTGACCATATCATAAACAACAATATCATAAAGTAGCGGATGATTATCTGGGAGGCTTGTAATACGAAAATTAAAAAAAAAAATATTTAGAAAGGTTTTGGTTTTTTAAGGAAATCGACGTTTCGGCTATTTTGGAAAGATTCGGGGTTTTCAGGAGAAGCTCCTTGCGGAGGGAGGGAGAAATACTCAAAATGGTCACACTTTTGTACTGTAGTTTCACCGAAGGAGATGTTTTGTGCTAACTCGAATACCCTGGCACGACGCCAAAGGCGTCTTACGGTTGCTATCAATTATCTACTATTAGTCAGGACTCTTGTGGCACAGTTTAAACGATTAGGATTAATGCTTGCTTATTGTTGATCGCCCCTAAGGGCGCATTCAGTTTTTCTAAGAGCTACCACGCCTCCCGGCCCTCATACCATATGACAGCACAGAAGCTATAGGACTGCGCGTATTCGAACTAATTTTTCGTCGACGTCATTTTCCTAGAAGCTCTAGGCGTAGCTCCGAAGACTTTTCGCGCTATGCTGCCGAGCTACACCAAAGAAACACCTTGAAACGTTAGGAAGTAACTATTCGGCCAAGAAATCATAAGCAGTCTAAGTGATGGATATCATTGCGTTACTCACGGGTGAAAATCGTATAATGCTTGGACATCTACATAATTTAAACTTTACAAGGACAGTGGATAAAATTTTTAAAATGTAGACCAAAATTTGCAGACGTTTATGGTCGAAACATTCACTTCAATAATCTTCGTTTCTGGCCTTATGATAAAAGAGTTCATTATGGATGACCGCCTTCAGTTTCCAGACGAGTTCGACTATCCCCTACGTTAGGGTAGAACACCGCCATTTGTTCGACTGACTTGAGAAAGCTTTTGTTTCACCACTTCGAATGTTCTTGCGAAGGACAAAGCCTAACCTGGTTACAATAGGTGCCTACGTATTCACATTTGTAACCGGAGCCGTAACGTGTAGTTGATATTTACACACTGTTGATAGGATATATCCGATGTGACTCACTCCAATGGACTAGTTGGTGATAGCGCCGCCAACTTTAGGAAATGTCAAACCGGTAAACTTTTGTGTTGAATGATGTAGTGTGAAAATCAAAATTAACAGTTTAGCTATTTTATAATTAATCAAATAAAGTGATTCTTCAAATCCTTCTTATACGTGCATATATCTTCAACTTAAGTATGAGCTCAGAATCATTTTTGTCTACCGAATAGTATTTAGGCCTCTGGAGCCTACTAAAGGATTTTGCATCAATGATTTCGCTATTTCGCTATTTCAGCCAATCGAAATATAGAAATTTTGAAAAAATCGGCACCTTTTTCGGGCAACTTGTTTTTTTTTTTAACAATTTTAGGACAATTGAATTTGAAAACATGTTTGACTTGGGTCATTTTATTTAAATTCGTTGTCCTTTATTAATTTTTTGAAAAAATTATGCAAAGTGAACATTTAAATTTAACTGGAAGTGATGCTCATCCGTTGATACCCCTTTCGACCATATCGGACCAATTTTCGAAATTAACTAGACAGTCTTAAAAGAGTAGAAAATATAGTAACGCGCCGTACGCCGCCGCCGCCGCGCTGATATTTTTGACATTCGCCGGATGCGTGCGAAAAACGACGAAAATTGGCGCCGCGTATATCTCTACTGCCCACCGGCGTTTATCGGCGGGGTATATCTCTAGTGCCCACCGTAAACGGATCACGATCCAGTATCGACAGCATTGCCTGATCATGTAACATTCAACATCAAAAATCTTTTAAACCATGGTATAAATATTACCAGGTAAAACCATTTACTCTTCTTGGCGGCCATAATGGTTTTTTGCTTTTAAAAAAATTTTAAAATCACTCTCTTAAACTTTGTGGAAATGCCAAACCAAAGTAAACAAAAAAAATGTTTGTTTGACATTATCATTTTTTAATGCCAAAAAAATAAAATGCTTATGAAATAAGTGAAAAAATATTTCGAAGTTTTGAAATCGGTTTTTATGTATATGGCAAAAAAATGAGATACCAATATAATGGATGCCTCAACACGTGCTATTTTTGAATAGAGACAAAAGAAAAGGCCTTACTTCTTAACCTCTTCTAATTAAGGAGCGAATGTTGGGGACCACCCCTATTAATTTTTCATTCATCCTTCTTCACTTGGTTGATACGTCTTTAACCCTTAAATATGCTGAAACTTCACTTTATAAGAGATCACCAGTCTCAAGTGTCCTCGCTACTGCGGAAAAAAAGATCTTGGAGATATTCTTTCGTTTATTTTGGTCCTTTTCCTCGCGGTTGGAAGATACATTTTTTAATTGGCGCTTAACCGTTTAGGAGATGCTGGTCGTTGCGTAACAAGTCACACCAGCTAACCCTGTTTCTTGATAACTGACGCCAACAGGGGGCACCAAGAGAGATCAGAGTCTTCCCCCTGGTATTGATTGTCCCTCGGCATTACCTTGGCACCAAAAGTTCGTCCGAATTAGCAGATAAATTTTTGGGTCGGCACAAAACATGTATTTAAAGTAGCCTTCGAATTGGATGGCAACCTAGACCTTAATCTCCTCAGATATATATCACACCAAATTGTCATTATTAGTAGATATGTATCTCTTCCGTACACCTTGGCGGTAAGTCGGGTTTTTCTTCTCGTCGCGCAGACGGTAATACATTTCTAAACAATTTGTTGAAGAAAATTGCTTCGAAGAGGATAGTGGCCTGATGCTTCCTTTTGCGGGAAACCACAATACAATTCTTGAATTGAAAATTCTAGAATGCGGTTGACCGTTGAGATTTCTTATTTTCTGGTTATTTCCACCAATAAAAAATTCGGTTTTGGATAAAATATCATAATATTAATGTTAGAACGCAAAAATATATATTTTATACGACAGCATACCGAGAGAGGTGTCAAAACACTCGTATTGACCTCTACAACAATAATCTGAAGGCGGAAAATAAAAATCTTAGATGGTTCAAACGATATTAACGGAAAACCGAAAACTGACGCCGGAGTGCTCCGAGACCAAGAGTTGGATCCATAGTATCCTTTGGCCGCGATTATAAAAAATTACCTTTGGTTTGGAGACCAAAACTATATCCGCGGAAAACAACCACATGAAAATTTTCAAAAGTTCTTTTGCAAATATCTCTTGACAGACCCAACATTTTTTACCTCCGCTTTCGGATTCGCGATCCTGGATCCAAAACACGTCTTTTGATACCCCTCTTGATATTTTTGGACGTGTATTAAGTGTCATGCTGTCGTATAGTATTACCAAATATATTACAGTTTGTTATATTTTTGTTATGAAAACAACACCAGAATAAAAAAAATAAAAATGTGAGAGCAGTGAGAATTTTAAAATTTTTTTAAACGTAATTTCGGCTCTCATCGGTTTTACCTTATAATATTTGTATCATGTTTAAAACAAAGCGGCAAAATTCTTTCGTGACAAATTTGTCCCTGCCCATTCTATGAAACAGGTTAATCTACTCGACTAAATCGACCAGATCTTTACGATGCGCCAAATTTTGAAGAATCTCAAGATACGATTTGGAGAGAATTGACGAGCAAAATTTATAAAAATACAGGAGGCGTTTTTTGATACAGTGCTCACGCACTCGATAACTAATAGGTCCTTGTACGAGGTAATCGACTAAGAATAGTACTCGCTTTTCAAAAACTTTAAGGCTGGCTTTCTCGAAAACAACTGTGAATGGCTTTTTCGGTTATGCCGGGAGTCACAGAACTTTACTTGTATACCATGATTTTTACTGTTAATGAAAAAAATCAAAAATAGTTATAATAATCGAATCATGATGCCTTATATTCAAAAATTCCACATGTTTATCAAAACTTACAAATGCACCAATCTACAAGAAATCCACAATGGTTAACCTACGCGTTCACTTATGTTTTATCCAGGGCTGCAAACCGCTTCGAAAATCGGTTCGGTTCAGTGGTTCAAACCACTCAGGCAAAGTTTGAACCTGTTCGCGGCTACCTCTGAACCGCCGAACCGGTTTGGTTCAAGTGGTTCAAACGTTTAATACTAAGTTTCGATAGTAGTATACAAAATTTGAAATTCGTCACTTGGAATCTGTGTGCAACCAACCATCGATATGTACCTACTAACCATACAAATAAAATACAGTTATTGAGATCAAATCCATGTATGTATTTATTTATAAAACTTATAAAACGGTTTGTTGATTATTACCAAATGTAAGGAATGAAAATGGTTGAATGCATGACTATACCTATAGCCTATAGGGAGTATTAACAACGCATATACTCTGCACATAAGAAACTGGTCGTATTTTTAAGAGAAGAAAAACTAGTCAATTAGCTGCTTTCAATATACATATAAAACATAAAATAAATAAATAAATGTAAGGCGCGATAACCTCCGAAGAGATCTAAGGTCGAGCTTCTCTTCCAATTTGCGTCTTACTCCTCTTGGTTTTCCCTACAAATTGGCCGGACGGATGCTACATGTTGTATGCCGACTCCGAACGGCATTTGCAAGGCATATGAGTTTTCACTTAGAGCTTTTCATGACAGAAATACACTAGGAGCGCTTGCGAAACACTGCCGAGGGGCGACCCCGCTTAGAAAAATTTTCTTCTAATTGAGAAACCTTATTTCTAAAATTTTAATGTTGCTTTGCCCGGGGTGCGAACCCAGGGCATACGGTGTGGTAGGCGGAGCACGCTACCGTCACACCACGGTGGCCGCCATATAAAACATAACTACTAAATTTTAAATGCGAGATTACTACACAAACTAAAAGATATTGATGAAAATGTAAATGTCTTCTTTGCTTTTCTTAGGCATTAAGCTTATAAATGTTGATATACGGTTATGTGAAAAATAATATGGTCTCCCTTTAAAACGGTATTGTTCCGAAATTATGTTTATTTATTAGTTTTTAATAATTCCAATTTAAAATATCGTTCTAACTATAACACAAAATATATATGTATATACATTTCAAAGCTTACACACAGCTCCCAACAATTAATCAAATTTTCATCAGTTTTCCAGACTTATTAAAAACTTTCAAAAATTTCTGAGTGTGCAGTTTTGTAGCTCATCTAACTGTAGTGTAATAATATGCAAGTTCGCATTTTTTTCCATACACCGCATGAACAAAATTTGTTTTTATATGAAGATATGGGCAACACCCTCGGGGAAATTTTTTTAAAAAAATTAACGGTAATTCTCATCTACTTGAAACTTGCACACAATTACACTACAATTGAATGAGCTTCAAGACTGCACATTCAGAAATTTTCTAAAAACTGTTAATAAAAAGTTTCGAAAATTGATAAAAATTTTATTAACTTAACTTTAAAATTTTTATAATTATACATATGTATTTGGTTTGTGTTATAGGTCAGACTATGTTATACCATGGCGGAACGATACAAGATGGCAGCATGGGACAGCTGATTATAAACTTTTTTTATTTGATTTGATACATCAACTTCCGGCGTAGTACGATTTTGACATTTGGCCATCGAATTTACAAAAACAAAGTACATGGAATTTTTATTTATGTATGTAGGTATGTCACCATGCTGCCACCTTGTATCGTTCCGCCATGATGTTATACATGAAAAAATGTAATAAATGAAAAATGAAAAAGCACTTTCATATACAAAGTTGTTATGCACGGGGTTTGAACTCATTATGTAAATTTGTTTATTTTTTCACAAGCTTTTGACCACAGGCGCAAACAGTAGACGCTATTACTATCAAAAGTGAGAACTCACGGCGTTGTCATCGAGAAAAAATGTATGCAATTTAGCTGTAGAGCTGTATTTTCAAGCAAAGTGGTGAATTAAATAAGTTAAGTGATTTTTGTTGAAACTTTATTTTGAACCGAACCGAACCATTTTTTTGGGTGGATTTCGGTTCGGTTTTTGGAGTTAAGAAAAAAAAACGGTCGGTTCAAGACCCCAAAAGAGAGGGTGGTTCGGTTCGAACCGGCGTGCATCCCTGGTTTTATCCCTACGAACTAAATTAATAGTTGTCAAATTCTCACCTTTCTCGTTTATTTCGTGCTTCCATAGAGAGGGCACCCTAGAGATGATTCTAAATCTAGAAAAATAAATTGGCGCCTCTTAAGATTTTTTCATAATTACCGATTATGAAAGGGAAAAAATTCATATATTCAGATAATCTCGTTATATGTAAACTAGGTCTAATGCCAATTTCACACAGAGGCTTAATGAAATAATTAGTCAAGTTTTCTACATTAAAGCTCTTATAGAAATCTTCGATACCAAATACAAATATGTATTTAATTATCTCATTATTGCTTTCTTGAATGTCCAATGGAGTGAAAAATCTAGTCGGTTTTGCTTGGTGTTTCGGATTTCATTGACAATATAATAGTAATGGTGATGGTAATTCCTTTGTTATTTTTTGATTAAAAAATAGATTATTGAAGGTTCTCTGTATGTCAAAACTTAGCATGGAATTGCCCAACCGATTATATGTAGGTGGGGGTCATTTTAGGGTATATATATTGGGGGTTTCGTACAAAATGGTTTAACTAGAAGTATTTAGTACCATTAGTTTTTTGTTGCATAGATCGGATTTTAAAATGAAGACGTTAAGGAGAAATATATTTATAAAATTTTCAGAAGTCGTTAGAAGAAACTTTATGCAATGTTGATATTTATGAGTACAGTTCCTTGAAGTCCTTTGGCATTTGAAAAAAAAGTACATAATTTGATAGCTTTGGAATCATATTTCATATCACATCGCTGTTCAGAATATTTACCCAGATTTCTTTCAGTGAGACACCCGTTTTACGAAGTCCTAATACTAAATTTCGAGGACATACGTAAAAGCACCCGTATAAGTCTCAATGACTATGTTGCAGGAGTCAGTGTTAACACACACGAAGCTTGCCAGCTGATCGCCTTAAAAGTTGCTTGAGTCGTCTCTTTATTCTTACCAAATGCTACCAGCGCGGAGGTGTATTATTTTTTACAGGTTTTTCAGGATTTTTCACTTGTATGAATTCACAATAAGGGCGACCGACAAATAAAATAAAAAAAAGAATAAAAAATTAACTATTTTCAATTATTTACGAAAAATACCAAAAAATCCATATTTTCCATTTTGCTGCAAAAGAAAATATGGCTTTTGAAAAAATTGGCGCATGTTTGGTCAACTCTATGTCAACTCCATGAATAGTTGCCCATACATTTTACTTTGATACCTTTGAATCTAAAGAGGAAACGGCTTCTATCCATTTTAACTAGGGGGACTCATGAAAGCATATAAACTTATAAGGTGTAAAATTATATCCATTTACACACGCTATTATATGAACGCACCTGGTAATATTCTTGATAAACTTAATTGTTTATCATCTGTATTATTGCCAAAAAAAATTTTTTTTGAATGTTATACAAATTAAAAAATTCCAAGATTAAGTGAAAAATCAAATCTAAAACGTCTTTACTAAGATATTCTTGTAAATGACTTGGTGATGTTGGAGATTTCTGATGAAAATGCCTGCTGTAATGTCTGCAAGGTTGCATTCCTTGAGTTTACCGCGTTTACACAATGAAATGTGCGCGTAAATTTATACAAATTGTGTAAATGATTTTTCATACAAAATTTGACAGCTCGTTTACGCACTAGATAAATTTATACGTTTACACACTTTATAAGGCATTTATAAGGTTATATGAGTCCCCCTACTATTTTTTGTAAAAAGCATAATATTTTATTGGGGCTGCTAACAGATGTTCGCTAATGAAGCAAGTGGATCTGTGTGAAAATGAAAAAATAGTTATTTCATTAACGAACTTGCGATAAAGTTTCTGTATGAAATTGGTATAACTAATTTTGTGGATATATTTTTTATAGACGGCTCATTCCATCATCAAACATCGTTACCGGTGTGCAGGAGCTGCAGTTTAAAAGTCCCTATGAAAGTTGCCACAGTCATAGCCATATTTTTACTTAATCGTATCTAATAGCTACGATTATAAAATTTCATAATTTCATAAAAAAGAGGCAAATACAAAGATTCATATTGCACAATAAATAAGTCACTTAGTCAAAACCTTGATATCCATAAGGTTGGTTCGATCAGCTGTTTTATATGGATATGGTTATGGCAGACATGGGAATAAAGGGTCAATTAATGATGACTTATAACCATAAAACCATAACCAGATAAAACAGCTGATCGAACCTACCTGGAAATCAATGTAATCGATTAATGGTGCCATACCATAACGCTAAAGCCATAACCATACCATACCCAACTAATTGGTTTTTGGTTTCTCGCCATATCCATAACATAAAAATATTTGAGTTGGTGAATTTAATAACTTTTTTAGACTTTATTCATTGTTTTGGATACGTTATGACTAAGAGACATATTTTTTGTGGAATATGTTTGTAATTTTCTGCGTTTTCTTCATTTTTACGATTTTTAGGTTAAGGCACCATTAATCGATCACATTGGAGATGGTTATGGATATGGGTATGGTTACGACTATGGCGTTTGGGATAAGGAAGTTTAATTGGCCCTTAAGGAAATTGGTGGATTTATTAACTTTTTTTATATTTTATTTTTAATTTAATTTTTAATTTAACTTTAAATTTAATTTATTAACTTTTCGGATTCTTTCCTTTTTTTATGAAATCATTATAAAATTTTATAACTGGTGTCAATAGATATGGTTATAACTAGGGCATTATGACTATGTCAACTCTGCAAGGATCTAATTTTGCCCGGGCCCTTATTCTCTTGCTGTGGTTTCTACGTTTTGCCAAGGATAGGCTTTCAAATATGCATTTTCCTTTCATCCACTATTATTTGAATAATTTGTATATATACTTTATTGATTGTGTTTATTTTGATTTATTTCAGTTTCAGCTCTAATATTCGTTGGCATTTTTGGTGCAATTCATCTGAACCAAGCTCTCACCATGCGTCATTGGATGGCTATGTTCACTATTACGTGCGGAATCACGGTTATCATGTCCATTGATATACAACGAGCAAGTTATGATTGGTTTTTGCTCCCCAATGGGGAGAGTAATGCAGTGCTAACTGGTAACTTGCTCATAGTTTTTGCACAAATTTTTCATGCCGCCAAATTTATTTATGAAGAAAAATACCTTAAGGGTACTGATATATCAACGATGCTAGCTACCGGCTGGCAGGGTATTTTTGGCCTATTAGTAACCGCTTTGTTGGGTGTATGCCTACACTTTTTACCTACACCGGTGCCATTTAATAACAATTCACGCGGTGTTTTTGACGATCTTGGCGATATTATGCCACAAATGCGGAGTAATCCAACATTATGGGCACCTTTAATTTTATTCATCATTTCGAGCGCATTTTATAATTTTGCCTCGCTAACAATCGTGAAATATTCATCATCCGCTAATCGAGTGCTTGCCGATGGTTTACGTATTTTGCTCATTTGGTGGATGGCATTCTTATTGGAATGGGAAACATTTAATCTTATAACTGTCATTGGTTTTATAATATTACAAATGGGCACAATTGCTTATCGCAATGCAATCTTTCTCGAATGGTATCGTTCTGTAATTGCAAGTTGGATGCGGCGACGTTATGCCGATTTAAACGTCGAAACCGGCAATGAGAGTAGTGAGCCTGGCATATCTACAAATCGTCCAGCAGACGCTATTTAAGTTGGTGCAACGATAAAAACCCAAAACAATTTACGTATTTTGTGATACGTTGGAGTTTAGAAATAATTTCTTGAATGAAAGGCGTTATACCAATTTCACACAGAAACTTAATGGAATCACATTTTTTCTATTTGACCCAGGGCCACTTGCTTCATTAACGAACATCCGTCAGAAGACCCGAAATAAATATTACGTTTTTTACAAAATATGGCAGTCGTTTCCTCCTTAACTTAAAGACAATGCACCCTGCAAAAAATGCGATTAGTCTAGGATGAATCCGGGTTGAGTCGCAAAGGAGTATGCGACCAATGCCAGTTTTGATCGTTTTGTATGAGTTGAACTGTTCCCTTTTGTTTGAGCATGTCCTATGAAGAGACTAATTGTACCCATTTATACCCGAAAGGGTATTTTTCTTGACAGAAACACAATCGAAGGGTTTGCCAAGCCACAAAATCTCTTTGAGCGGGTGGAACAGCTTTTCGAAATGGAATAAGAAATATTCTCCGAAAATGTAAACCCTAACTCCGGCGTAGTCGTTAAGTCCTAGTAATTTAGGTTCGGTATAGAGCTTCGCATTTTTCTTAAATAATTCGATTCAATCACCTGTAATCTTTTTCATTTTACTTTGTTGCTGTTTTTTCTAATATTTCTATATAGATATCAAACTGACTGTACCCGAAAGGGACGATAGAGGATCAATTATGCCCAAATGTAGACAAAAGAGATCAATCAGAGACCAATCTCTTTAGGGATTAATCGCACGATTTTTTGCAGAGCAAATACATATAATGCATGCGCAATTACTCATACATAGATGTTATACCTAACCAAATGTACCGATTTTTAAAAAAGCCATATCGGACACCTAGATCAATAGTGAGTTGTTGTTGTTAATACAGATCAATAATGAGCTTACCCAAAAATATGAAATTTCGAAGTTATGAGTACCTCCGGGCTTTAGAATTTAATACCTACGCAATGTGCTAATGCCTGCACTAATCAGCGAGAAAAGGCTTTGTAAAAAACAAATAATGCATTGGCGCATATGAGAGAGGCAGTCAGTTTTTCGCGTTTTCTGAACCTTGCGATTTTTTGAGTTGATCGCTGTTCAACTAGGTGTGCGATATTTTCTTTTGCTGCAAAAATAAAATTTTGCATTTTTTGATGCTTTGCAATTTTAAAATAAAGAGACCAGATCAATTTCTAATAACTAAAACTACTATAAAGCATATTTCAATGCAATTTTTACGAGAGCAAAAATTGTGCTTTGACACTTCATTGTAACATAGTTTTGTACCCCTCGTGACAATTCAATTTTCATTGTTTTAGTATTTCAAATATTTTTAATGGGTTATAAGCTTTTACACTTAATATGAACGTAATTCAAAGGCTTCTTATAATAATTCAAAACCTAACTTAAACGAAATTTTCTTGCGTTTTCAATATGGCTAGCCTCCAGCTGAAAATTGCTGCAGTTTTGTGTCTGTTACTGCCTGTTTTTGCGCAAAATTTAATGTTTTTTTGCTGTCTGCATTTTGACTTCTGAATTTTTGTTTCTGAGTTTTAACTTTTTTTGGCTTTCTGAAAAAAGTGTTCTGACTAATGTTTTCTAAATAAAAATGTGTTTGTGTAAATTTATGGGGGGACCGTAAATTTATAGTTCTCGAGTTGATCTCCAAGGTCATTCTTCACCCTTTGAGAGATTTTGAAAAATGTACAGTTCTCAAATGAATATCCAATAAATATCTTCAGTCGATATTCTACATTATATATCGAGTTGAGGTGGAGTGAAAATAAAATCTTCTCCAAGGTGGTACCATCAAAGCCAATAGCTGTTTATTGTGAGAAATAAACACCTGATTGGTAACAGAAATGAAGTGTTATAAATTAAAAATAAACTATACATTTTTTATTATTTTTTTTTTTCGTGAAAATAATGTAGTATTGGAGAACTTGAGTACAAGTTGGAAACTATCTTTTTTTAACTTAAGCAAAAATATTTTTTGCTGTATAAAAAATCCTCTTTTTTGGTGAGAACGCTATGATTCTCAGTTTGAGTCATTGTTTCGAAACAACTGTTCATATTTTAGAAGATTGTTAGGTATCAACATGACTCTAAGGGAACTTAAGCCCAAATACTTGTTGGGTATATTCGACGTCATTGCAAAAGAACCTAAATATCTGTAACTAGTTTTACCCTGGCAGATTTCCCGGTTAACCTCAGCTTAAACTTCAGTTAAAGTAGACTGAAAAACTGTTCACTACGGAAGAAGAAAAGTTAACTAATTATTTCAATAACCTTTGTGTGGAATTGGTATTACTAACTAACATATTGAGTCGAGTGAATAAGAAATAAGTAAAAGCTTTTTCTTCAAGATTTCAGTAATTTGACATAAATTTGTATGCAAAAGTCTTCAAAAATTAACTCAAAGCTATAAAAAGCAAATGTTTATTTTTTTATTCACTGGGTCCATTTAATAATGTATATTTTTCAAATTAATATCGCGCTTTATTTCAAATTTAAAAGTATGGTATGTTAACTATATATGTATAAGAAAAAGTTATAATCAGATCTATAAAAATTTTCGAGAGTCGGTCAAATTGTTAAGTTGGCTATAAACAATCGTTTCGTCGAATTTTAATTGGCAAAAGAGATGAAGAAGTTATTGTGAAACATTACTCCTCCCAACTGTTATTTGACAAAAGGATTGTCTAAATACGATTCCAAGTTAACTTGATTAAGTTGAGTTGATATTATGATTTGCCTTAAATATTTGGCTTCTAAAATTTTACTGCTTGCTTGGGAACATATTTCAATTGGAAAACAAAAACATAGTAAGCGCGCAGAGCCTTGTTGCTTAATATATTGCTGCTTTTCAATTGACATTTTTTCTAAGCTAGCAGAAAAAAATTTAGAAGCGATAGAAAGAAAGGTCTACTGTTTGTTTAAATACAACTACCTAGATAAATAGGTCTTCTAATGATGTATGTAGGTCCGAGAAATACTAAGAATTTTTGCTTTTTCCACAATTTTTTGGGCTCTCTGTTATATACAATATTATGAATGAAGAAGGAACTGATATCGCAGGTGATTTATATTGGATAAAGTTAACGATATTTTACTTAAGACTTATTAGTAATTTACTAAATACATGAACAGTGGCTCACAAGTGTTTTGCACTCGAAGCTGATTATAGAAACCTTTGATTATTTTTTATATTTTATTATTAAGTAAAAAAGTTTCAGTGGTATTAAAGCTACTAAATAAAAGTAATGATACAATTTCAATATATTCTTTCTATTTTCCGTAAACTGAACAAAACATAAAAAAATCCACATTTCTTCGGTAACAAAAGCATTTTGCTTTTCACTAGTACTCGTAAAAAAAATCTAAGTGCTGCTTAATAGCCAAGATTTTTGGAAACAGGATCCAAATACTTCATTATATATACCACCAGCTTTCTTAAAAATTATGTCGGATTTTTTTTTCACTCTTCGAGAAAAACGACTTTCAGGTAACTTTTCGACAAAATTTTGGGTTTGCACAATTGATCTTCCAGTTAGAACTAGAGCCTACGATTTCTCGAACATTTTCGAGAAGAGATTTCTCGCGAGTCTCGCCTTCTCGCGAGATTCTCGAATCTCGAATTACTCGTAAAGCTCGCAAGATTCTGGAATCTCGAAGTACTCGTAAGGCTCGCGAGATGCTCGAATCTCGAATTACTCGTAAGGCTCACGAGATTCTCGAATCGCGAATTACTCGTAGGCTCGCGAGCTTCTCGACATTCAAATTAATCGATTCATTGGCTGTTTCATATAGAGCTTACGATTTCTTCTGCAGCACAAGCCAAAATGTCCGCAAAACCACAATTAAAAAACCCCGAAATATATAGAATATTGCCAATGCAGCGACTGAATTGAAAGTCCAGAAGATCGCTAGCATTACGAGTAATTCGAGATTCGAGAATCTCGCGAGAAGCCGTGTTCTTAATGTCTCGTTGAAAAATAAAATATTGAGAACATTATATGTATAATAAATGTTTTGAGTTAAATGTCATAGGAAGCAATATAATCAACAAAAAAGTCACAAGTAAAAAAAACCAAGTGTATAAATACTGTCCGGACAGCGATTAAGTAAGAATATCGAGAAGCTCGCGACATTTACGAGTACTTCGAGACACGAGAATCTCGCGAGAAGTCGAAAAGCATCCACATTTTTACATCATGGGTTATGTGCTTGTGGTCGTTATGTTGTTGAAATATTTGACATATCGATTTTTTCGGGACTTGAGTGTAAATTTTCGGAAATGAGCCCCACCGCATGACATAACCTCCACCATGCTTCACAGTTGCCTTAATATTTTTGAGTTGCAGCTTTTCATTTCCCTTCCGCCATATCATGCGGCGACCATCTGATCCAAATAAGTTATATTTGCTGCCATCACATTTACCGTTTTCCAGGAGTAAAAACCATTACTTTTATACTTGTTCTTTACTAACTTTTAAATTAAACGCTCGAATATCATTGTTTCGTCCCATTCTTAGGTTTGTAGTTTGAAGTTTAGCGCTGAGTTTCGGGACCGATGGATGCGGGTTTTCGCGGTTTTCCCTTAAAATTTGGCGTTCTTCTCTCCCCATCAACGATTTTGGCCAACTGCTCCTTGTCATATTTTCTAAATTACACCGCTCTTTACTCCGCTTTATTAATCTTTCAATCGTTTGGAGACACCGACTCATTACTTCACTGATATACTCAACGTTTTCCGTCATTATGCTGATATAAATTTATTTTTTATTTTCATCCGCAGTTAGTTCCTTAAGGCTTTGTTTCCTCGAAAACCCGTGCCGCTTTATTACGACCGCTAAGGAACGGTGGCTATACTCACCGTCATTAGCGGCACCACTTTTTTGTAAAGCTGATAGCCGACTTCATTGATGATACTTTTTTCCTTCTTTTTCCTTGTGTTTATGTTTTTATTTTTTAATAGATTTTCAAAAATAAATTTCAAGTCTGAACTTTTGTTTACTTTTCAGATATTTGACAAAATGTTCACCGCTTTCAGTATAGCGGTGAGAAAATACGTTGATGAACGAGTTTCTACCGTCATGACGGCCGTAATATTTACTGCACTGCCGCTATATTACGTTGCGGTGAACTTCACCGTCTTCTTAGTTTCCACACACTTTTAAGGGTCAGTTATTCTTACAGTGCATTGCATGACAAAACAGTACATAGCATGTGAAACATAAACGTGATTATACTTTACGTAGCGTACATAGACTATCGCTGACAAGGGCAAGCACACACACAAATAAAGTTGGTATGTAAAATATACACAACCACAAGCAAGCAATATGTGCTGCTCTGAGAGTGATGCTCATTTTTCCACTCTTTGCAATAACAATGTTAACAGCACGGGGAGTGAGAGTCGGGCGCATAGCACATACATGAAAATCAAAATTCAATAGAATTCCATGCAATGCAATGCAATGCACTGCATAGTCTAATCAAGTACACGCAAATCTCATTGAACAGATATTGTTTGTGAGAGTAACGTTGCTGCGCCCTGCTATGCTATGTAAGTATAACTGACCCTTTACATTGCAATGTTTTTGACAACGTACTCTACCGCTATATAGCGGCACCGCTTTCGAGGAAACCAAGCCTTTACCCTTTGGAACTTTTGATGTTCTCAGTAGAGAACTACAAAATTAAATGCATCTATTTTTTAAATAATAATAAAAATACTGATAAAGATAGGCATTTGCAGCCACTAATATAACAAAACATACAAAAACAATAAAATCGTAGTTTCGGACAAGGATCTTGTTGCCTAGCTGTTTTTTGTTGTAGTATCGTAACGGAACAAAAATGCCATTTTCTGTTTAGACGAGCTGCTTGGTATATGTAAAGTGATAACAATACGCATCTGAAAAATGAAATACATATGCCTACCTAGCTTGTAAGATATTCGAAATTTGTGCACACATGATACCACATGAGCCACTGTATTTATATGTAAGAATGAAACTATTGAAATAAAATATAAAAGATAGATAGATAGATACATTCCTATTGTTTTATTTTACTTACCTGTTCGATCAATGAACAGAGTAAATCACCCTCCCCCATGATTAGTGATAGAACAATACGAGTATTTAGTGAGTAGTATCGATACTTTTCCAAAAAATACTCGAGTGCTCGTACTCGATGCTTTTTTCCATGTACTGAGTAAAGTATCGATACTTTTCCCCGATACTTTACCAAGTGCCGATGGTCTACATGTTTAAGATCAACAAAGTTTAGTCCATTTACACCATAACTTGAGCATAAATTGAGATCGTCGACGATGCGGTAAAAGCTCCGCATTTAACTTAACCCGGCTTTTTGATAATGGTGGAGTGCGAGACGATTTCTGCATATGGTGGTAAAAGACAAGTATGTGTTTACTGTCCAGAATCACTTACTTACTTACTTAATTGGCGCTTAACCGTCTAAACGGTTATGGCCGTCCAACCAGGCGCGCCAGTCGCTCCTTCTCTCCGCCAACCGGCACCAATTGGTCACACCAAGGTAGTTTAAATCGTTTTCCACCTGGTGGTGGGGGCCGCCCTCTACTTCTGCTTAAATAGGCGGGTTCCGATAGAAGCACTTTCTTGGCCGGATCATCATCTTTCAGTCGCATAACAGGGCCTAGCCGGCGCAGCCGCTGCGTTTTAATTCGCTGCACTATGTTGATGTCTGCGTATAGCTCGTACAGCTCATCATTAAATCTTCTTCGGTACTCGCCATCGCCAACGCGTAGAGGTCCATAAATCTTTCGAAGAACTTTCTCTCGAATACTCCCAAAGCCGCTTCATATGCAGTTGTCATGGTTCATGCTTCTGCCCCATATAGCAGGACGGGTACGATAAGTGACTTGTAGAGTATGATTTTCGTTCGCCGAGAGAGGACTTTACTTTTCAATTGCCTACCTAGTCCAAAGTAGCATTTATTGGCAAGATTGATTCTTCGCTGGATTTCAGTGCTGATGTTGTTGCTAGTGTTGATGCTGGTTCCCAAATAAACGAAGTCTTTTACTATTTCGAAATTATGGCTGCCAACAGAGCGTGGTTGCCAAGGCGCGTATGCGCCAACTCTTTGCTCGATGACAGCAGGTACTTCGTTTTGTCCTCATTCACCATCAAACTCATCTTTACCGCTTCTTTTTCCAGTTTGGAGTAAGCAGAACTAACGCGGGTGTTTAGGCCGACGATATCAATGTCATCAGCATATGCCAGTAATTGCACGCTTTTATAGAATATTGTTCCAGTGCGGGTGAGTTCTGCAGCTAGTATAATTTTCTCCAGCATCAAATTAAAGAAATCGCACGATAGGGGGTCACCCTGTCTGAAACCTCGTTTAGTTTCGAACGGCTCGGTGAGGTCCTTCCCAATTCTGACTGAGCTGAAGGTGTTGCTCAAAGTCATTTTGCACAGCCGTATAAGTAGGCATATAGGCAGCTCCTTTTCGTGCTGTCGAAGGCGGCTTTAAAGTCGACGAAGAGGTGATGTGTGTCGATTCTCTTTTCACGGGTTTTTTCCAAGATTTGGCGCATTGTGAAAATCTGGTCGATGGTAGATTTACCAGGTCTGAAGCCGCACTGATAAGGTCCAATCAGCCGGTTCACGGTGGGCTTCAATCTTTCGCACAATACACTTGAAAGCACCTTATATGCGATATTCACCCTCATCGCGAGTTTTATTTTCACCCGAAATTATTCAGTTTTTGTTCACCCTATCGCAAAGGGTGGCGAACAAATTTTTCATGTTCGAAAAAGATTTCGCCTAATAGGCAACTCTTTGTTCGGGCGAAATGAACAGCGGGGAAAACCCAAATTTATTCACTTATATTTTACAGGCGAACGCAGGCGAACGAAAGAAAATCAAAATGTAAGTAATTTTTTTTTTGCATATTGATATTCACCCCTATTATGGCTGTCAATGTCAACCATCACTTCGTATCGTCGTCGACGTCACGTCGTATCGACATCGACGTCACGTCAATGCATAATTGGTATTTACTAAGACAATGTATTGATGTCGACGTGATATCGATAATTTTATAGAAAAACTATGATCCCCACACTTTTGACAATTGTTTGTTTACAATTTGTTTAGTGTAAAGTTGATATTTAATCTAAAATTTGTGATTTAAGATGTTTTTTTGTTTCGGAAAGTGAAACTTCGAGTGATGACGAGTGCAATGAGATGTTACTTCTCCTAAGAAAAGAGATGGGCAAAAAGTCAGACATTTTTAATTTGCCAGATAGGAAGTAAGTACTATAATTGCTGATTTCCATTAGTGCACAATTCTCGATTCCGGGCAAAATATAGAGTTTATTCATGAACTTTGGTGGGCATATTAGTGAATGATTGCGTATCCCATTACTGTACCATTAACGATTCCTCTACATACTTGAGCGTGGTGCACTAATGAAAATTTAATCGAATTGTCAGATGTTTCCTTGATTGTAATGAGCTGACTGCGTCACGTTTATTTTTAATTTATTTCAGATTTCTAGATTACTTTCGGTTAAGTAAGGCCGCTTTTAACTACATTCTAGAGCAAATAGAGCCGTCAATGAAAATAGGGAAACGTTCTACATTTATTTCAAATAAAATAAAGTTAGCAACAACATTGCGTTTTCTGGCCCAAGGATCATACCAATTAAGTGTTGGTAATGATTTTAATTTAGCATTATCACAGCCCACAGTATCTGCAATATTGACTGAAACGCTCGAAGTTTTGGAGCAGATAATATGCCCCCTGTTTATTAACTTGGAAATGTCCGAGGAGGAGAACATGGAAGGCAAAAGATATTTTTTTGAGAAAGCAGGGTTCCCTGGCGTTGTTGGCTGTGTGGATGGAACGCATATTAAAATTTCGGCGCCCAGTAAATTATAAAAAGGACTTTATTTCAACCGAAAAGGATTCTTCAGCCTTAATGCAATGCTTGTATGTAAACATTTTGCCATTGGATTAGTGAAATACTTTTGACAAATTTTAATTTTAGATTTGTGATCATAAAATGAGAATCCGTTATTTCGATGCTCGATGTGCAGGTTCATCTCAAGATTCGCTCGTGTGGAACATTAGTTCTGCCAAACGGGCTTTACGTGAACGTTACGAGTCTGGTGTGCGCAACACTTGGTTTACAGGTAATGCAGGCTACCCCTTGGAACCTTATTTAATGACACCCTATAGGTCAGCTTCAGAAGGAAGCGCTGAAGCAGTGTACAACATCAAACATGCCAAAACAAGAAACATTATAGAGATAACCATTGGAGTTCTGAAAAACCGATTTAGTTGCTTACTTGGTGCTCGTCAGCACCATTATAAGCCGGAGAAAGCCACACAAATCGCTAACGTTTTTGCTGCCTTGCATAATGTTTGCATTAAATATAATGTAGACATATCAAGCCATGATTCACCTTCCGAAGCTGAAAATACCCCAGATATGATTGAAGTTGATGTGTCCGAAAACTCACAAAACCTCGAAGCTTCACAAATACGGCAGGAAATAAAAGAAAGTTTTTTGTAATTAATTCATATTACAAATTATTTATCAGGTTTGTAGTTTTTTATTGAAAAATATTAAATACTATGCTGTGCATAAAACAAAACTTTTAGTTCAATTATTTAAAGTAAAAAATAAATAAAAATATGCTTTCTTAGCATGTAGTCCATTGGTCATATTAGGTACAAAGTTCAAGTACAAAATCTTAAAAGCTACACGTGTGCTCGGTACACACATTCAGTCTATTTGCGGTCTTCATTCACCGACCAGTCCAACTCCTGTATTCGCAAAAACAGTATCAATAATTCTATAAAAATTGCAAGTTGTAAATAAACAAAAAAGCGAAACAATTTTTCTTCTGTTTTTGGGAATACAGTGTACGTAAAAAAATGTCAATATAAAAAAAAACTAAAACAAATATTCTTGGGGCGTGGCCCGATTTTCTCACTAAGTTATTTAAGAAGATCCAGCTTCCTTAGCCCGTCTAATTTTTAAAATATCTAGCTCAACCTGCTTTATTTGCAATTTTAAGCTGTTCATTTTCTCCTCTCTTTCTTCCTGCCTTTGCATTATCCTAAGTTTTTCCCGCTCTATTTCTAACATCTCCGATGTGTCATATTGGGTGTTCTCTATTGAGTTTATATTGCTCCCAATTTCCTCAAGAGTTGATGAAATTCGTCTCAACACACTCTCTTGCATAGCGGTATGATCTTCCAATAAGTGCCGCCTCTGTCGGTGCTCGCGTTTACGTCTTATCCTGCTGGCACAAGGAGGCGAATCTAAATTGTGCTCAGCAGTAGAATTTTCATTCTCCGCAGCACTTTCATATACTGCAGGTTCGTTTTCTTTTGCAGGTACAGGTACGGTAGTGTTGACGTCAATGTCATCGAACTCCATAGCTTCATGGTGCGACAACATATTTGGAGAGCATTCACCACTTGTATTTGGACGTTCGCGAACACCATGTGCCACTCCTTTTGGGTTGAGCTGCTTACCAAATTGTAGTAAATTGGCAACCTGCTCCTCCAGTGGGCTTAGCACCAATTGTCTGTATCCTCCGCCTCCCGTGGCACGGCACTCTTGTTTGTTATGGACAAGCTTTTTTTGACCTTGCATTTAAGGTCTCTCCAAACCTTGAATTAAAAAAGTTAAACTATATACGTAAAAAAATAAATAATTTTTCACCTTTTGCCAACCTTCAGCATCCCTAAGTGGTGGTCCAAGAGCATTCAATTTTGTTGCAATACCTTGCCATTGCGCTTTAAAATTAGTTGGAACTGCCCCTCTGTTAAACCCCTTGGCAAGAGTTGGATAATTTTCCAATTCTGCAACGAGCTCCGTAAATTGATTGTTGTTGGTTATTTTTACCATTTTCTGAAATTTAATTAAAAATCAATAAATAACGTGTATTTGTAAGAATAAGTAAGGCTTTTTTTACCTAATTTTTAACAGCCAAATTTCGTGTTGCAGCGCTTGTCGTCACCAAAAACTGTGTTGACAAATTTTGTGTCACGTCACGTGAACACAACTTCGACATTGTTTTAGCCAATACCAAAAAAGCGTCGACACCTATCAATAGTTATCGACAACGCCGATACCAATTCATGAGCGTCGACACTAATTTTCTCACTATTGACAACCGTAATAGGGGTGATTCTTATAATTTTATGTACTTTTATTATTAGAACTAAATCAATAAATAATGCACAATCAGAAATGCTACTTGAAAAAATGATGCAAAATCCCGAAATTGCAAGAGGTTTTTCAAAAGAAAATCGGGAAAAAGTCGTGGACTTCTGGAAGCAGCTAAGTTTATGTTTAAATAGCCTTGGTCCACCCATTAAGAGTGAAGCTGAGTGGAAAAAAGTAAAACTCCTTTATTGCTAAGTATGTAAACTCAATTTTTTATGACAACGTATCTTTTTCTAGATATGGAACGACGGGCCCAACAAAACAAAAACTTTCGACTGTAGAAGATGCAATATACCAACTGCTGGATTTAAAAGATTCAGTTGAAGGTATTCAAGACTCACATAGCTACGGAGTTCCTTCAAAAAAGGCCAAAATTAGTTCGCCAATAGAAATAGTTTCAAACATTGTACTATGCGACGGTCCTGGTTGTAGTACGGATTTGCCTACAAGCATAACGGACAGCGAACCTGTTGATCTTGTTGCTGCTGAACGGGAATGCCCACCAAGCGATAGCAACACTCAGCCAGTTCTGCAAAGCAGACCTAAGTCCAACAAAAAATTGACCACAGAGTTAATTCGCAAGGAACTAGGAACTCAACAAGACCTATGTGGTAAATTGGACGAAATTTTAGCAGAAATTAAACCAAATAACGATAGATTGTGCCGTACACTGGATCGTATGTGCGATCTAAAAGAAAAAAAATTAGTTGAATTGGAAAAGCATAATATGAAAAAGGAAAAGTTGCGAAAACGTGAAATTGAGGAGCAAATTGAATTTAATCGACGGACGTTAGAGTTAAAAGAATTAAAAATTGAAATTCTAAGACAAAAAACCAAAGACTGAGTTTTAAATTTATTTTAAGCGAATTTTCAATGAATGAAATAGTAATTTATTTAGTTAAATATTTTCATTTTATATATATATGTATATAGTTTAGTGCTTGTTGTGCTGTTTAGTATTGATGTTTGATTTTTCTAGAAATAAGTTTGATAACAAAGGTACCTTAAAACTTAAAAAAAAAAATAATGATTGAATTTGAATTAGTATTTTTTGTTTAAAGAGCGTTTGTGATTTCTGTAAGAATACGCTGACCTGTCACCATATAGGTACTGTTTTCTTGTCAATATGTTGATTTTCTAATGTAGGAGTCTCGTTCAAATATCAGGTGATCCACTTTCAGGAGTTCTGTATGGAGTAAATAGCCAAGGCTCTAGAGGGTACCCAACGTCACCTGAAAACTTGTTGATTTCAATTGCATTCGTTTCATTGGTTTTAAGCTATTACCTAGTAGACGGACATTGCTGTAACTTTGCAAATAATTCTGTTCCATTTCTGATCTTAAGTCGCTTATGTTCCATATAAAGGCATCGTGGAAAGCACCAGGGTGTGTAGCATCGATAGCACGAATTCTCAGATTGCTCTCACATACCTGGAAAAATATTTATGTATATAATTTATATTTTATTTCAGCTTTTGTTATATGCACAGCACTCACCAGCATAACATTTAAACTGCATTTGCCTTTTCTATTGTAAAATTGGTGAACGTTCTTGGAAGGGGTTGATATGTTAACATGTGTTCCATCAACACATCCTACAACTCCTGGTATTCCGAACTTTGCATAAAAATCGTGTGCAGTTTGACGTTGCTCTTCTAAAGTCGGCCAAGTTATCCATTGTTCAGCACCTCTGGAAGTACCTCACTGAAACAAGATTGGCTAAGACACACCTCATGATCCTTTCCACCGTCTTTTTGATATCCTCCCTCTGCGAAAAAACGAACACATGCACTCAACTTTACAATTGGTGGTACTCCAAATTTTTGCTTCAATGGTGGCAAGGAGTTGGTAAGTATATCTAGCAAATATTTGAATGCCGGCTTATTTAGCCTGTAATATTGTAGAAAACTAGTTGAAGAGAACTTAATTTGTTATTCAAAACTGCTGAAAATAGTAATTTTTAACTTACAGTGAGTCACTTAGCTCCAAAGGGTTAGAACTGTCCTTTAATTGCCTCCGAATCGCTTTCACATTTATATTCTCCTCGCGCTCAATCAATACCAACCTAAGTGCAATACTAAACATTTTTTTGAAAATTTTTTATCTCTATTTTTGCTGTATTTTAAGGAAATATATGCTTGTTTACAAAAATTACGCAATTGCAAATAAATTATTTGTTCACTGCTAATTCACAATAGAGCATCAGCTGTTTCGAAGTGAACTTTTGTTCGCCCGAAATTGCCGATAGGCGGAAAAAGTTCACCCGAACAAAAAAAGTGAAGGCGAACAATTTTCCGCGTGAACTTCGCGATAAGGGTGATTAAGAAGGCTGATTTCACGATATTTGGTGCATTTTGCAGTATCCCCCTTCTTGTGGACTGGGCAAAGAACACTTAGATTCCAATCGTCGGGCATGCACTCGTCCGCCCATATTTTGCTAACAAGCTGCTGAATGCGCCTTACCAACTCCTCGCCGCCGAACTTGAATAGCTCCGCAGGTAATCCATCAGCGCCCACGGCCTTGTTGTTTTTCAATCTGGTTATTTCTATTTCTTCGTCATAATCGGGCGGGGGGACATATATTCCATCATCATCTATTGCGGGATCGGGTTCGTCATCTCTGCGCGGTGAACCACTGCCTCCATTTAGGAGAGCAGGGAAGTGTTCCCTCCATAATCTAAGCACTCTCTGGACATCAGTTACAAGGTCGCCGTTTTCGTTCCTACAGGAGTTTGCTCCGGTCTTAAAACCTTCCGTCTGTCGCCGTATTTTTCGGTAAAATTTTCGGCCGTTATTCCTGGTGGCTAGCAGCTCAAGTTCTTCGCACTCACGCCTTTCTGCTTCTGCTTTTTTCTTCCTGAAAAGGCGTCTAGCTTCCCTTTTCAACTCACGATAGCGTTCACACACTCCTCTTGTTGTGCTCGCTTTTAACGTAGCCCAGTAGGCAGCGTCTTTTCTTTCGGTTGCAACGCGGCATTCTTCATCGTACCAGTTGTTTTTTCGTGGCCGCTGGTAACCAATTTTTACCTCGGCAGCAGTACGAAGTGCTTTGGAGATATGATCCGACTGCTCCTGTATTCCTTCAGGATGAGTTGTGCTCTCAGAGAGCAGGTGTGAGAGTCGAGTTGCGAAATCATTGGCAGTCTGTTGTGATTGAAGCTTTTCGACGTCTAGCTTTCCTTGTGTTTTTTGTTCCTTGGTTTTAGCCGCGCTGAGGCGGGTGCGTATTTTGACTGCAACGAGAGAATGGTCCGAGTCGATGTTAGGTCCTCGGATCGTGCGCACATCTAAAACACTGGAAGCATGCCGTCCGTCTATCACAACGTGATCGATCTGATTGCGAGTATTTCGATCAGGAGACAGCCATGTAACTTGATATATCTTTTTATGCATGAACCTCGTGCTGGATATGACCATGTTTCGAGGACCGGCAAAGTCAATCAGCCTCAGTCCGTTAGGAGAAGTTTCATTGTGTAGGCTGAACTTTCTGACTGTAGGGCCAAAAACACCTTCTTTGCACACCCTGGCGTTAAAGTCGCCAAGCACGACTTTTATATCATGACGGGGACAGCGCTCGTATGTGCGTTCTAATTGTTCATAAAAGGTGTCTTTCACCTCATCGCCTTTCTCCTCTGTCGGCGCATGGGCGCAGATGAATGATATATTAAAAAAATTTGCTTTTATTCGGATAGCGGCGAGACGCTCGTCCACAGGCGTGAACGCCAGAACTTGGCGACAAAGTCTCTCTCCCACCACGAATCCGACGCCGAAACTGCGCTTATTCGTATGGCCACTCCAATAGATGTCACAATTTTTGATCTTCTTTCTTCCTTGCTTCGTCCAACGCATTTCTTGGATGGCGGTGATGTCAGATTTTGCTTTGACGAGGACATCAACCACCCGGGCATCTGCACCAATCCCATTCAGGGACCGGACGTTCCAGGTGCATTCCCTCAATTCATTGTCCTTCAAACGTTTGCCTTGGTCGTCATCAATAGAGAGTGTATTTATCCGAGGCTTGTTGGTATATTTCATTGGAGTATGGTTTTACGTGGCGGGTCCCAAGCCCGGCGCACAACCCGATCAGCGGGTTGAAAAGCTGCTAACTACATAATATTTCAATAGATTTTAACTTGTCATGCAATAGAGCTTTTTCGTTCTACTGTGAAATTGTGGTGGATGGCGTTAGCAGCTTTTACAGCATCGTCGATGACATATTGGTATTGAAAGTCGTCGAAGTCAGATTATATCCACGCCTACTTTCAAAAATGGGAAAAAGGAACAATACTCTAACAAATACATACTGCTGGAGTGGTGAAACTTGATGAGTGGATAAAAACAAAGTTACGATGTACAATATAAATTTATTACAATTTTGTAAAATTGGAGTCGCCGCCATTAGGCATAAGAAAATTTAAAAGTTTTGCAAGCCGTTAATCAAAAGCCGCTGATATCACTCTGCAATAAGGCGGAAACATGGTCCTTGGTATTATATATATATTCGATCAAAACAGAATAAGGACCACGTCTACTTTGATGAAACGGAGCTTACAGTTTTAATCTTAACCCCGTTTAGGTAAACTTTTTTTAACTGACATTTTTTTCTTTTTAACGTCATAAGTTGATCAAAAATCTTTTAAATCATTTAATGTTCGTGACGTTTCTCTTTAAATGTAACCTTAAAATATATGTAAGAGCACACAAATGGCTATATAATGTTCGGTTTCGTCTAAACTTAGGCTTCTTTACTGGTTTTCTATTAAATTCATTTAAAAAAAAGTTCCTTCAATTTTGGTAAAACTTCCGAGGTACTCACTCACTCGATATCTTTTACTGAGTTATGAGTACTGGCATCGATACTTTGATCCGATTATTTTATATGATTACCGGTATCGATACTTTTTCTAAATGATGCAATAAAACCAGACAGGTGAAGTCAGCAAAGAGTTTAAAAAATATTTGTATCTTTTTTTATCCTCTTTGCTTGAACTTAAACACGCCTCTTGTATAGGCTTCTGATAATTTCAGACTTTAATTAACTAGGTGAAGCCACGTAGCCAGTCGCAGAAGCCGGCTTGCAAAGCGAATAATGTGACTTTTTAAATTTGAAAGCCTCGTAAAAGCCAATAAGTGGAAATGAGATGACGCCTTTCCGAAACATTAAATATTTGAGGCGCTATAAAATATGCAATGTTGCCATGAAACAGAATATGCTCCTCACCAACCGAGGGCACGAAATACCGTGTAATGAGCCGGAAGTAGCTTCGAACATGATTGTAAATTCTAAAAGAAATATTTATGCCATTCATTTTATTTTTGAAAGCAGAGCATTCCAATAGCCAAGCGGGGCTTTTCGGCTTGCATGAAAGGCACGCCACTGATGGAAAAACGGGAGCTGGCATCAATGGGCCGAACTTCAAGAAATCGCGATAATTCATTACCAAAAACTGATAAAGCGATGAAACTTGGTAGGTGAGTTGAACTTATGACGCAGAATAGAAAATAAGTAAAATTTTGGACAATGGGCGTGGCACCGCCCACTTTTAAAAGAAGGTAATTTAAAAGTTTTGCAAGCTGTAATTTGGCAGTCGTTGAAGATATCATGATGAAATTTGGCAGGAACGTTACTCCTATTAATATATGTATGCCTAATAAAAATTAGTAAAATCGGAGAACGACCACGCCCACTTAAAAAAAAAAATTTTTAAGTCAAATTTTAACAAAAAATTTAATATCTTTACAGTATATAAGTAAATTATGTCAACATTCAACTCCATTAATGATATGGTGAAACAAAATGCAAAAATAAAAGAAAATTTCAAAATGGGCGTGGCTCCGCCCTTTATCATTTAATTTGTCTAGGATACTTTTAATGCCATATAAAAAAAAATAAAATGTAAGGCGCGATAACCTCCGAAGATATCTAAGGCCGAGCTTCTCTTCCAATTTGCGTCGTGCTCCTTTTGATTTTCCTTACAAATTGGCCGGACGGGACCTACATGTTTTATGCCGACTCCGAACGGCATCTGCAAGGCAGATAAGTTTTACTGAGAGCTTTTCATGGCAGAAACACACGGAGCGCTTGCCAAACACTGCCGAGGGGCGACCCCGTTTAGGTAAAATTTCTTCTAATTGAAAAACCTTATTTCTAAAATTTTGATGTTACCACACATACGGTGTGGTAGGCGGAGCACGCTACCATCACACCACGATGGCCTAATGCCATAAGTCGAACAAAAATTTACCAATCCTTGTGAAATTTGGTAGGGGCTTCGATTCTAGGACGATAACTGTTTTCTGTAAAAAAGGGCGGACAGTCGATAGTCTGTCCTTCCGTTCGGCCGTTAACACGATTACTTGAGCAAAAATCGATATATCTTTACTAAACTCAGTTCACGTACTTATCTGAACTCACTTTGTGTTGGTGTAAAAAATGGCCGAAATCCGACTATTACTTTTTCAATTTCGAAAATTACGAAAAATTTAAAAAATGCTATAATTCTATACCAAATACGAAAAAATTGGATTGGTTTATTGACGCGAAATATAACTTTAGAAAAAAACTTTGTAAAATGGGTGTGACACCTACCATATTAAGTAGAAGAAAATGAAAAAGTTCTGCAGGGCGAAATCAAAAGCCCTTGGAATCATGGCAGGAATACTGTTCGTGGTATTACATATATAAATAAGCGGTATCCGACAGATGATGTTCTGGGTCACCCTGGTCCACATTTTGGTCGATATCTCGAAAACGCCTTCACATATACAACTACCACCACTCTCTTTTAAAACCCTCATTAACACTTTTCATTTGATACCCATATCGTACAAACAAATTCTAGAGTCACACCTGGTTCACCTTTATGGCGATATCTCGAAAAGGCGTGCACCTATAGAACTAAGGCCCACTCCCTTTTAAAATACTCATTAACACCTTTCATTTGATACCCATATCGTACAAACAAATTCTAGAGTCACCTCTGGTCCACCTTTATGGCGATATCTCGAAAAGGCGTTCACCTATAGAACTAAGGCCCACTCCCTTTTAAAATACTCATTAACACCTTCCATTTGATACCGATATCGTACAAACAGATTCTAGAGTCACCCCTGGTCCACCTTTGTGGCGATATCTCGAAAAGGCGTCCACCTATAGAACTAAGCCCACGGCTTTTAAAATTCTCATTAACATCTTTCATTTGATACCCATATCGTACAAACAAATTCTCGTCAGCCCTGGCGATATCCCTAAATGGCGTCCACCTATAGAACTATGGCCCACTCCCTCTTAAAATACTCTTTAATACCTTCCATCTGATACACATGTCATACAAACACATTCCAGGGTTACCCTAGGTTCAGTTTCCTACATGGTGATTTTCCCTTATTTTCTCTCCATAGCTCTCAGCTGAGTATGCAATGTTCGGTTACACCCGAACTTAGCCTTCCTTACTTGTTCAGGTATAAAACTGTGCAATATAAGTTTGCGGTGGAGAATGTCTACGAAGAGGCTTATCCTCGAGCAGTATACTCGTTATGTCAAGCAGCCAGGTGCCTTGATTCGTAATCATTTCGTGATATGGGGTAAAATGCCTGAAGAGGTACTTAAATACATTAAAACCCTATACAGTAATAGGCTGAAAGGTCAAGCATACTGGATCTAAATAAAGGTCGAAGTACAAATCGTTAGATTTCATTACCCGGATGTAAGAGAACATAGTTTTGGCAGCAGATCTAAACCGCGATGGTACTAGATCGTACAATTGCTGGCGTATGCTGAGGATATGATGATGAATTGATAAGACAAAAGGTCTCCGAAATTTTTATGGTCCTCTCCGTGATGACGACGGCGTGTTGTCGAATTAAGTTTAATGATGAGCTCTATGCAGTCCTGAAGATAATGCAAGAATAATAGTCAAAAAAGCTTCGCTGGTTCGGTGATGCTATGCGATTCTTCCTTCAATCTGGCAGATAAAGTATTCCTACCGACACTTGTATATAGAACAAAAGGGAAAGGGAAGGGATGATTTAAACACCTTGGGTGGTTCAAGATCAGTCTAACTCACGGCGTACTCCGACGACACTTCATGATATTGTGGCGAATTTAAGCATCACTTAGCTGTTAGTAAATAAAGGCACAACAACAAAAACATTAAAGCAAGCTACACTTGTGTACATGAACACATCAATCATCATTTATACACATACATAGAAGGCGACGAAGAGATATTTCATACACACACATGTAGTCATCAGCCGAAGTAGTTACTCACACATACACACGCAGATGGCTATAAACTACAAACATACATACATGTATATAGCTGGTAACCAAGCCTGAGGTACAACTGTTCGCGAAATTACTAGACCTTAGGAGAAATGGGTGAACGAGGGAGCGGAGAGTATAAAAGCAGCACAAGCTGAGTAATAACTAATCAGTATGATTTAAACACGCTATTAGTTGCGAAGTGAAGTATAATTGTACTACTCCCAAAGTAAACTAAATAAATACCAGTTTGCAATACTGAATATTGGAGTGATTTAACAGTTTAGCGATCCGAACGTTTATAATAATAAACCCAACGGATAAATACCCTCCAAAGCCCGCCCAACCGACACGAGGGCGCATCCGCATGACGCACGGATTTTCTTTTTGCCGAGTTGTTGATAGGCGGAGCTTTGTTAAGCGTTGAGATCTAAAACTGCTCAGCTACAGAATAAATATCATCAGCTGAGTATTATACATAACAGTTGGAAATAATACATATACTACATAGTTAAATAAGTGAACATTTTATATAAAGATTTATTTTTATTTTTATTATTATTTTGTTACGAGTTAAGACAGGATAGGATAGTTTTCTTTTAGTAAAAAGTGAATCTGTTATATCAAACGGGTTCGAATGCGAGTTAAAATGATGACACAAACACCGAAAAGGCTCATTTAATTCGAAATTAGTTCTGCACTGCCTCAAAAGAAGAGATTTGTAATGTCTTGACACTCGTGATGGGACATTGAAGTTTACTTCGTTCAAAAGAAAGGGGCTAGAAATCAGTCCATTCAGTAGTTTAGCCATGAATAATACGCCTAGCATTTCTCTACGACTTGCGAGATTTGGAAGATTGATAAGCTTTAACCGACTAGTATAAGGTGGAAGATTATACCCAGTCTCCCAATGAAAATTCCTTAAAGAAAAAAGTAAAAATTGCTTCTGTATTGACTCTAGTCTATCTGCATGAACTTGATATCGCGGATTCCAGACTATTGATCCGTATTCTAGTATCGGTCTAACTAATGTGGTAAAAAGGGCTTTAGTTACATAAGGGTCACTAAATTCCTGAGACCATCGTTTCACGAATGATAGAACACCTCTAGCCTTATTGACAGTAGTCATAATATGAAGGTTGAAACTAAGTTTAGCATCCATGGTGACTCCTAAGTCAACAAAATAATTTACTGATGCAAGAAAAAAATTACTAATTACGTAAGAGGCTGCTGGCAAAGATCTTCGAGAGAGGCACATGAATTTATATTTATTGAGATTCAGCGGCATTGAGTTTGCGTTGCACCAAGCAACTAAGCAGTTTAAATCCGCTTGAAGCAGAGACGTTCATCAATAGACGCATAGGACCTAAAAAGTTTAACATCATCAGCATACATTAAAATTTTGGAATATTTTATTGTGGTACAGATATCATTAATAAATAGCAAGAACAGAATTGGACCGAGATGACTACCCTGTGGGACGTCAGAGGGAACATTAATAACATTTGAAAGAGTATTTTTAAAAATTACTTTTTGCGTTCTACCGCAGAGATACGAAGAGATCCACTGGGTGAGACCAGGTTGGAAGCCAAGTCGATCAAGCTTGTGGATAAGCAATGAGTGTGAAACTTTATCAAATGCTTTACTGAAATCAGTGTATATAACATCGGTGTGAAGATTTTCTCTAAATCCATTAGAAACATGAGTTGTGAATTCAAGTAGATTAGTAATGATAGATTTGCCTTTACAGAACCCGTGTTGTGAATCTGTAATCAACGTAGAAATGGAAAATGTTAGCTGATTAGTAACAATGGCTTCAAATACCTTTGGGATGGCAGACAATTTTGCAATTCCTCGATAATTTTCTACACATGATCTACTGCCGTTTTTATGAAGGGGTATAAGAAAAGATTCCTTCCAAGCAGCAGGAAGGCAGGAAAAGGCAGAAGGTTTCAAATAAGCGGAATTTCCCAGAATTCGTTACAATATATTAGGCGTTTTAGAAAGTAAATTCTCTTACAATTTTGCAGTTAAACCAATGTTCCGGCGGTTCAACGTCTGTGGGGTCTGCTAGTGGAAAGTTAAATACTTACGCTTGTCATCGACAGAACTTATGTAATAGATATTGTCATTTTGTTTTTTTGTTGCGAATTTTATTTTATTTTAGCCCATACATAAAGACATTTATATGATAAAAATGCTATTGAACAAAAATGCTTTTTTAATTGATTCAAATAAACAATTGAACACACGTTTTATTGTAACCAGTTGCAATGCGAAATTTTAGTTTTATGACCCCCTGATGAGTTCAGAAATACTTCATATGAATTGACTGTGAAAGTTGTATTTGTAACTTTTACCCCAGTAAATATTCGGAGTCAAGAAAGTGACATAAGAGACACCTAAAGCGCGGTATCCATATTGGAAGAAGTGAGTGAAAAATTCCATACCGCAAAACGCTCAAGATATTCTCAAGAAAAATTTCGTTTGTCAAGAAGTGTCCACCTCTTAAGAAAAGTCATACGCTTTCTGCCCCCTTTTCCAAATCATGCACAACGGAGATATATATGCGTGTATCATTATTTCTTGAGCAACGACCCTGTAAGAACACCGTCAGTTCAACACCACGAATTACAGTGACTGTTTCCGAGTTTTTGAAAAAATGTGTAGTTCTGTTTGAACAGAGGTGTTCTTTTTCAATTCTTTAGTGTATTATTTTTAACTTAAGTGCATTTTCAATTAGAACATGTTTATTTTAACAAATTTACCTCTAATGCATTCCTGAATCTGAATTTTGTCTTACAGGAAAGCGATGCCGCTTCATATAGAACAGAGGGATAGATAGAAAGAAAAATGTTAAAATTACATGGATGCTACTATTTTTCACACAAGAATATATGCGAAATTTTTCTTAAGCGCGCTTACACTCACTATGATCTCATTTAGGATATTATATCGGATATGGGCGTCGGATATGAGCCTTATTTCATACATAATGTGAGCCTGAACAGGAGTCCGATCAGACTCCTATTACACTCATAAACAGCTCATAATTTATTTCTTATATGACTATTTTCGGATTGCATTATATAAGGGCCTAGAGTTGGCCCGTTCGAGGCGGATTTTTGATGATAGGCATTAAAAATGCACATCCGGACCCTTGCTGGAAAGCAGGATATGTGGGAGTAAACCTTCTAGGGTAGGGCATACCGACCACAGCGCAAACTGAAAACATACGATGGCTCGCCACACCAACTAACCAACAAACCACGGAGGAAATTTTGAGATTGCAATCAAGAAGGTAATTATAGACATGATCAGTCTAAGCGTTCATACCAATTTAAAAAGACAATTTTTCCAAAATAAAATATGTATGTATGTACATATATCTGTTCTATAGTTTACTTGTTGGCTAACACTCTTGGCATATGGCCCATAGTTTCCATCATATTGGAGTCATACAAGACGCCTATGTATATGATCACATTTTTGAAGCTCAAACTTCTCATATATGTCAGACTCATTTCGTACTCTCAAATTAGGGGCGCTCCAAAATGTTTGAACGGATAATGAGGTGAATAAACTATAAATGAGAAATGCAAAACAAAAATAAAGCAAATGCTTCAAAACAATATCTACATATCTCTCATTTACTTCAATAGTGTCATAACTCAAGAAACGCAATTTTCCAGGAGAGCCATTCAAAGATTTTAACTGCCATATGTTGCGCATATAAAGGCACATTTTCACTTTTTAATTCACGTGGTAAATTTTTAAGTGATCACAAAGATTTTTTTATACAACATAGATCATGATATTGGGTACATTTATATGTTATTAACTCAAAAGTCGTGTTTTTTAGTTATGACACTATTGAAGTAAATGGGCGATATGTACTATATATTTTTAACGTATAATAATTGAATTGATCCTCTATCTTTTTACAATAAAACTTGCAGTATGTATGTACATATGAATAATGTTGAATTTAAACAATTGAAAACTACTTTATTTAGAACTGAATATACATACGTCGTATCATAAATGGAAAAAATATCAAAGGAAAATGCAATGAGTACTGCTTATTGTAAATTCGACAGTTTGTTTATTATAATTGGCTAGCAGGGCTGCGCAATTTAATTTTAATATCTTCAATAAGAATAGAGTAATGGAATAAAACTCGAAAACCTCATACAAATTTTTGTGACTGTCACATTCCCGCGGTTTAAAAGCCATTAACGAGTTTTTGATGTCTTCTCTTATATGTACCAAACCAACTTCGCCTTGTAATCGTCCAGTTTCTTCAAACAAATGTTTACTGGCTATGGATATTTAAAAAAAAGCTCATCACTAGCACTAATAGGACCCAAAAGTTGACATTGGGAAGGCATGGGATTTTTGTTAGAATTTTTGATCCACGAACCGGTATTCACCGTTTGATCGCAAAGTTAACACTTCAAAGGCATTCCCAGAAATAGTGCTTTATCTGGGAAAATATTTCAAGTCAATATTTTTTAAATATAAATAAATTTTGTTTTATTTTAATATAAATAGAATTTGAAAATAATACACATTTTTATACTCAGCTAAGGCAAAGCTCCCAGAGTATATTAATTTTGTCCGCATAGCGATAGCATTAGTGTAGAAATGATAAAAACTTAATTAAGCATGAAAACAAATACCAGCAGGATAGCCTAGTGGATAAGGCAACTGCAGTTTCACCATGTGATTCACGGTTCGAATCTCGGTGAAACCTTTGATAACATTACAAAATTGCCTGATGATGATTACGTTGGCGGCTTTCGAAATGGTTCGATCGCAATATACCAGTAAATGTTTCTTTCTTTTCAGTTTCTCTTAGAAAAACATAATAATTGAAATTCAATTAAGCTCATGAATTGAAAAATAATTTTATACCAATACTTTTTTACTGTACGATAGAAGCTCTTAGCTATCGGACAACTAAGCCCTGCTACAACAACAACAACACACATTTAGGGAAGCTTTAAACAGACTTGTCATTTATACTGATGAATCCAAGCTAAAGTGAGGGAGTGGCACAGTTAAATTTTCAAATATGTACATACGAACTTCAATATAAATAAATTTTTTTTTGCAATTCTATTTTTATAACTTATACAGCAATTTATTGTCATTTTTTCATTGTTACGCATTCTATATGCAAGTCTGTATAGCAGTTTCTTCTACAGCTTTTGTCAACTAATTAGCAACGATAGCTACCTTTATATAGTCCTAATTTCTTGAAGCAAATTGATAATGCAAGTTTCGAAATATGTAATATTAAACTAATTTTCTTCCGAGAATAGTGCGTAAATTAATTTGCAATGGAAAAACTTTACTGATACTAAAATAAATAAAAATAAATAAATGTAAGACGCGATAACCTCCGCAGAGATTCTAGGCCAAGCTTCTCTTCCAATTGGCGCCGTGCTTCTTTTAATTTTTCCTACAAATTTGCGGGACGGGACCTACGTATTTTATGCCTACTCCGAACGACATCTAGAAGGCAGATGAGTTTTCACTGAGAAGCTTTTCATGGCAGAAATACATTCGGCTGCACCGCTTAGAAAAACTGTCTTCTAATTGAAAAAACTTGTTTCTAAAATTTTAATGTTGCTTTGCCCGGGAGTGAACCCAAGTTCTTCGGTGTGGTAGGCGGAGCACGCTACCACCACACCACGGCGGCCCCAAACTAATATTAATTAAGCAAATATTTAATCTAATCTATTTGCCGTTATATCTTTTCCTATCTATAAATACATACACAAAAGTTAATTACAGTAGATTGTCCGCCCATAACTTCGAATCGACTTCAGAAAATAATTAAGCTGAATAATTAATAGGTCTCCTTCATCTTAATAAACCGGCCTATCATAATAGAACCGTTTTCTTAAAAGTTCCTGTTAATAAGCTCGTATCTCGGCAAAAAAGTTTGTAAATGAAAAAAAATTTTTTTTGACAAGAGTATATATAGAGCTTTATTTCTTTTTACAGTTAGTTAAGGCTCGGTAACTATAAACAAAGATACTGTAACGAATTTACTGCAAATCCTCTTATATGCAATCCTCTGCTAAGTTCGAATCACTAAACTGTTGAATAAATAACTCCAATATAGAATAATGGAAAAATGGCCTTTATTAAAGTACTTCACAATAACACTTATACTTTGCTACTCGCTGGCTTAATAACCAAACTGATTGATAACTCAAATGAGACTCTACTATTGGCCGCCAGATCGCGTGCTTAATCAATAACTGATTGATAGCTCAACTCAAACTGAATTACTTCTTACTCGCTTGCGCCGCTTTTATAGTTTACGCTGCATACATCTAGGCTCTTCTATTTCCAGAGCTTACCAACTATTTCGTGTGTTTATAGTTCTCATATAGTTTCTACTTGTTTACAATTCAGCGTCTCTCAGATGTATGTGAGTTTGTAGTTTACAGTCTCTCGCACACACCTAGGCGTATAAGTAAATGCATCTGTGTGTGACATCTCTCGGCTGCCTTATATATGTGTATACATGATTTGATTATTGACGTAAATACCACTTAGCATGGCCTTAGCATCGCCTTAGTGATGGTATAACTTAGTGATGCTAATATCCGTGACAATACATAACATATCGTTAGCTTAATTCACCAAGGCCCTGCCATGCAAACGAATTAAAAAAAAAACTGTCTTCTCAATTGATTACTTATAGTAATGCAAATTCAACAGGTCTGCAGTGGAATTCATTAACTTTTTTAATGAAAATCACCTTCGCGGGTTCGAATCGAGCTCAAGGCCTAACAATAATTTTTTATCATTATTATTGTTATGATAAATTTTTTCTTAATTTTTTCTCCAATTTTCACATCCATTCTGCAAAAGATGTCGCAGTGTTGTGAATATCAATTGGCACGAACCAGAATAGAAGTAGGATTAATGAAGACAAACAAAAAACCGCTGTGATGGCTGAATGGTTATAGCAGCGGCGCCTAAACGTTGCCGATGAAGGAATTTAGCAGTTCCCGAAATGGATCTATACAACGAGCTTTGGCAGTTGTCTAAATTTTTTCTTTCTTCTATTCTAATTTAAAAATTTTTTCAATTAAGAAAAAATGTATCATAACAATAATAATGATAAAAAATTATTGTTAGGCCTTGAGCTCGATTCGAACCCGCGATCTTAAAATCAGTAGGCCGATATAACAACAAAAATTGTTAATACATCCCAGAGCACGGGGAAAAAGTGTCAATAAAATATGACACTATGGCGGCATTGCCATCAAACTAGTCCAATTTTCACATCCATTCTGCAACAGATGTCGCAGTGTTGTGAATATCAATTGGCACGAACCAGAATAGAAGTAGGATTAATGAAGACAAACAAAAAACCGCTGTGATGGCTGAATGGTTATAGCAGCGGCGCCTAAACGTTGCCGATGAAGGAATTTAGCAGTTCCCGAAATGGATCTATACAACGAGCTTTGGCAGTTGTCTAAATTTTTTCTTTCTTCTATTCTAATTAAAAAAATTTTTTCAATTAAGAAAAAATTTATCATAACAATAATAATGATAAAAAATTATTGTTAGGCCTTGAGCTCGATTCGAACCCGCGATCTTAAAATCAGTAGGCCGATATAACAACAAAAATTGAAAATCACCTTCGCTATATAATTTTTTTATCAATCTATAATCGGCTATTGGCACTAAATAATGGAGGAATTTTTTGATGTTAAAAATATTTATGTCACCTCGTTTGCAATGTATAAACTGAGTTAACGAATGACTGTGCTGTGTTATGGCCTGTCAGCAAAGTTTCGCTGCAGAAGCGAACATCGTCACAATCGCGCAAGATGTTGCGTTCCCAACAAAGAATTATGTTAGAAAATGAGTCGAATTCTAATTTATTTCTCTAAGGTAGAAGGTTAGAGAATGATTTGGGAATTATAGCATTCTCGACAAAAAGGGTACTTTAACCTCGATAGCGAGAAAAGGTTTAGAATTCTAGTCGAGTTCTAATGTAAATTTATAATTGGTTTCTAATGTGAATTTTCTATTTAAGCGCAGTTAAATGTAATTATTTAAAATCTATTTTAATGGGTTATAAGCTTATATGCTTCATATTAATATTATTCACATGCTTCTTATAATAATTCAAAGCCTAACTTAAATGAAATTTTCGCTGTCACATATTCCTTCAGCTCTGCGTTGATTTGAATATGGATGAGGGCACTTTTTATTCATAATGCTAGTCAAATAGCATGGCAACAGTTTTCTCACTTTCCCTCGTTAATATTAAATATTTTTATTAGTTTTCACTTACTTTTAGTTATTGCGAATAAAAAACAGATTTTGCATACCAATACTTTTCGATTCGATTTTTAATTATCTTGTATAACACTAGGGATAAGTGATAATTTCCCACAAATAATTCAAAGATGTGCCAAACTTCACATTTCTAATCTTTCTCAAATCCTTCTCTAATCGAATTTTAACCTAGTTATCTAACCTATTTTTCGATTAGAGATGCACTAAAGAACTGGATAAGAACTCTAATGTAAAATCTCAATATTTCTCTAACGTTAGAAATTGTACTTAAGAGCAATTCGGACTTAGCTCGTGAAACTTATTTCGACTTGCCCATTCATATACAAAATTTTGAGAAGCGTTGATATAAACACTCTCACTTTACAAGAAAAATTGTTGGTGACATATTTTGACTCCTATTTATTTATTAAAATGCAGTTTTTAATTCTGAAAAGTTTGAACAAGTACGAACGAGTACCAACCCCAGCGGGTTAGGGGGTCAGAATATACCCGCGGTAGGTATGCCTGTTGTAAGAGGCGACTAAAATACCAGATTCAAGGGGTTGTGTAGCGCAACCCTTTCAGGTTGCCAGCGCAATATATAGCTTATCCAAACCCAATTGTGAACTTCACCTATCCATGGTGAATCCTGTTCCATTAACAGCCGCGGCTCGGTGACCCCGACCCCATGGATCTAGGGGGTGGGAGGGCGGTATGGCCAAGAAGATCGCTTGTGGTCATAAAAAATCGTTCCCGAGATGGTCGGGCTTGGTACCGGAACGTATCGGATCTGCATCCGGCAAAGGACCTTCAACATCGATAACACTCTCCATGGCCTTCGGGGAGTGTCCTTATCGCTACAACAACAACAGTGGGAAAAATTATTTCACTTGCGAATTCTGAAAGCACTTATACCCAGAACAAATGTAAAATTCTTATCGTCAAAATCTCGTCAAATCGCATCGTTTCCATTATTTTATTAACAAACAAATATCTCTATCGGCCCGTTGCTAATTGGTTAACCTAAGCTGCATAAATTGATTTTAATTACAAATAGTGATAGCTAAATACGTTTGTAAGCTCATGGGATATATTTTTTTATAAATACTGAAAGCATGATCTCTTGGTACTGAATGTTGGTTGGATTTGAAAATATTTACTATTATGTGCATGTATGTTTGTATATACATTTGTATTTTCACTTTTTTAAATATCATTTTTAGTTTAGTTACACTTTTTATATATATTTCTTAATTGACAACTTTTGTATTTTATCCTTTTGTAATATGGACTGGATTTTTTTAAATATGTAAGTATGTACGCATTTTTCGAAACATATGCATATGTAAACATGGTTTTTTATTTTACATAATCTTTTCCAACAACAATCCTATTGAATAACAAGGGCTGATTACATTCAAGACGGCGTCTACAGACCACAACCACAATAAAGCAAAGCTTGACGACAACCGCAGCCAAGCATTGGCTTCTTAATTACTTTGAAAGCGGCAGCCACCAATAAAAATTACAGCAAACAGCAGCGAATAATTTAGAAAAAATATTAATTATGTTTAAAAAACGCCCAAAATAATGATTTTAGCTTTTATTATCAGTTATTTACTTCTATTTTAGTATTTATTGACAAAATAAAAAGGACGCCACTCACTATCGCTTCCCAAAAGTAGAATTAGGTTTAACCTGGCTACAACGGCTTTCGCGATTGATTGTCGTGCCGCTCTGCCGCGCCGAAAATAACGACGCTCATAAGAACATGTGTAAAAATAATATGACAGATGTGGCCGGCTACACCGCCGTCGTGAATGTAATCAGCCCTACAGTTAAACCCCGATTATGTATGTATGTATGTGTATGTATGTAATTTAAAAGGTTGAGCTGATAAAATAATTTTACATTCAGTGAGTCATTAACTTAACATAAATAATTCGAATGGATTTATAACTCGCAATACAACTTATGATCTATGTATGTTTCTATGTATATAAAATATTCTTGAGTCACTGTTAAAAGAAAATACACAATGTCACGGCTAGCTGCTAAACACAGTGCTTGATAATCGAGGTTTATACTGTAACAGCATTTTTTTACGAGCATTTAATACATTAAAGAGTTGGAATATTAATTTACTTTATCGTTGCAATTGCATCATATTTTTTGTTTTTTGTTTTTGTTGAAATATTGCTCATTATCATGATATTCGTTTGAATTAGTTTGCCTTTTTGTGCTAAATTAATAATCATCTTTTAACTCTTTTTTAGCTAAATTTATAACAAGTTTGACTTGAATGCATTCAATCCTTCTTAACGCCTAACATTGCCTCTGCAACACCCAAAAAGTACACCATTTGTGCAATACCAAATAGCGGTGCAATCACAATCATACGACAAAGACCTCCTTTGAAGAATGCGGTCGGACCCTCGTACTTCAATGTTTTACTACACAAATTTATATATAAATGTAATAAAATTAATTGTCATTGTAATAAATGTATACATACGTGCATGATTCAATTCCTAGAGGTTTCTTCACTAATAATAGCAGAGCTTTTACACTCCCAAGTTTAAAAATCATGGTAGGTGTGCTTTGGCGAACCCGAACTCCTCATGGATCTAGGGGGTGGCAGGGCGGGATGGCCTAGAAGGTCGGTTGTGGTCATAACAAATCCTTCCCGAGATGGTCGGTCAGGAACGAACCGGATCTGCTTCGGGGAGTGTACTTATCACTACAACAACAACAACAACAGTTCTTTGTAAAAACAAACTGTTATAGGAATTCAACCAAATATTTTCTCTTGTGCAGCTACCAAAGGCTTTCGATAAATGTTTTTGTCATTCATACATCAATAACACCAAAACACTCGTATTATATCTACTATATGTTAAAGATGCCACTAAAGCAATGGTATTCTAAGTATAATAAACATTGTTAGTGTTGTCTCTTTGCTGGTATAAATGTATAAGGATAAAGACATTTGAGAGAATTACTTTCACCATTACTACGACACCCATTCAAGTGCCGCGAAAGGCAGTAAAGTTTAACTCAATAACTGATGTACATACGTCCGTTTCATATAAATAGATAACAACTCTCCCTATTATGTCCGATTTTTGAGTGGAAGCTTGAACTGAAGTTGAAATTGAGATCAGTTAACATAAATTTAAATTTTTTTTAAAGCTAACAGTAATTTAAACTCACTCTGGGCCTTAGTATCCCCTTTGTTTAATGTCTATTTATTTTTCTACTCCTATTTTTTCAATGCGGCTAAAAATTTACCCTTGTCTGACCATAGAATATACACCTGTACCGTTTTAGATAGCGTACATTTTCTATTTACTTCACCATGCACTTTTTAACAGAGTATAAAAAAACAGACGCAAATGCATTGTGAATTCATACACGTGGCGAATGTTTGAAAAAAAACCGTTCACAATAGTAAACAGCCTGGATCACCAGTTAAATCGTTGTTCGATTACTTAAATCATTAGTTCAATAGTGGTTTTCAAAAAATATTTTAAACGACTATACCAGTCGCATTGCATTATTTACATATTTTAAAATGTTTGCTTAACTGGCTGCTCATATTTTCTTTATTCACTAAATTTTAAAAATGAATACATAACAATATGTAGTCCGGTTTTCTGTAGATACATTTAAGACAAACGTTGGGTTGAGACACAATCGGGCAGTTTATGGCGCTTCAATTAATTTACCGCGAGTAAAAAGCAAACCTTTATGCCATTCTTAGGCCATTCGCGACGGCCTTTCTCCCTGTCAGATATATTTGTTAGGTAGGTATGGGAATGGAGGAGTAGAAAGATATTTCACTTGTATGAATTCACAATGCGCAAATGTTCCATTTTTTTATTTGTTTCTCCCGATAGAAATAAATCTATCGTCGCAAAATGTCGTCGCGTTAGTTTCGCTCTTTCCTTTCATTGTGTTCACTTTCATGTAATTTCGGGGGTTATATTTTTGACTAGGTGAAGTTCGTCGCGTTTATTTCGCGGCCACAGGTCATTGTGTTTACAACTTTATACGTATATTTTTGGATTTAGAGAAACAAAATATTCAGTCATTTATTGTCATGCCAGTGAACTGAAAGGCATACTCACCTAATTCTGAGATTGAGCCCGCAGCGAGATATATCTAACATTTTTATGGTGCAGTGAAATAACTCCCAAATGAAATAACTCCCAACAAAAAAATGATATAACTCCCAAATATTTTCCATACAAATTGGGACTTATTTCATTATGAAATAGCTCCCAATTCATTGGGACTTATTTCATAATTTTTGCTCGTAATTATTCCATAATGAAATAACTCCCAAATGAAATAATCCCCAATAAAATTTCTTTGGGAGTTATTTCATAATTTTTTGAGATTGGGAGTTATTTCATTTTTATTGGGACTTACTTCATTGTTTGTAATTCAGGCATTGGGAGTTATTTCATTTTTGTTGGGAGTTATTTCATTTTCTTAAAAATACAATTTTATTAAACTTTGACGTTCTTCTAACAGTTTCTATAACTGGTATAAAGAAATCTGTATCAAAACAATGAGTTATGTTTCAATTATCAATCTGAATGCCATCAGTTCTTGTTAGAATTTTACTATTATTGATCGGTGCTTAGTGAGAGTGCAAAAAAATGTTGTCTTGATTTTGAAGTAGTGAGTGGAAAAAGAAGAAATAGCAAATTATTGTACATAAAAAATGAAAAACAATTTTATTTAAAAAAATCTGAAAGTAATGGTAAAATATTCTATACGTGTTACGAAACAAATTGTAAATCGCGAGTATCTTTGGAAAACGGACAGTGTCGAAAGGTCCGAAACTTCATAAAGCATTACCATAATGATCAACATGAGCTATATGAAGAACTCAAAGCCCTTAATGAAATAAAGGATAGATGTTTACATTCCACAAGTACTTTTGGTGCATCTAGTACTGTCAGCGGAATCCGAGAGAATTTTCAAGAAATATGCATGAGGTAAGTTAATAGTGTTACATGCATGTGTAAATTCACATTGGGTGTTAAAAAATGTCTTTTGTTAATAAAGCCAGCAGGAATCGACGAAAAATATTGATTTTAATAAAATCAAGCGTGGTCTCCAATATTTGACAGCCAAAGTGTTTGCAGCATCTCCGAAGACCCCAACTGATGTTGTTAATATGTTTAATAAAGAAAATATTTTCAATAACTTTGGACTTACTTTGCACGATGGCCAAGAAAAAACACCCTTTTATAAGTTTGCCATAACTCGCAGGGTTTTGCGTACTGCGTATTTGCATCTGATAAGATAATCAAGCTGATCGGTGAAAACGTTCCCAACAACAACAATAAACAGATTTTAATTGATGGTACATTTTCAATTGTACCACTTGGATGTTTTAAGCAGCTGATTTTAATTCATTTCGTGTTACTTTTACTAGGTTTTTCCAGTATTTTTTATTTTGACAAATAAAAAGTCAACAAAATGCTATACACATTTATTCAACTACATAAATTCAAATCTTTTGAACTTAAATGGTGCGACCTTCATCGCCGATTATGAACCCAGCCTAAGGAAGGCTATTAAAGCCTCATTTTTAGATTCAAAATTGAACGGCTGTTGGTTCCATTTTTGCCACGCGGTGCGACGTCAAATAACTACAAAGCATAAACAACTTGCTCAATTGATTCGACAAAACAGTAAGGCGTCATTGGAATACCACAAGCTTTTGTCACTCTTCCTCTGTTGCCCGCCGAGCATATAGTGGCTGAAGAAGGTAAGCTCTATTAAAGAAATCTCGGTAAAAGTCTAGTTTAGAGGTCGACTGCTAATACGCTACCAAAAATATCGAGAGAGGTATCAAAAGACACGTAATGACCTCGACAACAATAATCCGAAGGCGGAAAAGAAAAATTTTATACCGTTCAAAAGATATTAACGAAAAACCGAAAAATGACCCGCGTGTCCCTCCGAAACCGGGGGTGGAATCCATAGTATTTTTGCGCAGAACACCTTTTTGCGTTGGCGGCCTTCGGCCGAGCTTATAAAAAATTACCTGGGCTACGCCATGCCAAGTCCGGGTGTGTGGTATAACCGTGGCTACCGCCACGGTGATGTCCTTCTGCGTACAAATTTTTTTCAGTGCACAACAACTTTACAACAACCACATGAAAATTGCCAACTTCAACTGCAAATATCTCCGGACACAGATACAGTTTTTCGGATTATTGTTGTCGAGGACAACACGCGTCTTTTGACACCTCTTTCGATATTTTTGGACACGTATTAGCAGTCGACTCCTCAACTAGACTTTTACCGAAATCTCATACAAGTCTTGCGTATAGTTCGTTGTTGGTTTTGTTTTTTGCTTTTTATTTATATCGAATAAAGATTGGACCAGATGGAATGTCAGTCTTTGCAACAACAACACGGACGACATCGGCCATCGAGGGATATAATGGAGCGCTGGCAAAAATGATACCAAAATAGGGAAACTTTTATAAATTTATCAAAGTTTTACAAATAGAGGAGTTCAATATGTCCCGAAATTTCGAAATGCTGGCTAATAGTAGTGGAGCTTTGGGAAAAACTAAAAAAGACGGAAATTTATTGAAAAAGCTGAACTGATTGCGAAAGCCTACGAAAATCTACGTTCTGGAATCATAACAGCTACTGCGTTTGTTAATCGAATGGTGTATCCAAAAAATAAAATTGTCAGGGAAATGGAGCCAGAAGAAGATTTTTTTGAAGATCAACCGTATCTTGAAGTAGGGGAGGAGGAAGAAGAAGATTCCGCATCAAAACCATCAGAAATAGCGCGCTCTCAAATTTTATGCGTAATTTGTTTCGAGGTTGAGCCCAATGTACTATTGATGCCGTGCAAACATTTAAAAATATGCAACGCTTGTGTTCTAATGCTGCAAGCTAAGAGTATTTCCGAAGAACTAGAAAGCTTTAACTGTCCAATTTGACGTGAAAAGGTCGACGACACTATTCAAGTTTTCTTGTAATTGTAACTTTTACATATGTACATAATAGTTTGTTGTATTTTTCAAATCTCATTGTAACTGATTATATAGTATAAAGATACCATTTCAAATTTTGATTTGGGATTTATTTAATTTTTTTGGGACTTATTTCATTTGGGAGTTATTAAATTTTTTTTTTTTGGGACTTGTGGTTTCATTATGAAATAACTGGCAAATATTGGGAGTTATTTCATTTCCTTCTTTGGGAGTTATTTCATTTATTAAAGTTGGGACTTATTTCATTTTTATTGGGACTTATTTCATTGGGAGTTATTTCATGGGAGTTATTTCATTTGGGAGTTATTTCACTGCACCCATTTTTATGACAGTGAAATTTTAAAAAATGTGACACAAAAGTCACATATAAAACTCTAGTCAACTTTAACTGTAGTTTAAGCTCGCACTGAAAAAACAGGCATTAATAATGTTAATGGTTACGAATTAATATATCTCTTGAAAAATACTCTTTAGTTAAAAGTTTTAAGCTTTTCGTTGAAATTCTTAAACAAAAGTTATATTTTTTGGTGTCTGTATGTATGTATTTATGTAAAGCATACTAACGTTTGCGCCATAAGGAGATTTGATCTATCTATACATATATATAAAGAAGGATTTGCATACGTTTGTATGCAGCTTATGGACTCCGAAACCACTCCGCCAATTTTATTCAAATTTGCAAGATAGGTTTACAGCGACCGGGAAAGCGTTACTGTGAAGTTTCTTCCGGGAAGTGGACCAGAGACCGATCTTGTCGAACGGATTCTATTCACAAAATTTGGTTTACAGGTAGCCCTTTGCCTAGTTTAATGATGCAAAAGAAGTATAACTTCTCACGCGCGTACATAAGGATAGGATAGGTTGGGTGGTAGCTGCCCTGATAAGGATAGCTCACTTGGACAACACGAAGGTCCGTTGTGATACCACATACACCAAAAATAACGGTGACTTAGATCTAGCTACTTAGAGAATCGTTGGGTAGCAACGATAAAGCTCCGAATGATACCGATCTCAACTTTGGATAAATCCTCGGGAGATCCAAGTGAGTCGCGACCGACGTACTTTCGCCTAGTTCTGGCAAAAGCTGGGCAATCAAGCATAAAGTGATTTGGTGATTCCACCTCATCATCCTCCATACAGCTGCAGCAGGATGGAGTTTCCAGTATATTGAAGATCTTGCTACCCTGCAAGACGTGGTGTCCGCTCAACGTTTGCTGAGCTGACTCGAGGCCCAGCTATGGAGGGGCAATCCACAGGTGGCCAGCGGAATCCCGCGTACATAAGCACACCCACCTTTTTTTTTTTTGTATGACGTGCAGTTACATACCTTATACAATCCACAATACCCTTAAATTCCTTTTCACCATCAGCTTTCTTAATCGCCTGCAAACGTGTCTTTACCACATCCAAAGGATTAACAAACAACGCCGCAAAAGACCCAGCTGCCAGTCCAGATAGGAAGGAACACCTAAAAAGAATTCGATTATTTATATTTCATTAAACTTTTATTTACAGCCTGAATGTCTATCTCGAATCTTTCGTCTGCAAGGCAATTCGTTCTTGTGTTTGTATTATTTACGTATTCTGGCAACAGCCAGTAACGAAATAGCAATATTTCACACTACCTTGGGAGTTTTTTCTTGGGAGATTTCTCTGCAATTATTAAGGAATTTTTCAACTTCTTAAACTAAAGGGACGTATCAAAATAGTTTAAGTAAATGTTTATTTTAAGAAAAAAACACAAATTTGTGCTAAAATTTATTTATATTTTACCAAAATCATATATATTATTTGTAATTGCTGTTTTTATGTACGGGTCCCTTTGTGTGCAATCCGAATCTATAAATAAAGTTTTTGTTGTAAAGTTGGAGATTCGGGCTATTAGCGAGCTTTGTTCCATTTTGGTCGTAGTGCTTTTGTTTAGCTATATTTTATTAAAATAATTTGTTAAAAATAAACGATTGTGAGCACACAAAGAAATCTATTTATACTATGGCACTATTGTGAATATTTGCACAGCATTACCGGCAGTTGCTATTGTACGCTAGATGGCAGCGCAAGCTGCTGTAAGTTTTAAGCGGGGTCATTGGTGCCGTATGTCGTATCGCTATAGTCGTATCCCTAACGAATTCAGCTGTTTATCTTTACGACGGTAAACCAAAAACCAATTGGTTGGCTACGATACGGTTACGACCTTAGCGGCACCAATAATCGATTGCATTGATTCCCATAAGGTTGGTCGAATCAGCTGTTATAAGGTTACCGATACGGTTACCGATAAAGCACCAATGTCTGCAGCTTTAATTGATGAACAGCTGATTTTTGTTGACATTTGATAAGAGACTTTTATATTGGTTGCGCAAGGTGTGCGCGGGTCCGGCTCGTACTCTTTATTTTGATTCGAAAATTATATTTATCAGCAACGAAAAAGCTCTTAGTATATTTAATGCAGCCATCCAGATTTTTTAAAAGGCTTAAATAGATTTTGGGGGTATGACGAAGGAGGAGTTGAATTCGAAATGGCCGCCAGAAATTTCCTTTGTTGAATGGAAGAAGGCACCTCCAGCTGTTGATTTTGCTGTAGCGCCAATTCATTACTCGTGAATTGTTATATATTTTCTTTCTCAATTTCAAACGAATTCGCCACAATAATTTAACGTTTTCATTTCTTATACAAAAATATACAAGCTCAAAAAAATTTCATTTGGCAAAACAGCTGACTTGGAAAATTCGGAATTCCTATTCCTATTGTTGCTCTTAGAAGATAAAAACTCCTCTAGAACAACATTCCGAGGGAATATTTAGAATTGAGCTGATAAACAATAAAAATGTTAAAGATGTGAGAAGCTGCCAATATTCACTTGAGACTTTAGCTAAAAAGTTTCGGGTTTGGAATATTAAAATATTTTAAATTTTAGAACCGAAAATCCAAATTGCTGATTGCAGCCCTGGATCTTGTTTGGGCAACAAAAATATAATATTTTGGATTCGTATTTTGCATCTGTTTTGTAAGTAGTTCACAACTGGAGTACCACTTACGAGTGCATACTCTTATCTATATATATAAAATTCAAATTATGTATGTATGTATGTATGTAGGTATAGATCGAGTTGCGTCCTAAACGGATTAACCGATCACAACCAAATTTGCACAACCCACTAGAAACCTTCCAAGGATGATCATAGGCTAAAAATAATATCGATATATAAAAGGGGCGTGGCACCTCCCATGCAAAATGAATATTTGGTACTACATAACTCTGAAGGTATTCATGCTAGAGCATTGAAATTCGGTAAGGAGTTATATGAGGTCAATCCCTAACACCACCATGAAAATGTGGGGTGGGGGAGAAGGGGGCGTGGCACCTCCCATATAAATTAAGTTTATCATATTTCATATCTTTGGACGTAGTAATGGTAGGATAATGGAAATTGGTAAGGAGCTATATGAGGTTAAGTCCTAACACCTCCAGTAAAATGTGGAATTTGGGAAAAGAGGGCGTGGCACCTTCCCTACAAATGGGATTTTTCAGACCTATGGCTGCCGTACAAACTTAGGTTATTATAACAGCTAATGTTTTTTGGCTGTTATTCCTTTTGGATGTTTAATAATCTTCCGCCGTTAAAATTTTTTGTTAAGTTCAGTCTATCCACATCTTCTATCTATATATATAAAGTTAAAAGTAAGAATGTTTGTATGTAGGTATAAATCGGGTTGCGCCCTAAACGGATCGGCCGATCACAACTAAATTTGAATCACCCACTAGAAACCTTCCAAAGATTGTCATAGGCTAAACATAACTTTAATATAAGAAAAGAGGGTGGCACCTACCATACAAATGGAATAATGGAAATAATGGTAAGGAGCTATATGACATTAAATCCTAACAGCACCAGTAATATATGTATGGAATTGAAAAAAAAACAAGACAAATGAGACTTTCAGAACTATGGCTACCTTAAAAACTTAGGTTATTTCAACACGTAAAGTTTGATTGCAGAGTTGGGTTTGGCTGTTATTCCTTTAGTATTATTTTGTTATCTTTACGGTTGGTATTTTTGGTTACGCCTGGAGGAACCGGAAAAAAAATTTCTGTTTAATTTGATTAATTGATGTAAGAGCAAAAAGAGAAATCACCATGACAGTTGCTTTCTCAGATACCGCGGATACACTTTGTGTGGTAGACGTACAACTCCGCATTTAAATGACCACTGTCTGCAAACATCTGATACACCGATGTGTAACATAAGCAATCGGTCAGGCCAAAGTGAGGGTGTGCGATGTGTGCACCATGACTCGTAAACAGTCACTGCAAGTTTTAGACCGAACCTTTAAAAATTTAAGGTGTAATGATCATCCCAAAGGTGGCACTTTAGAAATATGAGAGGGCATTATGGCGGAAACACTTCAGAAGCAGCTTTGCTAAATAACTTCTTGAAATTAATTATTCCTATTTCTTTACTAACAGATTTGATTTCTTTTCCTGCAAGCTTTTGAGAAATTATGACACCACCTGAAGCTTTAATAGCTAATGTTTCTTCCAAATATTGAATCTATCTTTACAAACTATAAATTGTTTTGAGAAAAGGCATTTTAGGCACCTTAAACTGTGGATGTTAATATCACTAGAACCAAGACAACCTATCACTCTATTAGCACAGTGGAAGAGTCCCAAGCTCTGCATATCCGATTGAGTTTATTAGCTCTTTTGAGCCATCAGAAATTTCTCCTCATCGATTGATCCTTAAAAAAGGGCCCATAATATCATAATATTTATGCTTCGTTATTTCGATTCTCCACGCTTATGTAGTGGGACAAGGCTTTTCATCACAAAACTTTTACGAATGTCATTGAAGCAATTCATTTTAGCGGAAAATTTCGAAAACAAAAAAGTTTAAAACCAAGGAGTCCATTGATACCGATAGATTTGTCTTTTCAATTTTAAATGCCTCAAATTTCCTATCCCTATCAATGAAGCTCAAGCACGATCATCAAAGGATTGATGAGCGCAATACAAACCTTTATAGCTTCAGGGCTTCTGCAACTCAATTGTCAACCTCACCTACGCGAGGGGAATCCTGTTACAAATATGATTATACCATACAACAACAGTCATTAGCTGTAGCAGATGTCAATCTTACCAACACATGTTTTACCCATGGCCAGTTACGCGTAGCTTGCATATTTTTAAAGAAACGTGGGGTAAAACCCACGGGCATAAGCTAGTATAAAATATTTTAAAATTCCGTACACACTAAAAGCCCCGTCACATAAGCAATTTATCATACCAGCCTGACCCGTGCGAATCTTGCGCAACCAATATAAAAGTCTCTTATCAAATATCAACAGAAATCAGCTGTTCAGTTAGCTTACAGCTTGCGCTGCTATCTAGCGTATAGTAGCAACTGCTTTCATTTAAAACTTACCGCTTGCGCTGCCATCTAGCGTACAATAGCAACTGCCGGTAATGCAGTGCAAATGTTCACAATAGTGCCATAGTACAAATAGATCTCTTTGTGTGCTTGCAATCGTTTATTTTTAACAAATTGTTTTAATAAAATATAGCTAAACAAAAGCACTACGACCCAAATTGCCCAACGCTCGCTAATAGCCCGAATCTCCATCTTTACAACCAAAACTTTATTTATCGATTTGGATTCCAAATAAGAGCGAAAAAGGGACCCGTACATAAAAACAGCAATTACAAATAATATATATGATAGATGCATTTATCTCAATCTAATGCATTATGAGTATTTTGCACGTATTTTTATGGGGAACGGTATATTGAGGGACACTGGCGCCATCTGACATGAAAAAGTAGCCAACTTAAGTAAACTTCAATTGCCAAGTCTGAAATTCCTTCATCTTTACAAACACAACATCTTGGTTGATTGTGGCGATGTTACTGGAATGCATAAGCTTGAGTTAAACCCATCTATATGAAAAATTGCATTGTGCCGCGGCCTTAAGCTGCGCATTATGTACCCTGTAGGGAAAATCTCTAGTTCAAGACTAGTGGGCTTCAAGTGCATACCGAACGACTACCCTGTAGGAAAAGTCTCTAATTGCTGAATGTTTTTATACAAAATTGGGTATACAAATATACTCTTATCTGTTCACCTACAAATTTGAGTTAATTCATACATAGGTCTAATAGAAATACGAAATATATGAATACACCTAAAAATACATAAAATATGCGCCCAGCCACTTCCATCCATTGGTTATCAAAAAAATGCAGACGATAGCAATGTCAGAAACGTCAATATAAAGCACAGAGGAACGCAAGGGAAAACCTGATAACAACAGCCGACGGATTATAATCGTCGGCAGATGAATCTGTCGTGTAACATATCGTTCGAGATACATATGTAAACGTGTGGCATCTCGAAGGCAAATAATAACAACCCTGATACAATCTTCAGCAACGCCATACATACAACCCTGCTACGAACTTGAGAAGAACAGTCAAATAGTTAGTTGGTTCCGAGAGATTAAACAAACAAGCTGCAAAACTTATAAATACATATATATTTTACAATAACCTAATATTCTCACATCATTCATTAACTCTGTTAAATAATTAATCACTATTATTAAATGTATTATAATTAAACACGGTTTCGTTAATTCATTTCAAAATACGGTATTCCTGACAGTTTCAGAAGCGGGCTCTGGATCGGTTCGGTTTTTCTCTAATTGCAACGACGTAAAGGCAATAGGAAAAATAACGTGTAACATCGGCAGGATTGCGGAAGAAAACGCATTTCTCATAAACTTTGGTTGGTTTTGAGAAAAACGAGAAACGCATACGTTCATACATACATTTAATAAGCGCAACGCATAACGTGTTGAAAATGAGTGAGAAGGGGGTCTACTCTGTATTGCGATGCGAAAGAAAAAATACGCGAAATCGCAAAATCGGTACTCTGTATCTTGACATTCGCATGCATATTTTGACTTTCGCATTCATATTTTGCCCATTCGCAATTTGTATCCCTTTTCGCATTGCCAGCACTCTGTATAGCGAAAGCGAATGTCAAACAGCATTCATTTTCGCATTTTTCTTGCTACAAGTAATAGGCATTCGCATTGTTCAAATATGTAAGTATTAATTGATGATTTTATAAATTGATATCTTTATATTCATTGTACATTCTTTTAAAAATATATAGGACAACTCAAAAAACAAAAACACAAAAGCAACAATTTGAAATCCTAGTGGACTTCATGGCAATACACCCAGATTAGGCCAAAGGGTTACTTAAAAAACCCAACGCAAAAACAACTTCAACGTTGTAGAAACTTTTATTATTTCAGGAACTGCCGTTGCTCTCCGTGGAGTTTTCAACTCACTTTTAATGCTATTTAGCACATACAAAAAGGCTTCCTTATTAAGCCGAAAATTCTACACAAAACTAATGAATAGAACATAAAGCAATAGTATATGAGTAATTTTGTAACGTTTAAATTACCTTTGATCGCTGAGATTCATAATGTTGGAGTTGTCTCTCATAATCCTCCTCAATCCTTTCTTCATTTAAATCGTCCCATAATGCTACAGAATCCATTTTTTAATTTGTTCAACAAAAATTAATCGCTTGCCGAAATTGTAATCGCCTTGTTTCTTTTGTTCTCTTTCTTTGACGTTTGGTCAGTGATGCATACTTAAGCAAAAAATTTGCGAAAAATAAAAAAAGCGGCATTGTTAGCGATGCGATAGCGCTACAGAGTTCCAATTACCTTTCGCATCGCAATTTATGTTCGCATCGCACTGCCTTTCGCATCGCAATACAGAGTAGGCCCCAAGGTTAAAATTACAAAGTTGAAAGTGGAACAATTGAAGGGTATTTTGGCACAAAATAATTTGCCCACAAGGGGAACTAAAACGGAACTCATTCAACGCTTAATTGAGTTTTTTGGGTACGGACGAAATTATTGAAGTTGATGTGCCAATAAGCGAAAATGAGTCAGTGCAGGAACAGTTGGACCAACTACGTTCTATGATGACTACAATGATGGATGCTATTGCATCAGTACAGACGCCTGTTGCGCAGCAGCAGAGAACAGACATGCAAACACCAGTACAAGAAACGCCGACGACGACGCAACAAGTAACAGCTTCTATTTCCCAATTAGAAGGTGAACGTTTGTACGAGCGAGAAAGAAAGCGAACGGCTTCGGTTAAGGAAATTGCAGAAACTCTGCCTGAATTCGATCCATATGCAGAAGATTCGGTTAGCGTTGAACAATTTATTAATCGTGTTGGTAATTCGTTAAATGCATATAACTGGGATGAAAAGTGTATAATGTTGGCAGTTTACAGCAAAATGCGTGGTGTAGCAAAAATGTAGTTAGACTCATTACCAATGTTATGTTCTAATTGGAATGAATTTTCTAAATGCTTAAAAGAAGAATTCAGTCACGAAATGAATGAAGCAGACATAAATTTTAAAATGTGTAATGCCAGTAGGAAACATGACGAGAGTGTTACTGATTATTGTTTTCGTATTTGTATGTTGGGTCGACGATACAAGTTAAGTGATGCTGCTATCGTTAAATATACGCGTGAAGGACTTAAACATCGTGAACTACAAATGGCTATTGCTCCGTTGAAATTCGATTCGGTTAAACATTTACGCGAAACTATTGAAAACTATGTGCTAAATTCAAAATCTCAAAATAATAAGGTGAATATGCAAAATGAGCTGAAACAAAAGGTTGAATTGAAAAACAATAAGTCAAGTGCTAGCGATAAAGCAGATAAAAAACCGGTTGTGTGTTATAATTGCTCTGAGAAAGGTCATATCTCTAGTCAGTGTTCGAAACCACAACAAAAACAACGTTGTGTAGATTGCAACAAAGTACATGGCCGAGGTGAAGCTAGGAATTGTGGCAAGAAAAATGTAAATGTACAACGTGCAGAAATTAATGAATTTGAGAAAAACTTTATGAAATCCGTTATCGTGAATGGACAAAAATTTATTGCTTTTCTAGACACAGGTAGTCAGTGTCACATGGTTCGTAAATCGGTTGCAAATAAATTGCAAGACAATCGTGAAAGCTGTAAAATTTCAATTAATGGAATTTGTGGTGGTACGCAAATCGCAAATGAAAAAATTAAATTTAAAATACTGTAACGAATTTGCTTGCAAATCCTCTTATTTGCAATCCTCTGCTAAGTTCGAATCACTAAACTGTTGAATAATTAACTCCAATTTGTAATAATGCAAAATGGCCTTTATTAAAGTACTTCACAATAACAAACCGTGCAACGAATAGCTTGCTTAATAACCACACTGATTGATAGCTCAATGAAACTCTACTATTCAAAATAACACTGCTATTGCTCGCTAGATATCGTCTTAATCAAACTACTTGACAACTCAAATCAAACTGAATTACTTCTTACTCGCTTGCCCCGCTTTTATAGTTTACGCTGCATACTTCTAGGCTCTTCGATTTCCAGAACTTACTAGTTAGTTTCGGCTACAAAATCGCCAGCCACAACTACGTGCACAAATTATTGCTCTCTCTTGTGACAACTGAGATAAGATATATGCATGTGTTTGTGCATTGCCGCTCCGCTGCTCGTATACGTACATATGTGTAGACGCAATTATTTATTCGTTTATGTAGATACATAATGATTGAATTATTGATGTGAATGTTTGTAGTTTACAGTCTCTCGCGCATACATAGGCGTATAAGTAAATGCATCTGTGTGTGACATCTTTCGGCTGCCTTATATATGTGTATACATGATTTGATTATTGACGTAAATACTGCTTATCGTGGCCTTGGCATCGCCTTAGTGATGGTATAACTTAGTGATGTTAATATCCGTGACACTGCCCTCCACCTAAGTCTGATCGTCCCGATCAGACAAATCTCTCGATCTAAACGCCGCTAGCATCTCCAAATGAACCACCTTTCTATTTCGAGGTTTCCCAATGGTTTGTATGCGGTAGATGGAATTACTGATCTTCTTCAAAACCTTGTACGGGCCTTCCCAAATGCACCGAAATTTGGCTGGAACACCTTTCCGCCGGTGAGGGTTGTATAACAGTACCAAATCACCCTCCCGGAAACCTTCCGAATTATTTTCCTTGTCGTACCTGTGTTTCATCTTACTACTCATTATCCTGGATCGTTCCCTCGCACTCTGTTGCTCGGCCAATGAAGAACTACTTCGCAGAGCTTGCGCTGGACGGATTTGCTTTGCATAATCGGTATCGTTCCCGTTCCCAAATTTCACAACAGTAATGCGCTCCGGCTTGAAACTACCCTCGCATTCTTTCTCGGAAATTCGTTGCTTCGTTTTCCTGCGTCTTTTAGGTTTTGTCAATGCCAGTGTTTCTCTCGCAGGTACTTTTGATTTTGATTTATTTGACCCATTCGATCTATCAACTTTTGCCTTTGACTTTCGTGGTCTTTGTCGAGTCTTTTCCACCAGTACCCGATTACTGCTGAACCCTTTTTCCAAACTAAAGTTAAGTGGTATGTCCTGGTTCTTATAGCGCATAATTTTTCTCCGCATATCGATCCTGACGTCACGCTCTTTACCATCCACATTCCCTCTGATGGTAAGACTGCTTGATTTCCTTCCAATCTGCGACACAGATATCACAGGACATTCAATAGCCGGGGCAAGTTTTCGTTCTTTACATCCGACACGCTCTTGCTCATTTCCGCCAGCTTTGCGTTTACGGCCACCCACATTGTTGGAACTATTAGGACCAAGATCGCAATGACGTGCAATGTGACCTGGGTTGCCGCACTTGAAACATTTAATAACTCTGGCATTCTTCTGTTGAGATCCCTTCAGTGCTTCCAAAATTGTGTCTACCCACTCTGGCCTTTCTACTTCCACACGGCGTGGTTTGAAAATTGGCTTACACAGAAGCGACGCTGTTTCCTGAATCAGAGCATGCGATACCGTTTCAGTAAATGTTAGTTTTGGATTCGCATATGTAGCCCGCTTCGTCTCCACATCTCGTATGCCACTTATAAAGCTCTGAATCTTTACCCTTTCAGTGTATTCCACGGGTGCATCCGCATTCGCTAAATGTGCTAGCCTTTCAATATCCGACGCAAACTCTTGCAATGTTTCACCAGGCCTCTGGAAGCGGTTCAGCAACTCCATTTGGTATATCTGTCTCCTATGCTCAGTTCCGTATCTTCTCTCTAGAGCAGCCATCAATGCTTCATAATTGTTCCGCTCTCCTTCAGGAATCGTCTGTAGGATCTCGGCTGCTGGCCCTTTCAATGCCACGAACAGAGCTGCAACTTTATCTTCAGTATTCCAGCTGTTCGCTGCCGACGTCTTCTCAAATTGTAGCTTGAAGACCTGGAAAGGAACAGAACTGTCAAAAGATGGAGTTTTTACCTTTGTATTACTTGCTGAAGCAGCCGGCCGATTAAGTTGCAATTCCTGTATACGACCTCTCAACGCATCCACCTCTGCCTCGAATTTTTCTTCAAACTGCATTATTTTTTCGTCCATGCGCGCTTCGAGTTTTGATGATATACGCGCCTCTTGTGCTTCTAGTTGTACTGTTATGCGTGTCTCTTGTTCTTTCAGTTGGGTTGCCATATATGTCTTTTGTTCTTCCAGCTGTGATGACATATTTGTGGATATTTGTGATGACATTTCTGTTATACGTGCCTCTTGTGCTTCCATCTTGGATGTTAAAAGTGTCTCCTGCGATTCTAGTTGTGATGCCATATATGTCTTCTGCTCTTCCAGTTGAGATGACACTGTCGATGTTTGAGCAGATATTGCAGCTAAAATCATGTTCAAGTCTGTGCTGGTAACCGTCTGCGATGTTTCGTTTTTCTCATCAATGTTTGTTGTCTCCTCGCCATCAAGATAAAAGACATGCTCTTCCACATCAATTCCTTCTGCTTCCATTGCTTCTCGTAGCCGTGCCTGAAGTTCGAGTTTAACGCCGCTTGTATTCAATCCACGGCTCTCCAACTCCTTCAGTTGCGGGATCTTCAATTCACTTAACTTTGCCATGTCCTTGTTGTCCTCTAGAATTTATTCAACAATTCCTCTTCTGACACCAATTGTAACGAATTTGCTTGCAAATCCTCTTATTTGCAATCCTCTGCTAAGTTCGAATCACTAAACTGTTGAATAAATAACTCCAATTTGTAATAATGCAAAATGGCCTTTGTTAAAGTACTTCACAATAACAAAGTGTGCAACGAATAGCTTGCTTAATAACCACACTGATTGATAGCTCAATGAAACTCTACTATTCAAAATAACACTGCTATTGCTCGCTAGATATCGTCTTAATCAAACTGCTTGACAACTCAAATCAAACTGAATTACTTCTTACTCGCTTGCCCCGCTTTTATAGTTTACGCTGCATACTTCTAGGCTCTTTGATTTCCAGAACTTACTAGTTAGTTTCGGCTACAAAATCGCCAGCCACAACTACGTGCACAAATTATTGCTCTCTCTTGTGACAACTGAGATAAGATATATGCATGTGTTTGTGCATTGTCGCTCCGCTGCTCATATACGTACATATGTGTAGACGCAATTATTTATTCGTTTATGTAGATACATAATGATTGAATTATTGATGTGAATGTTTGTAGTTTACAGTCTCTCGCGCATACATAGGCGTATAAGTAAATGCATCTGTGTGTGACATCTTTCGGCTGCCTTATATATGTGTATACATGATTTGATTATTGACGTAAATACTGCTTATCGTGGCCTTGGCATCGCCTTAGTGATGGTATAACTTAGTGATGTTAATATCCGTGACAATACAAATTGATGAACTGGAGCGTGAAATAGTTGCATACGTGGTAGACGACGAATTAATAAATGCTGATTTGTTTCTTGGTCAAGACATTTTCAAGAATACAAGTGTAAGTGCTTGCAACGGTAATTTCATATTTGGCAGAAATATTGAAAAACGATCGGTTTATAAAAATCTCTATGAAAAAAACGACATTAAATGTAGTAGTGATGATGGACAATTTCAAACGAGTTTGATCAATTTAGTCAACGAATATCGTGATGTTTTTGCAAGTGACTTAAATGAAATTGGAAAAACAAACGCCATTGAAATGCAAATCGAATTGGATACAGATGTTCCTGTAGCACAAACACCATATAGAATTCCGGAACCGAAAAAGGCAATCGTAAGTAAAATATTAGAAGATCTTTTTGAAAACGATATTATTGAAAGATCAGATTCAGTTTATGCTAGTCCAATAACGTTGGTGAAAAAGAAAGACTATTGCAGTCGAACAATTTAAAACTCCATGTAATGTTCATGAGGTACGTCAGTTTTTAGGCCTTAGTGGGTACTTCCGACGATTTGTCCCAGGATACGCTATTTTGTCCGAACCATTAAGAAAACTTCTACGAAAAGAACAAAAATTTCAATGAACAGAAGATCAACAGACAGCTTTTCAGAGACTTAAAGACGTATTGTCTTCACAACCTGTCATGGTTTCATACGACGCTAATGCTGAGCACGAAATTCACACAGACGCCAGCTCAGTTGGTTTAGCCGCCGTACTTTTGCAACAAGAAGGTCATAGCTTTAAACCCGTACTCTATTACAGCAGATCAACAAACGACAATGAAAAAAAGTATCATAGCTACGAGTTGGAGACGATTGCAATTGTAGAAGCTCTTGAACGTATGAGGTATTATGTTTACGGAAAGCGAGTAAAGGTAGTAACAGACTGTAATGCCATTAGTACAGTAATGCAAAAACGCGAACTTATACCACGAATTGCGAGATGGTGGTTAAAGGTACAAGACTATGACATCGTTATTGAACATCGATCTGGACGGCGAATGGAACATGTAGATGCGCTTAGTCGTGCACCAGTTGAAGACGCGCGTGATGTTGATACCGCATCCTTACGTATATTGAAGACGGATATAACAACCGACGATTGGCTTTTCGGATGAAGATATCAAACAAATAATAGAAAATGTCCACAGAAACGATTCTTCAGCGAAAGAGTATTGTGTCGACAAAAATCGATTGTATCGTATTGTTCATGACAAGAAACTTTGGGTTGTTCCTAAATCACTTCGTTATCGTGTTGTACATGACTGTCATGACAAGGCTGGACATTTGAGCGTAGATAAGACTATCGACCGTATTCAAAACTTTCTTTGGTTTCCACGAATGCGAAATTTTGTTCAGGCGTATATAAAATCTTGCGTTGAATGTGCCTACAATAAAATACCTAGTGGGAAAAAAGAGGGAGTATATAATTTTAATGAAATGGAACCGATACCATTTAAAACGATCCATTTAGATCATCTTGGTCCTTTTCCAAAAAGTTCACGTAGAAACAAACACATATTGGTTTTAGTTGACTCATTTACTAAGTTTACAATACTTCGTGCTGTTAAGAGTACTGCAACTAAACATGTGATCGCGGTTCTCGACGAAGTCATCAGCTACATCGGAGTTCCTTATCGTTTTGTAACAGACCGCGGAATGTCATTCACTTCTAAAGAGTTTGCTAAATACTGCAATAATTACGATATTAAACATATTCAAAATGCAGTTCGTACACCTCGTGCGAACGGTCACGCTGAACGCGTTAACAGAACATTGCTTAGCATGTTACGCACTATGACTCAAACTGATAAGAAACGGGACGAAAAGCTACGCGATATTCAATGGGTTTTTAACACAACACGTAATCAGACAACAGGACAAACTCCATACGAGTTGGTGTATTCATTTAGACCTCGAGATATCCTCAAAAATAAGTTAACAACGATTTTACATGACGACGAATCGCAAAGCACCGTCGACATCAATGATCTTCGACAACTAGTAGCAAAACGAGTTACACAACAACGGCAAAAGGCTAAGATACGTTTTGATCAAAAACATGCAACCCCAACAAAATATAATGTCAACGATTTGGTATTAGCTGAAAACGAACCTGCGAGCACAAGTGAATCCCGGAAACTGGAACCCCGTTACAAAGGTCCTTTTATCATAAGTAAGGTCCTTGATCGAGATCGGTACGTTATCACTGATCTACCAGATTCTTCGCGAAAGAAACGCCATTACACATCTGTATATTCTTCGGATAAACTTCGACCGTGGTGTAATATTTCCGCTCTAGACGAACAAATGTATGATATTGGCGACGATCCCGATAAAGAACTCGACAGCGAGGGCGCTGGTATAATCAGGAGAGGCCGACTGTAAACGTGTGGCATCTCGAAGGCAAATAATAACAACCCTGATACAATCTTCAGCAACGCCATACATGCAACCCTGCTACGAACTTGAGAAGAACAGTCAAATAGTTAGTTGGTTCCGAGAGATTAAACAAACAAGCTGCAAAACTTATAAATACATATATATTTTACAATAACCTAATATTCTCACATCATTCATTAACTCTGTTAAATAATTAATCACTATTATTAAATGTATTATAATTAAACACGGTTTCGTTAATTCATTTCAAAATACGGTATTCCTGACACATATTTAGACTTTCAAATTGAACTACATACCAAAATACTGCCTCTCCAGAACCATCGTTTCTACGTGGACCAAAAGCATTCAATGTCGCAAACAGTGGGAAGTAAACAACAGAAAATGTGACGTCACGCGCACCAGTTGCACCGATTCCTTTATACAAACCGAAAATTCCTTTCTCTTTGAGTAGTTGTGATGCTAATTTGGTTGCAGACACTTTTTCCACAGTTTTACCGGATAATTTTGCTTGTGCTGCAATACGACCAGCATCTTGCATTTGAATTTTTAATAGCTCCATAGGAGTTGTAACAATAATTTGGAATGCACCAGCTAAACCACCAGCCAACATTTGACTGGTCATTGGCAATTGACCATCTTTTGTTGTTAATTTATGACGAAAATAGTCATTGGCAGTTAGTTTAATTGCCTTCTCAGGTGTGATGAGTAAAATGTTAACACCAGATCCACGATACATACCAAAGTAACCTTCAGCACGATATGTCTTGCGAAAGCAATCGAACCTTAAGTGTAAAAAATGTCACAAATGTGCATTACTAAGATCACCAGAAAAATGTTTGGGCGATTCACAGGAGTGTCATATCAATGTAAAATTTTAAGGTTTGAGTTGTTTCCATCCAATAAAAAAATTTAATTGAAGCATAGCTCGTACGGTGAATTGCCCAATTATATTTTGTCTAAACTTACATGTTTTTATACATCTTTTCGCCATTTGGACCCACTTGTTGATTCTGCAAACGGGTTTTAACTAAATCCAATGGGAATACGCAAGAGACACCAATTATTCCAGCAATACCACCATTAATGATTTTTGGCAGCAAACTATTATTTATGAAAAGAAATGGTTTACATAGTCACATTCACATAAAGAATTAATTAAAAAATATTAAGGCTGTGTGCGAGTTTGCCTAAATTACGACCTAAATTGAGAAAAAATCTAAATCACTGGAAAATTCCGGTAAGGCACTGAAAAGAAAAAATTTAGATTTTTTTTCAGCATACTTTTCAACCTAAATTGTTATGTCAAATATGAAAAAACAAAAATCAATGTTTTGCTTATTTAAAATAAAAACACGAATAAAATGAACCTTTGGACAAACAAAATGCCGTTTAGTGGATGTATCTCATGGCTAGTGAAGTGTTGATTGTGTATTAGATGATATGACGAAGATACGTTTCGCCCCAAGCAAAAATAATTTGGAGAACTCTGCGAATACAACTGACCTGACTCAAAGACCAAAAATATGCTAATGGTTATATGCCCAGTGTAAATAGTCCCTATAAGTTGTACGTCCACTATCTTGTGTCGGTGGAAGCCCTCACAAATAAGCTCTTCTTCGCCCAGCCACACGATTACCTTGAGTCAGCTGCTATTTCTGCCATATTCCTTTGATTACCCGTAGGCTTTGCTGTGGAAACATGCATAAATGTAGCAAAATGTGAAAATATGTAATTTAATGATTTTTTTGTTTAGCATAAACAAGAAATTTAGGTTGTCTAATGAACTCGCACAGTTTTGAAATTTTTTTCCTGAATTGTTGCAGTGCTGGAAAGTTCTAGTGGAATAATAGTTTAAAATAAATAAAATATGTAAATGTAAGGCGTGATAACCTCCGAAGAGATTTTAGGCCGAGCTTCTCTTCCAATTTGCGTCGTGATCCTCTTGATTTTCCCTACAAATTGGTCGGACGGGACCTACATGTTTTATGCCGACTCCGAACGGCATCTACAAGGCAGATGAGTTTTTACTGAGAGCTTTTCATGGCAGAAATACACTCGGAGCGCTTGCTAAACACTGCCGAGGGGCGAACCCACTTAGAAAAATTTTCTTCTAATTGAAAAACCTTATTTCCAAAATTTGGATGCTGCTTGCCCGGGGTGTGAACCCAGGGCATACGGTGTGGTAGGCGGAGCACGCTACCATCACACCACGGTGGCCGCCAATAGTTTAGGTACCTAAAATTTAGACGAACTCGCACCCAGCCTAAATTGCAATTGCTGTTGCTCTGGGTCGTTATATTGCCGATCCCATAAAAAATGTTAGCAACCTGTGATGACTTTCGAATAATTTTGTTAATACGTACATACATAATATATTAAGTTTATCATCAACGAAAATCCAACGGTTTCACTGGCTGGATTAAGCTAAAGCCACTTGCTCCATAAGAATACACGCAAAGAATGATTGAAGGGGCTGTGTAGCGCAAGCCTTTCAGGTTGCCAGCGCAATATATGGCTTCTCCAAACCCAATTGTCAACCTCACCTATCCGCGGCCAATCCTGTTTCACTAGCAGACGAGGCTCTGGCGACCCCAAGCTCCTCATGGAACTTGGGGGTGGGGAGGGAGGGATGGCCCGAAGGTTTAATGTGGCCATATAAATCGTTACCGAGATGGTCGGGCTAGCACCTTAATGGTGCTGTGTTACAGGAGCGTACCGGATCTGTATCCGGTAAAACCATCACATCGATAACACTCCCCAAAGCCTTCGGGGAGAAATCTTATCGCTACAACAACAACAACACAAAAGCACTATTTTGTCGTGCAGTGTCCGAGTGAAAACTCATCTGCCTTGCAGGTGCCGGTCGGTGTCGGCATAAAACAAGTAGGTCCCGTCCCGCCAATTCGTAGGAAATATTAAAAAGGAGCACGACACAAATTAAAAAAAGAGAAGCTCGGCCTAAAATCTTTTCGGAGTTTATCGCGCCTTATACTTATTTATTTTATTTAGGCCAGGTTTTTCAGTACAAGTTCAACTCAGTTTGTCAGTTAAACTTACGCGGCCCATCTGGCAGGGTTAAACTCTAGTTAACCTATCAGTTATTTGCATTCGTTCGAAATGGCATCGAATATACCCAACTAGCATTTGGGCTTCAGTATCATTAGAGCTCATGTTGATAACTAGGCATACTTCTAAAATCTCAAGAGTTGTTTCGAAACAGTGGCTCAACTCGAGAATCATAGCGTACTTAGCTAAAGTAGGAATTTTTTATAAAACAAAAAAATGCTATTACTTAAGTTGAATAAATTTAATTAACCACTTGTGGTTCTCTAACTGATCCCAAATGTAAGATTCTATACTACAGTATTTTCACGAAAATAAAATGAAATATATATATGTACATAACTAGAAGACCCGGCAGACGTTGTCCTGCCCTAAATTTGGCCTATCTGCATACATTTTAATAAGCTTTTTCCGTCGACTCTGCCCTCCCCCTCTTCACTTTTTCCTAATCCTTTTATTCACTCCTCCCTCCGTCTTTTTCCCTTCATCTAACTCCATCTTCGTCTCATTCTATCTCTTTCTCAATCTCCTTCTCTCTTATCTCTTCTCCCAATTCCTTCTCATCCTTCTGCATCCCTTATTGCCTGTCCCAGAGGGTGGTATGTATTTTATTCCAGTCCCAGTCCCACTCCGAGTCTCAGTCCCAGTTCTAGTCCTAATCCCAGTCACAGTCCGTCTCTGGATAATATATTACTTTGTACTAAAGCACTCATCAACAGCTTTCATTTGATATCCATATTGTATAAACCCTGTCTAGGCATTCACTGGCCCACGTTTTGGCCTATATCTGGAGACCCTGTACGTCGATTGCAACCAAGCCTATGTAGTAACCATCGCGTGAGGTTTACGCAACTTGTGTGAAAGTTTGAACAAAATCGACCGACGCATCTCTTCAAACATCGGCGACCAACGAACACACATTTTAGCCTTTCTTTTTATATATATATAGATTTTTATTTTTCACACTTCACTATAATATTAAAACGAAATGCAGATTTTCGTTGCTTTTGAAATTCGGCTTAAAAATTGCACATGGAACAACTAAAGACTCTCCGGAATTAAAAAAGTGTCATAGTACCTCTAAATCGCGGGCCCCCTCAGAAACCCCCCCTCTCGGCGGGCCTGGTGATGTGCTATACTTGATATCATTCGCTATAATATTTTTTATTGATAAGCAGGTTGTTTAATTAAACACCAAGCAATTACGCGGAAGTATATCCGCACCACCTGAAAATATGAGTGCCACTGCGTATACGTAACATTTTATTATTACGTATAAACAAATAAAAAAATTGCAATAAAATAATATTGCGACTATAAACTGAGATATAACCTATCCTATCTTTCAAGTTAGATCAAACTACATACGGGGTGCAACACAAATTCAAAATCGGTTCAGTATTTTAGGAGTCCATCGCGCGAAAAAATGTTGTGACACGTGTTTTTTATATATTACATAATTTAAAAAATAAATAAATATGAGGCGCGATAGCCTTCGAAGAGGTTTTAGGCCGAGCTTCTCTTCCAATTTGCGTCGTGCTCATTTTAATTTTTCCTACAAATTTGCGGGACGGGACCTACTTGTTTTATGCCGACTCCGAACGGCTTTGCCTGGGGCGTGAACCCAGTATCTTCGATGTGGTAGGCGGAGCACGCTACCATCACACCATGGCGGCTGCCTATATAATTTATTTTTGATTAACTACGCTTCATTTCTGCTATCAACCAGGTGTTTAATTCTCACAATAAACAGCTGTTGGTTTTGGTGGTAACACCTTGCAGATTTTTTTCAACTCCACCTCAACTCGATTTGTAGTGTAGGATATCAACTGGAGAAATGTGTTGAATATTCATTCGAGAACTGTACATTTCTCAAGATATCTCGGAATTAGAATAATAATTGGAAAATATTAATGACAATGGAGATCAACTCGAAAACTTTTAATTTTACAAAATTTGTCAAAAGTTGGATAGTGATTGGAGAATGAAGTTGGACATCAACTCGAGAACTATCTGGTTTAAGAATAATTAAATAATGATGTTGGATATCATTTCCGGAACTAGATATACATATATTTCGCTGGAGAACTTTTTTCCATGTTTGTTGGGTAAACAAAATCCAGCTGTTGCCGTATCTATGTACAAATTATCTAGATAATAAAAAACCAATGTTGCCCAGCTACCTGAAACTTTGAAAAAAGTTCGGGCTTTATTGGGTTGGAATTTTTAGGATAGTAGATTTTTCTAGATGAGACAGGAATCGAAATAATACGAGCCGCACCGTGCGCATATTGCGCAACCAGTCTAAAAGTCTCTTATCAAATATCAACAGAAATAGGTTGTTCTATCAATCAATTAAAACTTACAACTTGCGCTGCCATTTGGCGCAATAGTGCCATAGTACAAATAGATTTCTTTGTGTGCTCACAATCGTTTATTTTTAAAAAGCACTACGACCAAAATTGCCCAAAGCTCGCTAATAGCCCGAATATCCATCTTTACAAGCAAAACTTTATTTATAGATTTGGATTCCAAATAAGAGCGAAAAAAAGACCCGTACATAAAAACAGCAATTAGAAATAATATATGATTTAGAAAGTCCATTTAGAACATGTGTAATCTTGCGACCGCTTTTTGAGTAGCTTTCCGTAGAGCTTTACTCTTGCAACGAAGAACGTACTTTAGAACCCTAAGACAATGCCACTGGAGGGAAAAACATTTTCGCTATATGGTAATTTGCACGATATTCAAAAACTGAAAATTTTGCTTTCCAGTTTTAAGAAGCTTCCCGAAAACCTAGAGACCAGAAACTTTGAACATGGCTTAGGCCCCTGTTTAGTATAAAAAAGTTTCTAGATGGGGCAAAGATTGAGATATTTCAAAATATTTATAAAATTCATTTAGAACATTTGGAAGCTTGCGATCGCTTTTTTTAGTAACTTCTTATTGAGATATAAACTTGAAACCTTGACACCGTGACAATGCCACAAATGGAGAAACGATTCCGCTATGTAACGCACAGGTGGAGATAATTAAAAAAAGCAAACGTCCTAGAAAAGTAGATGTTGGAAATTTTTAATGTATATCTTAGGCCAAAGGTAGTAAAATACCTATTACAAAAAGTTCCCTTAGCGGCGCACGGATCGAGGTACTTCGATCGCAGCGCTATTGTCTAATCCAGGTGAACAATTACTTACAATCCATCAAGATTAGGAACGTTGCTGTTAAGAAAGTAATAAACATCTATAAATTGCGCCTACCTTCATATTTTTGTTTTTGATAAAATGTTTCCAATAACTACTGTTAAAATTTCAAAATCAAAACATGTTCCGCAGCGTTTTGAACCATTTTTATAAAATTTAAACTAAATTTTGGTTTTGGTCATATATGTACATATTGTAACGAATTTTGGGAAATTCCTGATAATTATTTTGCAGCTTCTGTAAACGTTCGAATCTCTGAACTGTCAAATGAATAACCCAAATATTCAGTATAACAAAACGTTCTTTATTTAGACTACTTTGGGAGTAGTAATTCACAATTACAATTACAATTACAAGAAAAAGAGAGTTTTGAGTCAAAAATTACACCCAAGTCTTTACTCTCTTGACAACGATTAAGAGATTTAGCATTTAGTTTGTAGATAAAGTATGTGGCAGTTGTCTTTATGGAATAAGACACAACACAGCATTTGTTTGAATTTAAAAATAAGTTATTGTCTGCGCACCATCCGGCAAAAGAGTCCAGATCAGAACCGTTAGAAATAAAATAAATAAATATAGGTGCGATAACCTCCGAAGAGATTTTGAGCCGAGCTTCTCTTCCAATTTACGTCGTCATCCTTTTTTTTTAATGTTTCCTACAAATTGGTGGGACGGGACCTACTTGTTTTATGCCGACTCCGAACGGCATCTGCGAGGCAGATGAGCTTTCACTGAGAGCTTTTCATGTCAGAAATAAACTCGGAGTGCATGCCAAACACTGCCGAGGGGCGACCTTATTTCTAAAATTTTGATGTTGCTTTGCCCGGGGTGTGAACCCAGGGCATTCGGTGTGGTAGGCGGAGCACGCTACCATCACACCACGGTGGCCGCTAATAGTTAGAGATAGTTTGACAAATAAATAGTATTTTTTGTGAAATATATATAGTTTTAGTGTCATATCTCAATCATTAAAGGAGAGGAGTGATGGGAAAACATATTGAGTAAAAAGTGCTAAGTCAGGAGAAAAAATTTGTTTTGAGTGAGGAAATTGTGCTAATTCATAAAATAGCTGCTGGGTTAGCATACATGATTTTTATTTATCTTTTTCAAAGCTTCTACACTCAAAAGCATTGCAATTAAGGTATCCTCACTCACAGTTTTGAAAAAAAAGGTTATTTCAAAAATTATTCAGTTTTTTTCGTCTTCTGTAAAATTCGTAAAAAGTGACTTCGCACATTTTCACATTAAGCTAACGATATGTATTATGCAAGTAAATTTTATAAAATTGTATGAAAAAAAGCAGGTGCGCTTCAAAATAAATTGATAAAAGTTAGAAAATTGTTTGATATTATTGTATACACTGTCTCCACTTGAGGCTTACTAAATATCTTAATTTAAACAGCTTCTAAAAAATCATGGAGGGAAATCAGTGTTGATTAAGTCAAGTTTCTTAAAAGCTTATGTTCCGCTTATTTTAAAATTATTTAATAAGAAGGGATGATTGGTATCTAATTGAGTTTGTTTCTAATATAAATAAATAAACAAATTTTGATTTTTGGCGGCCTTTAAATTTAACAATTATTTCTTCAAACTGGCTCTAGGTCAATGCGGAGAGCGGACATAAACCAGACTTTGACGCTGTGAGCATACTACAGCAAGAACAGCATTACAACAAACGCTTTACTTTGGAGATGCTCCACATAATAGACACGGACGAGAACAAAAGATTGAACTACAAGAAAGACTCTGAAATGTGTGCACACATCTACCGCCACTTACTTGACTCGCGAAAATCAGTTCAACAACAGCATCTCGAACAGACGCTGCCCACCTAACATCTGAACTCATGTATGTATGTTTGCAGTAATGCTAATATGTTTATACATACATATATATAAATTTGCCTGTGATAAATTGTGTAAAATAAAGTGTTTATTTATTTATTATTGTAGTCCCCGATGACGATCTCCGTTGGAGATCGAAATATATTGGAACAAAAACAACAACAACTTGTTTAATTTATTGACCTAGAGCCAGTTTGAAGAAATAATTGTTAAATATATAAACTTTTTAGTACATCAACTTAATTAATCTTGATATTTTGACAGATACCAAGTAAGGATCCTTCAACAAAATGCCACAATAAAATAATCTTACATACATATTCACACACCCAGTGAGTCGATTTTTTTGAAGCCTTAATAAAGGATAAGTTACAGCTAGGAAATAAGGAAGGTGGTTTTCTAACTGATCCACGAAAGCAAAATTAATCACGCTAGTTTCACTCCAGGAATTTTTTTGAAATTTTTTTATAATTTTGTTTTATTTTTTAGTTTCATTTATTTATTGTTTTACTTTGTTTCATAATTTGTTTATTAATTGTTTGAGAAAAATTGAAACCACTCGACATCAGGACTGACAAGGCGGCAGCTGTTTCGATTATATCTTGTAAATCTCTACAAATTTGTTTATACTTCCTAAATAATTAAGCAGAAGACAAACGGGAAAAAGCTGTATAACGGCAAGATGTGGTATGGTCGGATGCGTTTGTAAACAGTCGGATCATCACAGAAGCGCGGGTTCAAATACCACTCCCGGGAGAAAATGCTTTGAAGAGACTTACAAGGTATACTCGAAACAGCTGTCGCCTTGTCCTACCTGATTTCGAGCGGTTTAAATTTTTCTCAAACAATTATTAAAGTAAAAGTTTTTTTGTTCTTATTGATTTAAAAACACTTACGCAAATTGTTGTTGTTGCGATTGCTGTGCCATTCTGTAAAAGAAAAGAAAAGTTATAATCATAAGCATGGTTGCTATGAGTACCCACAGATCTTTTAAATATAAACAGCTTATAAGCATCATATTGCTTGGAGAATTATTCAATACTCTGTGATTTTCACTCAAACTAAAACTATAGTTGTTTTTTTTTTTTGCAAAAAAAAAAAACGCTTCAACGAGCTAAACCAGGGATTGGCCTATTTTCGGCTCCTAAATCAGTTCCAGTGCCAGCGAGTACTTGGTGAGACGTTTGTGTATTTTGGGGTGTTAGGGGAGTAAAAAAATACATTGGAAATATCGTACGCTTCGTCTCAAGCGATATTAACCGCAAGAACATAGTTGCCGTCTTCCAGTGAGTTTTACAGCTCCGGCTCACGCTCAATTCTCACGGGAATGCTCTGGATCATTGAGAGACTTGAGAAGCAGATGTCGTGAAATTTTCGCACACGTGTAATGTGATAGGCAGATGCCGCCGCTGTTTTTCATTTAACTCATACGCCGAAAGGCTATGAAAAAGTAGGTTTATTAAAGACAGCGTTGCCAAACTAAAAATAAATAATTAACAAATTATCTGGCTCACAAATTGAACCAGACTTCTATCTGGATTTATCTGGCTCAAATCGTTGTTGTTGCATTTACATGCAAAATTATTTATCTGGCTCAGGATTTTGCCACCGGATGATGGCAAGTGTGTCAACTAAGCGATAAACGTCAAAACTACAAACAGCCTCGCTCACCTGATGCAAATCTCAGGTCTTGAGTTGCATTTTTGGTACGTAAGAGTACTTCAAGCTGAGTTGCATTTGATAGTTTAATGAAACTTTGTAGTATTTACAGATGAAATAGTTGCATATATTTCCGCGGAAATAAGAATACTAGAAGATTTGTAGCCTGCAACAATGCGAAAACATACGGAAAGCAAAATTTATTTAAATTAGAGTCAAAATATAAAGCGCCACACGTGTAACATGGAAAAATTTCACTTCTAAAGCTGGTTACACAAATGCATAAGGGCAAAATTATATAAACGCTTTGGTCGCTTCAAAGCAAAGTAACGTACGGCGTTTCATTGTTTTTCGTATGGCGTTGTCAAAGCGTAGGCACGCAACCAAAGCATTTATGTAAATTTTTCGATACTTCGCCCAACAGATGAATTAATGAATGCAACACAACCAAAGCGTCTGTGCAAATCCGCCTTAATTTTTGTAGCTGTGAAAGTCTCCTGCAAATAAAATGGTGCTGTAAGTGCAAACAAATCAAACTCCTATATGACACTACTTTATTTTCTATGTATTTTTCTTGTATTTTCTCTTATATTTTTTGTCGAGGGAGCCAATAAGGTTTCAGTACTGGTGTAAGTGTGTGAACTATATTTAAAAAAAACTTACGAAATACCAGAAAAATACAACGTAGTTCATTAAAAACAAACAAGCCAGTTTGTATTTCGATAGGGTTTTTTGATATTAGGCCGTTTTTTCTTTATTTTTTCTGACAAATGAAAATTTTGTTTTGAGTTTCAAAATTTTGTGCATAAAAACACAACAAAGTGTAAATTGTGTGTGCAAATGAGTTTTCAATAAGTGTACATTTCTCAGTTTTTCATAGTTAAGGAATTGACCTCCAGATTCTTGTGTTACACAAATATGCTTTTTACGCTTAAAGGAGTAACGCTCCGTAATAAATTAAACTTTTAATGAAAATCAACAACTCTGAACTGAACACTTTTCGCTATGATATAAAATTAAAATGCTGTGGAACAGAAGCAACACTTTTGTGACTACATAAACCCTGTTTCAATATTTTACATCTCTGCACAGAACCCTAATTGACCGTTTTCAACCGAAACAACATTGGCAACCCAGATTTTTCCGTTATGCTCACTGAAGCGAGTGCCTATCAGAAAGAAGTCAACAACCTTGTACTTGTACACTATGCGCAAGAAGGTTGCGGAAACACTAAAAAACTGAAATGAAAATATTCTCTCTCAACCTCGAAAACCAATTCCCAAACTGTGTTGCAATTACGAAAACAAAAACTTAAATTTTTTGGCAAGAAATACGAAAAACGGAATAGACTGAAGTCGACTTTATGTTAAGCAGCGCATTATTGACATTCATTTCGCCTTCACATACATTTAATTATATGCAAGCCGATTCATTTTGCAATATATACATAAAAGTATTTAAAAAAGTATTTTTAAAGTAGTAGCATTAGAGGAAGTAGTAGTAGAAAAACGTACTAATGCACGTTTCGTATACAATCGTGGGAAAACGAAAGACTTTTCAGACTTGTTGGCAATGTTGCCGTGAGCCTAGAAAACATGTATCAGTTTACAAATAAAAAAAGGTACCAATCGCATACAAAACGACTAATTTTACCAGTTTTATTATAAACATAACTGCTTTCATTTTTAAATTTCAAATTATAGAGGAATTTTTAAATTTCTTCAGCTCACATACATATATCGTAAATCCACACTGCAAAAAATGTTGGAGCATGTGTTGCATGAGTGTTTAATTTACGGCGACCATTTTTCTAATTTGAAAACTTGCTTTGTTTATGATTTGAATCATAAAGGAACTTTTAAAATTACAACTGAAAATTCAGTTCGAGTTGTGAATCACAATTTGTGGCCTTTAGTGCGAGCGAAGCCGCCGGTAAAGGCTAGTTTATCCTAAAACGCTTAATAATTTGAACATAATAACAGCGATGGCAGCTCTGGCACTGATGTATAAGGCCAAATACTCTCTCTTTAGCTGTGTTTTTTTTACTTCTATATACTTTTACGCTTAAACTTTATATGGACTGCTAAGCGACAAACTTTAAAAACACCTCTGAAATTGCTGCGCATAAAATTTGTCCTACTAAATTTCAATACGCATTATACTCAGATTTAACTGAAATATGTGTCTTTGTTTCTACACTAATTCTATGTATTCTATGTGTGTCCACAATTCATCGCACCTGATTCAGCTATATGTTATACGCTATGGCCATCAGAGGGTTGTGTCTCCGCTCTTCGGTACACCCTGTGCTGTAGCTGTAGTTATTTAACCACTGCCGCTAGATGGGTTTCCTAAGCATTATCTAAGCGAGGATAAGCGTTTTTTTACGCGCAAACGTAAACGTATACGCGTGTGAAAAAACACGGCTTTTATTAATCTTATGTGTGTTTGTATATTATTGTCTTCCCCACATACTTGCACTTGATCGTCCCTCTCCAAGCACTTAAATGTGCAAAGCGTGCCCGTACGAGCCGTTTTGCCCATCGCTGACCTAAACAGTTTCATCATGGCGGAACCATACAGGTGGTAGAAGTTTATCAGCTAATTGGTACTTTTTCTGATTTGACAGTTTTACTTCCGATGCAGTTCGCTTTTGATCATTATGAATTCATTCAAGTGGCGAATGTTTGATAAAAACGTTCACAATAGTAAACAGCCTTGATCACCTGTTAAATCGCTGTTCGATTACTTAAATCATTTGCTCAATAGTGTTTTTCAAACATTTTTGTAGACGACTGGTACATTGCATTATTTCCATATTTTAAAATGCTCGCTTAACTGGCTGCTCACATTTAATATTGTGACGATCATGAGTGACACTAAGTGAAACTCACATCACTAGTCTGATGCTAAGTAAATGAAGTCACAACAACAATAAAGCAGACAGTCACTTGTATCTACATAAACGCATCAATCATTATGTCTACACATACATATGTATGTATACGCAGCTGTGAAGCAACGCACAAGCACATGCAGATATCTTATCTGAAATGCTCCTAAAGGTATGCAATTCTGATTGTGGAAGTGTCGCTCACACATACAACCGCATGGGGTATGAGAGAAGCTATAAAAATTATACATCTGTAGTTGTAGCTGAGAAATTTATAACTAACTAAGTAAAATTCTGGAAGCGCCTAGAAGATGCCACGAGGAAATCACAGAGTATAAAAGCATCAGTGGTAGATGCGCTATGGGCAGTTTTCAGTTAAGCACGCTATCTGTCCGGCAATAGTTTAGTTTCATCAGTCAGTTTGGTTATTAAGCCAGCTAGTTGCAAAGTATAAGTGTTATTTTGAAGTACTTTAATAAAGGCCATTTTTCCATTATTCAATATTGGAGTTATTTATTCAACAGTTTAGCGATATGAACGTTAGCAGAAGATTGCAAATAAGGGGAATTGCGGTAAATTCGTTACAATATATAAACTAGATTTTAGAAATAAATATTAACCGTGTTTTTTTCACACGCGTATACGTTTACGTTTGGGCGTAAAAAAACGCTTATCCTCGCCTAGATAATGCTTAGGAGACCCATCTAGCGGCAGTGGTTAAATAACTACAGCTACAGCACAGGGTGTACCGAAAAGCGGAGACACAACCCTCTGATGGCCATAGGATATAACCAGTGTTTAAAAAACTGTGTGAGCTGTTATGTTATTTGAGTTTGCTTGTGCTTGCGCTTTTGAGAAAAACAACAGTCTCAGTTCTAGGACAAGCAAAAAACGAAAAGCGAAAGAAATGAAATGCCGTAAACAGTCGCCCCTTCGTATATTTAATTATTGATATTACTGCGGCTTTCCTCAGTGCCCAAAGTCGCTGTAAAATCAATAGTGTTGATTTTAACAGTCGCAAAAAGCAGCAGCCGTGAAATATGAAAATTAACGCGTTTTGCAAACTGCAAGCGACTGATATTTTGCGTTTTGTTATGATTTTTGTTTACTAAGACGAGGCGCTACAGCGTCGTACGTAATCATATATATAACACTTCTATATCAATACCTTCCTATCTGTGTGCAAATTTTTTTTTCTAATGTGCAAATTTTTTGTCAATCATTATTTGCTGAAACTGTGCAAATGTATGTTCTGCGCATGCGCGGGCTTTGTTAGTGTTAGTGAATTGTAGTAGCGTGTGTAAAAAAAGTATTGTCACGGATATTAGCATCACTAAGCTATACCAAGCAGTATTTACGTCAATAATCAAATCATGTATACACATATATAAGGCAGCCGAAAGAGATGTCACACACAGATGCATTTACTTATACGCCTGTGTGTGTGCGAGAGACTGTAAACTACAAACTCACATACATCTGAGAGACGCTGAAAATTAGAAAATTGTAAACAAGTAGAAACTATATGAGAACTATAAACACTCAAAATAGTTGGTAAGTTCTGGAAATAGAAGAGCCTAGATGTATGCAGCGTAAACTATAAAAGCGGCACAGGCGAGTAAGAAGTAATTCAGTTTCATTTGAGTTGTCAAGCAGTTGCGATTAAGACGATATCTAGCGAGCAATAGCAGTATTATTTTGAACAGTAGAATTTCATTGAGCTATCAATCAGTGTGGTTATTAAGCAAGCTATTCGTTGCCCAGGTTGAGTGAAGTACTTTAATAAAGGCCATTTTGCATTATTACAAATTGGAGTTATTTATTCAACAGTTTAGTGATTCGAACTTAGCAGAGGATTGCAAATAAGAGGATTTGCAGCAAATTCGTTACAATTGGTGTCAGAAGAGGAATTTTTGAATAAATTCCAGAGGACAACAAGGCAACATGGCAAAGTTCAGTGAATTGAAGATCCAGCAACTAAAGGAGTTGGAGAGCCGTGCATTGAATACAAGCGGCGTTAAACACGAACTTCAGGCACGGCTAAGAGAGGCAATGGAAACAGAAGGAATTGACGTGGAAGAGTATGTCTTTCATCTTGATGGCGATGAGACAACAAAATTGGAGGAGAAAAACGGAACATCGCAGACGGTTACCAGCACAGACTTGAACATGATATTGGCTGCAATATCTGCACAAACATCGATAGTAGCATCAATGTCGTCGCAAATGTCAGAGATGTCGTCAGAAATAACATCCAAGATGGAAACACAATTGGAAGAACAGAAAACACACATGGCGTCACAAATTGCAGAACAATTAAAACAACAAGAGGCACGCATAACGTTACAGCTCGAAGCTCAAGAAAAGCGTATCTCAACAAAGTTGGAGGCACAGGAAACAAAATTCTCATCGCAGCTGGAGGCTGTTAGTGAACGACAAGATAAAGTGGAGGCCGAGATGGATGCTTTGAAAGATCGGATTCAGGAGTTACAATTGAACCGTCCAATCACTTCAACGTCTACTCTGAAGGTAAAAACACTATCCTTTGACGGTTCTGTTCCTTTCCAGGTCTTTAAGCTACAGTTTGAGAAGACCGCAGCAGTGAACAAAGGGTAAAAATTCAGAGCTTTATAAATGGCATACGGGACGCCGAAACAAAACGAGCTACATACGCAAACCCAAAGCCAACATTCGCAGAAACGTTGTCACAAGCTCTGGTTCAGGAAACAGCGTCGCTTCTGTGTAAGCCAGTTTTCAAAGCACGCCGTGTGGAAGTAGAAAGGCCAGAGTGGGTAGAAACAATTTTGGAAGCACTGAAGGGATCTCAACAGAAGAATGCCGGAGTTATTAAATGTTTCAAGTGCGGCAACCCAGGTCACATTGCACGTCATTGCGATCTTGATTTTAATAGTTCCAACAATGTGGGTGGCCGTAAACGCAAAGCTGGCAGAAATGAGCAAGAGCGTATCGAATGTAAAGAACGAAAACTTGCCCCGGCTATTGAATGTCCTGTGATATCTGTGTCGCAAATTGGAAGGAAATCAAGCAGTCTTACCGTCAGAGGGAATGTGGATGGTAAAGAGCGTGTACTGACTGTAGATACGGGGGCATCTCATTCCTTGATTCGATCTGATTTGGTCTACAGGAGAGTAAAGTCATTACCTGGAGGAAGGTTGCGTACGGTCACAGGCGAATATAATCAAGTCCAAGGCGAAGTGGTATGTGAGGTATTAATTGGGAAAGTCATGGCTCTACACAAATTCGTTGTGGCGGAGATCGTTGATGAAGTAATGTTGGGAGTGGACTTCTTGGTTGACCATGACGTCAGGATCGATATGCGGAGAAAAATTATGCGCTATAAGAGCCAGGACATACCACTTAACTTTAGTTTGGAAAAAGGGTTCAGCAGTAATCGGGTACTGGTGGAAAAGACTCGACAAAGACCACGAAAGTCAAAGGCAAAAGTTGATAGATCGAATGGGCCAAATAAATCAAAATCAAAAGTACCTGCGAGAGAAACACTGGCATTGACAAAACCTAAAAGACGCAGGAAAACGAAGCAACGAATTTCCGAAAAAGAATGCGAGGGTAGTTTCAAGCCGGAGCGCACTACTGTTGGGAAATGTGGGAACGATACCGATTATGCAAAGCAAATCCGTCCAGCGCAAGCTCTACGAAGTGGTTCATTGACCAAACAACAGAGTGTGAAGGAACGGCCCAGGGTAATGAGTAGTAAGATGAAACACTGGCATGACAAGAACTTTAATTCGGAAGGTTTCTTGGCGAGGGATTTGGTACTGTTAAACAACCCTCACCGGCGGAAAGGTGTTCCAGCCAAATTTCGGTACAGTTGGGAAGGCCCGTACAAAGTTGTGAAGAAGATCAGTGATACCATCTACCGCATACAAACCACTGGGAAACCACGGATTAGAAGAGTGGTACATTTGGTGATGCTAGCGGCAGTTAGATCGGGAGATTTGTCTGATCGGGACGATCAGACTTAGGTGGAGGGCAGTGTCACGGATATTAGCATCACTAAGCTATACCATCGCTAAGGCGATGCTAAGGTCATGCCAAGCAGTATTTACGTCAATAATCAAATCATGTATACACATATATAAGGCACCCGAAAGAGATGTCACACACAGATGCATTTACTTATACGTCTGTGTGTGTGCGAGAGACTGTAAACTACAAACTCACATACATCTGAGAGACGCTGAAAAGTAGAAAATTGTAAACAAGTAGAAACTATATGAGAACTATAAACACTCGAAATAGTTGGTAAGTTCTGGAAATAGAAGAGCCTAGATGTATGCAGCGTAAACTATAAAAGCGGCACAGGCGAGTAAGAAGTAATTCAGTTTCATTTGAGTTGTCAAGCAGTTGCGATTAAGACGATATCTAGCGAGCAATAGCAGTATTATTTTGAATCGTAGAGTTTCATTGAGCTATCAATCAGTGTGGTTATTAAGCAAGCTATTCGTTGCCCAGTTTGAGTGTTATTGTGAAGTACTTTAATAAAGGCCATTTTGCATTATTACAAATTGGAGTTATTTATTCAACAGTTTAGTGATTCGAACTTAGCAGAGGATTGCAAATAAGAAGATTTGCAGCAAATTCGTTACAATTGGTGTCAGAAGAGGAATTGTTGAATAAATTCCAGAGGACAACAAGGCAACATGGCAAAGTTCAGTGAATTGAAGATCCAGCAACTAAAGAAGGAGTTGGAGAGCCGTGCATTGAATACAAGCGGCGTTAAACACGAACTTCAGGCACGGCTAAGAGAGGCAATGGAAGCAGAAGGAATTGACGTGGAAGAGTATGTCTTTCATCTTGACGGCAATGAGACAACAAAATTGGAGGAGAAAAACGGAACATCGCAGACGGTTACCAGCACAGACTTGAGCATGATATTGGCTGCAATATCTGCACAAACATCGACAGTAGCATCAATGTCGTCGCAAATGTCAGAGATGTCGTCAGAAATAACATCCAAGATGGAAACACAATTGGAAGAACAGAAAACACACATGGCGTCACAAATTGCAGAACAATTAAAACAGCAAGAGGCACGCATAACGTTACAGCTCGAAGCTCAAGAAGAGCGTATCTCAACAAAGTTGGAGGCACAGGAAACAAAATTCTCATCACAGCTGGAGGCTGTTAGTGAACGACAAGATAAAGTGGAGGCCGAGATGGATGCTTTGAAAGATCGGATTCAGGAGTTACAATTGAACCGTCCAATCACTTCAACGTCTACTCTGAAGGTAAAAACACCATCCTTTGACGGTTCTGTTCCTTTCCAGGTCTTTAAGCTACAGTTTGAGAAGACCGCAGCAGCGAACAACTGGAATATAGAAGATAAAGTTGCCGCATTATTCATGGCGTTGAAAGGGCCTGCAGCTGAGATTTTACAAACCATTCCAGAGGGCGAACGGAACTGTTATGAAGCATTGATGGGCGCTCTAGAGAGACGATACGGAACTGAGCATAGGAGACAGATATACTAAATGGAGTTGCTGAACCGCTTCCAGAGGCCTGGTGAAACATTGCAAGAGTTTGCGTCGGATATTGAAAGGCTAGCACATTTAGCGAATGCGGACGCACCCGTGTAATACACTGAAAGGGTAAAAATTCAGAGCTTTATAAATGGCATACGGGACGCCGAAACAAAGCGAGCCGTAAACGCAAAGCTGGCAGAAATGAGCAAGGAATGTAAAGAACGAAAACTTGCCCCGGCTATTGAATGTCCTGTGATATCTGTGTCGCAAATTGGAAGGAAATCAAGCAGTCTTACCGTCAGAGGGAATGTGGATGGTAAAGAGCGTGTACTGACTGTAGATACGGGGGCATCTCATTCCTTGATTCGATCTGATTTGGTCTACAGGAGAGTAAAGTCATTACCTGGAGGAAGGTTGCGTACGGTCACAGGCGAATATAATCAAGTCCAAGGCGAAGTGGTATGTGAGGTATTAATTGGGAAAGTCATGGTTCTACACAAATTCGTTGTGGCGGAGATCGTTGATGAAGTAATATTGGGAGTGGACTTCTTGATTGACCATGACCTCAGGATCGATATGCGGAGAAAAATTATGCGCTATAAGAGCCAGGACATACCACTTAACTTTAGTTTGGAAAAAGGGTTCAGCAGTAATCGGGTACTGGTGGAAAAGACTCGACAAAGACCACGAAAGTCAAAGGCAAAAGTTGATAGATCGAATGGGCCAAATAAATCAAAATCAAAAGTACCTGCGAGAGAAACACTGGCATTGACAAAACCTAAAAGACGCAGGAAAACGAAGCAACGAATTTCCGAGAAAGAATGCGAGGGTAGTTTCAAGCCGGAGCGCACTACTGTTGGGAAATGTGGGAACGATACCGATTATGCAAAGCAAATCCGTCCAGCGCAAGCTCTACGAAGTGGTTCATTGACCAAACAACAGAGTGTGAAGGAACGGCCCAGGGTAATGAGTAGTAAGATGAAACACTGGCATGACAAGAACTTTAATTCGGAAGATTTCTTGGCGGGGGATTTGGTACTGTTAAACAACCCTCACCGGCGGAAAGGTGTTCCAGCCAAATTTCGGTACAGTTGGGAAGGCCCGTACAAAGTTGTGAAGAAGATCAGTGATACCATCTACCGCATACAAACCACTGGGAAACCACGGATTAGAAGAGTGGTACATTTGGAGATGCTAGCGGCAGTTAGATCGGGAGATTTGTCTGATCGGGACGATCAGACTTAGGTGGAGGGCAGTGTCACGGATATTAGCATCACTAAGCTATACCATCACTAAGGAGATGCTAAGGCCATGCCAAGCAGTATTTACGTCAATAATCAAATCATGTATACACATATATAAGGCACCCGAAAGAGATGTCACACACAGATGCATTTACTTATACGCCTGTGTGTGTGCGAGAGACTGTAAACTACAAACTCACATACATCTGAGAGACGCTGAAAAGTAGAAAATTGTAAACAAGTAGAAACTATATGAGAACTATAAACACTCGAAATAGTTGGTAAGTTCTGGAAATAGAAGAGCCTAGATGTATGTAGCGTAAACTATAAAAGCGGCACAGGCGAGTAAGAAGTAATTCAGTTTCATTTGAGTTGTCAAGCAGTTGCGATTAAGACGATATCTAGCGAGCAATAGCAGTATTATTTTGAATAGTAGAGTTTCATTGAGCTATCAATCAGTGTGGTTATTAAGCAACCTATTCGTTGCCCAGTTTGAGTGTTATTGTGAAGTACTTTAATAAAGGCCATTTTGCATTATTACAAATTGGAGTTATTTATTCAACAGTTTAGTGATTCGAACTTAGCAGAGGATTGCAAATAAGAAGATTTGCAGCAAATTCGTTACAGTATTAAAGGGGTTCAACGGGTCACTATCCCCTTTACCCAACTTGTGCATACTAATTGTTATAAAATCTCAGTTTAGTCGATTAAACAATGAAAAGGCCAACAAATACAATACAAGGCTTGATGTATTTATTATTTAAGCATGGGCTGCAGCCATACAAAGTACATTATTTACATAAATAGTAAAGAAAACAAGTAAGGAAGGTTAAGTTCGGGTGTAACCGAACATTACATACTCAGTTGAGAGCTATGGTGACAACATAAGGGAAAATAACCATGTAGGAAAATGAACCGAGGGAAACCCTGGAATGTGTTTATATGACATGTGTATCAAATGAAAGGCATTAAAGATTATTTTATGAGGGAGTGGGCCATAGTTCTATAGGTGGACGCCATTTAGGGATATAGCCATAAAGGTGGATCAGGTTGACTCTAGAATGCGTTTGTACGATATGGGTATCAAATGAAAGGTGTTAAAGAGTATTTTATGAGGGAGTGGGCCATAGTTCTATAGGTGGACGCCATTTAGGGATATAGCCATAAAGGTGGATCAGGGTTGACTCTAGAATGCGTTTGTACGATATGGGTATCAAATGAAAGGTGTTAATGAGTATTTTAAAAGGGAGTAATCCTTAGTTCCATAGGTGGACGCCGTTTCGAGATATCGCCATAAAGGTGGACCAGGGGTGACCCTAGAATTTGTTTGTACAATACGGGTATCAAAAGAAAGGTGTTAATGAGTATTTTAAAAGGGAGTGGGCCTTAGTTCTATAGGTGGACGCCGTTTCAAAATATCGCCATAAAGGTGGACCAGGGTGACTCTAGAATGTGTTTGTACGATATGGGTATCAAATTAAAGGTATTAATGAGAGTTTTAAAAGGGAGTGGTGGTAGTTGTATATGTGAAGGCGTTTTCCAGATCGCGACCAAAATGTGGACCAGGGTGACACAGAACATCATCTGTTGGATACCGCTAATTTATTTATATATGTAATACCTGCCAAGATTTTAAGGGTTTTTTATTTCGCCCTGCGGAAATTTTTCATTTTCTTCTACTTAATATGGTAGGTGTCACAACTATTTTATAAAGTTTTTTCTAAAGTTATATTTCGTGTCAATAAACCAATCCAATTACCTCACCATGTTTCATCCCTTTTTTCGTATTTGGTATAGAATTATGGCATTTTTTTCATTTTTCGTAATTTTCGATATGGAAAAAGTGGGCGTGGTCATTGTCGGATTTCGTTCATTTTTCATACCAAAATAAAGTGAACTAAGTTCATTAAAGATATGTCGATTTTTGCTCAACTTATCGTGTTAACGGCCATGCGGAAGGACAGACGAACGACTGTGTATAAAACCTGGGCGTGGCATAAACCGATTTCGCCCGTTTTCACAGAAAACAGTTAACATCATAAAATCTATGCCCCTACCAAATTTCAAAAGGATTGGTTAATTTTTGTTCGACTTATGGCGTTAAAAGTATCCTAGACAAATTAAATGAAAAAGGGCGGAGCCACGCCCATTTTGAAATTTTCTTTTATTTTTGTATTTTGTTGCACCATGTCATTACTGGAGTTGAATGTTGACATAATTTACTTATATACTGTAAAGATATTAAATTTTTTGTTAAAATTTTACTTTAAAAAAATTTTTTTTTAAATTATCTTCTTTTAAAAGTGGGCGGTGCCACGCCCATTGTCCAAAATTTTACTAATTTTCTATTCTGCGTCATAAATTCAACTCATCTACCAAGTTTCGTCCCTTTATCTGTCTTTGGTAATGAATTATCGCACTTTTTCGGTTTTACGAAATTTTCGATATCGAAAAAGTGGGCGTGGTTATAGTCCGATATTGTTCATTTCAAATAGTGATCTGAGATGAGTGCTCAGGAACCTACGTACCAAATTTCATCAAGTTACCTCAAAATTTACTCAAGTTATCGTGTTAACGGCCATGCGGAAGGACAGACGGACGACTGTGTATAAAAACTGGGCGTGGCATCAACCGATTTAGCCCGTTTTCACAGAAAACAGTTAACATCATAAAATCTATGCCCCTACCAAATTTCAAAAGGATTGGTTAATTTTTGTTCGACTTATGGCGTTGAAAGTATCCTAGACAAATTAAATGAAAAAGGGCGGAGCCACGCCCATTTTGAAATTTTCTTTTATTTTTGTATTTTGTTGCACCATGTCATTACTGGAGTTGAATGTTGATATAATTTACTTATATACTGTAAAGATATTAAATTTTTTGTTAAAATTTGACTTTAAAAAAAATTTTTTTTTAAAAGTGCGCGTGGTCCTTCTCCGATTTTGCTAATTTTTATTAGGCGTACATATAGTAATAGGAGTAACGTCCCTACCAAATTTCATCATGATATCTTTAACGACTGACAAATTACAGCTTGCAAAAATTATAAATTATCTTCTTTTAAAAGTGGGCGGTGCCACGCCCATTGTCCAAAATTTTACTAATTTTCTATTCTGCGTCATAAATTCAACTCATCTACCAAGTTTCGTCGCTTTATCTGTCTTTGGTAATGAATTATCGCACTTTTTCGGTTTTACGAAATTTTCGATATCGAAAAAGTGGGCGTGGTTATAGTCCGATATCGTTCATTTTAAATAGCGATCTGAGATGAGTGCTCAGGAACCTACGTACTAAATTTCATCAAGTTACCTCAAAAGTTACTCAAGTTATCGTGTTAACGGACGGACGGACGGACGGACGGACATGGCTCAATCAAATTTTTTTTCGATCCTGATTATTTTGATATATGGAAGTCTATATCTATCTCGATTCCTTTATATATGTACAACCAACCGTTATCCAATCAAACTTAATATACTCTGTGAGCTCTGCTCAACTGAGTATAAAAACAAGAAGAATTCATATTTTTGAAATGAAAAAAATTCAAATATACATGTATAAAAATATACTTATACAACATATATAATACTCCTATATTCCTAATAGAAAATGCTAGCAATGTGTTTTGAATTCGAAATCAAAACAAGACAGCCTATAAAATTTTTGTGATTGTAGCAGCATAAGTGTGACAAGAAAAAATTTAAATGTAGGTACATTCGATTATTGAATACAAAAACAAAAACGTTTAAACAGCAATATATCGGCACTCTGATGTTTGGGAATGTACCTAGCCTTTTGTAGCAATATAGGAGTATTACATATATGAGTCGCCTGCAGTTTGCAAAAAGCGTTGTTTTTCATATTTCACGACTGCTGCTTTTTGCGACTGTTAAGAGCGGTACGCAGATTACAAGTAAAAATTCCATATAAAAAACACTCAACCCTGCAAAAATCGTTGGATCATGTGGTCCACTGGAGTACTTACCATTATACTCCACTGTAATGCAGCAATGGACCAACTCATGTTTCTACACGAACATACTGTAAGCCGATCATTGCTCGTTTTTAACGATTGTAATCACTACACGATGTTTATTGGGCTGTGGGTACTCCATGGATTACTTTGATGTTATGCGGAGGTGGAGTATATGGTCCAGTCCTAGGACATCGCAATGTTAATTGGACCATATTTTTTGTATGAATTGTGGTTAATTTTGGAGCACTCGGTTCGTCCATAGCGAGTACTCCATACATGCATGCATGGAGTACTTGCCATTTTTGCAGGGAAGAAATGCTCAAGAAAATTCCTTGTGGTAAATTTTCTGGAGGTAGTACGCAGTTTACAACAAATTTAGTACGCTACTTTACTACTATTTTTCCATCAAAATTGCATACGGCAACACCGGTTTCCGCAAGAAATATGTCTAGTGCCATATATTTCTTGAAGATATACGAAGGTGCGGCTGTTTACGGCATTTCATTTCTTTCGCTTTTCGTTTTTGGCTTGTGCTAGAACTGAGACTGTTGGTTTTCTCAAAAGCGCAAGCACAAGCAACTGTTCGTATTAATAAGTCGACGAACAGTAAAGTCTATGAAAATCGAAGTTTTGGTGACTTTTACTATTCCGACTGCAGTTTTTTAAACACTGGGTATAAAGTATAGCTGAATCAGTTGCGATGAATTGTGGACACACATAGAATATATAGAATTAGTGTAGAGGGTGAAACAAAGACACATATTTCAGTTACATCTGAGTATAATGCGTATTGAAATTTAGTAGGACAAATTTTATGCGCATGTGGCATGGTGGCAGGCCCCTGCTAGCTCGTCGGGTGGGGTGAGTTTTTTGCTCACCAGCCTTACCTACAGTTATATAAACAAATTTGAGTTCATGCCTAGGAGAGAAACGTGGGGATAAAGAGAAAGGCTGGAAGCAAAGGCCTGTCGGTGTCAGGTGGAGTCATCCCTCCCCTTCTGCGTAAAACCTCGACGCAGCCTTGGGCGTTGCACTGACTCCGAAACTTTAGCAGCGCCCCCTTAGCCTGACATGTGTCCGTCCGTCAATGTCCCATGTCCCTAATCTGTCTAGTCTGTCACGGTAGCCTCACATCTACGTCTCCTCTAATACACCATTGCAACACCCACACCAAATTTATGCCTAAATATCCTGACATATTATTTAGACTTCAACCCATTCAATGTAAGACCAAATGATGTACAAGAAAACTATCCGATTTCAGCTGGAAATTTTACAATTAGTTTATTATATAATTGATTTAGTTGAACTACAAATTCATGGAAACTAAATCCAGTCTAAAATTAATTGGAATTCAAAAAAAAGAAATATCTATTAATCTAACTTATTACTAATACCTAACCTTGACTTCAAATGCTAATGAATAATAAATACATATATGCATGTATGTATCTATTTATATGCTTGTGAATAAACAAATACAAAAAAATGATTAATTTTAAAGAAAAAAGAGGATAACGTAATAACGATTTAAACCCAAGTTGTTATGGGATTTTATGAGTGTTTAGAAGTTCGGCCCGCGGTAAATAAAAAAATCGAAAGGAAAATTTTGTAAAAGTAGTGAAAATAGGAATTATCGCACCGCCTCTGTAGCTTGTGCGAATTCAAAAACAAAGTCTTCCCTATTGTAAGGTAGATGGGTTTATACATACATATATATATGCAAATGTATACATAGTGTATTGTCTCAGAAATGTGACACCTTAAATATTAGCACTCACCGATCTAACCAGCAACGAAGGCGCCTGCGTCGGAGGGGGAGGGTAGCTGAAAATTTAAGAGCACATACATATGTATCATATACCTAAGAGACTTTATGTTGGAAGTTTCCCAATCAACTACCGGCAATGGAAGAGGAGATATTTTGCTTTGACGTTATTCGGGCATGCGGTCGCTGTCTCAAATTTAAATGACCAAATCAAAATTAATCTCAAATGCGGTAGCTCGGGACTTGCTCATCCCCTTCGTTGTTCTCTCTGCAGGCGAAGCTTCAAAAAAATGCTGCGGTGCCGGGACAGGAGCGCCAAAATGCCCCTCCTTTATACCCTTCCGCGTGGAGTCCGGCACCGGCTCTATGTTTCCCCTCCTGCTGGACTTCAGATGCTACCCCGCTTATTTGCTTATCTTTGGTGTCTGTGTGTGTACGTGCGTGTCGTGGCACTAATGATGGTGGCTGGTGTGGCAAGTTTAAACCTTTGTGCCGCAATCTGAATAGGCAAGAGAAAGAACTTTAGGGACTAGGGTCATGCTGACAACGAAACCAGACATTAGGGTACATGTGGACTTATTATATTTATTGGCTTTCATCGAGTTGTGTTATTTTATTTATTTATTTGCTTTTATTTAATTATTCCTATTATACCTATTTATGTCATTTTATTTATTCATTTGATTTTATTTATTTTACGTAATTTTATCTGTATATTTAATGTTATCTAGGTATTAGATTTTACTCAAATGTTGGACTTTATGTATTTATGTATGTTATTTTATTTTAATTACTTTTATTTTATTTCATTTTATTTAACTTTATTACTTCATTCACATTATCTTTGTATTTACTTATATTTATTTATTCAATTTTATGAATTTTAGGTATTTAATTTTATTTAATTTAATTTACATTTTTAACAATTTTATTTATGTTCAGGAATAGTCCACACGCACCAGGGACTGGGGATGGGGATTTCACTGACTCACCTGAATAGGATCCAGGACACCGAGTTTTTTTTTTCTATGTACCGGTGCTTAACGGGCCAATAACGCGGTTAGCAACAACCGTAAACCGAAACTTATTTTTTTTATCACAAAAGACTAACTTTGCATTTACCACGACTTTAGTAGCTTCCGCACTAACTTGAATGTACTTTACATTTGGGACATTCCCTGTCATCGTTTGGCAATCGTACCCCATGGATCGGAAGCATTTCTTTCTCACCACTTTCACTCAAGAACGAAAGACACCAATACATACAATCCTATTTTGGCGGGAAACAACAGACATAAACTTTCACGATACTAATTTCACCCACACTAACAGATACATATTCATACATCCAAATCACGTTACTAACACACATAAGGGTAACTCCGTTGCTGTTAACACACAGATACAGCGGTGTTCGGACTTTTGCAATGTTGCATTGGCCGACAGGCTGCCGCTACAGGCTCGGATGCCGCCGATGTTGCATGCAACATGGAGCGTGTCCGTAGAAGGGTTCAAAGCGCAGTCTGTACTACCTTGGTCCGGTGTGCCCAACGTGTGGCTTCGACCCACGACCCAAGGCCGGACTATCCCCTTACCAATTCAATATTTCGTTAAGCTAACGCTTATTTATTTTATGGGCAATAATCAGAATTATTTTGTCTGATGTCTACTAAAATCTATATCACAGTTCACTATCTAAAGAACTAGGATAGCATGCAGGTTAAACTTAAAGCTATATCACAGGTAAGTATCTAAACCTAAATCACAGGTGAGAATCTATATCTATATCACAGTTTTGCAGGTTAATAAAAAGGGCGTCAATAACCAAATACGTAAATAAATTAGTCAATAGATAGGCAAATAAATGAATAAAAAATTACAAAAAAATAATTAAATGATTAATAAAAAATACAAAAAAAATATATATACAAATATAATTACAGGGGTAAAAATAAAGGGTATAACTGATTGTCAACATGTTTATGTACCGTCAAGACTTTACAACATAAAACATGCAACACTTCTACACAAACCACATGCAACATAGATTTAAGCAACAAAAATGTCTTTAGCGTGGTATACGCCGATTCTCTTGCCACTGGTATCGCCGAGTTCGTACATTGAATTTCCAATAGCTTTCAGGACTACACACTTAACTTGCTTTGGAGCAAGTTTAGCGTTGTAGTTTTCAATCCTCGAACTCTGCTTGAAATTTCGGCGGTATACCACTTGTCCGGTTTGGAATTTCACATCTTTGCTACGAGTATTATAAAACTTTTTACTTCGCTCATGTGCTAGTTTGAGTTCCTTCAGTATAGAGTCCCTAATACTTTGTAGCTTATCTGCTTTAGCATCTATCTGTAAATCTACATCTTTAACTGCACCCAATTGGCATATTTCGTATGATGCCCCATGTTGCATCATGGGCATGCCAAACATGGCATAGTATGGGGAGCAGTTAATGGAAGAGTGTATCGCACTGCGAAGGGCAAAAGCCGCATCGCTGATACACCTATCCCAATTTTTTTTGAGATCGCACTATCTGGAGCACCGAGCGATTGACTCTCTCCGCTGCATTTCCTTGAGGGGAATAAAAAGCGGTTCGAATATGTTTCGCTCCATACTTTTCTAAAAATTTGCTAAACATGTCGGAGACAAATTGTTTTCCGTTATCGGAGTGGATGTACTCCGGAACCCCAAAGATGTGAAACACCTCTTTTTCCAAAAATTTACAAACATCTACAGACGTGGCTTTACGCATTGGTTTTAAAAAGACAAACTTGGAAAAATGGTCAAGACAAACAAACACATAGACATTACCATCACTAGTACGTGGGTATGGACCCATAAAGTCAATATACAAGCGTTGGAAAGGTCTTTCGGTTACGTGCTGCTTTCCCATGGGCGGTTTGTGAAAAACGTTCTGTGTTTTATTTCCCTTGCATACTTCACACTCTTTTAGGAAGGTTTGTACATCGGTTACCATACCAGGCCAATAGTACTTTTCGCGTATTCGGGCCAAGGTTTTGTGGATGCCCCCGTGTACGACCGAAGGTGAGCTATGGGAGGATTCCACCAACCCTGCGCGCAACTCCGACGGTACCCAGAGTTTCCAGGCTTGGTCCTGCTGAAGATCGTCCCCCCGGTAAAACTGAGTCCGTTTATATACGTAACCGTCCGACACGCATAGTTCTGGAAGTTTGTCCTGGTTTTCTGTCACGGTTTTTCTAAGTTCGTTATACTCTCCAGTTTTAAAGTAGTCCGAGTCCAAGTCAATTTCCATTAGTCTGTCTGATAGCTGCATTTCCTCCATGTGAGCTCGCGACAGCGTATCGGGTACGACATTGAGTGATCCTTTTGTGTGCTCGACTTGAAAGTCGTACGCCTGAAGTTTTAAACTCCACCGCGCGAGTCTTCCTGACAGGTCGTTTTGGTTCATTAACCATTTAAGACTCGCGTGGTCGGTTATGATGGTGAAGGGTAAACCTTCGACGTATGGCCTAAATCTTTTCACACTTATCACCGCAGCGTAGCACTCAAGCTCGGTGATACTGTAATTACGCTGTGCTTTGTTTAGTTTGGCGGAAATGTAAGCTATGGGTCGTTCGTTGTTCTCGTCGTCTAACTGAAAGAGTACCCCGCCCACTCCGTCCGTCGAAGCATCGCACTGGATGTAAAAGCGTCTGTCGAAGTCAGGGTGTACCAGTACGGGAGCGGAAATCAAGCTCTCTTTTAGTCGCTCAAACGATTTTCTTGCTTCTTCTGTCATCATAAACCTTTCGATTTTTTCTTTTGTGAGGCAGTCGTGCAGCGGCGCTGCAATGGTTGCGTAGTCTTGGATAAAACGGCGGTACCAGCCAGACATCCCTAGGAACCGTCGGAGCTGTTTTGGCGTTTTTGGTTCGGGGAAATCCCTCACCGCCGCAACCTTGTTCGCATCGGTTCGAATGCATCCATCGCCCACTACATAACCTAGGTACCTAACTTCCCTGAAACAAAACTTGCTTTTCTCGATATTTATGGTAAGGTTGGCTTCACGTAAACACTTAGCGACCTTTTCCAACAAACATAAATGAGACGAAAAATCCACAGAACTAACTAACAAATCGTCTAAATACACAAAAACACAATCACGTAAAGAAGCGGGTATAACCTTGTCCATTAGTCTACACATTCTTTGTGCTGCATTACACAGTCCAAACGGCATGACTGTGTACTGGTAGAGGGGACGCCCTGGTACTGTAAATGCAGTATTCTCTCTCTTCTCCAATGGTATTTGCCAAAAGGCATCTTCCAGGTCGATGGCCGAAATGAACCTGGTATTTTGGAGTCGGCTGAGAATCCCATCAATGCTCGGAAGGGGATAAGCGTCCTTAATAGTTCGCTCATTCACCTTCCTCGCATCGAGACAGAGACGCTTCTTTTCACCCTTTATCACCAGCGATACGGGAGAGCTCCAACTGCTATTACTCTTCTCAATCACCCCTAGACCCGGCATGCGGTCTAGCTCAGCAAAAACAAGTTTTTGTATGGCTGGTGATATCGGATAGTGCCTATGTTTCACGGGGAGATTCTCATCCGAGACCTCGATCACGTGTTCCTCCACGTTGGTTTTTCCCAACCCTAATACAGCAAAGGATGGGAACTGCGCCTTGACCCCCTCTAAGGCAATACTTTGCTCTTTCGTGAGGACATGTTGCACGGCATCAAACAACAAATCGCCCTCAGCGGGTACCAACTCCGCAACGGCAGTGTGGGTTGAACGCACCATCTTTCCTCGACTAACAACATCCAGGTCGAAAGCCTGCCAAAAGTCTACCCCTAAATAAACCTCTTGCTGGAGGCCTGGCACGATAAGAAACTCAAGGTCCTTATACACTCCATCCCAAAAGACAGACAGAGGGATAGCACCAACCACCGGCGTTTCGCCGCCATTCGCTGTACGTATATTGTGATTATTTAATGGGATAATGCTACCCTCTCTGCCTTCTATCACCTTTTCATAATTTTTCCCTAGGCAACTCGCGCCAGCACCTGAATCCAGCAAGGCTAAGACATCCCTATCACCGATCTTCGTTTGAGCGAAGAAACGGTTGTCGCCCTTCAACGTGACAATTGTTGAAACTATTTTATTAAAAATTCTTTTCATGATCTTTCTTTTTTCTCTCATTTTCTTTATTTTATTGTAATTCCTGCTTGTTTTCCTTGCTAACATTTCCTCACAAAAAATTCGGTGTCTAGCGGCCTCATAATTCAACTTTCTTTGATGTAGACTTTTTGGCTCGACTTTCGATAAACCCGCATTTTCGTTAGACAAACTACTATCAACCTTTTTTAAAATTTGGTAGCTGGGTTGGTCTCCGGGCAGTCTGTGCCCTGGCGAGAGCTCCCGGCAATCTCCGCCAGCTGGGAGTTTCCCTTACCCGCTTTGAATACACAAAAAGACATATCACGCCACACGAAAAACATACCATGTTGTGGAAGGACAACTTACAATGATTCTCTTTCTTCAACTCGGACGGATTTTTAACAAAAAAGTCGACAGGCATACCACACGAAAAACATAACATGAGATGGAAGGGGGACGCAGAAAAGGAATTGGTGGCGGGCTTGGGGTTACAAAAAGGCTTTATTTGAGACGCACTTCCGGGCATTGACTGTGTTTGTTGTTGGAATGCTGCCTTCGATTTCACATGATTGGCGATCGCGTCTACGGGTTTCCGGTTAATCCCCTCATCCCCAGGTGTCGCTTCGGGATATTCGAGTTCGTTGACCGGTTTAGCTCTGCTACGGTTTTCTTTAATTAGCCGTTCCGCCCTCCTACATTCCGCCTTAAGCTCAGCCAGCGTTTCAATTTTAGATGCGAAGTTTTAAGTTCGCAAGGTAGGGTTTCAGGTTTCCTCGGATTATTCCTACTAATTCCTTCTCCTGTATCTTTTTCCGCAGGCGGAGTCAGGTTATGGACCTCACCGTAGAAGTCGTCGAACCCTTCCTGTGGCTGTTGTTTACGCTCCATAATTTCCCGAATTATCTCGTAATCGAACTCTGCTGTCTTGAAGTGGGCTAGAAGTTCTGTTTTCAGCTCTAAATACCCAAAGTCGGGTTCATCGGCATGATCTTCTAGAACTTGCCAGTACCAATTCAAGGCAGAGCCCGTTACGAGACAATGGAAATCGGTGAAGAGCTGGAAGTGCGATATGTTGTGCTGTTGCCGCAACTTCTCAATTCTAAAAAGGAAGCTCTCCACCGTTATCCCCTTACTTGTACCGTCAAATTTAACATTCCACTTATCCAGGTCCAACTTCTTCCATCTCGGTGGGTCCTGGACATTCCTATTGCTATCCGAAACCCCCCCCCCCCCCCCCCCCCCGCTGCATCTAAATTGACACGCTGGTTGGCTGATTCATTCCTACCATTTCTAGGCTCAGGAGTAGATGCCCGCTCAGACCGGTGCCCTAGCGCCTGTGCCGATGTCTCCACGTCAACGACGCGTGTGCTGAGGTTCGAAACGTTGTCTCGAAGGTGGCGGACCTCGTTCATGTATTGCGACATGAGCTAATTCTGTTGTGCCATCATTTGCATCATGTGGTTAAGTTGTTCGATGTTGGCAGCTGTCGTGCTGGCTCCGCTACCCCGAGGTTCTGACCCCGCAACACCCGCGTTCGCTGCTGGCCCAATCCGGTTAGGAATTGCCCCTCCAGCTGCCCCTACAGCTCCACCTGCAGTTGCACCGCCAGTTGCACCAGACTCCTCCGTGTCAGACATTTCAAACAGTTGGTCGATTTTCCTCGAAAAATTCAGGCTGCTATCTCCTTCACTAAAATAAAAACTGTCGGAAACTCTAACCCTGGGCGGACGGATGTTTTCCTCCCTAACGGAACCGAAAACCCGCGAAGTACACCTGTTGAAAAAGTCCGTGGGTAAGAAGTCTACGGAATGGGGTACGCCCGTGTCGATCTGCGTTAAGATGGATCCGACGACCTGGTTCTGCAGTGCTCTGCTCACGCTCCTCGTCACTCTCTTATTTGCGTTGAATAACCCCAACCCACCAGCAACTCGTTCCGGTGCGTCTTCCTCCTCCATACACGAAGACAGACACTCAAGAAAAAGGAAAACTTTCTTGAACAATTTGGGGTTGAACACAGAGATAAATAAGCACGCCAAGACAAATTCCAACCCTGTTAGGTTTAGCGATAGTAAAAAAAGGCAAAAACAATCACAACAAAATTTGAGGGATTGTGTAATCAACCCCAGGTGATTTGGTTAAACTAAAAATAATATCAGCAATTAACTGAACTTCAAGACTGCTATTAGAAGATATAATGAAATTCAACGAAGAAAAAAAAATAATATATATGTAGGAATGCTACCTTGAGTCTACCTTGCAATGTGGCAGTACACTTAAATGCAACCCTACATACGTCACACATAACCCCAACTCGACGAATGCACGAAGGACAGCCAAGACAGGCAGTTCTCTAAAATATTTCTAAGTTTTATACACAAAATTTAATTATAGTCATTACTAAATATATACTCAAATAAAATTAGTAAATAAACATTAAACTGGAGTTGTGTGATTATTACTTCCTACAAGTGGTGTCAGAAGTGCGACGTTCCTGTTCTCAATAAGAGAAAAATTGCGCAGAAAATTTTATATTGTGCGCGTGTGAATTTAAACTAGCTGAGTGCATACATATACTTATTGGCTACAACGCAAAATTAAAGATTGCATAGAAGTTTTTATATCGCGTTGCAAGCGTAATTTTAAAGCTGTCTCAAAGTGGTAGCAGCTAAATTCTGAGAAAAAATAATCAATACGTGTGTGCGAAAACTGTACAAACTTGACATACATATGTACATATTTGCAGCGTCATCTCAAAGTGCCGTTATAATATTCAAACAGCCCAGTGTAGATGCATCAACCCTTATTATTCGGAAGTGATAGCAGTGTAAAGAGAAGCGCTAGCAACGTTCAAACGTTCAAAGACAGTTGAACAAGGTGTGCGAGTGAATAAGTTCTGTACACTCGAGCGACAACACAGAGTAGACGTGTTAGTTGGAATAAGTAAGGTATAACTCCTATAAGCGCAGTGTAGATGCGCTAAAAATAGAGTGAGCAGTTGCAACAACTAGAGTGGCGCAGAGAAGACGCGCCAGTGACGTGAGTTTTAATAGCAACGCAGAGTAGATGTGTTGGTGATAAGAAAACCTATGATCCAAAAAGCGCAGTGTAGATGCGCTAGTGATTACTATGGTAACTGAAACCCTAGCACAGAGTAGATGCGCTAGTGGCAACAAGTGAAAACATATGTGCAAGTGAATTTGCGTAATGAACAAAATAATTAAAGCGTAGAGTAGACGCGCTAGTGGCAATAACAATTGAATAGCACGAAACATAAAGTAGTGCGAGTGAATTTGCTAAATAACATCAAAAAGCGGGGTGACTGCGCTAGAACAAAAACAATCATCTATAAACTACACAGCAGAAGGTGGCGGCAGAACGAAAGACGAGAATAAGCAAACAGCGAAATCGGAGAACATAAACAGGAACAGCATAGTACACTTAAGTATAGATTAAATACATTTCAAAATTTGCGGAAGGAAGGTATGTAGTTGCATGTACAATTAGAGGAATAGAGACAACAATCTAAAAAAAAAACGATTATAACAATGTTTGTTTGAAATAAAAGAATGAATACTATGTCTAATTGGAATAAGTATACAAAAATACAAAAGCAAAAAGTTTGTTATGAAAAATATACAAAATCTTATAAGAATACGATAAAACGATAGAATTTCCGCAACTAAAAAGTAACTTTCAAATCATTTGTTCTCTTAATGTTTATTCGGGAAAATATTTAAATAAGTTGTCAATCGTAATTTATAACAAGGAAATTGTTCAAAATCGCATGATTTTGGTTAGTCGCGCAGATAATATCATATTTAAATTATACTTACTAAATTTTTTTTAATACCACATTAAACATGAACCGAGAACAGATTTTGTCTTTGAATGTAAATGAATTAAAAGAAGCATTAAGAAGCTTAAGTCTGTCGACAAATGGACGGAAAGCTGCATTGCAAGATAGGCTTTGTGGGCATTACGGTCTGGCAGTAGACGGGAACGATGGTTCCGGGCATGAAAGCGACTCATTTGAGAGTACCATGTTACCAGCAGTGGGGCGTCCGGCTTTCACTTTGCGCGATATTGAGGGTTCGCTCTCCACTTTTAGCGGTATAGGACATCCAACGATAGAGGACTGGCTCGAGGAGTTCGAAGATAATGCCGCTGTAGTTCAGTGGGGGGATTTTCAGAAATTTATATATGGGAAACAATTATTGAAGGGCGCGGCGAAAATGTTTATTCGAAGCCAGCGGGGTATATCTTCCTGGAATTTACTTAAGGAAAGCCTAAAAAAGGAATTTGGTATTGTAGTTTCATCCATCGAGGTACATCGGGCTCTAAGAAATCGGCGCAAGCGCCCAAATGAAGATTTCCGTGAGTACCTTTACAACCTCATGGAGATAGGTAGATCGATAAACTTAGATGATAAAAGTCTAATAGAGTATTTTGTGGATGGAGTTCCAGACTCCAGGGCGAACAAAGCTAACCTTTACCAAGCTTCTTCTATTCAAGAGTTGAAGACACAAGTCGCTATTTATGAAAAGGTGCGTGGGGGACGTCAACCCAGTACTAACGCATTGCAGAATAAGAGTACTAGCAAAGTAAAGATAAGTGAAGAAAGAAACGACAGTCAACATGTTTGGGTGCAACCAGTCTGGTCACCGTGTAGCTGACTGTCCAAAAACTAACACGCAGGTGAAATCAGAAAATGCCAGAGTAAATATGATGGAATGGGCACGTCCTTCATCAATAGGGTGTGTGATATTTAAAGATATTTCAGTGAACAACTTTAAGTTTTCAGCATTGTTAGATACAGGTTGTGACCTATGCCTTATACGTTACGATGTCTTGCTGATGTTGGGGGAAATCACGTTAAATAACGATGTGCATAAGTTGAAAGGAATAGGGAACAGTGTTCTAACAACAATCGGTAGTTTTGAAATTAGGTTAGAGGTGGATGGTATAAATTTGAGATTTACCTTTCATGTAGTAAGAGAGCGTGATCTGGGATATCAAGCGATCATAGGCAACAATGTCCTACAGCAAGTTGATTTGGTCGTTTCAGAAGACGATGTTGTATTTAAAACAAAAACAAAGAGCACATCAGAAAAGGACTCATTAGAACAGCCACCTGCAGTGGTAGATATTCATACAGAATTTAAGGATTTGTGCTTGGCAGCGGAGTCGATGTCGGAGGAAAAATCGCAGGTAGACGTATCGCATCTAAATAAAGATCAAGGTAGGGAATTAGGAAAACTTGTCGAAGGATATTTCCCCAAGAAATTGCATGAGTCTCCGATTAAAATGAAAATAATTTTAACAGATGATATCCCGGTATCTCAAGGACCGAGAAGAATATCATATTCCGATAAAAATGTGGTTGATAACCAAATCACCGAGTGGTTACAAGAAGGGATTATTCAACCTAGTTATTCAGAATACTCATCACCAATTGTCTTGGTGGCGAAGCAAGATGGTACTAAAAGATTATGTTGCGATTACCGACTGCTTAACGAGAAAATCATGAAAGACAATTTTCCCATGCCCCTTATTGACGATGTCATTGAGAGCTTACAGGGAGCTCGCGTTTTTACCACCCTAGATCTAAGAAATGGTTTCTTTCACGTACCGATTGAAGCAGAGTCGAGGAAGTACACCTCATTTGTAACCCATCAAGGTCAATATGAGTTTTTGTACGTTCCTTTTGGCATATCAAACTCCCCTGCGGTATTTACACGTTACATTTTCGCGGTCTTCAGAGACTTAGTAAGGGATGGTATCGTGGTGACCTACATGGATGACCTTATTATCCCATCAAGTACCGTCGAGCAGGGTTTAGATAAACTAAAAATTGTGCTGAGTACAGCAGCTGAGTATAACTTGAAAATTAAATGGGAAAAGTGTCAATTCTTAAAGTCAAAGGTAAACTTTCTGGGGTACATTATAGAGAATGGTACAATAAGACCGTCGGAATCAAAGACAGAGGCGGTGAGAAACTTCCCAAGACCGTCGGACAAAAAATCTTTGCAGAGATTTCTGGGACTTACTTCATATTTCCGGCGCTTTATCGAGGGATATGCAGTGATTGCCAAGCCATTGTCCCATCTTCTACGTAAAGATTCAGTATTCGTGTTTGGAGAGGAGCAGTGTGCAGCCTTTCAGCAGTTGACATCTGCATTGTCTAGCGCACCGGTACTGCACCTTTTCAATCCAAAGGCATTAACCGAAGTGCATACGGATGCGTCCATGCACGGATATGGCGCTGTGGTCCTGCAGAAAGACAGTGAAGATCTGCAATTCCACCCTATACACTATATGAGCCGAAAGACAAAGGAAGTGGAAGAAAAATACCATTCCTATGAACTGGAGGTATTGGCTATAGTTGAGGCACTGAAAAAATGGAGAGTTTATCTTATGGGGATGCATTTTAAAATAATAACAGACTGCAATGCGTTCACAATGACAATGAAGAAGAAGGATATTCCGGTAAGAGTATCCCGATGGGCCATGTTATTGCAGGACTTTGATTATGAAATAGTACATAGAAGTGGAACAAAAATGCGGCACGTGGACGCTTTGAGTCGTGTAGCTTGCTTATTGCTGGAGGATTCACTTATTCATCGTCTAAAATCAGCGCAGATGCAAGACGATTGGATTCGTGCTGTTCGTACAGTATTAGCCAAAGAAGCATATGAAGACTTCTACGTTAAACACGACTTATTGTATAAAGATCCCACAAGGTGGTGGTACCGTCTTTAATGGAAGAAGAAATCATTCGTACAGCTCATAAACAAGGACATTTCTCTCTAAAGAAGACCCAGGAAGCAATAGAAAGGTCCTTTTACATTCCTCAGCTAAACTGCAAAGTATCTAGAGTCGTCAGAAGCTGTGTGGAGTGCATCATTTCGGATGCCAAATCGGGAAAGAAAGGCCTTTTAAGCCCTATTGACAAAGAAGATAGGCCGTTAAGCACTCTTCATATAGATCATGTTGGGCCCATGGAGCAAACCAAGAAGGCATACAATTATATCCTTGTTGTCGTAGACGCTTTTTCAAAATTTGTATGGCTATACCCGACAAAAAATACAGGTGCGGAGGCTGTGGTGGGGTGCCTCTCCAAGCAAGCAGCCACTTTCGGAAACCCGAGGCGCATTATTACTGATAGAGGAGCAGCGTTCACAAGTAACGTGTTCAAAGAATACTGCTCAAATCAAAGTATACAGAATTTACTCATAACGACCCGTGTGCCACGTGGCAACGGCCAAGTAGAGCGAATACACCTAATCATAGTACCTATGCTATCTAAGCTTTGTGGTGAGTCTCCTGGAAACTGGTATAAGCAGGTTGATAGAGTTCAGCAAATTGTGAACAATTCACCAACGCGAAGTACAAAGCTTGCACCGTTCAGAATTCTCACTGGACTAGAGATGAGGGTTACAGGGTTGCCAGATCTTAAGGAATTGGTTGAAGAAACAGCGGTAGACGAGTTAGACTCAGAGCGGGAGGAAATTCGTAGGAAAGCAAAGGATAATATATCGATGATACAGCAAGAAAATAAGAGGAGTTTTGATGTGCGAAGGAAAGAGCCAGTGAAGTACAAAATAAATGAATTAGTCGCCATTAAGCGCACACAGTTCGGGAGCGGTCTTAGGTTGAGGCCCAAATACTACGGTCCGTATAAAATTATAAAAGTTTTATCACATGATAGGTATGAGGTCGAGAAGATAGGCGAGAGCGAGGGCCCACGGCGTACCACTTCTGTTGCTGAGTATCTCAAAAAATGGGAGCCATCGTTCGGGTCGAACGATTAGTCAGGATGGCCGAATGTAGGAATGCTACCTTGAGTCTACCTTGCAATGTGGCAGTACACTTAAATGCAACCCTACATACGTCACACATAACCCCAACTCGACGAATGCACGAAGGACAGCCAAGCCAGGCAGTTGTAGTTTGAACCTGACACACGCGACACTCTAATCGAATATACGTTCTCTAAAATATTTCTAAGTTTTATACACTAAATTTAATTATAGTCATTACTAAATATATAATCAAATAAAATTAGTAAATAAACATTAAACTGGAGTTGTGTGATTATTACTTCCTACATATGTATATAAGAATCAAAAAAAAAATATTATGGAGGTTTGCCAAAATAGGTAATCAGCAAGTAGTCCTATAAAAAAGATTGTTTTTGAAAATTCTACCAGATTTAAATTCAAAACCCAAAAGCCACTACTTCAAGGGGTTGTAAATAAAAATGTATTTATAACAACAAACTATATTAAAACAGAATTTTAAATAATAATAAATAGGTAGAGATAAAATTTCAATATACTAACAAAGGATGTGTAAAAAATATAATAATATAAAAAAACTGAAGAGAATATTTCGAAGAAAAAATTCAAACTAAGCAAAATAGAAAATTAGAAAAATGAAAAAAATAAAATAAAAAAATAAAAATAATAAAAAAAAATTTAAATCCTTAATAATAAAATGTATATATGTAAATATAAGATTGTATTGATAAAAATATAAAAAAAAATTCAGAAAAGGGTCTTAGTTACTATCAACCAATTTGGTATAAAAATTCACTAATATTACAAAAAGGTAAAATAAAAAGAAAACTCTTAAAATTCCAACCACTCTTTAAGAGGAAATTCTGTAGAAAGACAAACGTTTGCGCATAAAAGAAAAATTGCAACAAGAAATTAAATAAACTGCAAAATATATGTATGTATGTAAATATCTATGTGCATACAAATGTATCAGAATTTATGTAGATTATAAGTAAGTACACGTGTAGTAAAAAAAATCTTTCTGATTTCTTTGTTGTTGTTATATCTATTGGTGTGTGTCGGTGTTGCACCTCGGCAAGGTCGTAGTGGATGCGAGTCGTTTGTCAGTGATTTGTCTAAGTCCAGGTCATTTGTATTTTTCCCCTTTTTTTTTTTTTTTTGTCACTCCGTCTGTTCCGTGTGGCACATCAAACCTCTAAGCCATGACCCAAAGCTTGGTTGCCACACTGCCGCAAACAACCGTGATGAAGGCTCACTGCAAACCTCATGTACAAGCAGTGCTGGACTGCTTGCACAGTAGCTTAAACAGTGGCCTTCACTCGAAGCATCTCCCTACTATTATACTTGCTTTACCGCAGGATCCCACTTATACAAGCGATGCAGCTTATATAAGGAACTCCTACGGTAGGCTAAGTATCCCCCCTCGTATTTGTTACAGTGGCACTAATCACATCGAACGCGTCCAAGTGATGTTGCCACTATAACGGTCTTCTGTCCAGTCGAAGAAAAGAAGATTGTTAAAGAAAGTGACAGAGAAATCAAAACTATATTTTATTTTAAACTTAAATGACGCAAAAAAAAATTAAGGAGACTGAGAAATGGGCTATTGATGTTACAATTAGTAAGTAAAAAAAAAGTAAGTAAATAAAATTGCAAATAGACAGACATTTGGGAAAAATAAGAATAAAAAAACTGGGCTATAGCGTTGGGCGCCATTGTTATATAACTGACTGTTGGGGTAAGGCGGAGGTGGCATGTGGCATGATTGCAGGCCCCTGCTAGCGCGTCGGGTGGGATGAGTTTTTTGCTCACCAGCCTTACCTACAGTTATATAAACAAATTTGAGTTCATGCCTAGGAGAGAAACATGGGGATAAAGAGAAAGGCTGGAAGCAAAGGCCTGTCCGTGTCAGGTGGAGTCATCCCTCCCCTTCTGCGTAAAACCTCGACGCAGCCTTGGGCGTTGCACTGACTCCGAAACTTTAGCAACGCTCCCTTAGCCTGACATGTGTCCGTCCGTCAATGTCTCATATCCCTAATCTGTCTAGTCTGTCACGGTAACCTCACATCTACGTCTCCTCTAATACACCCGTGCAACACCCACACCAAATTTATGCCTAATTAGCCTGACATATTATTTAGACTTCAACCCATTCAATGTAAGACCAAATTATGTACAAGAAAACTATCCGATTTCAGCTGGAAATTTTACAATTAGTTTATTATATAATTGATTTAGTTGAACTACAAATTCATGGAAACTAAATCCAGTCTAAAATTAATTGGAATTCAAAAAAAGAAATATCTATTAATCTAACTTATTACTAATACCTAACCTGACTTCAAATGCTAATGAATAATAAATACATATATGTATGTATGTATCTATTTATATGCTTGTGAATAAACAAATACAAAAAAGGATTAATTTTAAAGAAAAAAGAGGATAACGTAATAACGATTTAAACCCAAGTTGTTATGGGATTTTATGAGTGTTTAGAAGTTCCGCCCGCGGTAAATAAAAAAATCGAAAGGAAAATTTTGTAAAAGTAGTGAAAATAGGAATTATCGCACCGCCTCTGTAGCTTGTGCGAATTCAAAAAGAAAGTCTTCCCTATTGTAAGGTAGATGGGTTTATAAATATATATATGCAAATGTATACATAGTGTATTGTCTCAGAAATGTGACACCTTAAATATTAGCACTCACCGATCTAACCAGCAACGAAGGCGCCTGCGTCGGAGGGGGAGGGTAGCTGAAAATTTAAGAGCACATACATATGTATCATATACCTGAGAGACTTTATGTTGGAAGTTTCCCAATCAACTACCGGCAATGGAAGAGGATATTTTGCTTTGACGTTATTCGGGCATGCGGTCGCTGTCCGAATCAAAGCAGAATATTTCCTCTTTTCCTTGTGCGGACGAAAAATAATGTTTGGTTAATTTAATTAAAAGCACAGAAATAAAAAAATGTGGCTTAAACAAAAAGCGAATAGTGACTCCAAAAAAAAAAACGAATAAAGGTAATTTAGAAGCAAAGAAACTAAACAAGATGAAATAAAAAAATTCATTGGCCTTATGAGAACTATTGAAACTAAAAGCAAGTAAAATAAAGTAGAAGTTCAAAGCAACTGTGCAACTGATTATTACGCATATTGTCACTTGCGAAGCGAATGAAAATTTGGGCGAATTTCGCGGTCTCGAATTGTGGTATGCGAATCTGCAGCGAATTCGCCGACAAATTTCGAATGAGTGAGGAAAATGAATTTTTCGAATTGCCGGTAGCGAAAAAATTAACTTTGCTTCGCTAGAGCTGTCAAAATTTGCCGAATATCTAATTTGTTCGCTTTTGCACGCGCTTGCATTTATTTCTGTGAAAAACCATTTGTAAAAATTATCAAAAGAAAACAAAAGTGAGTGTATAATTTTTTTAAAAACCGCTTTAGGATGAAACGCACAACACCACAGCAGTTCCGAAAGCTGGTTACGCTTATGCAGAATAATCCAGACGTCGCAAGGGGTCAGGGGAATTTTGGTTCCACCAGGAGCCAAAGAGCGGAGTTATGAGAGCATTTCGCGATTGAAATCAACGCCTTAGGTCCTCCAATCCGTAGCGGGCCCGAGTGGAATAAGGTATGACCCAGAGGCCTGCACGAGTAATGCAAAGGAATCTGGTGCGGTGCGCGCAACCGTGGTATCCCAGCATCGTACGTATCCGTGCAGGCGTCCAGTAATATATAGGGATGGTTGGACCTTCTATCACTGCCGCTGTGCTGCAAGTGTATTCAAGATGTGGCTAATTGAACTATTAGGAACAAAAACATACCCCTTTTGGTAATAGCTTCGTTTGGTGACCATAGCCAGTATTGATTTCTACTAAAAATTGTATGGTGATGGTATCACTGTAGAAGTCAGTAGGAGTCAATACTGAGTATATGGTTGCCGCCTGAAGCTCGTACTGGGGCAGTGATTGAAGCTCAAAAAAGGCCGTACTCTCCGTGAGAGTAGATAATTATTTATATATGTATACTAGGTTTGGCTAGACTACAAATTGAAGCTTAAAAAACAGATTTCCACAAACCGCGCGGAAACTACAGCCACTGGAGGAGGACCGTATGTTCAGCAAAGCTTGTCTGCTCTAGAGCGAGAGGTGGATGATCTTCTCCACCTCCAACAAGCCGCCAACCCCACAGGGAATATATATGGCACCTCGAGGCAAAGAACTACTGATAGAGATAATGAATTTCAGGCCCAAGAATCCGAGGGTGAGGGTGATACTCAAACACCACGTCCATCAACATTGACACCAACAATGACCGAGGGTGAACAAGTTATTCAACCACCACGTTCATCAACAATGGCGACACGTTCACCCGAGGGTCAACAAGATAATCAACCACCACGTCCATCAACAATGACACCAACAACGACTCCCCGTCCTAGGCTTACCGTTGACGATCGTGAAAAAATTCGGTTAAAAGCACTGCAAAAGCAAACCGAAGTGCAAGATACCCTTTGCCAAGGTGTTTTAAAAATGGGGAAAACATTGGAAGATATCGCCAGATATTCACGAAAACTCTATGAACAAAAAAAGCAGGAACTAACATTATTAAAAGAGAAGGAAGAAAGAAAGAAGGCAGAAAATATAGAAAAGAAAAGACAACACAAAGACAAAATGGAAACGAAACTTAAGGAGTTGGAGTTAAAAACCCTTAAATACAATATAAGGAAATGAAAATGAATTTTTTTTAAAACTTGTTTTCAAGTGTACAGTCAGTCAACAATAAGTATACACCCTTTTATGGTATGGTTCAAATTGGTGATAGCTTCGCATAAAGGGGTGTATACTTATTTTTGTGACTTACTGTATGTATTTCATATTGCTTTAACATTTTAAAAAGTCTGAATTAAATACTTCCTTTTGATTTATTTAATTTTAAGAAAAATGTGAACTGAATACCTGATTTTTATTTTCTTTCTTACTTATATGATTTTTATTTATTTACTTTTAATAATAATAATATATAAGTAGAATATATAATATATAATAAGTACACCAGCACTAGCACAAAAAAAATTTATTTAATTTTAAGAAGTCTTTATTATTTATTTACTTTTAACAAAAATATGAAGTCTGAATTGAATATGTGATTTTAATTTATTTACTTTTAATAAAAATATATATGTAAGTAGTAGTAGCACTAGTTTAATGCCACTCGAATTTACTTTCTAAACTTTGTAAAAAAAAAATAAAAAAAAGTTAAGAAAATAGATTCAAGGCCAAACAATTAAAATTTCTTTTTGTTCCAAAACCGGCTTGCAGCCCTGTTAACTTATTAAATAAATCAATTTTGAATTATTATATTTGAACTTTGTATTTAAATTAATAATAAAAGTAATTTCAGAACAATCTTTGCCTCGCATTACTTTCCAAAAGATACAGTGGTTGAAAAAATAATAGGGACAAAATTGAAGATGGATATACTTATTGAGGAGTGCTTACTAATTTTCGTTTAAAATATAGCTTATTCAATAACAGAAACCACATTGATACAATTTTCAAAGTTTACACAAAGTTCAGAATAATTGGTCAAACTTTCAGAAACGGACAGCACAATTTTCAACTTTTTTGGCAGAATTTTCAGATAATTTTCGAGTATGCAGTTTTGTAGCCCATTTAATTTTATTCTAACAATTTGCAAGTTAGAACTCTCAAAAAATTTTCCCTGAATTTTTAGAATTTGTTTTTGGCAAGGGTGTTGAGTGTTTTCTTCCATACAAAAGTAAATTTAGTTTATGAGGGTATCCGGAATCACCTACAAATTATAAGTACAATTATGTTTTGCTTATTATTATTATATTATGACGCCACAGTTAACTATGGACTCACAATTCTATTTCAGATATTTAGCAAAATTTTTACTGTCAAATAAGCTAAAGGTAACCTTTGCTAGTTAACTAGAGGTTAACTCACCAAAGTTAGGCGGTTAAACTGTAGTAATCTCAGCTTGAAAATTGAAAATCGATAGTTAACTCTCTATCCAGCAAAAGTAGGTAAACTTGCCTAAGTAAATAGAGTTATCGCCGCTTAGCTGATTATCCTCTAAATAAGTTTTTAATGTGCTATTGTTCCACACAAAGGAATCATGTGTGGAGCCAGCATATCTGGCATCCACATACCGGATGGCCTGCGACCTGGAATGTATAGACAATTTATTATCAACGATATTGAAGTATTGAAAACTTTAAAACTTACAATCATCGCATTAATGCTGTAAAACCCTTTCCTATTCAGATAAAGGTGTCGATTTTCACTGGGAGCATAAATGCCAATATGTGTGCCATCAACACACCCAATCACGTTCGGTATTTCTGATTTGATGAAGAACTTCCTTTTTGCCTCCTGCTTCTCTTCTTCACTCATTTCTATATTTATTGCCGCCGTACAAATAACTCTCTCTAAAGTAGGCAGCATCTCCTTTAAAACGAGGGAAACTGTGGGTTGAGCAAGTCCCAACTGGAACTCGTTTCCTATGGTAACTGCCATGGGCAAAAAAACGAAGTGCGCAACAAAGTTTTAGCATAGGGGTTACAGACGACGACAGGCGGCAGTGAAAATTGTCCTTAATTTTGTCCAGGACATGCATGAAGGCATCCTTGCTAAGCCGAAAATTCGCAATGAATCTATAAACACATTTACATTGAAATACAATTTTCCATATATACTTCAAGAACCAAACTGCACTAAACTTACACTGTTGGCGGAAGATCCATGGGATTGGAGTAATCCCTTATAAAACGCCTCTGACGAAGAAGGCTAGCTCGCTGTTCGACATTGTAACTTTCTTCGAAAAAAAGATCTATGTTGGAAATCATCGCTTTATTTTATTTATCTTTATATTAATTTATTACACTTTTGTTTATGCACATATAAATAGATATATTGTAAACACATCAAAACATATGTAGTAAGTGACAGAAACGTCAAATTCGGATGAACTTATTCAATTTGTTTGAATGGCAACATCACAAAGCAGGCGAAAAAGTTCATTCGCCACTCACAATGCAAATTTTAGATGTGTTCGCTAACCTGTTCGACTCGCCAAATATATTCGCTTCGCAAGTGACAATATGCGTGTATGCATAAAGAGAAAATAAGATAACTACAAATAAAGGCGAATGATCGACAAACAACAAAAAAAAGGGGAATTGTGGTTTTTGGCAAGCATCAAAAATTTATAAAAATATGTAAACAAAAAAGAATTAATATGAACGACAAAAAATGAAACAGGAGGGGCCAAGTTAGGGCCTAGTGATATACATATAATTATCTACATATATATACATATGTGTACATATGTATGTATGTATGTATATCTGAACCAAAACAAAATTTAGGAAACTACGATTATTTACCGAAAAAAATCTCAAATTTAAATGACCAAATCAAAATTAATCTCAAATGCGGAAAACTAAACCGTCTAATAAAAAAAACCGAATGCAAATATTATACTAACAAAAAAATCCAAAAAAAAACCCAAAAAAAAATGTGATTAATTTTTTATCTCTGCTCGGCGGTAGCTCGAGACTTGCTCATCGCCTTCGTTGTTCTCTCTGCAGGCGAAGCTTCAAAAAAATGCTGCGGTGCCGGGACAGGAGCGCCAAAATGCCCCTCCTTTATACCCTTCGGGGTGGAGTCCGGCACAGGCTCTATGTTTCCCCTCCTGCTGGACTTCAGATGCTACCCCGCTTATTTGCTTATCTTTGGTGTCTGTGTGTGTGCGTGCGTGTCGTGGCGCTAATGATGGTGGCTGGTGTGGCAAGTTTAAACCTGTGTGCCGCAATCTGAATAGGCAAGAGAAAGAACTTTAGGGACTAGGGTCATGCTGACAACGAAACCAGACATTAGGGTACATGTGGACTTATTATATTTATTGGCTTTCATCGAGTTGTGTTATTTTATTTATTTATTTGCTTTTATTTAATTATTCCTATTATACCTATTTATGTCATTTTATTTATTCATTTGATTTTATTTATTTTACGTAATTTTATCTGTATATTTAATGTTATCTAGGTATTAGATTTTACTCAAATGTTGGACTTTATGTATTTATGTATGTTATTTTATTTTAATTACTTTTATTTTATTTCATTTTATTTAACTTTATTACTTCATTCACATTATCTTTGTATTTACTTATATTTATTTATTCAATTTTATGAATTTTAGGTATTTAATTTTATTTAATTTAATTTACATTTTTAACAATTTTATTTATGTTCAGGAATAGTCCACACGCACCAGGGACTGGGGATGGGGATTTCACTGACTCACCTGAATGGGATCCAGGACACCGAGTTTTTTTTTTCAATGTACCGGTGCTTAACGGGCCAATAACGCGGTTAGCAACAACCGTAAACCGAAACTTATTTTTTTTTTTTCACAAAAGACTAACTTTGCATTTACCACGACTTTAGTAGCTTCCGCACTCACTTGAATGTACTTTACATTTGAGACATGCCCTGTCATCGTTTGGCAATCGTACCCCATGGATCGAAAGCATTTCTTTCTCACCACTTTCACTCAAGAACGAAAGACCCCAATACATACCATCCTATTTTGGCCGGAAACGACAGACATAAACTTTCACGATACTAATTTCACCCACACTAACAGATACATATTCATACATCCAAATCACGTTACTAATACACATAAGGGTAACTCCGTTGCTGTTAACACACAGATACAGCGGTGTTCGGACTTTTGCAATGTTGCATTGACCCACAGGCTGCCGCTACAGACTTATGCCACTTGCTGCCTCTAGATCTGACAACTTTATCACTCCTAATAGCTGGAGTCTTAGCCTGGCAAGCGCAGGGCACGAGCATAAAACGTGCTCGATCGTTTCCTCCTCCAACCCGCACTTCCTACTTCTGCTATCATTAACCAAGCCTAATTTAAAGGCATGTGACGCCAGAAGGCAGTGTCCACTCAGAATACCCGTCATGAGTATTTTTAATGATTTTTAATGAATTTTGTTAGTCTAGGGTTGTAATACCTACACATAATCTTCGACACTTTATAGCCCCGCGATTGGAACCTCGCCTTTCCCGCTTGGTGGATCATGTGCACCTCTCGCCTTCTCCTAATCTCGCCCAATCTAATTGGGACGTCTAGGGGGCAAGCTTTATGGGATACGCCCTTTTTAGCTAGTTCATCCGCTTTTTCATACCCATCTATTCCCATATGACCTGGGCCCCAATATATGTAGATGTACGCTTTCCCCGTACCGATTCTTTCCAGTGATTGCTTACACCCCACCACACATTTAGATGCTGTGCTATCTCAGATTATTGCATTCCGACAGCGTTAATATAAGAATAAAATTATATGATATGTTACGAAAATAAGGCCAAACAAAAGTTGGAACAGGGGGATTGGAAACATGTCCTTTTCAACCTCCCATTGTATGTTGAGCTGTGCTGATCGGAATCTTCATGCATTCCGACAGCGTCATTAATAAACAAAGTTGGGGGGTGATTGGATACACGTTATTTCCAACATCCAATACCAAACTGCTCAAGCGCGGATCATATTGACAATATGTAGGTCAACACAATAATTTGCTGACAAACCATTTTTCATTATTAAGTCATGCACTTCTAGTATGTAAAAATTAATGTAAGTATGTATGTGTAGGTTAAGAACTTTTGTATAAATAGGAATGAATTTCGTCAATAAAGTAGAATCTCGATCTAACGCTACTCATCAGCATTTGAACTAAACCCTTTGTGTTCACTATTACATGGCGATCCTGCCAAACTAGATTAAAATTGGCAAAACTGCTAAAAAAAAATTAGTCGGAGGAAGATCCTGCCTGCCTGATCTTCAATTAGCTGAAAATTTGCTGATAAGCAAAATTCACTAGATCTTGCTGAACAGAGATCCTGCCATCTCAACAAACAGTTCGCTAAGTGCGAAGAATTTCAAAAGACAGGACTAAAGGTACTGCCAAACTGAAAACAAAATTAAGTAATCCTGAACCGAACAGGATACAAAGGAAGGCGAAATTTGGCGCTACAAAGAGGATTCCCAGAAAATTGCTACCAACATCAGTTATGAGGATTTGAGCAAATTAAAATCGAAAATATTCATCATCAGTTATGAGGATTTGAGCAAATTAAAATCGTAAATATTCAACATCAGTTATGAGGATTAGAGCAAATTAAAATCGAAGTTAACGGCAAATAAAGTTAAACAACATTCTGATCAGCAATAAGGATGACTGACCAAATAAACACATAAGCGAGGTGGAATAAACAACATTCAGATCGGCAATAAGGATGACTGACCAAATAAAAGCATAAGCGAGGTGGAATAAATAAATCTTCATCAACAACAAAAATCAGCAGCAAACAACATCCAGACTGGCAGCAAAGAGTTATAAACGCTTAAGTATAATCAAAATGTTTTAGAATCAATTGAGCGGCCTCAGGGAAGCTAAACCATGAGCAAAAACTTCGTTTTGCTTAGGAATTTTTTTAATATGGTAGGATGAACAAATTTTTTTTTACAAAAAGTTTGATGTCAACCGAAAAATAGGGAAAAAGATTGAAGCCCAATGTGGCGTAGAAAAAATAATAATAACAATATTTAATTTTAAACAATACTTTGAAAAAAAAATTCAAATTTAAGAAAACTAGAAATGTTAAAAATATTAATAACTTTAGAAAAACTTTTTTTAAGAAAATCAAAAATTTTAGAAACAAATATTAAACAGTAGTTTCTATAATATAAATTACATAAGGAAAAATAAAATTAACAAAATTCTTCTTAGACCTTTATAATGTCAAATAAATCAGGGAAAAATAATAAAAGCAAAATTGCATAAAAATTAATTTTTAAAATATATTAGCCGTGTTTTTTTATACACACGTATACTTTTACGTTTCGGCGTGAAAAAAACGCCTATCCTCGCTTAGATAATGCTTAGGAGACCCATCTAGCGGCAGTGGTTAAATAACTAGCTACAGCCACAGGGTGTACCGAAAAGCGGAGACACAACCCTCTGATGGCCATAGGGTATAACATATAGCTAAATCAGTTGCGATGAATTGTGGACACACATATAATACATAGAATTAGTGTAGAGGGTGAAACAAAAATACATATTTCAGTTACATCTGAGTATAATGCGTATTGAAATTTAGTAGTACACATTTTATGCGCAGCAATTTCAGAGGTGTATTTAAAGTTTGACGCTTAGCAGTCCATATAAAGTTTAAGCGTATAGACGTTTACGTGTAAAAAAAAACACGGATATTGTAAGTTGAAAAAAAATAAATAAAATTTTAACTTAAGTAATCTTTTCCGTTAAGAACAAAACTTTTCTTAGACTTTAATAATGTTAAATAAATAAACAAGTAAAATGGAATACATAGGATAACAGAATAAAATCAAAAAAAAAATTTATTTGGTAACACCAAGCAAGTTGACTGGGTCATTCAACGTAAAATGAAACAACACGGCACACTTATAACAGTGACATTAGAGAGACCACCTATAATTAAGCATAAAATTATATACGCTCACTTAAAAGGCCGATGGTGTTGTATTGCGTGGAATTCACCTCACTTCACATACGCTTAACGTTACAAATATACTTACAAACAAACGTTCATATCTAATTGACCCAGATAACCACCATGAGTTCATTCGCATTTGCCAAATCGCCCAATGTATTGGTGCGTCATACCAAACTGCTCAAGCGCGGATCATATTGACAATATGTAGGTCAACACAATAATTTGCTGACAAACCATTTTTCATTATTAAGTCATGCAATTCTAGTATGTAAACATTAATGTAAGTATGTATGTGTAGGTTAAGAACTTTTGTATAAATAGGAATGAATTTCGTCAATAAAGTAGAATCTCGATCAAACGCTACTCATCAGCGTTTGAACTAAAGCCTTTGTGTTCACATATTACATAATGATCAGATTGGTTTTGAAAATGAGTGAAATCCGATGATAACCACGGCCCCTTTCTATATATATATATATATATATATATATATATATATATAACATTTTGAGAAACACAAAGTCCCTACCTCCCTTTGCACCGTTTGCCAGCACAGAATATATACGTTTGCGACATCCGCCCAATGCAGCTACTGCCATGGACGGTGCCACTTTCCTAGATGTTCTGGTCTCCGCGACGGCAACCCCCCGACGGGTTTCACTGCGCCATGTTGCCAGGCCATATACCCAAATACACCGGGTACCCCAATGCCTACCCAAGGACGTCTAGTCCCAGGGCCTCAACAGGAATCGCGTTCTGGCCTTCCACAACCCAGGCGTAGTCACCCGTCACTTACTCCCAGAGTGACGACGTCTCTCCCGTTGCACTTCAGAATTCTGCAGTTAAACTGTAATGGATTAACTGGGAAGATCACGGAGATAGTCGAATTCATGAAGCGGCACAACATCCGCATTGCTGCGATTCAAGAGACTAAACTCACAGCAAGATCTGCATTGTAGACCTGTTCTGGGTATAATGTCCACAGAAAAGATCGCGAGAGCGGAAATGGAGGCGGCCTCGCGTTTATCATACACCACTCTGTGCAATATCATATATTTGATCCCGACATCGACCGCAGGGGCAGTGTCTTAGAACGTCAAGGATTATCTGTCCGGTCAGGCGATGCAAATCTAGAAATCATCAACATCTACATCCCTCCTGATACCTGTTGCCCCAGTGGATACCGCCCTGATATCAGCGGCGTACTCACTGGAAACAATCGCATTATCTTAGGCGATTTCAATGCCCATCACGATCTATGGCATTCAAACTTGCGGGTGGACAGTAGGGGTTAGATGTTAGCGGATCAAATAGAAGAAGCGACGTTCTGCACTATAAACGGAGACGCCCCCACACGTATGGTAGGAAGCTGTCACAGTTCGCCGGATGTTTCAATCGTGAGCGCAGAACTCGTAAACTGCGTCAACTGGCAGCCGATGGTAACATTGGCATCCGACCACCTGCCTATACTTATTTCGCTCGAGCGTCCCGCCGACTTCATCGTCGCAGAAAAACGCACTTTCATTAACTTTAAAAAAGGAAAGTGGGACGAATACTAATACTTTACAGACAACCGCTTTGCTGCCCTCCCTAACCCAACTGATGCCCGCCAAGGGGAGCGTGCTTTCCGCAAGGTCATTGAATCCGCCTCGGCTCGTTTCATTCCCGCCGGTAGAATTCCCGAAATTCGACCCCAATTCCTGGCAGAGGCCACAAGTTTAGCGAGAGAACGTGACCTTATAAGACAGCTCGATCCCGGCGACCCCCAAATAAGGGATATAAACCAACGCATCAGATTGCTTGTGGATGAACACAAGCGGGCGAAATGGGAGGAGTACCTAAGCGGTTGTAACCTCTCCGCCGGTGTAGGTAAACTTTGGTCCACTGTAAAGTCCCTATCGAATCCGTCTAGGTACAATGACAAAGTTTCCATCGCCTTTGGCCACAAAGTGCTGTCGGATGAGAAAAAATGCGCGAGCGCTTTCTGCGACAATACATAATGCAATCTACGGTCGACAAAAATAGACGGAGGGCCAACAGACACGCACATAAACATAAGTTCAGCGCGTCACCAATTACCATCACCGGCAAAGAGGAGGATGCCATCGGTCATGCTAAACCATCCAAAGCAGTGGGCCCAGACGGCATAGCCATGCCGATGCTTAAAAGCCTAGGGAAAGAGGGTTTCAAATATTTAGCACATGTCTTCAACCTGTCTCTTTCCACCTTTGTCATACCCGAAAAATGGAAAATGGCCAAGGCGGTCCCGCTACTAAAGCCTGGGAAAGCAGCTAACATAGGAGAGTCATATCGCCCGATATCTCTCCTGTCGCCAGTAGCCAAGACGCTTGAAGCCATTTTGCTCCCCCACTTCAAAGCAAATTTGCAGCTAGCCTGTCATCAGCATGGCTTTAGAAAACTCCATAGCACCACCCCCGCGCTAAATGCCATTAGCACCCAGATAAATTGTGGTTTAAATCAGAAGCCCCACCATAGAACAGTACTCGTAGCGCTAGACCTATCAAAAGCTTTTGATACGGTCAACCATGGCACGTTACTGCAAGACTTGGAAGGGTCTACCCTTCCCACATGTCTTAAAAGGTGGACCGCAAATTATCTGTGTGGTCGGCAGGCATCGGTGCAATTCAGAAACGAAATATCAAAGCCAAGAAGAATTAAACAAGAGGTGCCTCAGGGTGGTGTCCTATCCCCACTTTTGTTTAATTTTTACATATCAAAACTACCTTCGCCACCAGAAGGAGTTGCTATCATTTCTTACGCCGATGACTGCACAATAACGGCCACAGGCCCGGGCCCAAAGATCGATGAGCTTTGCAACAGAATAAAAGGCTACCTCCCTGATCTCTCTAGTTTTTTCGCCCCGCAAAACCTGGCATTATCACCGACTAAATCATCCGCGACCCTATTTACAACTTGGACGTCCCAAATGTCGACCATTTTGAACATCCACGTCGATGGCACTACGCTACCGACTGTCCTACACCCCAAAATCTTGGGAGTGAAGTTTGATCAGGATCTACACAGCCGCAATTGTTCCGAAAATCCAGAGCCGTAATAAAATCCTCAAATCCCTTTCTGGCAGTACTTGGGGAAAAGGCAAAGAAACGCTCATTACCACATACAAAGCAATTAGCCAGCCGTTTGCGTGCTACGCGTCCCCTATATGGTCGCCAAGCCCAAAAGCTACCCACTGGAAGAACCTACAGGCCTGCCAAAATACTGCGCTCAGAACCGCCACGGGCTATCTTCTTATGTCCCCAGAACACCATCTACATAATGAGGCGAAAATACTCCCCATCAGGGAGAGAAATGAGATGCTAACCAAACGGTTCCTGTTGAATACCCAGAAGCGGGGGCATCCCAACAGACATCTGATTGATGAGCCAGCACCGCCTAGGGACTTAAGGAGTCATCTCCGTAAGCATTTTGAGGAAATACGGCACCTGAGAAGTCAGCCGTATGAGCAAAAAAACACAAGCAGGTCCTAGGTGAACCCCACAAATAGGCGTCGGACCTTTATGCCGGGAATTGCCCGGTGAATCCAGTACTCGGGGAACAGTACCCAAAACTTGCGGAAGAGGAACGCATACTCCTCAGGGAAACGCGAGTCACTCTGGCTCAACTTCGTTCTGGATACTGTAACAGGTTAAACTCATACATATCCAGAATCAACCCCGACATACAAAATGTATGCCCCGCTTGCACTGTGTCCCCACATGACACCAACCATCTCTTTAATTGTAATGTGGAACCAACGCCTCTAACACCCCTTTCCTTATGGTCCACCCCTGTTGAAACGGCAAGTTTCCTTGGACTCCCGTTAGAGGATATTGATGACAATTTGTGATCGGTCGCAGCTATTAGGTGGGGCGAAACATTGCTACAACAACAACAACTGAAGGAATCAACCCCGACATACAAAATATAAGCCCTGCTTGCAATATGTCCCCACATGACACCAACCATCTCTTCAATTGCATAACAACATAATTTTTATACTTACATACATATATGCAGATAATTCTTTACGAGAGCATGACACTGCTAATAAATAAATAAAATAAATGTAAGGCGCGATAACCTCCGAAGAGATCTAAGGCCGAGCTTCTCTTACAATTTGCGTCGTGCTCCTCTTGATTTTCCCTACAAATTGGCCGGACGGGACCTACATGTTTTATGCCGACTCCGAACGGCATCTGCAAGGCAGATGAGTTTTCACTAAGAGCTTTTCATGGCAGAAATACACCCGGAGCGCTTGCCAAACACTGCCGAGGGGCGACCCCGCTTAGAAAAACTTTCTTCTAATTGAAAAACCTTATTTCTAAAATCTTGATGTTGCTTTGCCCGGGGTGCGAACCCAGGGAATACGGTGTGATAGGCGGAGCATGCTACCATCACACCACGGTGGCCGCCACTGCTAATACGCGTCCAAAAATATCGAGAGGGGTACCAAACGGCGCGTCTTGACATCAGTATTAATAATCCGAAGGCGGAAAATAAAAAATTTAACTCATTCAAAAGATATTAACGAAAAACAAAAAGACCCGCGGGTAACTCCGGGGGTGGTATCCATAGCATTTTTGCGCACAACACCTTTCTGCGTTGGCGGCCTTCGGCTGCGCTTATAAAAAATAACCCTGGGCTGCGCCATGCCAAGTCCGGGTGTGTGGTATAACCTTGGCTACCGCCACGGTGATGCACAATTTTTTTTGTGGGTATGAACACAACAACAACCACATGGAAATCGCCAACTTCAACTGCAAATATCTCCGGACAGAGATAAAATTTTTCTTTTCCGCCTTCGGATTATTGTTCTCGAGATTAATACGCGTCTTTTGACACCTCACTCGATATTTTTGGTAGCGTATTAGCAGTCGACCCCTCAACTAGACTATTACCGAATATTCAAGCAAATTTGGCCTAAGCTGTATGAAAAGAGATCGCAATCGGTGATACTGTTAAACCGTATCTCTATAAGCCCACTAGTGGGCCTTCTCACAGGTCACTGTCTCATGGGCACTCATGGCGCCTATATGGGCCTACAAACAAATGACTTCTGTCGCAGCTGTAGGGACGAGGAGGAGATAGAAAGCGTAGTCCGCTATCTGTGCCACTGTCCCGCACACTTAGAAACCAGGTACCGAGGTAATGAGGCGAGAATACTCCCCATCAGGGAGAGAAATGAGATGCTGACCAAACAGTTCCTGTTGAATACCCAGAAACTGGGCATCCCAACAGATATCTGATTGATAAACCAGCACCGCCTAGGGGCTTAAGGAGTCATCTCCGTAAGCATTTTGAGGAAATACGGCACCTGAGAACCCAGCCGTATGAAGCGAAAAAACACAAGCAGGTCCTTGGTGAACTCCACAAACAGGCGTCGGACCGTTGTGCCGGGAATTGCCCCGTGAATCCAGTACTCAAAGAAAAGTATCAAAAACTCGCGGAAGAGGGACGCATACCCCAGGGAAACGCGTGTCACTCTTGCTTAACTTCGTTCTGGATACTGTAACACGTTAAACTCTTACCTATCCAGAATCAACCCCGACATACAAAGTATGCCCCGCCTGCAATGTGTCCCCACATGACACCAACCATCTCTTTAATTGTAATGTGGAACCAGAGGCGTTGGTTCCTTATGGTCCACCCCTGTTGAAACAGCAAGTTTCCTTGGACTGCCGTTAGAGGATATTGATGACAATTTGTGATCGGTCGCGGCTGTTGGGTGGGGCGAAACACTGCTACAACAACAGGTACCGATGCCTCCACAGGCACTCCTTTGAGGGTCTTGCGGAGCTTGAATCTGCACACACAAACGACATCTTGCGTTTCATCAGGCAACACGCTGGTTTAGCCTTACTGGGGTCTAAACATTCTTCAGAAGTAGCGAAATAGGAAATAGGGCCCCCCGTGTGGTAGCACAACGGGCCACAACGGCCTACGTGAGTCTCCGCTTGGACAGCGGAGGCAGCCACTTCAACCTAACCTAACCTAGCACCGATTTGGAGACCAAAGCTATATCCGCGCAAAACACTTATGTTCGGTTTTTTTTTTTTTTTTGCGGGTACAACAACACCAACATTACAACAACCACATGAAAATCGCCAACTTCAACTGCAAATATTTCCGCCTTCGGATTATTGTTCTCGAGATTAATACGCGTCTTTTGACACCTCTCTATATTTTTTGACGCGTATTAGAAGTGCCATGCTGTCGTAAAGAATTATCACAAATTTATATTGTTTTGGTCCACTCTATAGTAAATGATATTAATTGATGACGGCTAATAAAGATATACATATAATATGTGTATGGAATATCTTCGGTATTAAGTTTTCTGTGGGTAAAGTGCTTACATAAGCTACCGGCATAGATAATGGACTGTTACAGGCTCACATTGATTTTTCGAAATATGTAGATGTGGGTGAATACAAGTTGGGAGTTTTGACTACAATTCAACTACGTTTGTTTCTGAGCCAGTACTTACATTCGCACTCTCGTTTATTGGTGTTTTCTGGAGCAATTCACTTTTTAGTAAACAATACTCGTTGAAAATGTTTTACGTATGCTCTTTTTAATATAATTAGCCTTTTTTCACTGAAACTATGTTTAAAATTTAGCTTTTATTGTGGTTCAAGTTTCTCGCTACGAAAATAAAATTAGACAATTCCGCCAATTAGCTGATAAATGAACCTATGATGGAATAAGGACAAGGTCATTGTAAACTTTACCAAGTAGCGCAACTAACAGCTGATCGCTCAAAATTTGCACACACACACAAACATCACTAATGGCCATATTACGGAAATCTTAGGGAAATTGAAGTTAAATTTTTAAACAGACATAAAATGTTATAATTTTGGAATATATAGCATCTAGGACACCTTAATTGCAGTAATTGAAAGAAAATGTTTGTTTATACTCAAGTATTTAATTATTTCTTTTAAATTTATCTTTAATATTGATGCAATGATTGATCCAATGCAACTCTGGCCTTCCTACTGTTCCATGGTTCAATTATGTACAGGTTGGCTCATCTCATCAGCTGATTTTATTTATGACATTGCATGGTCGAAGGGATTGTCAAAAGGAGATGGCAAACTCAAAATGAAACCAACACATTGGCAACATTTTACTTACACATACAAAAACTGCTAAGTTTTATGTTTCCATTCCATACCATTCGCACCAACACCAATACACAGATTTTGACAATTTGAACAGACATATTTTGTTGCTTTACAGATGAGCCAACCTGTATATAGTTGAACCATGTACTGTTCTTTATTCCACTCCATTCGAGTGCCTATTTTCACGGCTTGCGAGTGCCTTCCACTCTATTCGCAACATAACCTCGAATTAAGCTGCCAAACTATATAGTAAACAATGGACAAGGTGGTCTATGTAGTGACAGCTCATTTTGAAAGCTCCCAATCATGGTTCAACTATATACAGGTTGGCTCATCTGTAAAGCAACAAAATATGTCTGTTCAAATTGTCAAAATCTGTGTATTGGTGTTGGTGCGAATGGTATGGAATGGAAACATAAAACTTAGCAGTTTTTGTATGTGTAAGTAAAATGTTGCCAATGTGTTGGTTTCATTTTGAGTTTGCCATCTCCTTTTGACAATCCCTTCGACCATGCAATGTCATAAATAAAATCAGCTGATGAGATGAGCCAACCTGTACATAATTGTACCATGCTCCCAATTAATACGAATGCCTGAAGAAAGGGAAAGAACAGAAGAGGCCGCTTTGAGAAACTATATTAAATCGAGTACTTTTTTTATAGCAAAGCACTTTATCCAAAATAGTAACGAAACTAATAGCTTGTCATTTGTTTTTAAAAATAAAAAGTGAATATAGGTCACTGCGGCTGCCGTCATATATAGGCTTGTTTACCATAACGAAATTGTGGAAGCCAGCTCAAAGTACGGGTTAGGGTGTTAGAATATACCCGCGGTAGGTATGCCTGTCGTATGAGGCGACTAAAATACACACTAGATTCAAGGGGTTGTAATAGTGCAGTTTACGGTACCCACCGAAATTTGGGCCAAAATTTTCGAGTGGGGTATCAAAAGACGCGTATTCACGTCCAGATCAAGAATCCGAAAGTGGAAGTTAACTTTTTTTTACCCGTTCAAAAGATATTAACGAAAAACCGAAAAAAGACCCGCGGGTCCCTCCGAAACCGGGGGTGGGATCCATAGTATTTTTGCGCAGAACACGTTACCGCCACGGTGATGCACAATTTTTTGGTGGGTACAACACTACAACAACCACATTAAAATCGCCAACTTCAACTGAAAATATCTCCGGACAGAAATACAATTTTTTTTTTCCGCCTTCGGATTATTGCTTTCGAGATTAATACGCGTCTTTTGATAACTCACTCGAAAATCTTGGCTCAACTTTAGGGTGGGTACCGTAAACTGCACTACTACCCAAGGGGTTGTGTAGCGCAACCCTTTCAAGGGGTTACCAGCGTAATATATAGCTTCTCCAGACCCAATTGTCAACCTCACCGATACGTGGTGAATCCTGTTTTATTAACAGCCGAGGCTCTGGCGACCCCGAACTCCTCATAAATCTAGGGGGTGGGAACGCGGAATGGCTTAGAAGGTCCCATGTGGTCATAACATATCGTCCCCGAGGTGGTACCGAAACGTACCGGATCTGCATCCGGCAAAGGACCATCAACTCGATAACACTCCGCAAGGCCTTCGGGGAGTGTCCTTATCGCTACAACAACCAAAGAGGATAAATACAATAAGAGCCGTCACTCGTTATTTTGTGACGAATATCTCGCTGGAAATTGAAAAAATTAATGCCGAATGTTTTCTGAGAGGGACATTTTTAATTGTCTCGCATTTATCCATGCTATGTAGGCCCCTTGTGCAACTGTGATTTTTGGAAAGAGAATTAAATAAATTAATTAAATACAGTCGAAAAATAAACACAAATACCCCACGAAAATGTATGGAAGACATTTATAAACATCTCGCCCAAAAAAAAAAGTAGCGACTACCTCTCAGTATACATCGAGTAAATGCCAAAAAAATAACGAGTGACGGCTCTTATTGTATTTATCCTCTTTGGTTTGGCAGCTTAAGGGCGAATTAATGGTGACTTATAACCATAAAGCCATAACCATATAAAACAGCTGATCACATCTATCTTATGGAAATCAATGTAATCGAGTTAGCGTTATGGTATGGCACCATTAATCGATTACATTGATTTCCATACGGTAGGTTCGATCAGCTGTTTTATCTGGTTATGGCTTTATGGTTATAAGTCACCATTAATTTTGAACATCCACGTCGATGGCACTACGCTACCGACTGTCCTACACCCCAAAATCTTGGGAGTGAAGTTTGATCAGGATCTACACAGCCGCAATTGTTCCGAAAATCCAGAGCCGTAATAAAATCCTCAAATCCCTTTCTGGCAGTACTTGGGGAAAAGGCAAAGAAACGCTCATTACCACATACAAAGCAATTAGCCAGCCGTTTGCGTGCTACGCGTCCCCTATATGGTCGCCAAGCCCAAAAGCTACCCACTGGAAGAACCTACAGGCCTGCCAAAATACTGCGCTCAGAACCGCCACGGGCTATCTTCTTATGTCCCCAGAACACCATCTACATAATGAGGCGAAAATACTCCCCATCAGGGAGAGAAATGAGATGCTAACCAAACGGTTCCTGTTGAATACCCAGAAGCGGGGGCATCCCAACAGACATCTGATTGATGAGCCAGCACCGCCTAGGGACTTAAGGAGTCATCTCCGTAAGCATTTTGAGGAAATACGGCACCTGAGAAGTCAGCCGTATGAGCAAAAAAACACAAGCAGGTCCTAGGTGAACCCCACAAATAGGCGTCGGACCTTTATGCCGGGAATTGCCCGGTGAATCCAGTACTCGGGGAACAGTACCCAAAACTTGCGGAAGAGGAACGCATACTCCTCAGGGAAACGCGAGTCACTCTGGCTCAACTTCGTTCTGGATACTGTAACAGGTTAAACTCATACATATCCAGAATCAACCCCGACATACAAAATGTATGCCCCGCTTGCACTGTGTCCCCACATGACACCAACCATCTCTTTAATTGTAATGTGGAACCAACGCCTCTAACACCCCTTTCCTTATGGTCCACCCCTGTTGAAACGGCAAGTTTCCTTGGACTCCCGTTAGAGGATATTGATGACAATTTGTGATCGGTCGCAGCTATTAGGTGGGGCGAAACATTGCTACAACAACAACAACTGAAGGAATCAACCCCGACATACAAAATATAAGCCCTGCTTGCAATATGTCCCCACATGACACCAACCATCTCTTCAATTGCATAACAACATAATTTTTATACTTACATACATATATGCAGATAATTCTTTACGAGAGCATGACACTGCTAATAAATAAATAAAATAAATGTAAGGCGCGATAACCTCCGAAGAGATCTAAGGCCGAGCTTCTCTTACAATTTGCGTCGTGCTCCTCTTGATTTTCCCTACAAATTGGCCGGACGGGACCTACATGTTTTATGCCGACTCCGAACGGCATCTGCAAGGCAGATGAGTTTTCACTAAGAGCTTTTCATGGCAGAAATACACCCGGAGCGCTTGCCAAACACTGCCGAGGGGCGACCCCGCTTAGAAAAACTTTCTTCTAATTGAAAAACCTTATTTCTAAAATCTTGATGTTGCTTTGCCCGGGGTGCGAACCCAGGGAATACGGTGTGATAGGCGGAGCATGCTACCATCACACCACGGTGGCCGCCACTGCTAATACGCGTCCAAAAATATCGAGAGGGGTACCAAACGGCGCGTCTTGACATCAGTATTAATAATCCGAAGGCGGAAAATAAAAAATTTAACTCATTCAAAAGATATTAACGAAAAACAAAAAGACCCGCGGGTAACTCCGGGGGTGGTATCCATAGCATTTTTGCGCACAACACCTTTCTGCGTTGGCGGCCTTCGGCCGCGCTTATAAAAAATTACCCTGGGTGGGTCCAACACCGGTTTGAAAAATACTGTGCCTCCTGCAACGCGACAAGGCTCAACGCCTTCGAGCCATGGAGGGACTGCAGGTTTGGTCACACCCGGATCCTGAAACAGGTCCCAGAAACCTTAAAAAGAACCGCGGGTACTTCTGGGGGCGGTATCCCTACAATTTTTGCGCAGAACATCTTTCTGCGTTGGCGGCCTTCGGCCGCGCTTATAAAAAATTGCCCTGGGTGGGTCCAACACCGGTTTGGAAAATACTGTGCCTCCTGCAACACGGTAAGGCTCAACGCCATCGCGCCATGGAGTGACTGCAGGTTTGGTCACACCCGGATCCTGAAGCAGGACCCAGAAACCTTCTTAAAGTTGGACCATACAATACCGCCCCCTTGCTGGGACAACAAATTCTCCACAAGAATCCCAGAGAGGAACGAGTGGGCAAACGGCAGGGAGCCGGGATCCCACGAAATCTCCGTTTTTACAGATGGCTCTAAACTGAACAACAGAGTCCGCAGCGGAATATACTCAGAGAAGCTCAATCTAAGCAAAAGCTTACGCTTACCCGACCACTGCAGTGTTTTTCATGCTGAACTTATAGCTATCTGGGAAGCAGCCCTCTATCTTGCTAACCTGCAGGTGACCAATTCTATTTCAATTTTCTCGGACAGTCAGGCTGCCATAAAATCCCTGCAATGGAGCAACACCTCATCACTAGTGGCGTTGAAGTGCAGAGAAACCCGCAACAAGCTAGCTGAAAAATGCAACCTGAGCATTATATGGGTTCCTGGCCACTGTGACATTTCAGGAAACTGCGCTGCGGACGAGCTAGCTAGGGAAGGCACCAAGATGCAAACAATAACCTCCGCTGGTTGGGCCAGCCCTCCTCTAAACACCTGCAAGCACTGCTTGCGATCTCTATTCACGCATCAAGCAAACGCCACATGGGCCATGGAACCTACATGTAGAATATTCGGTAATAGTCTAGTTGAGGGGTCGACTGCTAATACGCTACCACAAATATCGAGAGAGGTGTCAAATGACCCGTCTGGACATCAGTATAATAATTCGATGGCGGAAAATAAAAATTTTAACGTGTTCACAAGATATTAACGAAAAACCGAAAAAAGACCCACGGGTACCTCCGAAACCTGGGGTCGGATCCAGAGTATATTTGCGCAGAACACCTTTCTGCGTTGGCGGCCTTCGGCTGCGCTTATAAAAAATAACCCTGGGCTGCGCCATGCCAAGTCCGGGTGTGTGGTATAACCTTGGCTACCGCCACGGTGATGCACAATTTTTTTTGTGGGTATGAACACAACAACAACCACATGGAAATCGCCAACTTCAACTGCAAATATCTCCGGACAGAGATAAAATTTTTCTTTTCCGCCTTCGGATTATTGTTCTCGAGATTAATACGCGTCTTTTGACACCTCACTCGATATTTTTGGTAGCGTATTAGCAGTCGACCCCTCAACTAGACTATTACCGAATATTCAAGCAAATTTGGCCTAAGCTGTATGAAAAGAGATCGCAATCGGTGATACTGTTAAACCGTATCTCTATAAGCCCACTAGTGGGCCTTCTCACAGGTCACTGTCTCATGGGCACTCATGGCGCCTATATGGGCCTACAAACAAATGACTTCTGTCGCAGCTGTAGGGACGAGGAGGAGATAGAAAGCGTAGTCCGCTATCTGTGCCACTGTCCCGCACACTTAGAAACCAGGTACCGAGGTAATGAGGCGAGAATACTCCCCATCAGGGAGAGAAATGAGATGCTGACCAAACAGTTCCTGTTGAATACCCAGAAACTGGGCATCCCAACAGATATCTGATTGATAAACCAGCACCGCCTAGGGGCTTAAGGAGTCATCTCCGTAAGCATTTTGAGGAAATACGGCACCTGAGAACCCAGCCGTATGAAGCGAAAAAACACAAGCAGGTCCTTGGTGAACTCCACAAACAGGCGTCGGACCGTTGTGCCGGGAATTGCCCCGTGAATCCAGTACTCAAAGAAAAGTATCAAAAACTCGCGGAAGAGGGACGCATACCCCAGGGAAACGCGTGTCACTCTTGCTTAACTTCGTTCTGGATACTGTAACACGTTAAACTCTTACCTATCCAGAATCAACCCCGACATACAAAGTATGCCCCGCCTGCAATGTGTCCCCACATGACACCAACCATCTCTTTAATTGTAATGTGGAACCAGAGGCGTTGGTTCCTTATGGTCCACCCCTGTTGAAACAGCAAGTTTCCTTGGACTGCCGTTAGAGGATATTGATGACAATTTGTGATCGGTCGCGGCTGTTGGGTGGGGCGAAACACTGCTACAACAACAGGTACCGATGCCTCCACAGGCACTCCTTTGAGGGTCTTGCGGAGCTTGAATCTGCACACACAAACGACATCTTGCGTTTCATCAGGCAACACGCTGGTTTAGCCTTACTGGGGTCTAAACATTCTTCAGAAGTAGCGAAATAGGAAATAGGGCCCCCCGTGTGGTAGCACAACGGGCCACAACGGCCTACGTGAGTCTCCGCTTGGACAGCGGAGGCAGCCACTTCAACCTAACCTAACCTAGCACCGATTTGGAGACCAAAGCTATATCCGCGCAAAACACTTATGTTCGGTTTTTTTTTTTTTTTGCGGGTACAACAACACCAACATTACAACAACCACATGAAAATCGCCAACTTCAACTGCAAATATTTCCGCCTTCGGATTATTGTTCTCGAGATTAATACGCGTCTTTTGACACCTCTCTATATTTTTTGACGCGTATTAGAAGTGCCATGCTGTCGTAAAGAATTATCACAAATTTATATTGTTTTGGTCCACTCTATAGTAAATGATATTAATTGATGACGGCTAATAAAGATATACATATAATATGTGTATGGAATATCTTCGGTATTAAGTTTTCTGTGGGTAAAGTGCTTACATAAGCTACCGGCATAGATAATGGACTGTTACAGGCTCACATTGATTTTTCGAAATATGTAGATGTGGGTGAATACAAGTTGGGAGTTTTGACTACAATTCAACTACGTTTGTTTCTGAGCCAGTACTTACATTCGCACTCTCGTTTATTGGTGTTTTCTGGAGCAATTCACTTTTTAGTAAACAATACTCGTTGAAAATGTTTTACGTATGCTCTTTTTAATATAATTAGCCTTTTTTCACTGAAACTATGTTTAAAATTTAGCTTTTATTGTGGTTCAAGTTTCTCGCTACGAAAATAAAATTAGACAATTCCGCCAATTAGCTGATAAATGAACCTATGATGGAATAAGGACAAGGTCATTGTAAACTTTACCAAGTAGCGCAACTAACAGCTGATCGCTCAAAATTTGCACACACACACAAACATCACTAATGGCCATATTACGGAAATCTTAGGGAAATTGAAGTTAAATTTTTAAACAGACATAAAATGTTATAATTTTGGAATATATAGCATCTAGGACACCTTAATTGCAGTAATTGAAAGAAAATGTTTGTTTATACTCAAGTATTTAATTATTTCTTTTAAATTTATCTTTAATATTGATGCAATGATTGATCCAATGCAACTCTGGCCTTCCTACTGTTCCATGGTTCAATTATGTACAGGTTGGCTCATCTCATCAGCTGATTTTATTTATGACATTGCATGGTCGAAGGGATTGTCAAAAGGAGATGGCAAACTCAAAATGAAACCAACACATTGGCAACATTTTACTTACACATACAAAAACTGCTAAGTTTTATGTTTCCATTCCATACCATTCGCACCAACACCAATACACAGATTTTGACAATTTGAACAGACATATTTTGTTGCTTTACAGATGAGCCAACCTGTATATAGTTGAACCATGTACTGTTCTTTATTCCACTCCATTCGAGTGCCTATTTTCACGGCTTGCGAGTGCCTTCCACTCTATTCGCAACATAACCTCGAATTAAGCTGCCAAACTATATAGTAAACAATGGACAAGGTGGTCTATGTAGTGACAGCTCATTTTGAAAGCTCCCAATCATGGTTCAACTATATACAGGTTGGCTCATCTGTAAAGCAACAAAATATGTCTGTTCAAATTGTCAAAATCTGTGTATTGGTGTTGGTGCGAATGGTATGGAATGGAAACATAAAACTTAGCAGTTTTTGTATGTGTAAGTAAAATGTTGCCAATGTGTTGGTTTCATTTTGAGTTTGCCATCTCCTTTTGACAATCCCTTCGACCATGCAATGTCATAAATAAAATCAGCTGATGAGATGAGCCAACCTGTACATAATTGTACCATGCTCCCAATTAATACGAATGCCTGAAGAAAGGGAAAGAACAGAAGAGGCCGCTTTGAGAAACTATATTAAATCGAGTACTTTTTTTATAGCAAAGCACTTTATCCAAAATAGTAACGAAACTAATAGCTTGTCATTTGTTTTTAAAAATAAAAAGTGAATATAGGTCACTGCGGCTGCCGTCATATATAGGCTTGTTTACCATAACGAAATTGTGGAAGCCAGCTCAAAGTACGTGTTAGGGTGTTAGAATATACCCGCGGTAGGTATGCCTGTCGTATGAGGCGACTAAAATACACACTAGATTCAAGGGGTTGTAATAGTGCAGTTTACGGTACCCACCGAAATTTGGGCCAAAATTTTCGAGTGGGGTATCAAAAGACGCGTATTCACGTCCAGATCAAGAATCCGAAAGTGGAAGTTAACTTTTTTTTACCCGTTCAAAAGATATTAACGAAAAACCGAAAAAAGACCCGCGGGTCCCTCCGAAACCGGGGGTGGGATCCATAGTATTTTTGCGCAGAACACGTTACCGCCACGGTGATGCACAATTTTTTGGTGGGTACAACACTACAACAACCACATTAAAATCGCCAACTTCAACTGAAAATATCTCCGGACAGAAATACAATTTTTTTTTCCGCCTTCGGATTATTGCTTTCGAGATTAATACGCGTCTTTTGATAACTCACTCGAAAATCTTGGCTCAACTTTAGGGTGGGTACCGTAAACTGCACTACTACCCAAGGGGTTGTGTAGCGCAACCCTTTCAAGGGGTTACCAGCGTAATATATAGCTTCTCCAGACCCAATTGTCAACCTCACCGATACGTGGTGAATCCTGTTTTATTAACAGCCGAGGCTCTGGCGACCCCGAACTCCTCATAAATCTAGGGGGTGGGAACGCGGAATGGCTTAGAAGGTCCCATGTGGTCATAACATATCGTCCCCGAGGTGGTACCGAAACGTACCGGATCTGCATCCGGCAAAGGACCATCAACTCGATAACACTCCGCAAGGCCTTCGGGGAGTGTCCTTATCGCTACAACAACCAAAGAGGATAAATACAATAAGAGCCGTCACTCGTTATTTTGTGACGAATATCTCGCTGGAAATTGAAAAAATTAATGCCGAATGTTTTCTGAGAGGGACATTTTTAATTGTCTCGCATTTATCCATGCTATGTAGGCCCCTTGTGCAACTGTGATTTTTGGAAAGAGAATTAAATAAATTAATTAAATACAGTCGAAAAATAAACACAAATACCCCACGAAAATGTATGGAAGACATTTATAAACATCTCGCCCAAAAAAAAAAGTAGCGACTACCTCTCAGTATACATCGAGTAAATGCCAAAAAAATAACGAGTGACGGCTCTTATTGTATTTATCCTCTTTGGTTTGGCAGCTTAAGGGCGAATTAATGGTGACTTATAACCATAAAGCCATAACCATATAAAACAGCTGATCACATCTATCTTATGGAAATCAATGTAATCGAGTTAGCGTTATGGTATGGCACCATTAATCGATTACATTGATTTCCATACGGTAGGTTCGATCAGCTGTTTTATCTGGTTATGGCTTTATGGTTATAAGTCACCATTAATTCGCCCTTAAGCTGCCAAACCAAAGAGGATAAATACAATAAGAGCCGTCACTCGTTATTTTTTGGCATTTACTCGATGTATACTGAGAGGTAGTCGCTACTTTTTTTTGGGCGAGATGTTTATAAATGTCTTCCATACATTTTCGTGGAGTATTTGTGTTTATTTTTCGACTGTATTTAATTAATTTATTTAATTCTCTTTCCAAAAATCACAGTTGCACAAGGGCCCTACATATCATGGATAAATGCGAGACAATTAAAAATGTCCCTCTCAGAAAACATTCGGCATTAATTTTTTCAATTTCCAGCGAGATATTCGTCACAAAATAACGAGTGACGGCTCTTATTGTATTTATCCTCTTTGGCCAAACTATATAGTAAACAATGCTGTCCATTGTTTACTATATAGTTTGGCAGCTTAATTCGAGGTTATGTTGCGAATAGAGTGGAAGGCACTCGCAGGCCGTGAAAATAGGCACTCGAATGGAGTGGAATGAAGAACAGTAGGAAGACCAGAGTTGCATTGGATCAATCATTGTATCAATATTAAAGATAAATTTAGAAAAAATAATTAAATACTTGAGTATAAGCAAACATTTTCTTTCAATTACTGCAATTAAGGTGTCCTAGATGCTATATATTTTAAAATTATAACATTTTATGTCTGTTTAAAAATTTAACTTCAATTTCCCTAAGATTTCCGTAATATGGCCATTAGTGATGTTTGTGTGTGTGTGCTAATTTTGAGTGATCAGCTGTTAGTTGCGCTACTTGGTAAAGTTTACAATGAATAGAAATAAGTGATTGTAATCATTGTGAATGATAACTAAGTGTTATATCTTCTGCATAGACGGCCCATATATGATACAAAAACCATGCGCATATATAAAATGACGAAATTGGTGCAAATGAAAATTTTGACATACACGGCACAAAAACACTGCAATTCATAAAATTTTTTTTTATATTTTAGTTTACACATTTGTAAATAAAAACTTATAAACATAACTTAAACATAACTTCTTGTTTCAAAACATATCAGGCACATTTTCCTTGACTAGCACGTGAAATCACTTTAGATGATTGCATATGTGTATATACAAAAAAAAAATATTACAAACAATTATTTATATAAAATATTCCCCGTCTGAAAAACCAGAAGAGCTTAAGTCTGCGTATAAAGTTTGGCTATTTACCATTTGGCTAAACGAGCGTGGCAACACCAGCACACTGGCAGATGCAACCCTGCCACCCACTTAACACACCACACACTGACACTAACACGTTCACACACATAAATTGTCACACCACACATATACCTTCATATATAAACTTTTTCACAATTTGTAAAATTTTGTACGATACAGTCGATCTTGGCGCGCAATCGCAACGCATTTAAATATACCAATTTCGTTACTAAAATCATTCCTTTTCTTATCATTTTTTCTTTTATTTGTCTTGCGGATCTGATTCGATCGTTCGAGTGCAAGGTGAGTGCAGTGAACAGTGAAAAAAAAAGGGCTAAAGGAATATCTACCATTGATATGAGATCATTGGTAATTTCAAAATCATTACAACATTTAGATAAGCGTTTTAACGAGCATCTAATATTAAGCAGCGCATTAAGCATTTTAATTTTTAGTTTGTTCCTTAATTTATAGTTATAAGTTTTCGCCACTGCAGCTCTATTAATGCTATTTTACTTGAAGAATAACTATACTTCTCTTTTTCAAAGTAAGAAAATACATCTGGCTTTGAAACTTTCAACGAATTTTCAGCAGAAAAGAATTAATCTTTTGTAGAGAACTCATATTAATATTAATAATAATAATAAATTAATTTCTACGTATGGTATATTACTTAAGTTCTTGAGTCTCTTCGTTTCTGTCTTTATCTCTCCCTATCATACTTGTAAACAATCACTTATGTTGTCTTTATTGTTACGCATCGCAGAGCATTCTTTATATCCCATATATAGTGATGGTCCTAGACTATAGGTTGTCTAGTTCCAAAGACTGCTTACATACACTGTTGCGCGTATTCAACAAACGTACTAAAGGGCTCAAAGTCATCCATCTTAATGCGCAAAGCCTATATAAAAAGCTGGATGAATTGAGATTCATATCTGAGGGTTCTGATATAGATGTTATATGTATTTCCGAAACCTGGTTTTCTTCATGTCACATAAATGATTTGGTGCAACTAAATGGATATCAACTTTTCAGGGCTGATAGACGTGGTCATGGTGGTGGTGTTGCTATATATGTTAAAAGTACTTTATCCTGTAAACTTTGCTGCAGTGCTAGTCCAAGTGATTTTGTCGAATATGTGTTTGTAGACGTGTTCTCTGTAAATAATGAAAGGCTTCTTATCGGCTGTGCATACAGACGTAATCGTGGAGTTGACTTCTCTGGCTTTATTGAATTTCTCGAGCCTCTACTTATAAGCTATGATAATATAATCATCGCTGGGGATTTCAACTCCAACCTTCTCGTCGACTCAACTCTAAAGCTAAGTATGGAGTCTCTTGGACTTTTTCCCACCAATTTAACTTCACCTACACACTTTACTGACTCAAATTCTTCTTTGCTGGATTTATTTTTCGTGAATGATCCCCTGAAATTGCTCCACTACGATCAATTGTCGGCATCTTGCTTTTCAAAACACGATCTGATATTTCTTAGTTACAACTTTCAAACGTCACACATACAATGTTCCTTTACATATCGTGATTTTAGAAGCATAGATTACAGTTCCCTTAATGCAGCGGTGGAGTCGGTTGAGTGGAGCTTGATTCGTACACTGACATCGGTCGATGATCAGGCATCATTCCTACAGAACCATATTATTAGGCTTTTCGACAACTATGTGCCAGTGAAACTCAAAGCTGCTACACACAATAATACCCCTTGGTTTAGTGCCAATCTAAAACACTTAATTCACCAGCGTAACCTTGCTTACTCACGATGGAAAAGATACAAAACCCTGGAGGCTCACAACTGCTTCAAAACAGCTAGGATCGCTGCAAACAAAGCCATTAGGCCAGCTAAGCAGAAATTTTATAATAACAAGTTTAGTGCTGCTTTGAGTTCGAAGGAAACCTGGAAGTCGATTAAACATATTGGTATCGGAAAATCCAAATGTGATATTTCTGTCCTCCCTGATGTAGACATTAATGAGATAAATATAAATTTTGTAAATCTGCCAATCTCAACTGACAATATATGTGCTGATAATTATTGTATTCGCGCTAATTTTGATTTTGGTCCTCTTGAGTTTGCTAGTGTCGATGATTGTGATGTCGTTCAAGCCATTCTTTCAGTAAAGTCTAATGCTATGGGGTTCGATGGTATATGTCCGAAATTTTTAAAAATAATTCTTCCTAAAATCCTTCCTCACTTAACCTACTTGGTTAACTCTGTGCTGACGTCCTGTGTATTTCCCAAATGTTGGAAAGTTGCTAAGGTAATCCCAATCCCCAAGCAAAACAAGGAGTATAGGCCTATAGCTATTCTGCCTTTCCTTTCCAAGGTCGTCGAACGAATTTTGCACTGCCAGATAAATATTTATGTGCAGAATAATAACCTTCCCACAGATTCCCAGTCTGGATTCAGGTCAAATCGTAGCTGTAAAACGGCGCTCCTATCGGTGATAGAGGATATTCGAGAACAAGTTGACAAAAATTTTACTGCTTTCCTGACTCTTCTCGACCATTCAAAAGCGTTTGACTCGGTCGACCACACCGTTCTCTGCAAGAAGCTGGACAACCTATTTAATTTCTCCAACTGTGTAACGGCCCTAATCAGATCGTATTTGGCCGACCGAACTCAGGCAGTAAGTGTTGGTAGCAGAAAGTCTGACTTCGTCAGTGTTTTAAGAGGAGTCCCACAAGGCTCAATCCTTGGTCCCCTGTTATTTGTTTTGTATATAAACGATTTGCCTGGTGTTCTCAAGTATTGTAATATTCACATTTATGCTGACGACGTACAATTGTATATGTGCTGTCCTAGTGATCGTACCAGTTCATGTATTAATAACTTAAATTACGATTTGTGTCAAATTGGTACGTGGGCTTCTATGAACGGCTTATGTCTTAACCCTAAGAAGTCGAAATGTATAGTCATTCATAGAAGGTCACTAGGTAAAAGTGGAATGGAAAATTTAAGTTTAGACAACACAATATTTTACTCCGTTACATATTCGTCTACTAATAGCAAAAGCGTACTTAATACCTACGCTCCTTTATGGTTGTGAGGTTTACTCCAATTGTGACTATGTATGTAATAGGAAACTTAATGTTGTGTATAACAACATTGCTAGATACGTCTATGGGTTGAAAGACTTGACCACGTCTCTCAACATGCTTACAGGTTGCTAAACATTTCTTTCGATAACCTTATTAAACTTAAAACGCTCACTACGCTACATAAATTAATATATATGAAGGAACCTGACTATCTGTATCGGAGGCTAAATTTTCTCCAGTCGTCTAGATCTGTTCTCCTTACCCACTTCAGACATCGTATGCTAATATCTGATCGCCAGTTCTTCATTAATTCCATACGTCTTTGGAACTCGCTCCCTTCTAGACTTAGGCTTATAAGCAATGCTCTGCTCTTCAATAAAGAATTAACAAGTTTCTATAATAACCTAGACAATTAAAATACTGATTCCTTCTAAGCAAATGTACTTTATCATTCCTTTATTTATCTATTTACTATTTATTAAATATATTATTTGTTGTAACCTTTTCTTAGCCATAGTCATTAGCTTTAAGTTTCAAGATTAGATTGTTCCTATTTTATGCCTTTTACCGAGTAGCACTGTAAAATAATTTTTGTCAAATTGTTGTGCTGGGATGAATTGCCTAATAAATACAAATAAATAAAAATATTATTAGGTATTAGGTGTTCACAGGAACTATTGAAATTATTTTATTTTAGAAATTATTAAAAATACATTCGGATTAAAAAAGGCTAGAAAAAGTCACGAAGCTAAACCCAAAATTTCGAGGCTAAAGGCAAAAACAAAAGGCTAAATCTAGCCTCGAAAAGGCTAACCTGGCAACACTGGTCAAAACGCTAAAAAGTAGCCATATTGAACATCCTGTCAGGCAGTTGACAGATAAGATATCACAGTTAGTAATCATTCACAATGGGAGAGAGTGCAGGTTTAAATACGAGATTTGATAAATCTTATACTGTTTTCACACAGAAACTTAATGATCTCATTTCACCTGCTAATGAAATCGTAAATTTTTTGCTTTCACACAGAATTAACTGCTCGATTAGTATGAAGGATGAGACAGACAATCATGGCGGAACGATACAAAGTGGGAGCATGGTGACATACCTACAAACAAAAAAAATTCCATGTACTTGTAAATTCGATGGACAAATGTCAAAATCGTACTGCGCCGGTAGTTGATGTATCAAATCAAATAAAAAAGGTTATAATCAGCTTTTCGATGCGGCCACCTTGTATCGTTCCGCCATGCAGACAATGACATTTGCTTTGAAAACTAAGAAACGGAAACGGAAGCGGAACGCTGCCAACAAAGTTGCATTGTGCTTTTGACTTCATTAGGCATTCGATTAGCTACTAATGAAATAATAATAGATTCGAATTTTGTAGGGAAGATTGAGCTCAATAAGCGTCTTAATGTAGAAAATTGCCTTTATTATTCAATAAGCCGTCTGTGTGAAATTAGTATTATCAGTTAAAGCCCAAAGTGCAGGTGGAAATTTTCGTTGTGCTGCGGCCTTAAATTTAAAAACATTTGTAACAGCCGGCAGCTCTCGAGGTGATTTTTTTATTAAAATGCTAGGTGGCTACATTATTATTATTATTTTGTGTCTATTTTACGAAAGGGATACAAAAATTTTCAAATTAAAAAAATAATTATATAGCTAACAGAAAAGAAGGAAAAAAAAGCTCCCACCAGAAAAATGTCTGGGACACGCTTTGCTCGCACAGGCCGTTGCCGGTTCATTGTGTGCCTGGTTGTGCTGATCTCACTTCTATGCATGGTGGCTATTTATCACAGCTCCCAACAGCAATTGGATGAGGCACGGGAACAACGTTTACGGTGTGAGCGTCAGCAGGAGCAGCTTAATGAACAACTGCAAAGTGATTTTAAAATAAAATTATATTAAAACTCGTTGGTATATGTATGTAAATACATTTTTTGATTTTATAGATTTAGCAGAACAAAAGTACAATCAGCAAAAGACTTTGGAACAGGAGCGTAATGAACAGATGAAAATTCGACATAGCCTTGAGCAAAAACTAAAGGAAGTAAGTGCTCTACGTTCAAATGAGCAAACAGAATTACGTACACGTTATGACAAATTACTACAGGAGCATAAGTTATTGAAAAGTGAACATTACGAACTGGTTACCGAATGTCAGAAGAGTAAAAAGGAGCTTTTAGAAAGCGCCAACGCAATGGAAAAGAAACTACAATCTGCACGATCCGAAGCCGAAAAAGAGAGAAATGTTCTAAATTCTGAAATAGCTCTGTGGCAGGTAAGCAAAGTTAACCAAAGCAAAGAGGATAAATTACCCTGGTCAACAACATTTTTGTACATGGGTCGTGCGTATATTTTTTTATTGCTTTTGCACCCAGAAATAATATGAACATAAAAAAGTTTTTGATTTGGTTTTGTTCGAAAAAAATGAGAAAAACGAAAAACATGAAAATTCATCAAAATTTTACATAGATTTGATTTATTCTAGTATAGTAAAAATCAATTTAAGATTTATTCTTATAAATTTAGTTTTAGAATACAGTTTAAATGTTTAAAAATCCTTTTTCCTGCTTTTCCTGCCATATTCGGTAACATTTTCTCTTATTAACGTCCAAATATAGTCCCCCATCATGCTTTCCGTATACTGGCCTTGGTAGCGTTTCTCAAACTCCATTATATCTTGATGGAATCGCTCCTCGTGTTCTTCTGAATAAGCTCTCATATTATCTTTGAATTTATCCAGATGTGAATGTAACATGTGCATCTTTAGCGACATTCTACATCCGATGGTGGAAAAATTCGTAATCATGCCAGTTATCAGCTCATCATAATTTTCATCCCTATGATTTCCAAGAAAGCCATGAACTACTGCCTTAAAACTGTTCCACGCTAGTTTCTCCTCATTGCTAAGTAGGTCCGGGAAAATATCGCAGTTTATAATTTTTTTTATTTGAGGGCCAACAAAGACTAGCTTTAATTTTCGCCTCTGACAGCTTTGAAAAAAAAGGCTGCAAATATTTGAAAGCTTTAGACTCAATATTAAGGGCCTTCACAAATTGTTTAATAAGACCCAATTTAATATGCAATGGCGGCATCAATATATTTTTAGGATCGACAATTGCTTCATGTTGAATATTAAATCTTCCCACTCCATACTCAGTACGTTCAGGCCAATGTTGTTGGCGATAGTGGGCGGCATCATTTCTGCTATCTCATAGGCAAAGATAACAGGAGTGTTTGGTATATCCACCTTGAATTCCAGTAAAAAAAAACGAACCATCTTGAAGTCTCCAATAACTTCCCTTTTGTATTCCGTATATTTTATTGCAGTTAATAGCATTTTAATACTGTCATAAAATTCTTTGAGATGTATGGAATGTGCCCGTGGAATAGATGGAAATTTGTTCCCATTGTGTAAAAGAACTGCTTTTAGACTTTTTGTTGAGCTGTCGATAAAGAGGCTCCATTCATTTGTATCACAAGGAATACCAATTGCTTCAAATAAACCTTTCACGTCATAGCAAAAACAGAGTCCATCTTCCTTACTGTAGAAACAAGAAAATTCTTCATGACGCTTTCTTTGCCGAGATATTCGAACATCAGAAGTAAGTAAATTGCTATGTACTCCACCCCAAAGTCATACTCTTCCAAATCTAACTTGATTCTAGTTAATTTAGATGAAGGGTTTTTCATTGAGAATAAATACGTTAAAGATCGATGATCCGTCATAATATCTATTCGTGACAGAGCGTCTGCCACGTAATTTTATTTTCTGGCTATGTACTCCACCCCAAAGTCATACTCTTCCAAATCTAACCTGATACTAGTTAATTTAGATGAAGGGTTTTTCATTGAGAATAAATACGTCATAATATCTATTCGTGACAGAGCATCTGCCACGTAATTTTCTTTTCTGGCTATGTACTCCACCCCAAAGTCATACTCTTCCAAATATAAGCTGATTCTAGTTAATTTAGATGAAGGGTTTTTCATTGAGAATAAATACGTTAAAGATCGATGATCCGTTTACACTGTGAATTTTCTGCCATAAACATATGGTCTAAAATATATAATTGCCCAATGTATGGCCGCCAATTCTTTTTCGATCGTAGCTTTATTAATTTCGCATTTTGTAAATGATCTTGAGGCATAAGCAATGGGTAATTGTTTTCCTTCATATTCTTGGCTTAGCACAGCACCGCAAGAATAACCACTTGCGTCGGTTGTAATAAAGAACTCTCTATCAAAATTGGGATATTGTAGGATATTTGGACTAACTAATGCTTTTTTTAGGTAGTTAAAAGATTTGTCGCAGTAGTCTGTCCAATTGAAAATTACATTTTTCTTACTAAGTCTTGTTAGAATCCTGGCGTATTCCGCGAAATTTGGTATGAATCTTCTATAATAATTACAAAATGCGACAAATCTTTTTGCTTCATCGGCATTTTTGGGAGTTGGGTAATTTTGAACAATTTTAAATTTATTTGTGTCTGGTAAAATTCCAGTACTTGTTCATTTATGTCCAAGATAAGTAACTTCTTGACTACGACTAAATCGTCCATGTATAAGAATGCTTGTGATGGTTTTAGACCTGCGAAAGCCAATGTCATCATCCTCTGGAATGAGTTTGGAGCTACTTTGAGGCCATGAGGTAATCTTTTGAAACGATAAGTACCGTTATCTGCCGTAAAGGATGTGACATCCCTTGACTCTGGGCTCAGTTCTATTTGGTGAAATCCTGACATTAAATCTAGGCATGAGAAATATTTCGCTCTTCCTAATTGATCTAGAATGTCATCTATTCTAGGCAAAGGGAATTTATCAGCTGTCAATTTTTTATTTATTTGGCGGAAAGTTTTTTATGTTTATTATGTTAAGCATTCCATTTTATTATTTCTAATTTTTCTTACAAAATTTTCTGAAATTTTTTTCAAATGATGAATAGTTACAGTTTATTTTTTCTTGTTTAATTATTAAAAGTTAATTCCTATGCTATTTTCTTTTTTTTTTTTCATTTTGTTTTCTATGCCATTTTGGGCTTAAAAAACAAATTTTCTATTTTGGAGAAACATCAGTAAACATTTCAAAAAATTTTTTTCACATTTAAGGAGTTTTATGAAAACGACCTAAGCACTTTACTTTGATTTTGTATGTCCTCTTTTGTGTTTGCTATCTCATAGGCAAAGATAACAGGAGTGTTTGGTATATCCACCTTGAATTCCAGAAAAAAAAAAAAAAACGAACCATCTTGAAGTCTCCAATAACTTCCCTTTTGTATTCCGTATATTTTATTGCAGTTAATAGCATTTTAATACTGTCATAATTTTCCTTGAGATGTATGGAATGTGCCCGTGGAATAGATGGAAATTTGTTCCCATTGTGTAATAGAACTGCTTTTAGACTTTTTGTTGAGCTGTCGATAAAGAGGCTCCATTCATTTGTATCACAAGGAATACCAATTGCTTCAAATAAACCTTTCACGTCATAGCAAAAACAGAGTCCATCTTCCTTACTGTAGAAACAAGAAAATTCTTCATGACGCTTTCTTTGCCGAGATATTCGAACATCAGAAGTAAGTAAATTTCGTTGTTTAAGCCCCGATGCTAATAACTCTGCTTTGTCTTTTGATAGATTTAAGTCTCTTATTAGTCATTGAGATCTTCAGAGTTGATGAGATGTGGTATTCCTGGTTCAAATTGAGGAACATATTCGGAATGTACGGATGCAGATGAACTCGGTGTTTGAAAGCTGCTTTGTGGGAATAGTTGCTTTTCCAACACAGGTGGATCAGGTACAGGATTATGTTCCGAATTTGGTACTGGAGCGGATGTCGAGGGTAGTTCCGGATATATTGTTTTCCTTAAAAGTTTCCCTTTCAGTGGTGTCACCACACAAAAATAGCAATCAGTGGCACGATTACTCGGTTCCCTCCAAATCCTCGGCACTGCGAACTTCATGGCTCTTTTATCACCCTGGTACCAAACTATAATAAAACGTAAAGCATTTCATAACAATTGGCGGTCACCGTGGCGTGATGGTAGCGTGCTCCGCCTACCACACCGTATGCCCTGGGTTCACACCCCGAGCAAAGCAACATCAAAATTTTTTTATTTTATAACAATTTCAGTTATTATGCAATTATATATATGTAGATATATGTATATATATATGAAACAGTTAGTACAATAAAAAGAGAAAATAAACTTACGCTCCAGAATGCTTCTGCAAGAGTTACATGAAACATGTGGAGCCCATTTTTTGTCCTGGTTTTTAACAGGTAGACCGAAGTAGGCTAGGTAGGTCTCGCAAATCCTTGTGTTTTTAGTTAAATCAAACTTTTTTTCTCTTCTTTTAATACATTCGTCACATATATAGCAAAACGAATTAGCCGCTCGTTTACAACTTCTCGAAGGCATCATTCCTCTGTGATATGCAAAAACATAGTGTCGCCCACAACGAGTAACCCAAGAAACTACAGCTTCTTAAAAAAAATTTTACTTTCAAAAACGCTATCAGGTAGCTGGCATGCCCTATTGCTAGGCCTGCCAATCCGTCAGTAAAAGTTTCGATGAGTTTCTTAATATGTACTTAACGAATTGCCAAATCTACCTAAAATCGTGTGTATCTGGGACCTTTTATCTCCTTTTTACTGTTTCTCAACCAAATTTTTTTGTTTTTTTTTTTTAAGCTGAGTATGTTGTGCTTTAAGTAGATCTTTTTTTGATGCATCGCTGCATCAGGTAGCTACCCGCCGCCCTCTATCGACCGAAATAGCGCGAAAGGACCTACATTAGCCTGGTGCAAAAATGCAAAATTTTCAAATCGCTATAACTTTTACAAAACCAAATATTTTTGATTCGTAATTGCATTTTTTTTTTATAGAATTGAACATAGAATCCGAATATATAGGGCAAAACACATGTACAAATTTTTTTTGTTGACCTGTGTTATATTAGGTAAAAAAATTACCCTGGGTGGGTCCAACAACGGTTTGGAGACCAAACTATATCCGCGCAAAACACTGATGTTCACAATTTTATTTGTGGGTACAACAACATTACAACAACCACATGAAAATCGCCAACTTCAACTGCAAATATCTCCGGACAGAGATACAATTTTTGTTTTCCCCCTTCTGATTATTGTTGTCGAGGTCAAGACGCGTCGTTTGACACCTCTCGATATTTTTGAACGCGTATTAGCAGTCGACCCCTCAACTAGACTTTTACCTTAATTTATCCTCTTTAACATGAATTAATACATTTTTTAATGTCAAAAAAAAAAAAAAAAAAAAAAAAACAAAATATTTAAATTGTATATTAACAAAAATTCGGAAAAAATCAAATAATTTCAGGGAAAATATAATACCTTGGCTGCCGAAAAAGAACGTCTTGAGGGGAAATCTGAATTGCAAATCAACAACTTTGAACATATAATTGCTGATTATCAACAACATTGTGACTATAAACCAGATAACACAATCATAATTAAAAAAATATTTAATCCACCAAATAAAGCACAAATTACGAGCCCCCAGTCGCGTCTTGATAAGTCTTTTAAAGAACAAGTACCCGTGAGTCCCGGTCTATATCACATCGACATAAAGCTAACTAACAAAACTCAAGAAATCTCTGCGCCACTGACTAACAAAACGGCTTCAGCTACTAACAGTTCAAATATATATACTAAAGAGAACAGTAATGGTAGAGATAAGCAAAAAGCAAATGAAAATGATAATTTAGTTTTAAAGGCTGGTAGTGATATAGTTGCTGGCAATATTGGGGTAGATGGTGTTGGTGGATTTTTACCTTATCTTTCACGTACTGATCGTAGCTTAATACTAAATTCCGTTGAAAATTTTCAGATTTTACCAAAGCCAATTGAGAAAATTGTTGAATCCAATGATGGCGATATTAATTATTTTCCCCAAGTACGGCAACCGATTACCAATCAATCGATAGTGTCGGCTGGCGGCAGTAAAATATCACCATTGAGCTCACCGCGAAAGATGGCCACAACTACGTCATCAAAATTAGAGCAATTTAATTTAGAAGCGAGTGCACCAATTAAACAAATCAATACTTCTTCGACTACAAGCAGCGGAATGCCGCCATTGCCTTTACCACCTAATGTACGAAAGCTTCCTGATAATGTAGCACCTATACCGGCAAATTTCGATGAATTATTAAATGAAGACCGAAATGCTAACCGGAACGCCGACGCTCTAAAGAAATCCGATGGGCATGCAGCAGGTGTGTCACAAAAAAATGACAACGATGATGATGCCAATAATAATCGTTATGCGAACGCTATTAACGATATGGAACCGAAAGCCTCTCATAAAGAGCCCGTTGTTCTTGCTGCGTTGGCAAATGCTGCTAACGAAGATTCTGGGGCTCATGAAATCAAAGACAATGATTTCATAAACGATCCAAATTTTAACTTACCAGCTGATGAAGATAAACATTTCTTTGATGGTGGTGGTAAAAATGAAGCGGCTGGTGGCAATGCTGATGAAAAACCTAAAAATGATGCCAATGACGATGTTGAAGGCCTTCCAGGTGCGGTAGACGCAGGTGATATAGCTGTTAAAAACAATAACTTACTGGATACTAATAACTTAAACAACGAAGTTGCTGGTGATCAAGGCAAAGAATTTCCAGACGAACTACGCTTAGAAGAAAATAACGAAGAAGATGAGGATGGTAATTAAAAATAAGATACATATATCACACATCTTTTTATTTTATTTTTTGGCTGCATATATCTTCGATAATGCTGTTGTGTTTTTCTTTTTTTTTTATATTTCATTTATAATATTGCATTTTTCATTTGTAGAAGATGATTACTCCAATCCAGCAGCACGTCAGCAAGGCGAACAAGCAATAAGAAATTAAATATACGTTGGACTTTGAACTCAGAAAACGAAATTTGCAGACCGTTGTATATGAACTAATCACCAATTGGGCATGCTGAGACCATGAGACATAAAGTTCCAATACATGCCACAACAATATTTATAGGTACATATGTAAGTACTCACCATTGCTACCACCCAGTTACATCCAATTATGTACATTGAGGTGCGGCAAGTTTTATCATCTAGAGATTAGAAATTAAAATGATAGAGCTGATATTATAATGCTAAAAGCCACAATATTCTATGAAAATATCAGTTCTTAGTCGTAGACTTACATATTTCCTAAGCAGTTTAACTGAACTCTTACTAATTAATACTTTTATTCAAAGACCGAGTTATTTTATATTGCCATTTCTTCAACCGATTCAACATCAAATTAATGTATTAATATGCAACATAATTTCATATAGACTTTAACTCAGTTTTCATAAACTAAAAAGCAAATTAACCACGCAAACCCACTTTGTGGATATCATTTATGAGAGACAGTTATATTCTATAATTTTTTTTCTGTGGTTTTAACTTTTCGAAAATCATAGGAAATTACCATAATGCAAAAATAAAGGTGATGTCAACAACGAACCTTTTTCGCCAGTTCTTTTTGCCAATATTTACTTGTATTACAAACGTAATAAATTTGCTTAATTTTTCGTACAAATTTCTTTAAAAAAATTTGCTTTCTGCAAAATTTTTTCTATATTCTTTTGGTGAATACAAAGTTATTTTAACGTTTTGTCTTAAAAGTTCTGGTAGCGGCTCATTTGTTTATTCGGGTGTTTGGGGCGTGGAACATGTCGATTTGATGTGAAATTTTTTTTATTAGTTTTGTTAATAGGGCTGATAACTTACACATTTACCCGAAATTAACTTGAGAACTAACATTTGACATCGTCGGTCCCATGTAAGATAAAACGTTTCATTATTCCCGTGGAAAAGTAACACCAGCACGTTTCAGTTGTTCACGTGAAACGTGTTAGCTCGTAATGGGAGTTTGAACCGTGCTAGTTTTCGCTCGGAACGGTGATGTGTAATTTTCACAGTTCATTTCAAATATTTAATGTAGTTGAGAGATTTTTCGATGTCAACTGTTTGGGAGATATACTAGTTTTTTCAAGCTGAGAAATAACAAACTTCTGAAGTCTTAAGTGATGTTAATGAACAGGCCAGCAAAGCATTATTAATAGAGCAAGAGCCCGTGACTGCCAGACCTTCGTCATTTTATAAATGTTGAAATTTCGTCAGTGCATACTTTCAACTGAAGCAGGATCGTTTGTCTATTATAAAACTTGAGTCATAGTGGCTTTAACAGATATCGTGCAAATATTTTGCAGAAAAATATACCTTTATTTCGTCATTTTATAAAGACTGATTTTTATATATGGTCTTCGTTACGATATAAGAAACCACTAGCCTCATTGCCAGATACTTTCCATAGTGGCTTTGATTAGCCAGACACTTTTAATCCTTCTAAACTTCAAAGAACATCGAAGCAATTTTATATTGAAATTCGAATAAAAAATCTTAAAAAAAAAAACTTTTGAAATTGTGTTTGCCATAAAAAACTTTCAGCTTTCATTTTATGAAAAATTACAGTTTTGCATTACAAAAAAAATATCTCATAGTTTATCATAAAAAGTTTTTTTAGTTCTGTCTACTGATCTTTTTCTGTGCCGGTATCAATCGGGAATTGACTTAGTGTGAAAAGCATCCTTGTGCCCTATTATACTTGTATTACTCGATTAACCGGTTCCCCATTACCCGAGTGGCCGGGTATCGTCAGCCCTAGTAAAAACTAAGATATAGATTACTGAAATTTCGTTCAGTAAGCGGCCAATCTTTACAACAAATACATCTTATTTTATAAATAGTTCGTAGTCAAATTTAAGTTAAGATTGTATTATTAAAATTATTTTTATTTTTTTATAAAAAGCGAGATACAAATGTGGGGGCGTTTATTAGAATATCTCTAATTTGGCACTGAAAATAAATTAAAAATTTAACATAACTCCTGTGTGTAATGTAGTTGTCAATATTCATATTCTAAATTAAATATAATAAATTAAATTTACTTTATTTATCCTAAAACGTATTTACCTCTTCATAAATATTTCCCACTTTCAAGAATAACATTGAACGGAACGTGTAAAATATGTTTTTAGGTTATTCTTGATTTGGTAGAAAAAAAAAACTATTTTTATTATTTTCAGCATATATTTTATAAGAAAGTTACTTTCATTCATTATTTCCGGCAAATTCGAATAAGATCAGTGCTTAATATCACCCGAAATAGTATTGCAGAACAGCCTCGTTAAAATTTCCTTTATTTCCCTGTTATTAATCTTGTGGTCGCCAGATGAACATGTATACTTTTCTTTGGAATGTCTAAAAATCTAAAAAAAGACTTGAGTTTTTCCAAAGCACGAATCTATCAGGCAAGAAAAATAATTTTTTCCTATCTGATTTATAATGATGCTAAAAAATAAAGCTACATTAGTTGCTGTTGTTGTTGTAGCGATAAGGTTGCTCCCCGAAGGCTTTGGGGAGTGTTATCGATGTGATGGTCCTTTGCCGGATACAGATCCGGTACGCTCCGGTAACACAGCACCATTAAGGTGCTAGCCCGACCATCTCGGGAACGATTCATGTGTCCACATTAAACCTTCAGACCATCCCTCCCTTCCCTCCCTTTATATTTATTGTAATACCGTCAATGAAACAACGTTTCTTACAGACTACTAACAACAAGTACATACATTTTTATATAAAAATACAAGTATATTACATACTAAACTTAAGAAGTTAATATGCTAAGCATTTAAAACAAGTTTAAAGATTTATAGATAACGAGCGAAAAAGATTTGCGAAAGCTTCAGTGGTCATTGAAAAATCAATGACGATTGTTTGAGACAAAATATTAAATTCTCGCATAGATCTTGCAAGAGGAGCATTGCTGGCGAAATTAGTTTTAACCTTTTTGCAGTAAAAAGGGTAAGTGACTCGGAGGTTACGCCTAGGAACATTAAAGGTAATCCTTTCCATTAGAGTAGGGCAATCAAGGATCCCTTGAATAATATTGAATATAAAAGTCATCGACAACATAGACCTACGACTATCCAAAGATTGTAGGTCAATAAGCATGAGACGCGAAGCATACGAAGGGACAGCATCGTCGAATTTTAAGGTTCTTAGAGCGAATTAAGAAACACCTCTGAATACGTTCTATTATTTTAATAGAAACTTGGCTGTAGGGCCTCCATATGAAAACTGCGTACTCAAGACGCGAGCGTACAAATGTTATATATAACATTTTCAGAGTGTAAGGGTCAGAAAACTTAGTGGAATTCCGACGGATAAAACCAAGTACTGAGTAGGACTTTGCAATGATGAAGTCAACATGATTATTAAAGTTCAACTTCGGGTCAAAGATAACCCCAAGATCTTTTACTTCAGTCACATTGCGCAGGAAAGTGTTCGAAATGCTATAGTTCGTAATACAAACATTCATAATTTTAGCAAACGTCATCTTAAAGCATTTTTTAATATTTGAAGGGAATCTATAACGTAGACACCACGAATGAACAGCGTCAATATCACGTTGAAATTTAGCTTCATCAGAAGTATCCCTGACTACCGCGAAAATTTTGAGATCATCTGCATACAGTAAATAATTTGCAAATAAAAAGCAACTACTTATGTCGTTGATGAAAAGATACGGTCAACCATGGCTCGTTACTGAAAAGAACAAATAGTAGAGGGCCTAGAACGCTTCCTTGCGGGACACCGGATGAAGCAATGAAAGGTTCTGACGAAACACCATCGATAGTAACAACACAGCGTCTATTAGAGAGGTATGATTGTATCCATTTCAAAAAGCAGGAATGGAAACCCATATGAGCAAGCTTTCCAAGTAGTACTCTGTGACAAACTTTGTCAAAGGCCTTCGAGAATTCTGTATATACGCAATCAACCTGGAATCCAGCTGAGAAAGCAGTATGAGAGTAATCTACAAATACAGCTAACTTTGTGGCTGTGGATCGCCCAGACACAAACCCATGTTGATTTTGGCAAATAAGAGATTTGGTTGCAAAATACAGTTTGTCTTTTACAATGCACTCAAAAAGCTTAGAAATGGTAGAGAGTTTTGAGATAGGTCTATAATTGCGAACATCGTTTTTCTTACCTGATTTTAAGATTGGGATTATGTGAGCAACTTTCCAATCATTAATGAAGGTTCCTGAAGGAAGAGATTTATTGAAAATAATTTTCAATGGTGCAATTAGAGCAGGACTTTTTTTTAAAAGGAGTGCCGCCAGGCCGAGACGGCTTAAGTGTGGCAAGCCCTTTGGCAATGTCTTCTGAAGATAGGGTAAGAGACCCAAAATTAAGGTGTGAGAAATTTGAAGAAAAGCTTGATGAGGGGACATCATTTTCAGTAGTAAAATTAGACTTAAAAAAGTTAGCAAACAGATTAGCTACATCATTGGGCCCATCAGCGAACTGATCATCAAGAAACACTGACTTTGGAATAAAAGAACGTGATCTTTTTGATTTGATAAACGTCCAAAAATATTTCGGATTACTTTTAATACTCCACTCGGAACCGCGAATGAATTTATTGTACAGATATTTATCTAGGCGATTGAACTCGACAGCAAAGTTTTTATATTTATAATAAAAAGATATATTATTAGTGAAATTTGTTTCTTAGGTTTTTAAGCTTTTTTAATTCTTTTGTGTACCATGGAATACTATGTGGTCGCTTCTTTTTAATGGATATATTATTCATACAGAACTAATGCATAAATGCTTTGAAGCTGGAAAAGCACTCATCGATACTTGAATTTGCTATTAGAGCAGTCCAGTTAACATCCAATAATAAACTATTGAGAATCACAAAATCACAGGTATCATATTTGTAAATGATTTTATCATTAGTATTTAGAAAAGTCGGAAGGTATTCATAAGACTCAACGCTTAGAGTTATGGCCTTATGATGTTTATCACATTGACTCATGGGCGACATGCACTCAGAAATAACGTAGTTAATATTATCAGTCACAAATATGAGATCTAAGATTTTGCCTAGCTCGTTAAAAAATAAATTGATTTGCTTCAAATTAACACTTAAAATACAATCTATATGATAAGTCTCGCGAGAGGCTGTTACATTAGATGGCATGAGACAAGAGTTACAAGCACTATCAGTCCAGCGGACGTTACTCAAGTTAAAATCACCTAAAATACATAAGTTATCATCTAATACATTGTTTTCGATAAGCGATGTGATATTGTCAGCATGCATTTTATAAAGTTCATAATCACTACTAGGAGGAATGTATGAAGCTAAGATATAGAGCGATCCGGATCTGGAAGAGCCTTTTAGGCAGACACATAGCTGGTCAATCAAAGATTCGTCATTTAATAGAGTTATTAAGCAGGCACGGTACTTGCATTTCATCGCAGGCGTTTAAATCGAAGAATTCACCATCGAAAAAATCAAGAGTTCAGCCACGTCTCGACTATGACAATAATATCAAAGTCCATTTGGGCGCTGAATGAGTTAACAATGTGGGATTTAGTTCTTAAGCCGGAAATATTTTGAAAGTAGATCTTAAGACCAGAAAAAGCGATAGAGGACGTAGGACTTTGTAAATTAGGAAAATCTCTACCAGCTAGGTTTTCTCTGCTCCCAGCCCTGGCTTTTGGAAAAAAGGCTTGATCCATATCAAAGTCCATTTGGGCGCTGAATGAGTTAACAATATGGGATTTAGTTCTTAAACCGGAAATATTTTGAAAGTAGATCTTAAGACCAGAAGAAGCGATAGAGGACGTAGGACGTTGTAAATTAGTAAAATCTCTACCAGCTAGGTTTTCTCTGCTCCCAGCCCTGGCTTTTGGAAAAAAGGCTTGATCCTGACATTAAGCCATAGTGACTCATTAAGGACCATAGCGACATAATCTGTTGGTACGCCAAGTTTAAAATTGAAAAACTTTCGCTCAGTATTTTCGTGTTCACCTTTTCTAAGAAGTTTGAAACACATTAGCTCCTCCACACTAATGTCAGTTTTCTGAGAGACGTATTTAATAATATCATCCTTAGTAACAGAAGATGCGAGAGAAGATAAATGAAGCCAAGATTTGCCAACAGCAACATTAAGATCATTACAACACCTGACTTATTTTGCTTTCGGTTATTCACTTGTCTTCTCCTAGAGTACGTTGGTTTGTTGTTGTTGGACCCATCACTTACATTATTCACATTTTCATTAGATATTGAGTTTTTGTTATTCAGCGAGGTAGCGAGTGCAGTATCAATACTTTGTTGATTACGAATAGGAGTAGGCAAAATAGGCGATAACCCATTAGAAGAGGCTTGATACTCAGTAGGTTCAGCTAAAGCGACGCCAGCAGTAGCACAATGGTATGGCACATAGGTGCTGCCGCGCTATTGTCAACTGTATGTAGTTGGTCCAGCTGAGCGCGCTTAGGCTGAGATGATGTGGGAGAGGGTTCATTACCTTTTTTTGCGAGCGCGTGACGATTGTGTCAGCACACTTTTCAACAATAGAGGGAGTGAGATTTGCACTAACACTATTAACACCCACCAAAACTTTTTTGATTTCTCTCAAAGATGAAACGACTTCGTCAAGTTTGGATATGTAGAAAGGTAGAGTTTTGTTAACACAAACGTCACAACTATACAAAATGTTTGCATTTGATTTTAAAAGTTTTACATAGTTCGAGTTTAATTTTGCACATTTTAAATGCACTTGTTGACAACAAATATTACAGGAGATACCGGTATCCTCCAAGAGTTTATTGTCATAAATTATGCACTTAGCCATAGCAAAATAAGAAGAAAATAAAAAGAGTTGTGCGAGCGAATTGAAACACGTCTGTACGCAAATATGAATCTGTCTAAGGACTGAAACGATCCCATTTTATAACCCTCCAAGAAAATAGTCATATTACCATTCATATCATAAAATGCGTACATATATTTCAACTTTCGTAGCATAAATTTTTAATATTAATACTCTAATGTTTTGAAACAAAAATGTCAAAAAGTCAAAAGCAGGATCACCACATAATGTCACAAGTAGAAGTTTAATATAAATTTCCGTTAGTCTTGAAAGTCATTTAGGTGGCATAACCCTTAAACAAACATATGCATCTACATCCGTCTATGTGTGCCTAACATCATCACCTTCAGGTACAAATTTAAATGCAAGAAAATTTTGTTTATGCCCCTTAAAATGTTGTGTGAAGTTAGTTTCCATATAAGTGGACATTGCTGTTAAGCTGAAACTTAATGGACAATAAAATAACTAAAATTAAATATAATTAAACGCCCAATCCACTGCACTCTACCACCAATTGGATAAAAATTTGTATAGGGTAGTATTTGGAAATCAAATTTGATTTATACCAGTAACTAACTATATTATGTGCCTTTTCCACCACTTATAGATTTGTGATCACTGCGCTCTTGTTCTGATAACCAAGCCATCTGTAAATAGTATTAAATACTTAATGCAAACTCTAGTTGAATGCACATCATGAATTAATAACCTTTTGCTTGTGTTGATGAGCAGCAGCATGACAACGATCTAAAACCATTTTCTCTGTCAACACGCCATCTTCGGATGCATAAACTGCAGCTTGCCAAGAAACACCCAATTTCGATATTTCTCGACCTGACATTCCCTCGCAAATCTTTGCCATTGCTGTACATGTAGCACCATAGTCAAATTGGTCCAATTTGAAACGTCTATTTAGAATTAATATATTTCAAGTACTTAGCATTTAGTATTTATATGTTTACAAAGGCCAATACTCACTTGTGTCCCTGCGAAGCTGGTTGCAATACGTATTTGTCAAAATATAATCGCAACAAACGTTCACGCTCTTCTAAACCAGGCAATGAAAATTCGACCATCTCATCTAGACGATCGTTTATAGCATAATCAAACTGTTCTGGCGTGTTGGAAGCTAAAACCAACATAAATTTGGAATTTTGTTCAGATGTTCGATATAGAAAAGCATTTAGAGCTGCACGCAAATCCTCAGAAATGTGTTCGGATGAACGTTTACGTAAGAATGCATCAGCTTCATCAACAAACAATAACAGACCACGACGACTAGTCTGTGACCAATCGAACACTTTATGTATGGCTGTAACACCTTCTTTTCCCATAGGTGCAACATCACCACCAGTCATTATGGCATAATCCATTCCAGAGTGTGCAGCTAAACGTTTGGCAAACATAGTTTTGCCAGTACCAGGAGGACCATGCATCAATACATTACGGTACATGCCTTTATTTAAGCGTGTATTCTTTGTCGCAATAGCAATATCACGTAAACGTTCCTCTAGTTTGGGATTTAAGATTACTCCTTTTAAGGCATCTGCTGGTTTCGACCGTAACTTTTGTACATACTTAATTGGATGTTGTATGGCATCAAGGAAGGCGAAGCGCGATGTCTCACCAACCAATGTCGGTTTACCAATACGAGCTTCGACGTAGCGTGATGTTACTCCAGTTGCTCCTTTTGCAGCATAAACACCTAATGCCAGTAACGATAAACCTCCTGCTGCAGTTAAAACTTTATCCCAATCAGTAAGCATGGCTTCAGCACCAGCACCAATCACAGATCCAGCAGTTCTAAAAGAAGAAAGGAATTATTACTACAATGTGTTGAATTAAGTATTTTATATTAAATTATGCAAGTTTACCGAATTCCTTCCAGGACAGTTTTTCGATGCTCCTGAGCTTTTAAACGTATTTGCTCAAGATTTATATCCCGGTTTTCCCGATCCACTTTGGCTTTGATTCTCATTTCATGTTCAAGCAATTTGAGACGATTCTTCTCCTTCATCTCAATTTCATGTTCAATGGTTTGGCGACGCATAGCTTCTTGACGAGCTACACTCTCCTCTTGCCTGTCGACAATAAATTCATTAATAAAAATACGTCTATTCAAAAAAAAAAAAAAAAAAAAAAAAAAAAAAAAAAAAAATAGCTGTAATAGTTTACTTACTTTCTTAAATTTTCCTCCTGTACTCGCTGTTGCTGTGCCAATTGATCTTCATAGCGCTTTCGTGATAACTGATCCTGATACTGAGCCCGTAGCTGCTGTTGTTTGGTTTCTTCCTACACGGAAATGTAAGGTATAATCATGGTCATAGGGGAATAATAAAAAATATTAATTTCAACGTACCACTAATGTTTTACGTCGTTCTTCATGATCAATGCGTTTCTGTTCCACTTTTGCTTGTTCAATATGTGCTTCGTATTCTTTGATCTTAAGCTGATATTCTTGCTGTCTTGTTGATTCTTGCATCTTTGACAATTCCAATGCTTCCCTGGCATGTTCTGTTAAGGATTTATTTGAAATTACAAAATGTATATGAGCTTAATACATGCGTATGTAGTTATAAAACTACATATATTTTACCTATTATCAAGCATTTGAAACAAGAGTTGTGGTTATGCAACTCACATACATATGTAAAAAGAATAATTAATTCAATGAATGAATTAACTCACTTGAACGTTCCAACTGACGAGCTGCTTCAGCAGCACGCTCTAAAGCCGAAGAATCGAAACGGTATGCTTCCATAACTTTACGCTCCGCTTTACTTAGTTCAGCATCTCCACTGCGTTGGCCAGCAATTTTACTATCCGGATCGTCACCATCCCCACTTAATTGTTCTTGTGGTTGTTGAGGTCTATTTCTACCGAGTAACCAAGACATTTTTCAGAAATAACTCACTTTTAATAGGAATAGTCCGGAAAATCGGATCCTCCTCCTAGGTTTGCACAAAGATGGGCGAAAAAGAATCAAAAACGTGATGACTTAAGCGAATTTGTCATTTTTCATTAATCTCGCCTGAGAAACGATCAGCTGTTCAAAATGTCTATTGTCAATGCCTCTTTGATGCGAAATATAAACATTTATGCCCTGTTTCGAGATAAGATATAAACTCTATTTAAAGTTGACTAAAATTTAACCTTGCCACTTTGTTCCATAACATGAAATTTTGTTGCTCATCTCAGTTTGTATTTATTTGAAAATTTGTTCGTAGCACAACAATTTGACAAATTATTTTACAGTGCTAGTCATGAATAGCATGATCTATATAAATTTACCATTAATAATAATAAATTAAATTTATTTAATTAAATTAAATATTAAAAATAATAAGTAAAGGTTATTGTTTACTTTAGGGTACAACTGCTAAAACTAGTCAAAAAATATCGGAAGAGGTGTCAAAAGACGTGTATTGATCCCAGGACCGCGAAAACTATATCCGCGAAAACAACTTTTACCCACAGTTTTTCTTGTGGGTACCTCAAAATCATCAAATTTTACAAGAACCACATGAAAATTTTCAATTTTGTTTGCAAATATCTCCAAAAAGAAATAAAATTTTGAATTTCCCTAAAGTAAACAATTACCTAAGTAAATATGTAACTATATCTAAATCTTAAAACTGAAGAAAAGTAATTAATAAAAGATAGTAGCAGTGATGATAAACATTGGCTGATTTAAGATAGATAGTGCTTGTTTGCAAAGAAGACACAAGGAAAGGAAAAGGGTGTTAGAAGTGAACATTTTAACATTGATTTATTAAGTACATTTCCATTAGTAAAAATATAGTAAGCGCAAATAGTTAACATCCAGCTTAAGAGCCATTAAAAAGGACGTTAGCTCTTTTTTGAAGTGCAGAGCATTACTTAAAAGTCTGAGGCTTGTGGGTAGGGAGTTCCAAAGACGTATTACAGTAACGAAGAATTGGCGTTCATAAGCTGCCAACTTTAACTGTAGTTTTTAAAATCAATGTAAATGTGAACAAAGAATGCTTGTCATGCCGTGGTTTTGATCCGGTGCCAAATAAAAAATTCAAAGTTAAAAAAAATTGTAAAATTATCATGGCTGTCAAATTTTATGTTTTGTTTTGACCAATGCAGCAAACAACTACTTGGTGCTGCTGTGTCTCCAAGCTAGATAAGGGGGCATCTCTGTTAGTCCTGTTTTAAGATCCCATGTTCATATTCATATTCATATTTATTGAGTCAATGGCAGAAACCTTACTGACTAGATTTACAAGTTTGCAAATTAACTTAAAACTAAGCAACTAAAATTAATTAATTCAAGGATGAGATAAATTTTCTCGATAGTAAGACTCAATCCGTAACTTAAACAAAGGCCTGGGCATTGCAAAGTCAAGATTTAACATTCTGGAAATTTTATTACGCTCTTCGAGACCTCTTTGAGAGGGGCAAAGCTAAGGTAATTGGTTCTCAGAACTTCACCATAGAATATATTATGAGAGCGTAGAGATCTACTAGGAACTAGAAAATTTAACTGCTCCAACAGAGCTGAGCAATCAATAGTATCAGAGATAATATCGTAAATAAACATTAAATGTTGTACTGAGCGTCTGACATGCAGTGGCATAACATTTATAAGCATGCACCTGTTTATATAAGGTGGTAGGGGATTAACAAAATGAAGGGGTAGGAGGGCGAATCGAATGAATTTACGTTGAACCCTTTCAATTCTAGCAGAGTAAGTGCTGTAAATGGGATTCCATATGATAGAGGCGTACTCTAATTTAGATCGCACTAATGAATTATACAATATACTCCTAGTGTATGGGTCCTTAAAATCCTTCGCATAACGCCGTAAAAACGCTAAATTAGCATACGCTTTTGGTATAAGATAGTTAACATGGTTAACGAAAGTGAACGAAGAGTCGAAAATGACACCAAGATCACGAAATTCTTTGACCGAGGCAAGATATGTATTAGCGATATAGTATGTTGACGTAAGCGCACTTGTAGTTCTACAAAACGTTATATGCCAACATTTACTACTGTTAAGTCTCAGATGATTATTAAAAGCCCACACATTAAGAGCATCCAAATCTCTCTGTAGGAGCAATGCATCAGATACAGTGGTGATACGCCTAAACAGTTTTAAATCATCAGCATAAAGTAAATAATTTGAATGCTTTAAATATAAGCCGACGTCATTAATGAAGATAACAAATAAGATTGGACCGAGAATACTACCTTGTGGCACCCCAGAGGTTGCCAAGAACTCATACGACCTCATATTCTCGATTTCAACAAATAAAATTCGGTTTGTCAGGTATGACTTTAACCATGACAGAAAAGCTGAATGGAAACCAATGTACTCAAGTTTCTGAAGAAGTATCTTGTGGGACACTGTATCAAACGCCTTAGAGAAATCTGTATATATAGTATCAACTTGATACCCATCCTTAAAAGCAGAAACACAGTATTGCGAAAAAACAGCTAAGTTTGTCACTGTTGAACGACACGCAACAAACCCATGCTGACATGGATCGATTATTCCTTTAATAGCAAAGGCCAACTTCTCCTTTACTACTTTCTCAAACAGTTTTGAACAGGTTGATAGTTTAGAGATTGGCCTGTAGTTTGCTACCTCGCTCTTATTTCCAGACTTGAAGATTGGAGTAATAGAAGCCAATTTCCATCGATCAATGAAAACGCCCGTGGACAATGACACATTAAAGATATGGCACAACGGCACGCATAGCGAACTGCTACATTTTTTAACCAAAAAAGAAGACAGCCCATCAATATCTTTTTTTAAAGAAGATTGTAGGGACGAGATGCCAATAATAATATCTGATTCATAATAATAAATAATAAATATATCAGATAACTGCAGCAGAAAAATTTCAAAGCATTCAGAGGCATTTTTAGCACAGAAAATAGACTTCCAGTCAATTTCAGCAATACTCGAATTGAGTGCATCAAAATTTGCATCTTTGAAATTGTAGGAGGGAGTATTTTGAGTGGTATTGTTGTTAGGTACAAATTCAATGAATTTTAATAATAAAGATAAGGGTACGTGATGCATGTCCGATTTGCAGATAGGAAATTGACACTCAGATAAGTGAGAAATTAAATTTTCATCGACAAAAATAAGATCCAGTATGTTATTTAGCTGGTTCACAAATGAATTAATCTGAACAAAGTTGGCACTAAAAAGAGTATCTAAAAAATATATTTCATGTTGATGATTGACATTCATAGGTGTTAATAGATTGTCATTTCGCAATTTTGACCAAACAACCCTGTTCATATTAAAATCACCCAAAACGCAAAAATGACTGTTTACATTTTTTTCGTAAACTTCAAAAATATTATTCACATGCGCGCAGTACAGAGACTCATTACTACAAGGCGGAATATACGAAACACAAATAAACAGCTTTCCAAACAGCCCACAAATAGAGACACACATTTGGTCCAGTAGCGAGTCAGTATTTGGGAGCTGAACGAAAGAAGAAAGGAGGGTACGTCTTACGGCCATTAGTACCCCGCCACCTCTTTGGCATCCCGTTTTGATTGGATCCCTATCCTTACGATAGGTATGAAACAAAGTAGTATCAAAAAATTCTGCGTCAAAGAAATCATTGTTGAGCCAGGTCTCAACTATGACATACACATCATATTCACAGCGCGAAGTGACTAAGAAAATATCCTTAGCTTTAGTTCTCATCCCCGAGATATTTTGGTAGTAAATATTTACATTATTAAAAATTGAATTTTGCGGATTATTTACTAGGGGTTGAGCGTTTGGCCTTTGCCCTTTTGAAAAAAAACGAAACGGCTTTACTTTAACATCAGTTGGCCATATAGAAGAGTCTAGTAATTTACTATAGATTGAAGTCGAGACCCCAAGTTTAAAATTGCATCTTACTAACGAGCTAGAATCTGTGTTTTTCTTTACTAACTTATTACAATGAATAAGAGATGGCGAAATATTCGCATTTTTTGATACATAACTGATGATATCACTTGCATTAACTGACGGCTTGAATGAGGATAAATGTAACCATTTTAGGCGAACAGCTAGATTAAGATCAGCATTTACATTACTGCCTACAACGATAGTAGCAGCCTTCTTGGATTTGTTTGTCTTAATTTCAGAAGTTACGTCATCAGATGTAGATTGCTTATTGTTGCCTTTATCCATAATAGTGACGCCAACACAAGTAGGCACGGTCTCACTGGCAGAAGCAACGTTATCAGATGCAGATTGTTTATTATTACCTTTCACCATAATAGTGACGTCAGCATAAGTAGGCACAGTTTCACTGGCAGACTTCAACGGCATCACATTCTTTGCAGTCATAGTGTTATTGCTTTGCATGGCAGGCGATTGAGAGTCACTACTGGATGTGTTTGTCAAAGACAAATGAATTAGAGGCTGATTTGTTGTTGCAGCCGAATTGGTATTTGCATTTTGTTTAGCTATATTAGCTAATTGTTTATCTTTAGAGGCCGAGACATTGTTAGTCGCCGATTTATTTACAGGCTGCGTTGTTTTTGCGCCCGAGAGCATGTCATTGCCTTTGTTTTTAGTGCTTGGATGCTTTGTTTTTTTGGACAATTCAGCCTGCATTGATTTTGCACTCGCATCAGATTTATTGTCTTTGTTGTTATTGGTTGGCTTCTTTGTTTTTTCAACCAATTCTTTATTGTCATCTTTTTGAAAAGAACCAGCACGAGTTGATTTTTGCCCATTGGCAAAAGCAGCAACAACACTATGCACATTCTTTAGTTCCAATGATAAAGTAGAGATTTCTGTGATTTTATCAACAATCGAAGATTTTAGAGAGCGAACTTCAGCAAACAGAGCATCTTGCTTTTGCGAAAGTTTAATGTTATCGTCTTTTAACGCATTCATTGTAGTGAGAATGAGAGCATTTTCAGCGCGTAACGCCTCGTTGTTGTAGCAGTGTAAGATCCCATCATATCCAATAGCTCCGTATGGTTCCAAGACATAGAGTCGAGGTACTTCTTCAAAGTGTGCTGCTCGGTAAATAATGTTATTAAAACCGCATTTTCGGATACCTTGGAAGAAGAAATCACATTTCGCATGAATACACACTGTATCAACTTTGGCTATGATGTCCCCGTTCGGTATGTCCTCATATGATATAAGCCATCTATGCAACTATAATCTGGAAACAATCCCTTTAACAGGAACTTCGTTATGGGCCAACTATGATGTAACTGCTATTTTTTTCTTGAGCGAACTTGACAGCATTTTTACAACAAGGTACGATGGTTGGACTGTGTGACCAAATTCTATCGGCGGTAAGAGGACTCATTTTAAAATGAACGACATAGAAAAGACATTTGTGTGCTGGTTTCTTCATCATATCAAAATTCAGCCTTCCAAATTAAGGAAAAAGGTGCCTTTGATATCGCAATTTCTCTTCCTGAAATTCTAGAGTCAGCCCTGGTCCACCTTTATGGCGATATCCTTAAATGGCGTCCACCTATAGAACTATGGCCCACTCCCTCTTAAAATACCCTTTATTACCTTCCATTTGATACGCATGTCATACAAACACATTCCACGGTTACCCTAGGTTCATTTTCCTACATGGTGATTTGCCCTTATTTTGTCTCCATAGCTCTCCGCTGACTATGTAACGTTCGGTTACACCCAAACTTAAGCCACTATTACTGATACTTAGCATAGAATTGACTTTACTTGGCGTTAACTTGGCAGCTTAGGCACGATTATACTCCACTTGGCGCATACAACCTGGCATCATAATCAGCGTTGAAATTTATTTTTAAATAAATGTCAATTTGTATTACAAAATGTCAAAATGAAATGGAAGCAAACAAATGGCATCTCAAAATGTAAACGTCACTTAGAACTTACATAGAAAATCAAAATTCAACAGACTTCTAAGTCAAGTTAAGTTTTGAGTAATCAGTAACATGCAATGTTCATTTAACAGAACTGTAAGTGACAGTTCTCAAGCCAAGTCAAGTCTATGCTAAGTATCAGTAATGGGCCCTTTAGCCTTCCTTACTTGTTTTAATATGTTTTTTAATATTTAAATTTTCAATATTGATTTTTCTATTTTCAAAAATTTTCATTATGATTCAATTTTTCACCATGAAAATATAACATTTTCTTTTAAATTATTTTTGTGTAGATATTAATTTTAATAAAAAAAGCATCCTACAATATATACGATTAATACAAATAGTTTGAAATTACTATTAGGTAGCAAAAAAGTAGAAGAAAAACTCAAAAAACTTACGTTTCAAACATTTTTCTTCTACTTCGATACAGCCTCGACAACAAATTTCTATTCGCTTCAAAATTAGATACACAACGAAAATTTCGACAGAGATTAGATGTCATAATCAGTGTGAATCAAACTAAGTGTGATATCCCTTGTGAATCAAACTAAGTGTGATATCTTCTGCATAGACGTCAAAATTCCAAAGTGATTGGATCACCTGATTTGTAATTGACTATCGCTGCCTCATTCTGTATCTCTTTCTATCACCCCCTGAAGATGGCCGGCCCTATGCGCCGCCATATTGAACACCCTGCCAAAACGCTTAAAAGTAGCCATATTGAACATCCTGTCAGGCAGTTGACAGATAAGATATCACACTTAGTTTGATTCACAACGGTGATATCTTCTGCATAGACGTCAAAATTCCAAAGTGATTGGATAACCTGATTTGTAATTGACTATCGCTGCCTCATTCTGTATCTCTTTCTATCACCCGCTGAAGATAGCCGGCCCTATGCGCCGCCATATTGAACACCCTGCCAAAACGCTAAAAAGTAGCCATATTGAACATCCTGCCAGGCAGTTGACAGATAAGATATCACACTTAGTTTGATTCACAATGGTCATAATACCAATTTCAAATTCGATTTTCGATGTTCGATAGCCAGCGAAGATCGAAGATCGAAAAATGTCATAATAGGGGCCATAGCTTACACACTTACACAAATACTGAAACCGTACTAGGCATTGTGGATGTGATAACTTCTGCATAGATGTCAAAATTATAAATAGAGCCGATCACCTGATTTTTAATTTGCTATCGCGGTCTCATTCTGTATCTCTTTCAATCACCCGCTGAAGATGGCCCTAGGCGAATTCAGTGTATGGATTCGCCTTGAGATGGCCGGCCCTATTCGACGCGATATTGAACAACCTGTCAAAACGCTGCCAAATCGCTAAAAAGTAGCCATCTTGAACATCATGTCAGGCAGTTAAGAGACAAAGCGAATCTATACCTACTGAATTCTCATTGGTTGATAGATAATAGCCATCATCCGGTGGCCAAATCCTGAGCCAGATAAATAATTTTGCATGTAAATGCAACAACAACGATTTGAGCCAGATAGAAGTATGGTTCAATTTGTGAGCGAGATAATTTGTTAATTACTTCTTTTTAGTTTGGCAACGCTGCCTTTAATAAACCTACTTTTTCAAAAATAGATGTCGCTGCTTAGCCTTTCGGCGTATGAGTTAAATGAAAAACAGCGGTGACAGCCTATCACATTTCACGTGTGCGAAAATTTCACGACATCTGCTTCTCAAGTCTCTCAATGATCCAGAGCATTCCCGTGAGAATTGAGCGTGAGCCGGAGCTGTAAAACTGACTGGAAGACTGCAAGTATATCACACTTGTTTTATCCACAATGATGGAAAGGGTTGTTGCTGTTAATTTTTTCTTTAAAGTATAAAACAGGAAAACATAGGCGCATAGTCATAGTCAAAATAAAATAGGTTTTAAATTTAGTTGGAGCTTTTTTGACAGATAGCTCATAGAAGATTATGCCAAAAAGCTCCATCTAAATTTAAAACTTATTTTATTTTGGCTATGACTATGCGCCATAATATCTAACTTTTAACTGCCAAAACATTGTGAAAAAATTGGGAGGGATATCGAAAGATGTTTTTCGGTATCATTATTAATAAACCGCCAACTATAAGTAATATGTTTAAAAACTAAAAGGTAGTAAGCACAAACATTACAAAATTTTAGGTTTTTTCAATCAACGTTTGCAACTAACCGGCGTATGGCGCTGACGAAAACTGAAACCTATGAACGCTTATGAAATCGTAGATACGTAACGCACGCCGTATATATGTTATCTGTATTTTTAAATTAAAGGGTTATAATATTATTTATTTATCGGATTCCTGAGAACCAAACTTGTTTTTTGATGCAGCGTGTTCAACAGTCAAGTGCTAAAGCAAACAATTAAAAAATCATCTTTTTTCTGTATATGGCCACTCTGAATAAAAAGCGTCAGAAAATTTCGACTGGTATTGGGTTTTGAGTAGGCAACATATCTGCGCGTAATTTGAGATATGTCAACGCACGGTGCGGCGAAGATCGTCGTTGTTGTTGTTGTTGTAGCGATTAGGTTACTCCCCGAAGGCTTTGGGGAGTGTTATCGATGGGATGGTCCTTTTCGGATACAGATCCGATACGCTCCGGTAACACAGCACCATTAAGGTGCTGGCCCGACCATCTCGGGAACGATTTATATGGCCACATTAAACCTTCAGGCCATACTTCCCTCCCCACCCCCAAGTTCCATGAGGAGCTTGGGGTCGCCAGAGCCTCGTCTGTTAGTGAAACGGGATTCGCCGCTCGAAGGTGAGGTTGACAATTGTGTTGGAGAAGCTATATATTGCGCTACACAACCCCTTGAATCCCACGAAGATCGTCGTCGCTCGGCGTTGTGTTTACAGCTTAAAGCCCCGCCACATAAGCAGTTTTTCATATAAATGCGTTTAACATAATCTTATGCATTATGAGTAGATTGCACGTAATTTTATGGAGAATGGCAGCTCTGTCGACCCCGAACATCTGATCTAGGGGGTGGGAGGGCAGTATGGCCTGGAACGTCACATCTGGTCATAACAAATAGTTCCAGAGATGGTCGGGCTTGGTAAGGGAACGTACCGTATTTGCATTCGGCAAAGCACCATCAACATCGATAACACTCCCCAGGCCTTCGGGGGACCCCCAGCGGGTTAGGAGGATTAGAACAGACCCGCGATAGGTATGCCTGTCGTAAAAGGCAACCAAAATACCAAATTGATTCAAGGTGTTGTGTAGCGCAACCCTCCAGGGGTTGCCAGCGCAATATATATCTTTTCCAACCCAATTGTCAACTTCACCTACCCGTGGCGAATCCTGTTTCATTAACAGCCGAGGCTCTGGCGACCCAAAGTTCCTCATGGAACTATAGGTTGGGGAGGGCGGGATGGCCTAGAAGGTTTAATATGGTCATATAAATCGTTCCCGAGATGGTCGGGCTGGTACCTTAATGGTGCTTTGCTACCGCAACGTACCGGATCTGTATCCGGCAAAAGACCATCAACATCGATAACACTCCCCAAAGCCTTCGGGTAGTGTCTTTATCGTTAATACAACAACAACAACAGTGCCATCTGAAATAAAAAAGTAGCCAAATTCCAACTTTAACCCAAGCAAAGCATAAGAAGAATTCGACATTTGCTTTGGCTAACTGTGCCTTCACATTTTGCAAGTGATGTTATTTTTAACACTTGTTATTTTCTAACATTTTTCATAGTTAAAAACTGCATTTTTACAAATTAATAGAATACAAAATATGTTAGCAAGTATTTTTATTGTATAGTAAGAATGTTTATAACAGTGCTTCGCGAAATTTTGTATGTGAATGGTCAAGGCGAAATAAACGTCAATTGCTAAGTCTGAAGTTTCTTTCTATATACAAACGCATCGTCTTGGTTGATTGTGGCGATATAACTGGAATGCATAAGATTGCGTTGAAAGCTTGTATGTTAAAAACGTTCACTGTGTCACGGCCATTATTTACGTTCCATTGAGACTTGAGCGAGATACGGATTGAAATTTAACATGCAAATGCAACATCAACGTTGTGATCCTGATATTTATCTGGTTCAATTTCTGATCCGTATAGCAGTTCTGTTCGTTTCGTTTTCTGTAGTAGATTTTTTGACAGCTAACCACTTTTGAGTTGGTAGCACTCGTGGCTCAACTATATGGTTGGCTCATCTCTACAGCAATAACATACCTTTGTTCACATTGCCAAAATTAGCGTGTTGGTGTTAGACGAATGGAATGGAATGAAAACATAAAACTTACCAGCATTTGTAGTAGTAAGAAAGTGTTGTAAATTCGTTGGTTTCTTTTTAAGTTTGCCATCTCCTTCTGACAATCCCTACTCCAGTGAAATGAAAAAAATAAAATCAGCTGGTGAGATGAGCCAACCACATAGTTGAGCCATTGTAGCACTGAACTAAATACGTGTACATTTGTGTATACATAAAACACCTCGCCATATTTAAAAGCAAAAACACTGAAAGAGTAAACAACTTGAAGATGATGTAAGGAAAATAAATTGTTTGCTTACGTGCGAAACTATTTAAATGTTAATAATTCTATCAGTATCTTAAAATTTTGTGTACGTTTCTTCCTATTTTCTACAAAACAGATGTTTTATATTAGTGCTGTCAGCTCTCAAAGTTGATCCAGATCGTTCCAAGCAGATTTGAGCCAGAGCTCAATGAACCAATGGAACGGCCCTATTATGTCTGAATGTTTTTCACCGTGCTGCAACCCTGTATCGTTCCTTTGTTTTTTCTTATTGAGTGAGGAAAGTGAAAACCATTGTTTACTGTTTAGTTTGGCAGCTTAAATTGAGGTTATGTTGCGAATACCATGGAAGGCACTCGAATGGAGTGGAATGAAGAACAGTAGGAAGAGCAGAGTTGCATTGGATTAATATACCTTCAATCATTGTATCAATATTAAAGATAAATTTAGAAAAAATAATTAAATACTTGAGTATAAGCATACATTTTCTTTCAATGACTGCAATTAAGGAGTCCTAGATGCTATATAGGGTTGGATTTTATATAAGGTGCCACGATTTTCAAACTTTTGTTGATTTATAGGGGTAGAGTGGGTGCTAAAAATCACCAAAATGGAATCCGCAGCTCTAGGAAACTCTTAGTTTATGAAATATAAGCTTTTTATTTTCCAAATTTAGTAAAATGTCAACTTAAGTCCTGCACTTAAAATTCTATTCGCGGAAAACCCGTCGGTACTATTGTCGCTTTTTTCGTTGGTGCAATTAAACAAACGAAAACATATTAAAGTGGTGAATAGAGTTGCCAGCTTCGCAACAATGTCCTTTTATCTTGGTAGAACATTATAAGGTAGGGGCACGTCGACATAAATGCAAACAAACATACACTCTCAATGTATTTAGTTTTTGTAAAACTCTTTGAATAATTTGTAGTCTATTATTTAGGGTGTTGACATTGCTCGGGTTTATAATCAGATTCAGTTGTATGCGTAAAACTGCTTGCAATTAATTGATTCACTCACTGTATTGACCAATGAAATGAACTTCTCGTCCTTTCTCTTCTCTTCTCTTTTCTTCTCTTCTCGTCTCTTCTTTTCTCTTCTCTTTCGCAGAAGGGTGTACTACGCAGAAGGACATCAACGTGGCGGTAGCCACGGTTCTACCACACACCAGGACTTGGCATGGCGTAGCCCAGGGTTATTTTTTATAAGCGCGGCCAAAGGCCGCCTATGCAGAAAGGTGTTCTACGCAGAAATACTGTGCATGGCGCAGCCGGTGTTGGATCGGCTAACATAACAATAAACATAAGAGTTATAATGTAATATCAGCTCGTTCACGAATGCAAAAAAGAGCTTTTTCAAATTTTTGGTAAATAAAGACTAGAAAAGTTAAAGACATATATACAACCGATCAAAGTTATTTTTCGATTTTTTAATTTTTTATTTCGCCTTTTGACATGGAATTACCCCCAAACCTTTCATTTTCACCAAAAAAGAAATATATCGTTGGAATCAGCATAAAACTCTCTATAAATTCCGATTTTTTTGTTTGACAAATGTATGCATTCTGCACTTGTTCCAATTAAATACATTGGCGCATAATCATAGTCAAAATAAAATAGGTTTTAAATTTAGTTTCATCTTTTTTGACAGACAGCTCATAGAAAATTATGTCAAAAAGCTGCAACTAAATTTAAAATCTATTTTATATTGACTATGATTATGCGCCATTAATTTCAAATTATTCAGAGAATTACAAAAACAAAATACATTGATAGTGTATTTGTTTGCATTTATGTCGACGTGCCACCACCTTATAATGTTCTACCAAGATAAAAAGATATTGTTGCGGAGCTGGCAACACTATTCACACCCTTCATATTGTAACGAATTTACTTCAATTCCCCTTATTTGCAATCCTCTGCTAAGTTCGAATCACTAAACTGTTGAATAAATAACTCCAATTTGTAATAGTGCAAAATGGCCTTTATTAAAGTACTTCACAATAACACTCAAACTGTGCAACGAATAGCTTGCTTAATAACCAAACTGATTGATAGCTCAAATGAAACTCTACTATTCAAAATAATACTGCTATTGCTCGATAGATATCGTCTTAATCGAAACTGCTTGACAACTCAAATCAAACTGAATCCCAGCGCCTCTACATCTGTCGCCTTTTATACTCTTTGATTTAGCATTCGCATCTTCTAGGCGCTTCCAGAATCTACTAGTCCATTAGCTCTCAAACATCTCAACTGTAACTACAATTGCACAATTTTATAGTTTTTCTCATTGTATACTTATAGGAGTATCTCAGATATATGCATGTATTTGTGTATTGACACTCCGCTGCTCATATACGTACATGGTACATATATGTAGACGCAGTTATTGTTTCGTTTATGTAGATACATGATGATTGAATTATTGATGTGCATTCACGTCACTGCTTAGCATCGGCTTAGAGCTGGCAGCACTCCTTAGTTTTGCTAATATTCGTAACAATATGTTTTCGTTTGTTTAATTGCAACAACGAAAAAAGCGACAATAGTACCGACGGGTTTTCCGCGAATAACTTTTAAACGAGATAAAAATATAATTTCTGCTTTCGGATTCTGAATCTTGACGAAAATACGCGCCTTTTGATACCGCTATCAACATGTGCGACCCGAATTTTAAGTGCAGGACTTAAGTTGAAATTTTACTAAATTTGGAAATTAAATAGCTTATATTTCATAAACTAAGAGTTTCCTAGAGTTGCGGATGATAATTTTGTGATTTCTAGGACCCCCGCCACCCCTCGAAAAAAAAAGTTGGAAAACCGTGGCACCTTATTCAAAATATTCCCCGCTACCCACACGGAATTTAGATGATTAAATTTTGAATTTCCCTACATATAAATACAATTTGATTCTTCTCTCTGACTAAATAATGAGTTATCATACAATTGAACAAAAGAAATAATCAAATATGAATACATTTGATGATCAAAAACTGAAAATCATTTTTCGATCACGTTTTGGAATCATTTTTGAAGTCCTTTGATGATTAAATTTTAATATTTCATAAAAGTCAACAAAAAGAATAATCAACTATGCTTACCTCTCGATGAACAAAAACTGAATATAGTTTTTCAATCACATTTTGGAATCATATTTGAATCAAATGTGTTTACTTTAGGTGATCAAACATTTATAATCATTTTTAATTCAGCTTTCTGAATCTTTTCTGACTATATTTGTTAACTGAATAATGAGTTTTATACTTGTTAAAATTTTACTTTTCATTGAAAAACTTATTTTTTTCACATACACACATTTTTTCAATCATGAAGTACAGAAAAAATATGTATATTAAATTTTTATTATTAAGACACCTTCAAGACAATTTAATGCAAATGCTGCTCATGCCCGAAGATTTTCCCAACCATTTCTCCACCTTCGGCTTCCCAGATAATACATAATAGTTGGACAATACAAAAGTTGTGAGCTATTTGACCAGGTAAGTGAAACTCTCTTGACATACTGTTCATGTGTCTGGTCTCCGATCTATCAAATCCATGTTGATCGGATTGAGTCGGTCCAGAGACGGTTTTTAATTTTTGCATTACGAGGTCTCAACTGGGAATCAAGTACTCATCTTCCACCATACAGGAATAGACTTCTTCTAATCAATTTGCCATCTCTAGAGAATCGTAGAGTATTACTTGGCGTTATGTTCATTCACAAGCTCATCATTGGTGTGATTGACTCCCCTGACCTAATCAGTCAACTAAATGTTGCGGTTCCTGCTAGGGCGTCCAGACATTTTGTGCCTTTTCATTTACCTCTATGCCGAAAAAATTTGGCTAGAAACAGTCCCCTGCGCCATTGGTGCTCGCGGTACAATGATTTTCATAACTGCATTGGCTTTGAATGTTCGTTTGCTGCTTTACATACTGCTATACTCTTATGTTTAGCCTGATATTTTAATTTTATTTTTTTCTTATACAATGCGATGTCAAATGTTTATAACATACAAATTTTCTATGTACCTTTTTTTAATTTTTTAATTTTAAGAATGGCTCTGTATTGTACATATATATCTGTCTATTACAATAATTAGTCGATCGCTTTGTGTTTGCGTCGACTTTAAATAAATAAATAAATAAATAAATATGTATGTACCTGGATATGTCTTTAACATCCCGTACCGTATCGTATCTTAAGATATTGACGATCATAGCTGATGTTGGATGTTGTAGTCGCAGGTGAATATCGGTCAAGTTTGTTTGCAAGTGACCTGTTGTTCAAATAGCTTACTTCCGCATGCTTTCTTCCCCTGATGAAATAAGATTATTATGTAGTATCTTATTTTGAATGAGATATGAAGAATAAATGCATCATAATCGCATTCAAAAATGAGTCAAAAATCTAAACCAAAACGATTGAAATATACTCACGAATATGATCAGAAAATGGCTGTGAAAAGCAATCAAATATTACTCTAAAACAATTAAAGCTCAATTTTACAATGATATCAAATATGAATAAAAAGCGTTTCGAAATATGAATCATAAATGATTATTCAAGAATAATCACATTTATGGTACATTTTTCTCCCGACGATACGCAAATATTCGAACAAAAAATGCTTTTAAATTTGAACGTTTTTAATCATCTCATGATATTTGAATATTTTTTGATCAAAATTTTCAAAAAATACTGGCTGGGTATGTATGTATTCCAAAATTATTACATTTTATATCTGTTTAAAAATTTAACTTGAATTTGCCTAAGGATTTCCGTAATATGGCCATTAGTGATATTTGTGTGTGTGTGCTAATTTTGAGCGATCAGCTGTTGCGCTACTTGGTAAAGTTTACAATGGTCAAAACTGTTTATAATTTTGGTATCAATCAAAAGATTGCTATATATTCGAATTATAGAGATGTCGGCTTATAATCTTAATCAAAAAACAATTTTTGTATTAGATCACACACAATATTTCAGTATATCCAGTGAAGATTATATCCCCCTGGAATTGCTCAAAGGCAAACCGGGAGTTATGGAGCCTTTGAAAGATGCTGCTACAGGGGCGGGCGCAAATGACGTCCAGTTTAGCAAAAGTTTGTGGACTTGTTCCGTGGAATCCTCTATTGAGTACTGTCGTATAGTATGGGATCTATTTCCACGAGGTAAACTCGTGCGTTTCATAGTTAGTGACACGGCTGCACATATAGTAAACACTTGGAATTTGACTACACAGAATATGTCGCATGTATTGAATGCCATGGCGCTCGTTGGTGTACCCCAACGCAGTGCAGTGCAATCTTCAGATTTCTCTGTGATACATGGTTTACGTGCTGCTATAGAAGCCCTTGCTGAACCCACCGAAAACCAATTGATAAAATTGCAAGATCGCGATATTGGCTTAGTACCACAAAGCAATAATGTTTTGCCCAATAAAGGACGTGTGATATGCATTACATCGGCACGGGATAATTCTAGTATGAAAAGTTTAGAGGATATATTTCATACAGTACTAATGCAACAAAATACACTGGCGACTAACCAACGAAAAATGTTACGTATTGACCACTGCCATTTAGTCATAATAAATGTTGTACCACTTAATATTGATTCGCTTGTTACAAATCGTGTTAAAATGGAATTATCACCTGTACTATCCACTGAAATTCACACAACTTGTGCACCTAATATTTCAAATAAATTAACTCATCTAATAATGACCCACTACGACTTGGCAAGTACAACCGTCACTGGTATACCAATGAAGGTAGGAGATGAGCAGACATCTACTTTTAAAAATTATGCTTTGTACCTATTTCCTTTTTAATTTTGTTAAGGAAGAACAAAATGCCAATTCAAGTGCCAATTATGATGTAGAGATATTGCATGCCCGAAATGCCCACACATCGATATGTGGTACTGAAGCATTGCTCCCAACGAGCCGCAAAGAAGGTGCTGAATATGAAACTGTTACTCTTAAATGGTGCACACCTCGGGGCTGTGGCTCGTCCGACATGCAACCATGTTTAGCTCAACACCGCGTAACACCAGTGGATGTTACCTCACGACCAAGCGCTTGTTTAATTACATTTTTGTTAAATGGTCGTTCAGTATTACTTGAAATGCCAAGGTATGCATGATATGTTTAAAAAGCCATTGCTTTAAAAAATACGCATTTCATGGGTATTTTAAATTTATGCTTACAGAAAAACTGGGGGAAAGACAACTAGTCATTTACTTTCAGCACGTGGAGGTGAAATATTTATCCATGCTCTTCAAATAACACGCTCTTGCCTGGAGGACTTGCCTTCGATTTCAGAAGGGCCAGGGGGACGTGTAACCGATTATAGAATTGCAGATTTCGCTTCATTTATAAAAGCACATCGTTTTGTTCCACTTAAGGTTAAGCCAAAACAAGAAGAGAATCTACATAAATCACGCGAACGTATACAAAGACGCTCACGATATTTTCCACTTACACTTAGCACAAGCTTGATATATAATCTTCAACGCAATCTAAACTGGGTGCCATATTTCTTGCGTAAAATAAGTAAAGAAGATATGGATAAAGCGGACGAAGCTCAATGTCAGCAATATATCTTTGAGCTATATACAGCAGCATCGCGAGGAGAACCACTGCCTTTTCCAAATATGGGTGGCGGTCGGTTAGTTATGAACTGAAATATCTTATCTATTTACGGTAGTAAAAAACTATACCAAACCATTTTAGATTAAAGGGAACAAAGAAAGCCGATCAATACAAATTAATTTGCGCTGAGTTAGAAGTTTTGCTACGTGCATGTGCAACAACAACACATCACAAAGTGATTTTAGAGAGTGTACAAAATGTGCGTGCCGCTTGTGGAGATTCAATAGTAAAGACAGAAAATGAAGGAAGCCGTAAGTAAATGACTAATGCTTTATAGAAAATAAAAGAGGAATAATTTACAACGGCGATCGACTGCTATTGCTGCTCGCTCGCTTCCCAAGGCAGTCGATTCTATGTACCGGAGCGACTCGGGATTTTCCCGACCAAGGACTGTCATTTCAGTGTGACCCCATTTAATTTGTTTCGTCCCTCCCACAAATTGTCATCCTCCCAGCAGCTCCTTGCAGCAGGACTGCTACATATTCTCTTACTCCGGGAAGGTATCGAACCCAATCCGGGTCCGTCTCCTGACCCCGGTCATGAGAAATGGTTTTGCTGCATTTGCCAGAAAAGAATCTTTTTAGGACGGTCATACTCTGTTCAGTGTGTCTCGTGCAAGGGATGGTTGCATCGGACAGGTTGTTCTGGGCTTGATCCCAAAACCCGACGTCCACGTAACTTTTATAAATCTTTTGTGGCTCCTTGCTGCTCACGCCCAAGGGCGTCCCGTAGTCTACGCCTAAGCGTATCCCCACTACCTTCCAGCAGCTTCGCTGCTCAGCAAGCCACAACAAGTATCCGCTGCTGCTCGCGCCCCACGGCGCCAACAACTCAAACAGCTGATACCACTCATAACTACTACCTTCGTAGTAGAGCTGGTTGCAATGCTGAGCATCAGCCCCTGCCCCCGTCTTCTTCTCCCCCCCTCTTTTCTGGCAGCAATCGTGCAGGTCAGGGGAACAGACTCTTAGTCCCTGCCTCCGTTTGCACCGTCTGCCAGCACAGAATATATAGGTTTGCGACATCCGCTCAATGCAGCTCCTGCCTTGGGTGGTGCCACTTTCCTAGATGTTCTGGTCTCCGCGACGGCAACCCCCCGACGGGTTTCATCGCGCCATGTTGCCAGGTCGCAAACCCAAATCATCCGGGTACCCCAATGCTTGCCCAAGGGCGCCCAGTCCCAAGGCCACAACAGCAATTGCGTCCTGGCCTTCCACAACCTAGGCGTAGTCACCTCTCACTTACCCCTAGAGTGGCGGCGTCACCCCTCATGCACTTCAGAATTCTGCAGTTCAACTGTAATGGACTAACTGGGAAGATTACGGAGATAGTCGATTTCATGAAGCGGCACAACATCCGCATTGCTGCGATTCAAGAGACTAAACTCACAGCAAGATCTGCATTGCAGACCTGCTCTGGTTATAATGTCCACAGGAAAGACCGCGAGAGCGGAAATGGAGGCGGCCTCGCGTTTATTATACACCACTCTGTGCAATATCATATATTTGATCCTGGCATCGACCGCAGTGACAATGTCTTAGAACGTCAAGGCCTATCTGTCCGGTCAGGCGATGCAAATCTAGAAATCATCAACATCTACATCCCTCCTGTCACCTGTTGCCCCAGTGGATACCGCCCTAATATCGAGGCCTTACTCACTGGCAACAATCGCATTATCTTAGGCGATTTCAATGCCCATCATGACCTATGGCATTCAAACTTGCGGGCGGACAGTAGGGGTGAGATGTTGGCGGATCAAATAGACGAAACGACGTTCTGCACAATAAACGGAGACGCCCCCACACGTATGGTAGGAAGCTGTCATAGCTCGCCAGATATCTCAATCGTGAGCGCAGAACTCGTAAACTGCGTCAACTGGCAGCCGATGGTAACATTGGCATCCGACCACCTGCCCATACTTATTTCGTTCGAGCGTACCGCCGACTTCATCGTCACCGAAAAACGCACTTTCATAAACTTCAAAAAAGGAAAGTGGGAAGAATATAAATCTGCAACAGACAGCAGCTTTGCTGCCCTCCCTATCCCGACAGATGCCCGCCAAGGGGAGCGTGCCTTCCGTAAGGTCATTGAATCCGCCTCGGCACATTTCATTCCCGCCGGGAGAATTCCCGAAATCCGGCCCCACTTCCCGGCGGAGGCCGCGAGCTTAGCGAGGGAACGCGACCTTATAAGACAGCTTGATCCAGGCGACCCCCAAATAAGGGATATAAACCAACGCATCAGATTGCTTGTGGACGAACACAAGCGGGCGAAATGGGAAGAGCACCTAAGAGGCTGTAACCTCTCTACCGGTGTGGGTAAACTTTGGTCCACCGTAAAGTCCCTATCGAATCCGACTAAGCACAAAGACAAAGTTTCCATCGCCTTTGGCGATAAGGTGCTGTCGGATTCGAAAAAATGCGCGAGCGCTTTCTGCCGACAATATATAATGCATCCTACGGTCGACAAAGATAGACGGAGAGCCAATAGACACGCACATAAACACAAACTCAGCGCGTCACCAATTACCATCACCGCTTGCCCAAGGGCGCCCAGTCCCAAGGCCACAACAGCAATTGCGTCCTGGCCTTCCACAACCTAGGCGTAGTCACCCCTCACTTACCCCTAGAGTGGCGGCGTCACCCCTCATGCACTTCAGAATTCTGCAGTTCAACTGTAATGGACTAACTGGGAAGATTACGGAGATAGTCGATTTCATGAAGCGGCACAACATCCGCATTGCTGCGATTCAAGAGACTAAACTCACAGCAAGATCTGCATTGCAGACCTGCTCTGGTTATAATGTCCACAGGAAAGACCGCGAGAGCGGAAATGGAGGCGGCCTCGCGTTTATTATACACCACTCTGTGCAATATCATATATTTGATCCTGGCATCGACCGCAGTGACAATGTCTTAGAACGTCAAGGCCTATCTGTCCGGTCAGGCGATGCAAATCTAGAAATCATCAACATCTACATCCCTCCTGTCACCTGTTGCCCCAGTGGATACCGCCCTAATATCGAGGCCTTACTCACTGGCAACAATCGCATTATCTTAGGCGATTTCAATGCCCATCATGACCTATGGCATTCAAACTTGCGGGCGGACAGTAGGGGTGAGATGTTGGCGGATCAAATAGACGAAACGACGTTCTGCACAATAAACGGAGACGCCCCCACACGTATGGTAGGAAGCTGTCATAGCTCGCCAGATATCTCAATCGTGAGCGCAGAACTCGTAAACTGCGTCAACTGCAGCCGATGGTAACATTGGCATCCGACCACCTGCCCATACTTATTTCGTTCGAGCGTACCGCCGACTTCATCGTCACCGAAAAACGCACTTTCATAAACTTCAAAAAAGGAAAGTGGGAAGAATATAAATCTGCAACAGACAGCAGCTTTGCTGCCCTCCCTATCCCGACAGATGCCCGCCAAGGGGAGCGTGCCTTCCGTAAGGTCATTGAATCCGCCTCGGCACATTTCATTCCCGCCGGGAGAATTCCCGAAAACCGGCCCCACTTCCCGGCGGAGGCCGCGAGCTTAGCGAGGGAACGCGACCTTATAAGACAGCTTGATCCAGGCGACCCCCAAATAAGGGATATAAACCAACGCATCAGATTGCTTGTGGACGAACACAAGCGGGCGAAATGGGAAGAGCACCTAAGAGGCTGTAACCTCTCTACCGGTGTGGATAAACTTTGGTCCACCGTAAAGTCCCTATCGAATCCGACTAAGCACAAAGACAAAGTTTCCATCGCCTTTGGCGATAAGGTGCTGTCGGATTCGAAAAAATGCGCGAGCGCTTTCTGCCGACAATATATAATGCATCCTACGGTCGACAAAGATAGACGGAGAACCAATAGACACGCACATAAACACAAACTCAGCGCGTCACCAATTACCATCACCGCTAGAGAGGTTGAGGACGCCATTGGTCGCGCTAAACCATCCAAAGCAGTGGGCCCAGACGGCATAGCCATGCCGATGCTTAAAAACCTAGGGAAAGAGGGTTTCAAATATTTAGCGCATGTCTTCAACCTGTCTCTTTCCACCTTTGTCATACCCGAGAAATGGAAAATGGCCAAGGTGGTCCCGCTACTAAAGCCTGGGAAACCAGCTAACGTAGGTGAGTCATATCGTCCGATATCTCTCCTATCGCCAGTGGCAAAGACGCTTGAAGCCATTTTGCTCCCTTATTTCCAAGCACATTTGCAGCTAGCCCCTCATCAGCATGGCTTCAGAAAACTCCATAGCACTACCTCCGCGCTAAATGTCATTAGCACCCAGATAAATTGCGGTTTGAATCAATATCCCCACCATAGAACAGTACTCGTAGCGTTAGACCTATCAAAAGCTTTTGATACGGTCAACCATGGCTCGTTACTGCAAGACCTGGAAGGGTCCACCCTTCCCCCATGTCTTAAAAGGTGGACCGCAAATTATCTGGGTGGTCGGCAGGCATCGGTGCAATTCAGAAACGAAACATCAAAACAAAGGAGAATTAAACAAGGGGTGCCACAGGGTGGTGTCCTATCCCCGCTTTTGTTTAATTTCTACATATCTAAGCTACCTTCACCACCGGAAGGAGTCACAATCGTTTCCTACGCCGATGACTGCACAATAATGGCCACAGGCCCAGGCCCAAAGATCGATGAGCTATGCAATAAAATAAACGGCTGTCTCCCTGATCTCTCCAGTTTTTTCGCCTCGCGAAACCTGGCATTGTCACCGACTAAATCTTCCGCGACCTTATTTACAACATGGACGCCCCAAATGTCGACCATATTGAACATCCACGTCGATGGCACTACGCTACCGACTGTCCTACACCCCAAAATCTTGGGTGTGACGTTTGATCAGGATCTACATTTTGGTGCGCACGCAACCGCAATTGTTCCAAGAATTCAGAGCCGTAATAAAATCCTCAAATCCCTTGCTGGCAGTACCTGGGGAAAAGATAAAGAAACGCTCTTGACCACATACAAAGCAATTAGCCAGCCGATTACGTGCTACGCGTCACCCATATGGTCGCCAAGCCTAAAAACCACCCACTGGAAGAAACTACAGGCCTGCCAAAATACTGCTCTCAGAATCGCCACGGGCTGTCTTCTTATGTCCCCAGAACACCATCTGCATAATGAGGCGAGAATACTCCCCATCAGGGAGAGAAATGAGATGCTGACCAAACAGTTTCTGTTGAATACCCAGAAACCTGGGCATCCCAACAGACATCTGATTGACGAACCAGCACCGCCTAGGGGCCTAAGGAGTCATCTCCGTAAGCATTTTGAGGAAATACGGCACCTGAGAACCCAGCCGTATGAAGCGGAAAAACACAAGCAGGTCCTTGGTGAACTCCATAGACAGGCGTCGGACCTTTATGTCGGGAATTGCCCGGTGAATCCAGTACTTGAAGAAAAATATCCAGAACTCGCAGAAGAGGAACGCATACTCCCCAGGGAAACGCGTGTCACTCTTGCTCAACTTCGTTCTGGATACTGTAACAGGTTAAACTCTTACCTATCCAGAATCAACCCCGACATACAAAATGTATGCCCTGCTTGCAATGTGTCCCCACATGACACCAACCATCTCTTTAATTGTAATGTGGAACCAACGCCTCTAACACCCCTTTCCTTATGGTCCACCCCTGTTGAAACGGCAAGTTTCCTTGGACTCCCGTTAGAGGATATTGATGACAATTTGTGATCGGTCGCGGCTATTTAGGTGGGGCGAGCACTGCTACAACAACAACAACAACAACTGCTATTGCTCTTCAAATTGGGGAGAGGTTTCAAAAAAAAGGCGCGTCTTCACCTCCTTATTAATAATTCGAAGGAGGAAGTGAGAAATTTTAACTCTATTACGAAATACTTGCAGTTAAAGCTGACAATTTTCATGGGTTTGTAATTTTTTTGTGCACAGAGAGAAAGCTATTTTACACGGACTTCATTTTGATCCTCACTACTGGTGCACCGGCCATGGTAACTTTACATAAGCGCGGCTGAAGGCCGTCAATGCAGAAAGGTGGTCTGCGGAAAAATACTATGCTTTGCAGACCTGCCCTGGGTACAACGTCCACAGAGCGGAAAATCAGGCGAATTTGCATTTACCACCCAACACCCAGTGCAATATAATATATTTGATCCCGTCACCGGATGTAGGTACAGCGTCGTGGAACGTTAAGGCATATCTTTCCGGTCAGGCAATGCCAAATTAGAAATCATCTACCTCTCTTCTGCCACCTGCTGCCACAGTGGTTACTGCCCTGTCATTAGCGCACAACTCACCGGTGAAAATGGCATAATTCTAGTCGTATTGAATGCCCACCACGATTTATGGCATTCTGATCTACGAGCAGACATCAGGTACCCCAGCGGGTTAAAAAATAAATTAAATGTAAGGCGCGATAACCTCCGAAGAGATCTAAGGCCGAGCTCTCTTCCAATTTGCGTCGTGCTCCTCTTGATTTTCCCTACAAATTGGCCGGACGGGACCTACATGTTTTACGCCGACTCCGAACGGCATCTGCGAGGCAGATGAGTTTTCACTGAGAGCTTTTCATGGCAGAAATACACCCGGAGCGCTTGCCAAACACTGCCGAGGGGCGACCCCGCTTAGAAAAATTTTCTTCTAATTGAAAAACCTTATTTCTAAAATTTTGATGTTGCTTTGCCCGGGGTGCGAACCCAGGGCATACGGTGTGATAGGCGGAGCACGCTACCATCACCAGCGGGTTAGGGGGTCAGAATATTCCCGCGGCAGGTATGCCTGTCGTAAGAGGCGACTAAAATACCAGATTCAAGGGGCTGTGCAGCGCAACCCTTCAGGTTGCCAGCGCAATATATAGCTTCTCCAAACCCAATTGTCCGCGGCGAATCCTTAATGGCACCTTAATGGTGCTGTAGTACAGGAGCGTACCGTCAACTGGCAGCGCATGGTAACATTGGCATTCGACCACCTACCAATACTCCATTCGCTCGAGCGATCAGCCGAATTCATCACCACCGAAGAACGCACTTTCATAAACTTCAAAAAGTGAAAGTGGGAAGATTACAAAACTTATATAGACAATCACTTTGCTACCCTCCCGGTCCCGACTGATGCCCGGGGATGGCCTAGAAGGTTTAATGTGGTCATATAAATCGTTCCCGAGATGGTCGGGCTATTATCTTTATGGTGCTTTGTACCGGATCTAATTCCGGCAAAGGACCATCAGCATCGATAACACTCCCCAAAGCCTTCGGGGAGTGTCCTTATCGCTACAACAACAACAACAACAAAAGACATTTTATTTTAAAATGCATGTGTGCGATTTTCAAAGTGGCATACTTCTATAGTTGTTGGCTCTAACACTTTCGAATTTTTACTGGGGGTGTATTTCCATATATCATACCAAAGTCTGTGAAAACCGCAGATTCGAAAAATCTGTTGGTTAGTGCCTATGTGAATTAATGTATCGACATTGCATATTCTTAAAAAAACAAATTTACTTTCACATAAATTTTTATTAAAGGTGACTCAGCTAGTAAAGCTATTGTGCGAGATTCTCCTATGTCACCTCCTCATTCTATGGACAGCAGTAATAATAGCAGCAGTAGCTTGCACAAAACCAGTAAACGCAACTTAAGTAGCGGAGGGCAGCGGTAAGAAAAGCATACATCTACATTAAAACGCATAAGAAACCAAAAGTTCGCAGTAAAAGACATCCCGGACATCCAATCGTAACATACGTAACACTCTTCACCCAGAGCTGCTAAGAAATGCCATTCATCTAATAACACTTTTGGATTACAGCCTTTTTCCATTTTTAAAATAATGAATACCATGTTTTTATCTTACACCCCTTTTGCCATTCCAGAATTAATTATTCCTTCCTAGCATTCCTTATGTAAAATAATTGTATTGCCTCGTTTGGAAACAAATATTATTTCCCATTTTGCTTGGATGATTTTACTTTACATTTTGTTATATCATTGTTTCTGGTAGAATTGTTGTCGTATTTCTAACTCTGGTAAAGCACTAAGATTATGGTAGTTGTTTAACCATTGTGTTCTGGCCGGGATAATTTTAGTTAGAAAATGTCATTTCCTTATATGTGATATAAGTCTCAAGCCGGGTTTGAAATGAAGTTACGATAGAGTAAATTTGTTTTCTTGTCGTCCTTGTCTTTGTTATGAAGTCGAAAATGATAGGGATGAAGGATATCTATATATTTTTTGAAGCTCCCTTATATATAAAAAAAAATGTTGTTTGCTGCGAACCCATTTGGGACGGAATATTAAAAACATTTGATTATTACGTAAAATAATATAATTTATATTTAGTTCACTTTTGGACATCGTTACAAGCACTGAACGTAGCCAATCCGCCAAACGTGTTGATTTTTCGGGACGTCTCTGTACACCAGTCGGACAAATAGCAAAACTATATCCTGATTTTGGAAACAAGGAGAAGGATGCCAATTCTACCACATCGTCGACAACAGCAGTCAAAGAAGAAAGTTTGGGGATGAAATTAGAATTAGGCGTACGAAATTAAATAATTTATATTGCAAGGAATTGTATAACACTTTAGTTTTACAATAACTATTTTTGTTTATTGGGGAAAAACTGAAAGAAAAAAATTCACTGGGTTGTAGCGATAGTACATTTCGCACCAATTAGAGTAGAAACAGAATGCTTCAAATTGTTTTGTTAGCTAGTCGTCCGTGGTTCGAATCTTGATCAAACCTTTGAAAACATTTCGAAATTGTCTGACGATGATTACGGGGCGTTTTTCGAAATGGTACCATCGCCATATGCCTGTAACTGTTTCTTTTAGTTTTTGCTTAAAACAAAAATAGTAATTGAACAACTATTAAGTATTATTAGCCACCGGGAAGCTCATGAATTCCTCAAAAGTAAGAAAAATTTAACACACCATTAAACATGAGTTGAACTTTTGAAGTAGGCTCCCAGTTTTCATGAAATTGTAAATATTCCAAGATAATTAATAACGTATCAACAAATATATCTTTGAAATATTGTGCCGATATCCAATTAGTTTATATATTTTTTTAATTGAATATTTTAACACCTTCCCACACGGCATTTAGATGATTAAATTTTGAATTTCCCTACATATAAATACAATTTGATTCTTCTTTCTGACTAAATAATGAGTTATCATACAATTGAACAAAAGAAATAATCAAATATGAATACCTTTGATGATCAAAAACTGAAAATCATTTTTCGATCACGTTTTGGAATCATTTTTGAAGTCCTTTGATGATTAAATTTTAATATTTCATAAAAGTCAACAAAAAGAATAATCAAATATGCTCACCTTTCGATGAACAAAAACTGAATATAGTCTTTCAATCACATTTTGGAATCATATTTGAATCAAATGTGTTTACTTTAGGTGATCAAACATTTATAATCATTTTTAATTCAGCTTTCTGAATCTTTTCTGACTATATTTGTTAACTGAATAATGAGTTTTATACTTGTTAAAATTTTACTTTTCATTGAAAAACTTATTTTTTTCACATACACACATTTTTTCAATCATGAAGTTCAGAAAAAATATGTATATAAAATTTTTATTATTAAGACATTCTTCAAGACAATTTAATGCAAATGCTGCTCATTCCCGAAGATTTCCCCAACCATTTCTCCACCTTCCCAGATAATACATAATAGTTGGACAATACAAAAGTTGTGAGCTATTTGACCAGGTAAGTGAAACTCTCTTGACATATGTACCTGGATATGTCTTCAACATCCCGTACCGTATCGTAATTTAAGATATTGACGATCATAGCTGATGTTGGATGTTGTAGTCGCAGGTGAATATCGGTCAAGTTTGTTTGCCAGTGACCCGTGGTTCAAATAGCTCACTTCCGCATGCTTTCTTCCCCTGATGAAATAAGATTATTATGTAGTATCTTATTTTGAATGAGATATGAAGAATAAATGCATCATAATCGCATTCAAAAATGAGTCAAAAATCTAAACCAAAACGATTGAAATATATTCACGAATATGATCAGAAAATGACTGTGAAAAGCAGTCAAATATTACTCTAAAACAATTAAAGCTCAATTTTACAATGATATCAAATATGAATAAAAAGCGTTTCGAAATATGAATCATAAATGATTATTCAAGAATAATCACATTTATGGTACATTTTTCTCCCGACGATACGCTAATATTCGAACAGAAAATGCTTTTAAATTTGAACGTTTTTAATCATCTTAGGGTATGATATTTGAATATTTTTTGATCAAAATTTTCAAAAAATGCTGGCTGGGTTTTTGATAAAATAATCATTAAAAAGTCTTCTGGAATTACAATATTTGTTTATTTTTTTTGGTCTACAAATTTAACAATTAATCAGACTAGATATAATTACGGATTTACTGTGCAGAAGCACACAAAGTGAACAAAATGTATATTATAGAATATGTATGTATATTATTAAATCCGTTTTCGGGATAGACTGTGATGTCGAGCAAGAGGAATTGATTATTAGTGCTGTCGGAATGGACGTGATTTCGAGCAGCTCATGTATATTTAACACAAAAAAAGTTGGTCTGCGATGTGTGGGAGGTTGAAATTATTGGAGCTGGCGATAAGAGTGGTAGGTATATATGCTAATTTGTCGCAGTTGGTCTGATAACGAAGTTTCCAGATTATCCAAGCGTATTCCTATATTGGCGGCCACCGTGGTGTGATGGTAGCGTGCTCCGCCTACCACACCGTATGCCCTGGGTTCGCACCCGGGCAAAGCAACATCAAAATTTTAGAAATAAGGTTTTTATATTAGAAGACAATTTTTCTAAGCGGGGTCGCCCCTCGGCAGTGTTTGGCAAGCGCTCCGGGTGTATTTCTGCCATGAAAAGCTCTCAGTGAAAACTCATCTGCCTTGCAGATGTCGCTCGGAGTCGGCATAAAACATGTAGGTCCCGTCCGGCCAATTTGTAGGGAAAATCAAGAGGAGCACGACGCAAATTGGAAGAGAAACTCGGCCTTAGATCTCTTCGGAGGTTATCGCGCCTTACATTTATTTATTTTTTATTTTTTATTCCTATATTGGCCCAACACAGATATAAAGAGTTTAGTAATATATGGATTATCGAATTCTTTAGACCATCGTTTGACGAACACCCAAGTTCCTTTGACTCTGTTTACGCAATCTTCTATGTGCAGTTTAAAGTAAGTTTGGGTTGTCGTTGTTGTTGTAGCAGTGCTTCGCCCCATGCAATAGGCGCGACCACTCACAAATTGTCATCAATATCCTCTAATGGGTGTCCAAGGAAACTTGCAGTTGAGTTAAATCACGTGAACCCCAAAATATTTTTAAAAAATTTTAATTTTAAGGGTACTTTTTTTTAAAAAGAAAATTTTTGGTACTTTTTGTTCAAAAATTAATTATAAATCAACCGTGAAAGATAAATTGATGAAACTTTGAGAGTTTATTTTTAAACGTTCATATTGTAACGAATTTACTTGCAAATCTTCTTATTTGCAATCCTCTGCTAAGTTCGAATCACTAAACTGTTGAATAAATAACTCCAATATTGAATGATGGAAAAATGGCCTTTATTAAGTACTTCACAATAACACTTATACTTTGCTACTCGCTGGCTTAATAACCAAACTGATTGATAACTCAAATGAAACTCTACTATTGGCCGCCAGATCGCGTGCTTAATCAAACTGATTGATAGCTCAACTCAAACTGAATTACTTCTTACTCGCCTGCCCCGCTTTTGTAGTTTACGCTGCATACTTCTAGGCTCTTCGATTTCCAGAACTTACTAGTTATTTTCGCTACAAAATCGCCAGCCACAACTACGTGCACAAATTATTGCTCTCTCTTGTGACAACTCAGATAAGATATATGCATGTGTCTGTGCATTGCCGCTCCGCTGCTCGTATACGTACATATGTGTAGACGCAATTATTTATTCGTTTATGTAGATACATAATGATTGAATTATTGATGTGAATGTTTGTAGTTTACAGTCTCTCGCGCATACATAGGCGCATAAGTAAATGCATCTGTGTGTGACATCTCTTTCGGCTGCCTTATATATGTGTATACATGATTTGATTATTGACGTAAATACTGCTTGGCATGGCCTTAGCATCGCCTTAGTGATGGTATAGGTTAGTGATGCTAATATCCGTGACACTGCCCTCCACCTAAGTCTGATCGTCCCGATCAGACAAATCTCTCGATCTAAACGCTGCTAATCTCTCCAAATGAACAACTTTCATTTTGGTTCGTGGTTTGGTAGTGGTTTGTATGCGGTACACTACATCGTTGATCCGTTTTACAACTTTGTATGGGCCTTCCCAGTTACACTGCAATTTCGGGGACAAACCTTTTTTTCGTTGTGGGTTGTATAGCAGCACCAAATCTCCTTCCTGAAACCCTTCTGAATTAATTGCTTTATCGTACCTCGCTTTCATCTTGTCACTCATAATATTTGCTCGTTTCCTTACCAGATCGTGTATCTCTCTCAGCTCTTCTTCTAAGACATCAGTGGATTTCTTGACATTCCTCTCCGCATCGGCATCTATTCCATGCTTCAAATCAGCTGGCAGTCGAAGGTCATTGCCAAAAATTACCTTTGCGGGAGTTTGGCCCGTTGTGTCATGTACTGCCGATCGGTAGGCCATCAAGAATAATGATATGTGTGTATCCCAGTCCTTATGGTACTTGTCTACTACTTTCCTTAAATGCTCCTCCTATGTTCTATTGAAACGTTCCACCATACCATCGGACTGAGGATGCAATGCAGTTGTCCGTGTTTTTCGAATGCCCAACTTCTTGCACAGTTCTTGGAACACAACTGATTCAAAATTCCTGCCTTGGTCAGAATGTAACTCCATTGGTACACCATACCTTGCAACCCATTCGTTTTAACCACTTCTGCTACTGTTTCTGCTTCTTGGTTTGGGATTGGGTATACCTCTCGCCATTTACTGAAATAATCCATAACCACCAGTACGTATTTGTTTCCGCGGTTGCTAGTAGGAAATGGACCTGCGACATCCATGGCGATCCTTTCAAATGGTGCACCTGAAATATACTGCTTCATCTGGCCATGACTTCGGGTTTTGGGCCCTTTCGCTCTGGTGCATAACTCGCAATTGGCAATCCACTCGGTGACCGACTGACGGCAACCAACCCAATAGAATCTCTGCTTAATTTTCTCGAGTGTCTTCGTGATTCCAAGATGGCCTCCACTTGGACCATTGTGCAACTCGCTGAGCACGTCAGGAATCCTCTTTCTGGGAACAACTATCAGTTTCTTCTTGCATTGACCATCCTCACTCTCCCATACTCGATGCAAGCAACCGGATATCAATTCCAAACTGTTCCACTGTGCCCAATATGACTTCGCAATGGGACTCTCTGCTGACATATCCTCTCTGCTTGGTCTTTCGTTTCGTACGAGCCCTTGCATAACATGTGACAGATCTGTATCTTCTAGCTGACACTTTCTTAGTTGTTCCTTGTCCCACTCATCCGTACACGTTATAGTCATTAGCCGGACATCTATAATGTCTTCTTTAGCCTCGGCCTTTGAACAGTGCTTGCATTCCAAACTACATGGCCTTCGTGACATTGCATCGGCATTTCCATGGGTACTACCTTTTCGATGCTCAATGGAAAAGTCATAGCTTTGAAGTCGCTCGATCCACCGTGCCAATTGTCCTTCCGGATTACGGAACTGCAGAAGCCATTTCAATGCTGCGTGATCTGTCCTGACACGGAATCGCTGGCGGTAGAGATATTTGTGAAAATGTTTAACGCACTCTACCAATGCCAACAGCTCTCTCCGCGTAACGCAGTAGTTCCTCTCTGGTTTTCCAATCGAACGGCTGTAATATGCAACTACCTTCTCCTGTCCACCGACCAGTTGTGATAAAACGCCTCCTATAGCATATCCACTCGCATCTGTATCTAGAATAAATGTTGCTCCTGGAATCGGATATGCTAACATTGGGGCAGTGCATAAACGCTCCTTCAATGTTCGGAAAGCCACTTCTTGCTCCTTCTTCCATTCAAAAGCTTTGTTTTTTCTTGTAAGCTCATGGAGGCTATGGGCTACGCTGGAAAAATTTGGTACAAATCGGCAGTAATATGTGCACAGCCCAAGAAAACTTCTCAATTCATGTAGGTTCTGTGGTCTTGGCCAATCCTTTACTGCCTCTATCTTTTCATTCGCTGTACAGACACCTTCTGTAGTAACTTTGTGGCCCAAATAATTTACTTCCTTTTTAAACAGCGTACACTTTTTGGGACTTAACTTCAGACCAGCGCCCCAGCTATTCTCTGGAAAACTTCCTCCAAGTTCTTAAGATGTTCATCAAAACTCTTGCCCAATACGATGATGTCGTCCAGGTACACCAAGCATGTTTTCCAATGTAGTCCTTTCAGTACCTGGTCCATGAGTCTCTCAAAAGTAGCTGGTGCATTACAAAGTCCAAAAGGCATCACTGTAAATTGCCAAAGACCATCACCGACACTGAAGGCTGTTTTCTCTTTATCTTCCTCCTTCACCTCAACTTGCCAATAGCCGCTTTTCAAGTCCAGTGTGGAAAACCATTTCGTACCAGATAGCGAGTCCAGAGTGTCGTCAATTCTTGGCAATGGGTAGCTATCCTTTTTCGTAACGTCATTTAACTTCCGGTAGTCCACGCAAAACCTCATTTTTCCATCTTTCTTCTTTACATGTACTACCGGTGAGCTCCATGGACTAGCTGATTGTTCGATGACGCCGCTGTCGCTCATTTCTTGTATAATTTGACTCACCATTTCCCGCTTCGCCAGTGGAACACTACGTGGAGCTTGACGTATCGGCCTCGCGTCTCCAGTGTCAATTTGATGTTTCACAACATTGGTGCGGCCTGGTTTGGAACCATCCTGGTCAAATATGTTCGCGTATTTTATGAGCAGTTGTTTTGCCTTACTCTGATAGGCTTCCTCTAGCTCTTGCGTCCATGCCGTGATATCATTTGAAAGATCAGTATTACTAGATGAAACGTGTTCCTGGAGCTGTTCACAGTTAATAACTACTTCGGCCTCTTGGCATCTTCCCAAAATAGCTCCTTTGGTCAAATTGAATGGTGACTTGAATGGTGACTTGAACTCATTGAGTACTCTTACCGGAATACGTCCGTCTTGTTTTGTCATAGCCAGGGTTTTCCTACAAGTATGTTCAGTGCTGATTTATTTGCTGCTTCGACAACCCACAATTTGTTTGTCCCACAATCTCCATCAACCTTTGCCCAGATGACTGCTTCTGATTTTGGTGGTATTTGCTGACTCTCTTCCACCAGCACTCGTTTACTACTGTAGCCTCTCTCGTAGCCGAAATTAAGTGGCACATCCATGTTCTTATATCGCATCGTCTTGCTTTGCATATCGATCTTGATGCCTTGGTTGATTAAGAAGTCCACTCCAATTATGATTTCATCAACAATACCTGCCACTATAAAATTGTGAAGTACCGTGACGTTCCCAATTGCTACTTCACATTCTACTTCTCCAATTACCTGGGTGTCCTCTCCCGTGGCTGTACGTAATCTTGCTCCAAGCAATGGTCTTATCTTCTTGTTGACTAAATCTGATCGAATGATGGAATGGGATGCACCCGTATCTATAGTCAGTAAACGTTCCTTTCCATCCACATGTCCTCCGACAGTAAGATTGCTTGACCTTCTTCCAATTTGCGAGATAGAGATTATGGGGCATTCAATTGAGGGAGCCAGCTGTCGCCCCTTGCGGCTGACTCGCTTTAGTTTAACGATTGAGTGGATTTGGAGATTTGCTCGTCTCCTTCAGCTCTGCGTTTACGGCCACCCACATTGTTGGAACTATTGGAATTGCTACTGCAATGACGTGCAATGTGACCTGGGTTACCGCACTTGAAACATTTCATAGCTCCGGCATTTTTCTGCTGTGATCCCTTCAGAGCTTCCAAAATTGTATCTACCCACTCTGGCCTTTCTACTTCCACACGATGAGCTTTGTATGCTGGTTTACTCAATAATGACGCCGTTTCCTGAGTCAATGCATGGGATACCGTTTCAGAAAATGTTTGCTTTGGGTTCGCGTATGTGGCTCGCTTCGTTTCGACGTGCCGTATGCCATTTATAAAGCTCTGAATCTTCACTCTTTCCGTGTATTCCACGGGTGCATCCGCATTTGCAAGATGAGCCAATCTTTCAATGTTCGAAGCAAACTCCTGCAAAGTCTCGTTGGCTTTTTGGTAGCGGTTTTGCAATTCTATTTGAAATATCTGTTTCCTGTGTTCGCTTCCGTATCGCCGTTCTACAGCAGCCATCAATGCGTCATAACTGTTCCGTTCGTACTCTGGAATAGTCTGTAAGATTTCGGCAGCTGGTCCTTTCAATGCTACGAAAAGTGCGGCAACTTTATCTTCCACATTCCTGTTGTTCACTGCTGCGGTCTTCTCAAACTGTAGCTTAAAGACCTGGAAAGGAACAGAACCGTCAAAGGATGGTGTTTTTACCTTTGAATTACTAGTTGAAACTGCTGGGCGATTTAGTTGCAACTGCTCGATACGTCCTCTTAAAACATCCACCTCGGCCTCGGTCTTTTCTTCAAACTGTAAAATTTTTGTATCTTGCGCCTCCAACTTCGAGGAAATACGTCCTTCTTGCTCTTCCAGTTGAGCAGAAATCTGCGATGATATCTGTACTGAAATTTGAGCCGACATTTCGGATATCCTTGCCTCTTGTGCTTCAATCTTCGCTGTTATACGGTTCTCCTGCGATTCCAGCTGAGATGACATTTGCGACGACATTTCGGATATACGCGTTTCTTGTGCTTCCATCTTCGATGTAATCTGTGTCGACATTTCTAACATACGCGTTTCTTGTGCTTCAATCTTTAATGTTATACGTGTCTCTTGAGATTCCATCTGTGATGACATGGTCGATGTTTGAGCAGATATTGCAGCCAATATCATGTTCAGGTCTGTGTTCGCCATTGTCTGCGGTGTTTCTTCCATTTTTGTTATTTCCTCGCCATCAAGATGAAAGTCATACTCTTCCACATCAATTCCTTCTGCTTCCATTGCCTCTCGTAGCCGTGCCTGAAGTTCAAGTTTAACGCCGCTTGTATTCAATCCACGGCTCTCCAACTCCTTTAGTTTCTGGATCTTCAATTCACTGAACTTTGCCATGTCCTTGTTGTCCTCTGGAATTTATTCAACAATTCCTCTTCTGACACCAATTGTAACGAATTTACTTGCAAATCCTCTTATTTGCAATCCTCTGCTAAGTTCGAATCACTAAACTGTTGAATAAATAACTCCAATATTGAATGATGGAAAAATGGCCTTTATTAAGTACTTCACAATAACACTTATACTTCGCTACTCGCTGGCTTAATAACCAAACTGATTGATAACTCAAATGAAACTCTACTATTGGCCGCCAGATCGCGTGCTTAATCAAACTGATTGATAGCTCAACTCAAACTGAATTACTTCTTACTCGCCTGCCCCGCTTTTGTAGTTTACGCTGCATACTTCTAGGCTCTTCGATTTCCAGAACTTACTAGTTATTTTCGCTACAAAATCGCCAGCCACAACTACGTGCACAAATTATTGCTCTCTCTTGTGACAACTCAGATAAGATATATGCATGTGTCTGTGCATTGCCGCTCCGCTGCTCGTATACGTACATATGTGTAGACGCAATTATTTATTCGTTTATGTAGATACATAATGATTGAATTATTGATGTGAATGTTTGTAGTTTACAGTCTCTCGCGCATACATAGGCGCATAAGTAAATGCATCTGTGTGTGACATCTCTTTCGGCTGCCTTATATATGTGTATACATTATTTGATTATTGACGTAAATACTGCTTGGCCTGGCCTTAGCATCGCCTTAGTGATGGTATAGGTTAGTGATGCTAATATCCGTGACAATATTTTATTAAAATATTTTTATCTTAAAAAAATTTTCTTATTATCACATTTTTAATTAACTTTGAAATTTTTAAAAGAAAATTTTACTGACTTCGCGGCCTCAGAATTGATATTCTTTTTATGAGTTACATGCGCTATTTATTTAATATTAATATTCCAAAAGAAAATTTTGATGATCGGTATTAGTTTAAACAATATGAATTTTTTTATCACAGCACCTCGCACGCTAGAACGGTGCGCGACCAGACGACATGCTACGTTGCAACCACAAACAAACAAATAAAAACGAGCATACCTACACGATTATTAAACACATTTCTTTATTTATGATATGAAAATAATGGATAATACATTAAAAAGAGAAAGAATGAACTACACACAAAATTTTTAAATTTATATACATTCGTTTTCTTAATGTATTTTTAAAACTTTATTTACATAAACTTTCTCATCTTCTGATACCAGCTTGCATTGCAGTGATTCATCGTTTAGCGGCTTATAATTATGGAATTGACAAGTATTTTTTATAGTTAGTGCTCGCTCAAATCTTTGTTGATACTTGCGTTCATGCAAGTCATGATCTTTTTGGGAACAAAAATTAAAATTAATTTTTTTAAAGGAACTTTTTATCATTTTTATTGGCCAATCCAGCGGAAGAGTAGTCAACACTTGGATTTTTTCGGAACTTGTATTTGCTTTGTTAAAAGCAGACTTAAAATTGGTTAAAAGAGCTTCATTTGATTATTATGATTAATATCACTACCACTCAATTTCCTCACAGAAGTTACAACAGCTCTTTTACACTCAGAGACACTCGACATTCGTCTCAATTTTACTGGTGGCTCCCCGATCTCCAAAAGTAGTTTATTAACGTTATCAATTTTTAATTGATTATCCACAGTATCACATTTGAAGGTTGGGTCTTTCTTGTTATCATATTGGATCTCATTATTTTCTGTTTTGGACACATCAATATTTAAATTGTTATTTAACGGATTTTCGCCAGAATTTTTTTTTTTGGATTATTAGTTTCTTGGTTAAACCTTAAGCTTATAAAACACCAGGTTATCCCTCCATTGGTGTTAATCCATAACACCATGTTATATATTCAAATTTTAATGTCTTTAAATTGTTGTACAGTTGCTCCACCAACACACAGGTAATACACTTAGGCCAGAACCATGCGCGTAGGTTTCTGCGTAATTAAGGTTATTATATATTTAGATTTAATGGTTTACTCCAAGTACGATGAATTATATTTAGATTTAATGGTTTACTCCAAGTAAGATAAATTTTAAGTTTTTTAACTATTTTTAATAATTTTTTGTCATTTCGATTCCCTCACTATCCGCCATTTTGTTCTCAACCGCATGAATAGCGTCCTTTTATAGCACGCGGTTGAGTTGTGGGGAAACGAACTTGACACGACGACGTTACAACACGAAGTGGAGCCAGAATTTTCTGGTATTGCAGACTTGCGGCCTAGATAAATTGATCTGACACAAGATTTGCACATGTTACATCCGACAAAACCCTTAAAATCACTAGCTCGATTAGCTGTAATAAAAACTAACAGCCTCATTCTGTTTGGCGATATCGCCTCCAAAACGATCATCGTTCGTGTGTTCGTATTATGAATTGCAATACGATAGACAAAACGATAACAGGTGACTCTTACGTAACGAAAGTGCTCGTCGATTGGTATTCTGTATCACGAAAAGTTGCTACCAATACGAAAACAAAGTGTCAAAAACAAACAACAGGTATTGACCTATCGTTTTGGTTTAAAATGAGAGACATAAACAAAAAAGTGAGTATTAATAATTAATTAGTTATTATTGTATAAAAAACTTGTATTTTATATTAGAAGGCTCAAAAAAGACCACTAGCGCCCAATTCCTCGTGCTTGTTCATGAGCTGGAAGAAAATGTGGATCTGGCCAGAGGAGCACCGGTATATGGCGCAAATAAAACTTTATTTGATGGGCAATGGGTCAAAATTGCGCAAAAAGTAAATGCCCACGGTCCACCTCAAAGAAGAGCGAGTGAATGGAGAAAGGTATTATATGTACATACATATGTATATCCAAATATTATTATTTTATGTTATTTTATAGATTTTTGCCGACCTCAAATGCCGCGCCAAAAAAAAAAAAAAATTGCAGAAAATGCAGCAAATATGAGTGCTACAGGTGTCGGACCATTTCAGCCGTCTCCACACTCAACGAAGTGGAGGAGGTTATAGGCAGAATGCTGCTGATGAAAGGAGCAGCGCCAAGCGAAATGACACTTGGTGTGTCAAGGCCAGGCATGCTTAACGAACGAAACGATATCATTTCGTTACGATAATCAACGTTAATAAACGACACGAAGTCACTTCGTTTCGTTTATTAACGTTAAGATCGTCAAATTAACGTTAATTTGGCGTTCTTAACGTTAATAAACGAAACGAAATGACTTCGTTTCGTTTATTAACGTTGATTATCGTAACGAAATGATATCGTTTCGTTCGTTAAGCATGCCTGGTCAAGGCCATCGAGGGCAACGTCTTCCACAGCTGCGGCGCTATTTGAATTCGCAGGAGTGAGTGTTATAGCAGGCCCAGTGTCCCCGACGCCACCATCTGCTTGTGCAACGCAAATTCCACAGAGGAAGTTAATACCAGCACGACCGCTGTAGTGACACCGAGCAGAGCGCAGCTCAGAACCACTCAGACTCAAACCTTCCAACATCGCATTGCCGATTCGGCGAAAATTCAAGCCGATGCAACCAAAGCACTAGTTGACGTGGGTGAGGCACAGGCCAAGGCAATGGAAAATTTAGCTGAAGCAGCTATGCTACAAGCAGATGCTGCAAATTCCATTGCCAAGTCGTTAGAGCAGCTAGTTGCTGTTTTTTCTCGGCAGTCTGAGGCATTAGAAGCTATAGTAGCAAATATGACTACAGAGTTTGTACGTGAGTCCTAAACTTAATTGTTGTAAACTTTATTGTTTCTAGGCACCGGAGCGGTTCCTCGAACGACGAGTAACAGAAGCTTAATAGTAAGCAGCAACAAAAAAGAGTATCAACACTAAAAGCAGAAGAAAAACAGAAATTAGTCGAAGAAATCAATAGTGGATATTCCAAAGAAGTAAAAGTCGAAATTTCCAAATGAAGAGGGACAATAGTTTTAGTGAATTATATATTGACCTATGTTTTTATAAAAAAAATTGCAAAAATATTTTAACTGAAGCAAAACTTGCTGAAATTTGACAAAAATTGGCACTGGTATTTTTGTGTTCGCAACTGAAGAGTAAATATGTACTATAAAACATGTATCTCACAACATATTTATTTTATATAAAGATTTAGATATAAGTAATACTACAAACATGGATTTAATAGCTTATGCAAATAAAACTATAAAACAATGTTTGTAGAATCTCATTATCAATCATAACTATTCATTCACGTACTCAGACCATATTTCCACCTAGGCTTTATTCGAGATTTAGGCCTCTGAAAAGATTTAACGTTAAATCTTGCAAGTTTTATCATCAACGTCGATATAAATGCTCTTGTTTTTATGAAATGAATTTTATGAATTGATACAAGCTATCAATCAGAACTGTAAAAAGATTGAATCAATTGAGTGTGCATTCTATCACCATTATTTTAAAAATTTGTGATTTTTTGGTTGCATATTATAAATCTCCATTCCTGAATGGCTTAAAATAGCTTAACTCAAACCTAAAGTGTGTGTGTTATTGAATCGTAAAATATAATTCAATATAGAGTGTGAATGTAAGAACCATTCCCAATCTTTAATGAATGTAAACTTGAAATGAATGCACATTTTTTTTCCATTCAGTACTAAATACTTTTTCCCCAAGGTTATTTTTTGTATACTTTCATTGCCATCAGATATGTTAAATCAATTTAGGAGTTGGGTGCAAAAGAGGCGTAAAATTGGTCAATAGCAAAAATAATAATATTTAAGAATTCACGAGCTTAACGCCAGCTTAAAATTATTGAATATGAATTATTATGTTTGTTTAAGAGCAACTGAAAAAAAGAAGCATTTACTGGTATATTGCGACGGTACCATTTCGAAAACAAATAAACAAGTAGTTAATTATAAACCAGGAAAGTCTTAAATCATTTTCATGGTGTCCGAACATAAGACATACAAGAAATAGTACTTCATAGCAGATTTTGTATACTTCGTAATTGGGTTGATTTTTTTAATTAATCGTGTGAGATCAAAAAATGATAGGCTCTTGTGAGTTTATTGGTTTCCTTTTTAGGTAAATCTCGCGGATAACTTGCTTACATAAAACCATAGGGCTCTTGATTATATAAAGTATTCAAAAGGAATGAAGATATAGTAGAATTTGGCTGAAACTTCGCAAAGACAATCTATTGCTTTCTTGCTATATGTCAAAATGTTACAACTCATTTTGCTATTGTTGTAAAATGGATTTTGTAAATGAACACATTGGGCATTGACCAAACATATTAAATTGTGGATATTTTTTGTCCATAATATACCAAAAACAGATACTTGAGTTTAAGTCATTTAAATACATCAAAGTGCATAGGTCCACCCATGGCGGAACGATACAAGGTGGCAGCATGGGACAGGTGATTATACGCTTTTATATTTGATTTGATACATCAACTTCCGACGCAGTACGATTTTGACATTTGTCCATCGAATTTACAAAAACAAAGTACATGGAATTTTTATTTATGTTTGTAGGTATTTCACCATGCTGCCACCTTGTATCGTTCCGCCATGGGTCCATCGGCGATTTCGTTGCTTTAAACACACGAAAACACGCGGAATCTCTTTTAAATGAGGTTTTCAGCTATTTGCATTCTTACATTCAAAGCTGCACTCGACGCTTCTTCATCGGTTAGGAGATCGTGATGTACTTCCGAGAGATTGCCGCTGTTCAAACTCAGAGGCAGTTCATGCTTAAACGAAACGCAAATATTGTGGATTGCGCAGCAAACATTTATTATTTTTATTGCCTTTTCAGCCGAATAATGAAGTCCCCTCGACCCTATGATACAGCGAAATCGGTTTTTCACCACTCAAAAGCAGCGTTCGATAAGATTTCGAGCTTTACAATGTACCTCATTGTATCGAGTTTGAACCGCTTCTGAAGGGGTCCTAAATGGCGTCATTAAATAAGGTTGCAGAGGATATCCGGAATCGCCTGCCAAAAAATGTTTGTTTTTTCTTGAATCATAGAGAAATTAAAAACTATAATTACCTAGTAGCCAAAAATTCCGTTTTCCATTTTGATATTGTGTTCTCATATACCGTTCTGCTTCACTATGCTTCCAGATAAATGAGTCGTGGTTTGCCCCTGGATGCCTTGAATCCACAAACGTTATGACCATATTGTGGTCACATATCTATAGAAGGAAACAAAAAAAAGCTGTCACCATAGTGAACGTAGCCTATTAGTATACATACTTACAACCAGCACATTTAAGCTATAAAAGCCTTTCCGGTTGAAATATAGGTGCTTCATATCTGCAGGACGTGACTTGATCCGCACGTGAGTGCCACCCTCGTAGCCAACAACACCCGGTATGCCGAATTTGGTAAAGAAGTGCTCTTTTACTGCACGTTCTTCTTCCTCACTCCTCTCAAAATTTACCCACTTTTGGCTGAAATGATTCTCAAAAATGGATAAGCATTCATCAATGACTTTCGCTACCGTAGGCTGGGCCATAGATGAAATGCTTTCATTTCCAACTGATTTCTGATAACTGCCTGTTGCCAAAAAACGCAGGAACGTGGATAATTTTAGTTGGAGTGGTAAATGCGTGCTATGAAATGTATCTTTGAAATATATTTGTATTTCGTCAAAGATATGTTGAAATATTTTTTTGTTAACGCGAAAATTTTGAACAAATCTACAAATAAAATTATTTTGTAAACAATGTCAACACAGGCGCAATTTTTTATTTTACTCAGCGTCCGGTAAGTGAAGAACGTTCGAGCGGTCTCTCAATATCCGCCTTTGGATTTTTAATTCTTCTTCTTGGGACACTAATAGAGCAATAGCTTGATACATTTTTATTATATTTATATCACTGTATTTATTTCACTAGCAACTTTATTTTTATTTCACTTATTTTGTTAACTTTATAGACCTGCGCAAAAACAAAACATATGTGCACAGAGTTGCATGTTTGACACTTGATTATCGTGTAGTTGACGAACGACGTAAAGCTACACGATAAACGGCAACGTAAGATTCAGAATACCATAAGCACACGATATCGTCCAAGCAGGTATCGTTCGTTGAGCGTGTCGTTCGCCAAACAGAATGAGGCTGTAAGTCTTTTATAATGTACTGTCAGGCATTGGGTCGTCCCCGCGTTGGGCTTCACTCACACCTTGGCCCGCTCGGATGTAGAGAGCCTCATAGGTATGTGCGTAGTACGCTGTCAAAACAGCAACATTAAAATACAAATTTAAAACATATGGACAAGAGAACCGAAAAATGACCAGCGGGTCCCTCCTAAACCGGGGGTGGTATCCACAGCATGGTTGCACAGAACACCTTTCTGCGTTGGTGGCCGTCGGCCGCGCGTATAAAAAAGTACCCTGGGTGGGTCCAACACCGTTTTGGAGACCAAAACTATATCCACGCAAAACACTTATGTTCACAGTTTTTTTTGTTGGGTACGAAACATAACAATCACATGAAAATCACCAACTTCCACTGCAAATATCTACGGACAGAGATACAATTTTTATTTTCCGCCTTCGGAGCAGTGTTTTCGAGATTAATACGCATATTGTCACATGCGAAGCGAATGAAAATTTGGGCGAATTTCGCGGTCTCGAATTGTGGTATGCGAATCTGCAGCGAATTCGCCGACAAATTTCGAATGAGTGAGGAAAATGAATTTTTCGAATTGCCGGTAGCGAAAAAATTAACTTCGCTTCGCTAGAGCTGTCAAAATTTGCCGAATATCTAATTTGTTCGCTTTTGCACGCGCTTGCATTTATTTCTGTGAAAAACCATTTGTAAAAATTATCAAAAGAAAACAAAAGTGAGTGTATAATTTTTTTAAACAAAATACCGCTTTAGGATGAAACGCACAACACCACAGCAGTTCCGAAAGCTGGTTACGCTTATGCAGAATAATCCAGACGTCGCAAGGGGTCAGGGGAATTTTGGTTCCACCAGGAGCCAAAGAGCGGAGTTATGGGAGCATTTCGCGATTGAAATCAACGCCTTAGGTCCTCCAATCCGTAGCGGGCCCGAGTGGAATAAGGTAAGACCCAGAGGCCTGCACGAGTAATGCAAAGGAATCTGGTGCGGTGCGCGCAACCGTGGTATCCCAGCATCGTACGTATCCGTGCAGGCGTCCAGTAATATATAGGGATGGTTGGACCTTCTATCACTGCCGCTGTGCTGCAAGTGTATTCAAGATGTGGCTAATTGAACTATTAGGAACAAAAACATACCCCTTTTGGTAATAGCTTCGTTTGGTGGCAATAGCCAGTATTGATTTCTACTAAAAATTGTATGGTGATGGTATCACTGTAGAAGTCAGTAGGAGTCAATACTGAGTATATGGTTGCCGCCTGAAGCTCGCACTGGGGCAGTGATTGAAGCTCAAAAAAGGCCGTACTCTCCGTGAGAGTAGATAATTATTTATATATGTATACTAGGTTTGGCTAGACTACAAATTGAAGCTTAAAAAAAAGATTTCCACAAACCGCGCGGAAACTACAGCCACTGGAGGAGGACCGTATGTTCAGCAAAGCTTGTCTGCTCTAGAGCGAGAGGTGGATGATCTTCTCCACCTCCAACAAGCCGCCAACCCCACAGGGAATATATATGGCACCTCGAGGCAAAGAACTACTGATAGAGATAATGAATTTCAGGCCCAAGAATCCGAGAGGGTGATACTCAAACACCACGTCCATCAACATTGACACCAACAATGACCGAGGGTGAACAAGTTATTCAACCACCACGTTCATCAACAATGGCGACACGTTCACCCGAGGGTCAACAAGATAATCAACCACCACGTCCATCAACAATGACACCAACAACGACTCCCCGTCCTAGGCTTACCGTTGACGATCGTGAAAAAATTCGGTTAAAAGCACTGCAAAAGCAAACCGAAGTGCAAGATACCCTTTGCCAAGGTGTTTTAAAAATGGGGAAAACATTGGAAGATATCGCCAGATATTCACGAAAACTCTATGAACAAAAAAAGCAGGAACTAACATTATTAAAAGAGAAGGAAGAAAGAAAGAAGGCAGAAAATATAGAAAAGAAAAGACAACACAAAGACAAAATGGAAACGAAACTTAAGGAGTTGGAGTTAAAAACCCTTAAATACAATATAAGGAAATGAAAATGAATTTTTTTTAAAACTTGTTTTCAAGTGTACAGTCAGTCAACAATAAGTATACACCCTTTTATGGTATGGTTCAAATTGGTGATAGCTTCGCATAAAGGGGTGTATACTTATTTTTGTGACTTACTGTATGTATTTCATATTGCTTTAACATTTTAAAAAGTCTGAATTAAATACTTCCTTTTGATTTATTTAATTTTAAGAAAAATGTGAACTGAATACCTGATTTTTATTTTCTTTCTTACTTATATGATTTTTATTTATTTACTTTTAATAATAATAATATATAAGTAGAATATATATATATAATAAGTACACCAGCACTAGCACAAAAAAAATTTATTTAATTTTAAGAAGTCTTTATTATTTATTTACTTTTAACAAAAATATGAAGTCTGAATTGAATATGTGATTTTAATTTATTTACTTTTAATAAAAATATATATGTAAGTAGTAGTAGCACTAGTTTAATGCCCCTCGAATTTACTTTCTAAACTTTGTAAAAAAAAAATAAAAAAAAGTTAAGAAAATAGATTCAAGGCCATACAATTAAAATTTCTTTTTGTTCCAAAACCGGCTTGCAGCCCTGTTAACTTATTAAATAAATCAATTTTGAATTATTATATTTGAACTTTGTATTTAAATTAATAATAAAAGTAATTTCAGAACAATCTTTGCCTCACTCGCATTACTTTCCAAAAGATACAGTGGTTGAAAAAATAATAGGGACAAAATTGAAGATGGATATACTTATTGAGGAGTGCTTACTAATTTTCGTTTAAAATATAGCTTATTCAATAACAGAAACCACATTGATACAATTTTCAAAGTTTACACAAAGTTCAGAATAATTGGTCAAACTTTCAGAAACGGACAGCACAATTTTCAACTTTTTTGGCAGAATTTTCAGATAATTTTCGAGTATGCAGTTTTGTAGCCCGTTTAATTTTATTCTAACAATTTGCAAGTTAGAACTCTCAAAAAATTTTCCCTGAATTTTTAGAATTTGTTTTTGGCAAGGGTGTTGAGTGTTTTCTTCCATACAAAAGTAAATTTAGTTTGTGAGGGTATCCGGAATCACCTACAAATTATAAGTACAATTATGTTTTGCTTATTATTATTATATTATGACGCCACAGTTAACTATGGACTCACAATTCTATTTCAGATATTTAGCAAAATTTTTACTGTCAAATAAGCTAAAGGTAACCTTTGCTAGTTAACTAGAGGTTAACTCACCAAAGTTAGGCGGTTAAACTGTAGTAATCTCAGCTTGAAAATTGAAAATCGATAGTTAACTCTCTATCCAGCAAAAGTAGGTAAACTTGCCTAAGTAAATAGAGTTATCGCCGCTTAGCTGATTATCCTCTAAATAAGTTTTTAATGTGCTATTGTTCCACACAAAGGAATCATGTGTGGAGCCAGCATATCTGGCATCCACATACCGGATGGTCATGTTATGGTCGCAGGCCTGGAATGTATAGACAATTTATTATCAACGATATTGAAGTATTGAAAACTTTAAAACTTACAATCATCGCATTAATGCTGTAAAACCCTTTCCTATTCAGATAAAGGTGTCGATTTTCACTGGGAGCATAAATGCCAATATGTGTGCCATCAACACACCCAATCACGTTCGGTATTCCTGATTTGATGAAGAACTTCCTTTTTGCCTCCTGCTTCTCTTCTTCACTCATTTCTATATTTATTGCCGCCGTACAAATAACTCTCTCTAAAGTAGGCAGCATCTCCTTTAAAACGAGGGAAACTGTGGGTTGAGCAAGTCCCAACTGGAACTCGTTTCCTATGGCTTGCTGGTAACTGCCATGGGCAAAAAAACGAAGTGCGCAACAAAGTTTTAGCATAGGGGTTACAGACGACGACAGGCGGCAGTGAAAATTGTTCTTAATTTTGTCCAGGACATGCATGAAGGCATCCTTGCTAAGCCGAAAATTCGCAATGAATCTATAAACACATTTACATTGAAATACAATTTTCCATATATACTTCAAGAACCAAACTGCACTAAACTTACACTGTTGGCGGAAGCTCCATGGGATTGGAGTAATCCCTTATAAAACGCCTCTGACGAAGAAGGCTAGCTCGCTGTTCGACATTGTAACTTTCTTCGAAAAAAAGATCTATGTTGGAAATCATCGCTTTATTTTATTTATCTTTATATTAATTTATTACACTTTTGTTTATGCACATATAAATAGATATATTGTAAACACATCAAAACATATGTAGTAAATGACAGAAACGTCAAATTCGGATGAACTTATTCAATTTGTTTGAATGGCAACATCACAAAGCAGGCGAAAAAGTTCATTCGCCACTCACAATGCAAATTTTAGATGTGTTCGCTAACCTGTTCGACTCGCCAAATATATTCGCTTCGCAAGTGACAATATGCGTGTAAGACGCGTCTTGTGACACCTCTCTCGACATTTTTGTGGGTAGCAGTCGATCCCTCAACTAGATTTTATTCATCATAAAAGTTATAAAAATTGTGTTTATCAAAAATGTAAACACGAGAAATGTCAAATGAAAATGTCCCAAAAACACCATTGTGAATTCACAGAAATTCACAATGACGAAAAAAGCTTTATTTGGAAGATTGCCAGATGGGCATGCATGGTATGTTGAGAATAAGGACAGGGATAGATATAGGGTGGTCATGATTGCGGTAGGCAAAAGAAAGACCGTGGGAAACGGCAAATGGAAACGGTTTTTTTCAGCGATTTGGATAGTATAAAAGGGGTAACTGGAGGAGAACAAAATTAAAAGTAAAATATAGCAGCAAATCGAATTCAAGTGCGCGCGCCGCTTTCCAAATTTGTTTGGTGTTATTAAGTTTTAAAATTCCCTGTGCGAGAAAATCCAGAAGGGATCAGTGTAGTGCCGATAATAATAATTTTTAATTTTTGATATGAGGCAAATTGCCTTCAATTAAAAAAAAGCGGTCTTGGTCGATAATTTTAAAGAAAAAGGGCGACGCTGCATCCAACCATCAGGACAGGATTTCCTTGCTGCATAAGGATGTGGAATATTTGTTTACCTGGTGAGTTTTTAAAGTATAAAGATTTTTTTTATCATATAGACTTTCGCGCCGTTTGGGGTTCACGCGACCTCAATTTCGACTTCGGTCACCAGCCTCTTCAATAAATCCGCAGGCACGGATTTTCCTAGGTGAAGATTCCCACTCGATCATTGTTTTTTTTGCGTAATCCCAAATTCTAAAAATTACTATCTTTTTGATTTTTTTTTGATTAAAATACTAAATTTTTGTGGATACATTCGTTTCATATCGCGTGTAGGTATGCGGGCAATATAATATTAACGTATGTGTGACATAAGGCGCGCCAGGAAATCACGAATTTTTACAAATCACGAATTTTTACAAATCACGAATTTTTACAAATCACGATTTTTTACAAATCACGAATTTTTACAAAACCACGAATTTATACGAATTCGGTATCAAATTTTACAAATGAAACAATTTTTTTTCAACTTCAACATCCTTGTTTTTAAATGCAACAAATTTTTTTTTCGCAACTTCAATATCAACTTGTTGCGAGTATCAACAATTTTTACAAATTCAACACCATTTTTACACAAATGCCACCATACAACATTTTCATCGAATAAAGCGTAATTGCATCTCATCATATTTTGATATTGCAATCTCATCACCTATAAATCCTTTTATTTGCATCTCGGAAAGCTGCGTCCAATTGGATTTGTCTATTCACCTAGCCATTTGCCCCAACGTTGAAGCGACCTACCTCATTATAGCATTCAGCAAAAAGTTCACAAAAGCTTTTTATGGTAGATAGAAATTAACAAACGAGTCAGGGTAGTCTAAAAATTGCTTTTTTCTTATCCCAAATTGTAAATTGTATAAAATTTGAATTTCACATTGATGTGCATTGACATATATCCGAGTCACTATAAATCTTATCCGTTTTAGTCTCAAACGTAATGTTCATAATAGATCAAAATTTTTATAAAATTGTAAGGTGTCTATCAGCCACAAAATATACCAGAACGACTAATTAGGCTGTTTTTTTCTGTTTTACTTTTTATTTGCTGCAGAAAGGGTATCAACCCTGCACCAATAAACCCCTTCCCCCCCCCCCCCAATCCCCACGTAAAAGAGCTCTTTTAGGCAGGCATTAGGGTGTGTTTTAAAACTCCTTTTTTTTATATAACTCCACTTGAGTAGATAAGAGTATGGTGATTTTGGCGACAGAAAGACCCAGAATATAGTCGAAAAGAATCTTGGTCCTAGATCGTTGTATTTGAAATTTTGAGATTTATGTGCATATTTTGATTTTTTTTAGGTTGATTATATTTATAGGCCTGTTTACACGTTCATAAATACTGTTTGTAATACGTTTATTTTTACTTTTATATGTTTGTATAAAGATATAATTTTTTTTTTGAAGAAAGAACCCATATGGTTAAACCCAAATTTACACATATGTATATAGAAATTAAGTGTTTCAAGAAAAAAAATTATTGAATCCAAGCACAGCTTGATTTTTTTTTGTATAAAATTTTATTTCGCTCGTGTATAGATTTTAATACTATGTTTATTAAAAATGCGTTATTGAAGTGAAAAGAGAAGTAATATTGCTTGCTAGTTTCTTTTGGGGCGGGATGTAAGGATGGAATGATGAGAAGGTAAGTAGGAGTATGGAGCATGGCATTAGGGTGACCGCAGAGTAGGTTACATGTTGCGAGCGGTCCAAGGTTGGGTGGGATTCCTGGTATGCGGTGGGTAAGTGAATCCGAAGAGGTTGAACGGAAGAAAATAAATATATGTGCGCGTCCGGTTCCAAGATGGCGGGTTGAGAACCACGGCCTGCCAAATGTACTGAGCTAGCTAGGGCCACCATCGGGAACCAAAGCAACGTGTACGTGACAGTTCTTATGGTTTTTTTTTATTCAGTGGATTGCAACACTTCTTTTTTTGACCCATTTTAAACACCAAAACTATAGCAATAATAGCTATCATCCGGTGGCAAAATCCTGAGCCAGATAAATAATTTTGCATGTAAATACAACAACAACGATTATAGCCAGATAAATCCAGATAGAAGTCTGGTTCAATTTGTTGCCTTTAATATACCTACTTTTTCAAAAATAGATGTCTCTGCTTAGCCTTTCGCCGTATGAGTTAAATCAAAAACAGCGGCGACATCTGCCTATCACATTTCACGTGTGCGAAAATTCACGACATCTGCTTTTCAAGTCTCTCAATGATCCAGAGCATTCCCGTGAGAATTGAGCGTGAGCCGGAGCTGTAAAGCTCACTGAAAGACGGCAAATATTTTTACACATCCTAATCTCATTTACTTCTTAACTCGTTCACTAAATACGCTAAAATAAAAGAAAAACATACTAAAATTGGTTTAGTTTGTATCAATGATGACATTGATACGAATCTTTTGTTTACGCTCTCATATTTTCGCTCTCACGAGGGATTTATCTTCTAGTTGTTGCTGGCAACAATCACAGATAAATCCCTCGCGCCAGCTGAAGCGGGTGCCAGAACAAAAAATGTGCCAGCCAAAACGAAAAACGTGCCAAAAATTTTAGTAAACTTTAGTTTGACCTACAACTGTAGAATAGCGTTCAAAAATTATGGGAAAAAGGATAAAAATACTTGTCTTAGTGTAAGTATTATTAGTTCGAAGGCGGAGGGTAAATATTATTTCCCATTCAAAAGTTATCACTAAAAACAGGTTTTGTAAATATGAACTCCCGATGCAACCAGTCCATTTTGATCACAGAACCTGGAACGCCAGACATGTAGGATAAGCCCTATCCATTAAATAATGTTAACTATTATATCAGAAGTCCGATTTACAGAAATTTCAAAAGAATATATGATTTTCACTGCGAATTAAATGCGTTACAATATTTGACTAATTAATTTAATCGAAATGTTAGTTTTACTTAGATTTGTTTATATTTAACTCTAACTAGTCGTATTATTGTAAAATAACTTTAAGGAAATAAATATTTTACGACTATCATTTTATTAAATGATTGAAACTATAATCGCCGAAACGTATGTCAAAAATCCCCATTTTCAGATCTATTCATTTTTGTTTGGAGTGGCATCATTGATAAATGTTATAAAAAATGTGCATTTTGACAGCGCTCTCTCGAAACAAAGAGTTGCAAATCCATTCATCTATGGTTTGTATCCTTTCGACGATTGCAACACAGTCTGTCGCTGTGGTAAACATTTCACATTGTTTTTGTTTTATACTGCTGCAACGTAGCATGTCGTCTGGTCGCGCACCGTTCTAGCGTGCGAGGTGCTGTGATACAAAAATTCATATTGTTTAAACTAATAGCGATCATCAAAATTTTCTTTTGGAATATTAATATTAAATAAATATCGCATGTAACTCATAAAAAGAATATCAATTCTGAGGCCGCGAAGTCAGTTAAATTTTCTTTTAAAAAATTCAAAGTTAATTAAAAATGTGATAATAAGAAAATTTTTTTAAGATAAAAATATTTTAATAAAATATGAACGTTTAAAAATAAACCCTCAAAGTTTCATCAATTTATATTTTACGGTTGATTTATAATTAATTTTTGAACAAAAAGTACCAAAAATTTTCTTTTTAAAAAAAAGTACCCTTAAAATTTAAATTTTTTAAAAATATTTTGGGGTTCAATTTTTCATGGTACCTACTTATGAAAAAAATACATCGACTTTATTTCTGTGATCAAGTGGTAAATGGGGGGGTCCAGTTCACGTGATTTAACTCAGTTTCAACAGGGGTGGACCAGAGTAAGAGGGGTGTTAGAGGCGTTGGTTCTACATTGCAATTAAAGTGTCATGTGGGGACACGTTCAAGCAGGACATACATTGTGTATGCCTGGATTGATTTTGGATAAGTAAGAGTTTAACCTGTTACAGTATCCAGATTGAAGTTGAGCTAGAGTGACGTGCGTCTCCCTAGGGAGAGTGTTTTCCTCTTCTGCGAGTTCAGGGTATTTATTTTTAAGAACTAGGTTCGCTGAGCAATTTCTGGTACAGAGATCCGACGCCTTTGTATGGATATCACTGATGACCTGTTTGTGTTTTTCTTCTTCATACGGCTGTGTTCTCAGGTGCCGTATTTTCTTGCGGAATTGACTTCTTAATAACCAGGTTTCGCGTGGCGAAAAAATCGAAGAGAGCAGGAAGATAGCTGTTTATTCACTGCTACAACAACAACAACATAGCTGTTTATTTTTTTTACAAGGCTCATCGATGTGTGGGCAGTAGGATACAATGGTGACTCCCTCTGGTGGCGAAGGGAGCTTCGATATGTAGAAATTAAATAAAGGCGGGGATAGTACACCACCCTGTGGTACCCCTTGTTTAATTCCTGTGAGTTTAGATGTTACGTTCCCAAATCGCACCGATGCTTGCCGACCAGACAAATAATTTGCGGTCCACTTTTGGAGACTTGAAGGAAGGGAAGGCCCTTTCAAGTCTTGCAGTAACGTTCCGTGTTTGACTGTATCAAAAGCTTTTGATAGGTCTAGCGCTACGAGTACTGTTCTCTGTCAGGGGTTTTTATTCAATTCGCACTTTATCTGAGTGTTGATGGCGTTTAGCACGGTGGTAGTGCAATGTAGTTTTCGAAAGCCATGCTGATGGCTGGCAAGACTCAAGTTTGCAGTGAAATAGGGTAGAAGAATGGATTAAAGTATCTTGCTGTCTTATGTGGTCACGTTATCTCGCTAGAGTTGCGGCCTCCACTGGAAAGTTTAGCCGGATTTCCGGGATTCTTCCAGCGGGAATAAAACGAGCCGACGTGGGAAGCATGTCCCCCTTGACGGTCATCAGTCGGGATTGTGAGGCCAACAAGCGATTGTCTGTATAATTTTGTATTCTTCCCACATTTCTTTTTTGAAAATAATGAAAGTGCGTTTTTAGTAGTGATAAATTCGGCGGATCACTCGAGCGGAAGAAGTATGGTTAGGTTTTCGGATACCAATGTTACCACAGGTTGCCAGTTGACGCAGTTAACGAGTCCTGCGCTCACGATGGAAATGTCTGGCAAACTATGACAGCTTTCTACCATACGCATGAGGAGCGTCCTCGTTTATCGTGTAGAACACCGTTTCTTCTATTTGGTGTGCCAGAATCTCACCCCTGCTGTCTGCCTGTCCGGCCGATATCGGGATCGAATAGATTATATTGCACTGAGTGGTGACAAATGTTACTCCGCCTCCATTTCCACTCTCGCGATCATTTCTGTGGACGTTATACCCGTAAGTTTAGTTTCTTGAATGTTCTTCCGCTTCTTAAAATCGATTATCTCCGTGATCTTCCCAGTTAACCCATTACAGGTAAACTGTAGTATTCTGAAGTGAAACTGGGAAGACGTCGTCACTCTGGGGTAGGTTAGGTTAGGTTAGAGTGGCTGCCTCCGCTGTCCGAGCGGAGACTCACGTAGGCCGTTGTGGCCCGTTGTGCTACCACGCGGGGACCACTATTTCCTGTTACCCTACTTTCGAAGAAGAAGAAAGTTTAGACCCCAGTGAGGCTAAACCAGTGCGTTTGAAACGCAAGATGTCGTTTGGGTTTATAGATTCAAGCTCCGCAAGGCACCCAAAAGAGTGTCTGTGGAGGCATTGGTACCTGGTTTTTGACAGTGCGGGATAGTGGCACAGATAGTGCTCAACGCTTTCTATCTCCTCGTACCTACAGCTGCGGCAGAAGTCATTTGTCTGCAGGCTCATATAGGTACCGTGAATGCCCATGAGACAGTGACCTGTAAGAAGGCCCACTAGTGGGCTTATAGAGATACGGTTTAACAGTATCACCGATTGCGACCTCTTTTCATACAGCTTAGGCCAGATTTGCTTGAATATTCTACATGTAGGTTCCATGGCCCATGTGGCGTTTGCTTGGTGCGTGAATAGAGATCGCAAGCAGTGCTTGCAGGTGTTTAGAGGAGGGCTGGCCCAACCAGCGGAGGTTATTGTTTGCAAGTTGGTGCCTTCCCTAGCTAGCTCATCCGCGGCGCAGTTTCCTGAGATGTCACAGTGGCCAGGAACCCATATTACGCTTAAGTTGCAATTTTCAGTTAGTTTGTTGAGGGTTTCTCTGCACTTCAATGCCACTAGTGACGAGGTGTTACTGCATTGCAGGGATTTTATGGCAGCTTGGCTGTCAGAGAAAATTGAAATAGAATTGGTCGCCTGCAGGTTAGCAAAATAGCGGGCTGCTTCCCAGATAGCTATGAGTTCAGCCTGAAAAACACTGCAGTGATCGGGTAGGCGAAAGCTCTCGCTTAGATTGAGCTTCTCCGAGAATATTCCGCTGCCGACTCTGTTGTTTAGTTTAGAGCCATCTGTAAAAACGCCGTTTGCCCACTCGTTCCTCTCTGGGATTCTTGTGGAAAATTTGTTGTCCCAGCAAGGGGGCGATGTTGCGTGGTCCAATTTCAAGAAGGTTTCGGGGACTTGCTTCAGGATCCGGGTGTGACCAAACCTGCAGTCCCTCCATGGTTCGATAGCGTTGAGCCTTGCCGCGTTGCAGGAAGCACAATATCTACCATATAGATCAGTTGGGAGAAGGAATAATATGGTTTCAAGAGCTTTGGTGGGAGTGGAGGGAAGAGCACCGCTGGTGAGCATTGCCGCCATCATCTGCACTCTCGTTACTTTACTCTTGTTAGATTTGATATCGAGTGCCGTCCACCATACGGTGACGGCGTAGAAGAGTATGGGTCTCACCACTGCCGTATATATCCAATGGACTATGCGTGGCTGGAGACCCCACCTTTTTCCGATTGCCGACTTACAAGCGTAGATAGCCATTGTGGCTTTCCTGGATCGTTCCTCCACATTTCGTTTCCAGTCAAGCTTCCTGTCTAGAATAACTCCGAGATATTTAACCTCGGTAGAGAGTTTGATTTCCTTCCCGTTTAGGGACGGGAGGGTAAATTCCGGTATACTACGTTTGCGGGTAAAAAGCACCATCTCAGTTTTTTCACTGCTGATGCTGAGTCCGCATTCCATAGACCAAGTGTTTGTTAGATTAAGAGCATTTTGCAAGAGTTCGCCAAGCACCGGAAGGTGTTTGCCGGTAACTGTCAAGGCTATGTCGTCGGCATATGCAATGAATTGGCATCCGGTGGGCTGTAGTATAGATAACAGAGCGTTCACCGTCAGGTTCCATAGTAGAGGAGGAAGAACGCCCCCCTGGGGGGTTCCTCTGTTGGTATACCTTATTAACGATGAGCTGCCAATCTCAGACATAATGATTCTCTTGTTTAGAAGGAGCTCGACGAATTTCACAAGAGGCTCTTCCACCCCTAGTGAACGTAGAGATTTTGTGACCGCTGCTGGGAGAACGTTGTTGAAGGCTCCTTCTATGTCGAGAAAGATATCCAGCGTAAATTCTTTAAAGGCAAGACCCTTCTCTATTTTAGTAGTGATAGCATGTAGAGCTGTCTCTACGGATTTGCCCTTGAGTAGGCGTGTTGGTTGTTGGAGATTAGTGCCTTATTTGCCGATCGTCTAATGTAGGCGTCCAGCAACCGTTCTAGAACTTTTAGGAGGAAGGAGGTCAGACTTATTGGTCTGAAATCCTTTGGACTGTTGCCCGATATCCTGCCTCCTTTGGGTATGAAGACTACCTTTGCCTTGGTCCATTCCGTGGGGATATAGACCAGGTTGAGGCAAGCCTTGTAGATTTTAGCTAGCAGCGGGCTTATAAGATCGCTTGCAGCTTGCAATTCAGCCCTGCAGCTGGAAAGTGAGTGCTGATCAGGGTTTCCAGAACTTCCGTACTAGAAGTGGCCCATTCTCCGCTCGTTATGCGAATGCAGCTTGGAGGTGTGGGGTTTTTGGAGAGGACCTTTCGTAGGCGATTGGCCTCTGAGACTTCTTCGATGTCATTGGTGAAATTCTTCCAGGAGTCCCTTTTGGCCTTCTGGATTAACTTCTTAAAAGATTTTAAGGCGTCCCTATAATGGGACCAGATTCCCGTGCGCTTAGCCTCGTTAAAGAGTTTTCTGCTGTTTTTCCTCTGCCCGGAGATTTCTTGGTTCCACCAATAGGGTTTCTTTTTACCCCTCACCTTAATCTCCGGGCAGGCTACTGTGAAGGCAGCGTTACAAGATTTGGTGATAAGATCTACTGCTTCTTTTATCTTTGACGATGATTCTAGCTCACTGAGAGAAGCAAATGTTGTGTCTAAAGGAGGCGCTTCATCAGTTGTTAGCGGTAGGCTAGGCCTACCGTGAGAAGCGTTCTTTAGGAGAGCAGAGGATAGGACTTTTTAATAAAGTTTCCAGTCCGTACGTCTCCTATTCCTGTAAGCCATCCTAGGCGGTGTACGCAAGAGCAGAGTGAAAATGATATACATATGATCAGAGTAGGAGTTTTCGTTGGAACCTCTCCAATTTTTGACAAGGTCAGAGAATGCCCCAGAAACTAGAGTAACATCTAGAACCTCCTTCCTGTTTGAGGTGATGAAAGTTGGTTTGTCTCCAGAGTTGCATATACTTAGATTGGTACTTATAATAGAATCAAAAAGAGACTCACCCCTACTGTTAATATCGGTAGAGCCCCAAGCAGTGTGATGTGCATTGGCATCGGCCCCAATTATTATCAGGAACCCTTTACTGTGGGCCTCCCGTACCGCTTTGCAGAGCCGGTTCTGCACAGAAGTTGGGCGATCGTGCGAGAGATATGCGGACATCAGCCAGATTGTTTGACCCTGCAGCTCGAGGCTAATACAGGTAAAGTCCTCGTCGCTAAAAAGAGATAGTAAAAAAAATACTAGATTTTTCTTTACTAGAATACAAGATCTGATTCTACCTGTCACGGGCGGTATCACCAGCCGGTAGTCCTTAGAAAAGAGTCCACAGACCTTGCTGCCAACGACCCAAGGCTCCTGGACTAGAACGACGTCCTCATACGTTGTGCTGAGGCGTAAGATTAGGGCAGCCGAGGCTGCCTTAGAGTGGTGCAGGTTTATCTGCAGTACCTGCACACCCGTTACGGTTCGTTTGCGGCATCGACGTCCATCCTCTGCTGATCCGCATCGTCGGATGCCGAATTCGACGATACTATCGTAGAGGAGGTGATAGTATCGTCGAATTCGGCATCCGAAGGGTGGGATTCCAGCAGAAGCTGCTCGTCCATGCCCGTAAAGGAATGGCCCGCAAACTCAGATACCGAGAGTGTATCGCTCTCGGCATCCGGAGTGCTGCGTGCCAGTTCGATTTCGGCCCCATGTCCACTCAAGGTGTTGCATGGGTCCGTGAGATTCGTTGTGGCGGTATCCCCAATCACCAGATCCTCCGGCGCGGTGGCGGTCCCTTCCCCAGTGCCATGGGCAGCAGATCCACTCGGGGTGTTTCTGTCTGACCCCTCGCCCTGAGGTACAGGCTCACCCTCGTCCGGTGTTTCCTCCTTCGTACCATCCCTTCGAATTTTCAACGTGATGGGGTAGAAGCCGTAGCTTAATACTCCACCACATTCGTCAAGCCAAGGGAGAGAAGCCTCGTTTATGATGAAGCCAACATAACGCTGCTTCGCCCTTGTCTCGCCGACCCGGACTATCCTCCAATCGCTCGAAGGTAGTCCCTGATTCGACTCCGCGATGGTATCTAGGATCTCGCCAGGATCCGCTGTGCCGTCTGGGACCCAGGCCCAAGCTCTCGGTCTGTTCGGAATTTCTTCCACACCGACCGCATCCAACCTGGCCCCAGGCCACAGCTGTCCTAGCGAAGCTATGGCGAGTTTGTAGAGCTTGCACGAGACATCGGCGCAGGAAACAAGCTTCACCCTACCCTGGTACCAGCCGGCATCACGGATAGTGGGAGCCGGCCCCGGATACATGGTCATGATGTCCTTAAAGATCTTGAGAAGGCCGTTAAGGACATCCTTCCAGTTATCCGGGGTTATGTTCCCATCCGGGTGACCGCGATTCAAAACCGCCAGCGTAAAGTTGGCCTTAGCCGCCTCGCTGAAGGTTTTGGTCAGGGCAGGGGGAGTAGAGGTCGAAGGCCGGTGCCTTTTGGGATCGCTCGAGGCATTTCCCATAGACCTTTGTCTCTTAAGGGCCGGCATCTTCGGGTCAGAAGGTAGTTTGGTGGCAGAAGAGGAAGGGGGGATGGGGTTGTTGTTGCTGCTCTTCTTGGCAGCAACAATCTTCCTGGCCCAGGCCAGAGAACTTTTTTGCTCTGCCGTCAACTTGTCGCTGGGAGATTTGCCAAGTTTCTCAACGATTTTGACGGCATTGCGAATGTTTCGCTGGTTGCGGACCAAAGACGGGGTTCGCTTATTTGCCTTGGAACCCTCAAGGGGTTCAGCCGGTTTGCGAGGTAGCTTTGTAGCGGTGGAGGCAGTACTTTTGTCCGTGGAGGATTTAGTGCTGTTACCAGCCACCTGCTGACAAGAGGTGCCGGGTACGGGCGTGGGACGGGCCTCCTGTGCTTGCTCAGTCGGACGTTGCTTTCCCTCTTTGGGGCTAGCTTTGCCGGCTGCTGCGGAATTGGACTTGCCCTCAAGGGGTTTAGTTCTTCCGCTAGCTTGCACAGGTGGCCGAAGATTTGTTTGTTGCCGTGAAGGCCTGGTCGGCGCCGTCTGTGCGGTTCCCGACGAATTGTGGACCTTTTTAATGCCTAGTCCAAGGGCGGCATCTTTACCCGTGCAGGGATCCGAGGCCATGTTTTTGTTGTCCATATTACTTATCTTGTTCGTCAGCTGTCTACTAAGGTAATACCGTTCGGCAGCCTGAAAGTTACGGGATAGGGGAAACAATGCGGTCGACTGCGGTAGAGCCCCATACCGCAGCAAGTCGCCGTTACTCCCGGAGGTGGACCGGTATCCGGGAGGCTCCGTAAGAATACAGTCGGATGCCCCTGACTGCAAACCATCTAATGGGCACGGAATCGCATAACACCCTTGATTAGGGGTGGACCACCTTTTCAACTGGGCGTGGTCCAGTTCCCACCTTGAGGCCACGTTTAAAAAACCATTTCCATATGCCTGAGCTATTAAGGAGCTGGGGCACAAATGGAAATAATTCGTAAACTTAGCTAGCACTCCCCTGGAAGGGGAAACTGTTGTGCATATTACCAGCCGGCACCCTCTGGGAGGGTTCAGCCCAAGGATTTGTGCCAGCCACACTCTGGGGTATGTGACCGGTGTTTGCGCCTGGGTTGAGTAAGGCCAGGTTGTTGTTGTTGTTGTTGTTGTAGCGATAAGGATACTCCCCGAAGGCCTTGGGGAGTGTTATCCATGCTGATGGTCCTTTGCCGCATGCAGATCCGGTACGTTCCGGTAACAAGCACCATAAAGGTACCAGCCCGACCATCTCGGGAACGATTTGGAATGACCACACGAAACCTTCTAGGTCAAACCGCCCTCCCACCCCCTATATCCATCAGGAGTTCGGGGTCGCCAGAGCCTCGGCTGTTAATCGAATCCTCTCGCCACGGGTAGGTGAGGTTGACAAGGTCTAGGTCGCAAGTACATTTGTGGCTCTGTGACTGGGGGTCCATGGGTAAGCATCGGAGTACCCGGTGTAGTTGAGTTTGCGGCCTGGCAACATGGCGCAATTAAACCCGTCTTTGGGTTGCCGTCGCTGAGACCAGAATATCTAAGAAAATGGCCCCGTCCGAAGCAGGAACTGCATTGGGCAGATGTCGCAAGCATATATATTTTGTGCTAGCAAACGGTGCCGCCGTGGTATGAGGTTAGCGTGCTCCGCATACCACACCGAGGATCCTGGGTTCACGCCCCGGGCAAACCAACATCAAAATTTTAGAAACAAGGTTTTTCAATTAGAAGACATTGACTACTCGGGGCTAGTGCGGTAAATAAGTATATTTCTTTGTAATATAACAATAAAAATTTTAAGCAGTTTTCGATAGCGGCTACTAAATTTTTTTTGGTCCTAAGAAGTACAACAGTGCCAAGTAGCATCCACAAAAAAAACGAACAAGAACAAGCATTTTATCAGGTGAGCGTGGCTGTGTATGTGCGTGCTGCTACATATCCTACTTGTAGACCTGTACTATGGTCGCTTTTTTTTCTTTATTATCTCTAAATGGTGTCGTCGTGAAAAACAAACAGTGCTTAATAGCTATCATCCGGTGGCAAAATCCTGAGCCATATAAATAATTTTGCATGTAAATGCAACAACAACGATTTGATACAGATAAATCCAGATAATTTATTAATTACTTCTTTTTAGGTTGGCAACGCGGCCTTTAAAATACCTACTACAAAAATAGATGTCGCTGCTTAGCCTTTCGCCGTATGAGTTAAATGAAAAACAGCGGCGACATCTGCCTTTCACATTTCACGTGTACGAAAATTTCACGACATCTGCTTCTCAAGTCTCTCAATGATCCAGAGTATTCCCGTGAGAATTGAGCGTGAGCCGGAGCTGTAAAACTCACTGAAAGACGGCAAATGTTATACCAAAGAGGATAGATATTATCTAGATACTATCGAATCCTCTCGCCACGGGTAGGTGAGGTTGACAAGTTCTAGGTTGCAAGTACATTTGTGGCTCTGTGACTGGGGGTCCATGGGTAAGCATCGGGGTACCCGGTGTAGTTGAGTTTGCTTTTACTTAGTACTTTATTTTTCAGTCTTCAATCCAATAATGGCCGTGTTTTTAACACGCGTATATCCGCTTAAACTTTATATGGACTCCTAAGAGACAAACTTTAAATACACCTCTGAGCAAACGTAGACATATATACGTGTAAAAAAAAACACGGCTATTCTGTACAGGCAAACGGTACATTAATGGATTTTGCACCATTTTCTGAAAATTGAATGGTCTAAACGGAGATGCGATAATTTAGTAAAACATCATCGCAAAATAATATAATATATGTACATGTAAACGAACATCAAAGAAGGGAAAGATATTACGGTAATACTTTACCACAGGGTTCGACTCCTAATACACGTCCAAAAATTACGGGAGAGCTGTCAAAAGATGCGTCTTGACCTCAGTATCAATAATTCGAAGGCGGAGAGAAAGTTTGAAAAAGGTAGCAGAAAGCGTACGACTTCTGGAAAGGTGGATACTACTTGACTACTTTCTTGAGTGTTTAATGAGCATTTTTTCGTAGAGTATTTCATTTCTTGTGATGTGGATAGCGCTAGAATTGTATCTGACCCATTCTGTTCTGTAGTTGAGAGGTAAAATAAATGAGAGGGTACGTGGCTCCCGCTCGGTGGGTGAGGGGCAGAGCCCCTCTAGGCAAAAACATACGACAGCATGAAACTCTTAATATACGTCAAGAAAGAAATATCGGGAGGAGTGCACAGTAAAAAATTTGTGTACAAAGGGATTTTGCACGGATTTTTTCTGCATAGACGGATCGCTTTTTATCACCCGCTGAAGATAGCCGAACCTATGCGCCGCCATATTGAACACCCTGTCAAAACGCTCAAAAGTAGCCATATTGAACATCCTGTCAGGCAGTTGACGGATAAGATATATGCAAGGCAAATCTATACTACATTGTGAATGTTACTTTTTAGCGTTTTGATTTGACAGAGTGTTCAATATGGCGGCGTCTATCTTCAGCCGGTGATAGAAAGAGATACAGAATGAGACAGCGATAGTCAAATACAAATGAATGATAACATTCACAATGGACTAGGCAGTCGAATGACATATAATGAAGGAATGGTGTTCGGAGTTTTTTCAAAGTTAAAAAAAAAAGATAAAAGCTTTAATATAAATAAAAATATTATTCTAATAACAACAAAAACGCCTTATATATTCTATATACATAAATTCGTAAGGATTATCTCACTTTAAAATTTGAGCTAAATAATCTAAAGTTTTTTTTTTTTGAAACTGAGTCGAGAACTGTGCGTGTGAATGTGCGAATTTTCGCCGATCAGCTGTTAGTTACGCTACTTGGTAAAATTTACAATGGTTTCGTCCATGATACCAAAAACAAGCTACCGGATTGAAAAATGTTACGAATTTTTCTAATTTTGATGGATTTGATATTAACGAATACGACTAAATTACTTTCAATAGGATATATTTTAATACGAAATATCAGCATAGAAAAGAAGGTTTTTAATAAGTTTTTCGAGCTACCGAAAATAGTTCTGGTGGAAGAAACATGGATCGAAGTATGCAAAGCAAGTGAATATAGCCGTGTTGTAGTTGTTGTATATAGCCGTCTTAAGTGTCTGTACGTTTGCTCAGAACATTTTGACAAAACATACACGTTTGTCAATTGCTTGCTCAAAGGAGGTCCTTATAAACCGACACCGCAATTTCTTGATATATTGGCTACAAGTCCACATTTTTTATTTTCTTATTTATTGTATAATTCAAGCGTTGCGCTTTATGAGGGAATTGTTTCAACTATTTTTTGGGAGCACATTACCCTGTAGCTCTGCAGGTTAGCCACTAGTTATGAGAGTGTTTCTGCCCATTGTACCAGGGATCACCTTGGGGCAGCCCCGCTTATACACATTCTGTGCCATTTTAGCATTGACATATATGTGCAGACTGCGGCCACCGTGGTGTGATGGTAGCGTGCTCCGCCTACCACACCGTATGCCCTGGGTTCGCACCCCGGGCAAAGCAACATCAAAATTTTAGAAATAAGGTTTTTAAATTAGAAGAAAATTTTTCTAAGCGGGGTCGCCCCTCGGCAGTGTTTGGCAAGCACTCCGGGTGTATTTCTGCCATCAAAAGCTCTCAGTGAAAACTCATCTGCCTTGCAGATGCCATTCGGAGTCGGCATAAAACATGTAGGTCCCGTCCGGCCAATTTGTAAGGAAAATCAAGAGGAGCACGGCGCAACTTCGAAGAGAAGCTCGGCCTTAAATCTCTTCGGAGGTTATCGCGCCTTACATTTATTTTTATTTTTAGATGTGCAGACTTTGGAAGTACACTTTTTCTCAACATGCCTTGAGAAATATCCACTGTAGGGGCATGATAATAGGGCCATGCTAGAACAACAGGATTTTTCGTGTATTTTTTTTTTGTCTAGGGGTCAAGCTGCCATAAAGATATGAGTCATTAACGAATACATGAGTCATTATCCACTATTTTTCAATAAAATTGCATGTTTTACTGTATTCTCAATCAATATATATGCACATAAATCGTGCTAAAGCATATTATTATTGTCTCGGATGACCATTGCGTTTTCATCCTAAAGGAAATTTCCATCTCGAAAAACCATAATTTCGCCTTAAACAGTAACGGTATGGCAACGCTTCTGGCAAAACAACAAACATTATGAAACTTCAAAAATTCCCAAATACGTCAAAAAATTTTGAGTGAAACTACCTTCTTTTTTGTATCATGTTTTCGTCAGTTTTTTTAGCTTAGATTCCAAGCCAAAATAAAGTAGTGTCATATAAGTATAAGGCAATAGTAGTTAGAAAACTTTGACCAGAGTGTATGTATACATGAAAATAATTTCAGCCTTAATCACCTGTTCTTCTTGATCTCATTCTCCATCTCTTTCTATCATTCGTTTAAGATAGCCGCCCGAAGTTTAAACAGACAATCTTTAGCATCATTGTACAGGTCTACAAGTAGGATATGTAGCAGCACGCACATACACAGCCACGCTCACCTGATAAAATGCTTGTTCTTGGTCGTTTTTTTTGTGGATGCTATTAGGCACTGTTGTACTTCTTATGACCAAAAAAAGTTTAGTAGCTGCTATCGAAAACTGCTTAAAATTTTTTTTCTTATATTACAAAGAAATATACTTAATTACTTTCAAACGAGCACTTAATTACATCTCTCTTTAATAACCATATATTTTGGACAATTTTAATTAACAAATTGTGATACTTTATTACCGGGGACGATTGCTAAAACAGGACCAAAACCGTCGGGGGAGGTATTAATAGACGCGTTTTTGCCTCGCTTCCAATAATTCGAATACTTTTTCTCTTCGGACTATTGACAACAGGACAAAACGCGTCTATTCGTTTTTCTTTCCGCTTTTTTGGACGGGTTATTGCAGTCGACCTCTGTTTCAAACTGTTTTTCGCGGAGAACTTTTGAACGGGTAGAAAAATTTAACTCCGGTGTTTGTATTCTTAATACTGAAATAACTACGCGTCCTCAGATACCCCAATTGAAGACTTTTTTATAATTTTCTGAAGGACCCATATGGGTGCACTTAAAATTTCCTACTAAATTCGTTCAAAAAAATTTACCATCACAGCAACCCATATCTGATATTCCGATCCCTTTTTTGCTTCCCTGTGTCGCTTTCGACGAAGCAACCCCGGTAATTTTGACACTTCGTTCAGTGTCAAAACTCATGTTCCACTGGGTTCCACGCTAGTTTGACACTGACCGAAGTGTCAAACTGCCGTGTGTTAGAAAGGGAAAGAAATTGTTTCCCTCTCATACATGTCATACTTGTAAACCTGTACAATGAGATGGCGTATTGCTGAAATACAATTTTCTGTGTATTTAAAAGTTATTTAACTATTTAAGACGTGTTTGAACTAATAGTAAATCAAATTGCTTAAGTGTAAGACTTAAATAATGTACTCAGCGGGTGATTCTAGTAGTGACGGCTTGAGTGGCTTAAATCAATTTGCAGCCATGAGTGGGCCCATAGATTGGGCCGCAATGGCCCAACAATGGATTCAGATGCACGATGCTGGTAGCTTTACATCCGTGCCAGATGCACCACCTCCACCTAATATAAGTAACACAATAAAACCTCCAAATATGAAGGACAATAATATTAAACCTTTGACAACTACAACTGCAACCACAATTACATCAAAAAAATCATTTGAGGAAAAGGGCGAAGCTGATATGGACATGGATGAAGATGAAGAAATTGTCAAAGGTAAAGAATCGCCACCACCGCCAGCACCATCAATGCGACTTGGAAAAAGTAGAGAGCAAACAATTATGCAATCACAGCAACCATGGTATATAAGGCAACAGAATGCAGTTATTGTTCCACCGGTTACAAAAGGCTTAGCTGGAATAGGTATATACAGTATGATTAGAAGTTGTTGGAAATAGAGCACAAACAAAACAACGTCGGCTGCCATGTTGTGTGGTCGGTAGTTGTTTGGACACACTCCGGGTGTATTTCTACCTTGAAAAGCGGGCGGACTTTCCATTAAGGAATCGGGTTTTCGAAAATTTTGGAGGGTTGAGGAGTGTGTACAGATTCCAAAAATACCACGTACGCCTTCCTGGGCCTAACAGTTTTTCCACGCCTTTTAGTAAATGTACAACAAATTGAATTTCCCAGAAAAAAGTACACAGTAAAATACCTAATGCGTAGGCAACCTTCGGCCGCACTTCATAAAAATAACCCTTAGCCGATCGAACACCGGTGGTTCTCTAATGGAAAGCAAACCCTGAAAGGCTTCTCATCGAAAATTCATTTCCTTTAAGATGCCGTTCGGAGTCGGCATAAAACATATGAAGAGAAGCTCAGGCTTAATCTCCTCGAGGTATATAGCGCCTGGTATTTATTTTTTTGGTTAGTTTCAGATATTGATAATACTATGAGTCAAGTAGCTACAGCGGCGTCACAGTGGGGTGCCACTGTGTGGCCACCTCAAATAAATTTACCACCCCCGGCGGCAGCATCCTTATTAAATGTGCCCCTGAATCCGCCAATACACACTCCGGCAACACATATACCATCACTTTTGAAATTAAATGTTCCAAACCCGAACGCTACAAGAATAACTACGCCTACTAATATAGAAGAACAAAATTCCGACGCATCCGTGGTCGATGCAAAAAAGAGAAAAATGCTCCCTGCCTGGATAAGGTATATATCAATAATGCGATAACATATGTTATTACTTTATTTCTTTCATAAATAGGGAGGGATTGGAAAAAATGGAACGTGAAAAGCAGAGGCAATTAGAAAGGGAACAAAGCAAGAAACGATATGAATCAGAATGTAGTGATTCCACAAGTAGTATCATCGGATATGTAGGTACAACTAATATTCCCGCTTATACGGTAAACATGAAATATAATCAGTATGCGGTAAGTTCAACCACACATGCAGCTATTTAATTGCTGAAATTTTGTTTATAACAAATGCACTCTTTCACTAAAAACTCTATAATATATTACATATAAATATGCTAGAGAGAATTTTGAAAGGGTACATACATGTTTTACTAAAAAATCAACTATTTAGGAGAACGATAGATCAGGTAACGAGAACGAGGAGGAAATAATTGATCTAGATGGTATTGTTGCTGACAGGTCAACGCTTAGTAAAAAGTCAAATGAGGACGAAGGAAGTGGTGTCAGTGAGCCAGAATGTGAAGCTGAAAAAACAGTTGAGCCCCGCACTCATACGGGTAGTAGAAATTATGAAGATAGACTCTCGGAAATGGTATGCAAATGTCAAATATATAATTTTTTAAAAAACACGTCATTTTATATTAAATGTTTATACCAAACATTTGTTTGTATGTGCTGTGTTGGCGATATAACATACAAATGTATAAAACATGATGATATCTCGCAACAAAACTAAAACAATGAATCCTCTTTAAAAAAAAAAAATAATAAAATATACTTCGAACTTAGATGATAGTGGTGAGAACAACACTAACTGAGCTCCTTTTGGAAGTTACAAACCAAGAAATTGCAAATTTGGCTCAAGAAGCTATTAATGCATACAAAGCCAAAGGTACGAAATATATAGTTCTTAGTTATTTGATATGCTTATTCCCTTCTAGTATTTTGTGATCTTATTACATTACTGAGACATTGTTACAATGTTGAAATGCATAAAGTATAAGTGATTCTAAAAAAAAGCTTGATTGACTTTGGTCTTTCAATCCTGAACCTATGTACTTGCTATAACATAATGAACTGTATATGATAACCAAATGAAATTATGTACATTTTACATATACTCGATACCTACATACGTATTCGTACAAACAAAAGCATCATCGGTTCAAGTGATCAGTAAAAGCGCACTGTCTTCCATAACCGGGAAATTAGGTAAGTCTACATTTATTGAATGTGTTTAATGTATGTATGTGACCCTTATAGTTCTTTCATCTTCGTTGTTATGGGAATTTGGACGTTATTAATAAATTGTAGGTCTTTGCTTAAATAATTTCGATCAAATATTCACAAATTTTACATAACGCAACTTTTGATTTCTGTAGGTTGATTCAAATTTATGCCTCGATAGATGGTCTATATTTTAATATAACTTTGTCGTTTTTAATCAACTGTTTGATGGGCCACGGTTTTATTTCCTCTGGGTTTTTATATAAAAAACTTTATGCCTGGTGGGTTTCCTTTATCGTCTAATGCCTTTCGGTTCATTTTGTACCTTCCTCAGGGAGATCTGTTGCTTATTTGTCTTCTATATCTGTAAAATTCAATGTCTGTTCGTTTGGGCACTTATAACTTTTGAACCACAACATAGAATGCCATGAAATTTTGTATAGTGACTTAAGGCGTTCCTGGATGTAACTAATAGAATTTTATATATTTATCCTCCAAATAATGAGACAAATAACGTAGTTTATCAAAATGCCTTAAAATAAAATTTTATTACTCTTGTATATATGTTATTGTCAAATTCCTATAATTCCTTGAAGTAATTACATTATGCAAAGTAAGTTGAATAGTGCTTTTAAATTATCATTTATGTATGCATAGTTTTTGTAAGAAATTTTTTAGAATAATAAAACAACATTTGTCAAATAGATTAATTTTCGTCTTCTCCTATTCCTTCCAAGAATGACATGCCACTATAGTTAGATACCACCGGGCGGGGCCGCGAGTTTAGTCTAGTAAAAACATAAAACATCAACGACATTAAATATTTCACTTATATAAAGTAGAGCACTTTTCACAAAATATTCAAAAAGAGAAAGATCAGCTATCCCAAATTTATTTCACCATTTTTGGCGAAAAATCGGGCGGGGCCGCGAGTTTAGTCTAGTAAAAACATAAAACATCAACGCCATTAAATATTTCACTTATATAAGATAGAACAATTTTCACAAAATATTCAAAAAGAGAAAGATCAGCATCCCAAATTTATTTCACCATTTTTGGCGAAAATTGTGAAAAACTACAAATTGACATGCGATGATCATGTAAACTCTATTGTATGCAAAGTATACTATATATTAAGGAACCTTCGAACGTCAGCGGCATTTACTCCTTCCCTTGTTAGGGGAAAGCTTGCGTACAGCTAATTTTGCCGGCTATATGCTATCCCGAACTGGTATACAGTAAGCTGAGCTCGCATTCTGCCCATAAGATCGATGTAGCTTTCAACCACGTTACGCGCTATGTGTTCGGGTTAGACAAATTTGATCATATTTCGAATTGGAGAACACGTTTACTAGGGTGCGATATAGCTGACTATCTGAAGGCTAGAAATTGTATTTTTCTCTGCAGACTTATTATATGTAAGGAACCTAGATATCTTTATGATAAGCTAATTATTCCCAGGTCCTCCCGGACGCATGATCTGATTGTACCAAGGTATAACTACCTTACCTCCTCGCGGCTATTCTTTGCCAATGCCATTCGTACTTGGGACTCGATACCAATGCCCATTCGCAGTAGTATTACTAAAATAAACTTTAGGGAATTTTTATATGCTTATTACCGGTAAAATACATTAATACTCTCTAGTTGATTTGTTCACAAGTTTCGCTATCTAAATAATAATTTGTCTGTGATTATTGACTTCATGCTTTATTTTTCTATATCTGTATTATTTTTTTTGTCCTGTGTTATGATCTTGCCTAGATTTAAGAATTATCTGTATTTTTGCTGTTCCATATACTGTTGTACTATAAGAGATCATAGATCTCATTGTACTAATGTAAATGAAATGAAATGAAATTAGTTGTCGACACATACATTGACATATTATGTATAGAGATCTTGAGAAAGGTAGAAAATGTACCGAAATGCGTAGAAGGATAAGGTAAACTTCGTTTTTCTTAACCACCACCGGGCCCCCTCAACCTTGAACATATGAATTAAATATCGCAATCCTTTGAAAAGAAACACAAAATGTGACTAGTGAACGGGGGCAAATAACGAATATCCTGCCCTATATTATTACGACAACACTATCAGTACGCAACATGTAAAGAGAGAGCATGCAATATCAAAATTGATTCGATTAAATTTTATTTAATGCATTTTGAATTCGGTTCAAATTGTATTCAAAAACACTTTGGCTCTGCTAGTTCGGTCCCCTTTCTCCTTGCTCTCAACTTAAATTGAAAAGGCATTGCAATTATGTACTTTTAGGTTTTAGTAGCCTACAACAACAGTACCAAACAAATTAATTTTAAGCATTCCAACTAGCAGCACATTTATTTTTAGGCTTAGCAGCATACGATGATTCTACAGGTGACGAAATCAGCGATTCAGAAGATGAAGCACGTGCAGACAGTGATAAAAATAATGATTCTGAAGAGGAAATTAAGGTATAAGGAATACATTTGTATATAAAGGCGCTTCTATTGACAAGACTGTAACTAATCGCTCTATAGGAGCAAGTACACGCTAAATGAATTCAAAGCTTTCTCGTGTGACTTACCCGTAAACATTTTTTTTTGCTCCAAATGTCTAAAGCCAGATGTGTTGAAATGTGTAGAATCAGTTGAGAGACCGCTCCTTGAAATATAATCTAATTTCAACTTTCTCGGTAGTAAACAATTTTATTACAGCTGGTTGTCGTCAAAATTTATCGTTTTTATTCGTCTCAATCGAAGCTCCTTTATATGTATACATATGATTAAAGTTTTAATCTTAGCTTTTTATTAATAATAATAGCTAAACGAAAATCTTTTTTCAACCCTTTAGGCATCTATTCGTACAAAACGACGTGCTTTTGCCAAAATTACTGATGAAATTGAGGAACATATTGCCGCTAATGCAGCACGCGAAGAGCAAAAACTAAAATATTATACTATGTTGGAAAACCAAGAACAGGAGCAAAAAGAACAGAGTGACGTTGGAAGAAAGGAGGATAAACCAACCACAATAATGGCTTCTACGTCATCAACAGCCATTACAAACACAGTTAGTAAACCTTACGAAAAGGATTTCGGTGAGACATCTGAAACAAAGTTACAACACTCAAACGGTGCGTTTGTTTGTATTCAATATTTTTTCCAAACACCCACCCAAAATTAATCGCCGTCAAGAAACTTACATCCTCTTAAACTTAACGATGTCAATATATATATACACTAGGGATGTAACGGAAGTGAGTTTACCGGAATCGGAACTTAAAATTTTGCTTTCTTGGAACCTAAATCGGAAGTACAAGTAGGTTAAAAGCTATAAATATTTAGGCTGCAGATGATCGGTGGTTCTTTATAGTGAAAAAATTAAGTAAATAAATAAGTTAAAAATATTTTCGATTTTGCTGAGTTAAATGAAAAAAAAAAAAGGATTGCAGCTGTTCAACCAAACGTATGGTTGGGCACATACTCCTTATTGCTAATATAAAATGCTCGCAATATGTTTTGAATTCGAAATCAAAATAAGGCAGCATATTAAATTTTTGTGATTGTAGCAGCATAAGTGTGACAAGAAAAAACTTAAATTTAGGTACATTCGATTATTGAATACAAAAACAGAAACGTTTAAACAGCAATATATCGGCGCTCTGATGTTTGGGAATGTACCTAGCCTTTTGTAGCAATATAGGAGTATTACATATATGTGGGGCATGATGTATATTTCTTCATAAAACGTTTATACCGATCAACTACCGTTATACATTCAATCCCAAGTAGAAGCTCTGTTACATCCCTAATATGCAATTTTTGTGGCAAATTTTAAGTTTTCCATGCGGAATATGACTGGTTTCATTTTTTATTTCATTTCATTTATTAGTACACCGAATGCGTATGTTTTTCAAAATTTTCATATTCGATGTACTAGTTTTAAGAGCTATAAAATTGAAATGAAACTCTTTGACCGAATACATAACATTCCGCCCGGCAATGAACTTTTTTTTTAAACTAATATCTTAGTTTTCGTGGTGACTAACGGTACTTTGCGGGGGTTATGAGTCGATTCGCTACAAAACAGTCGCAGATTTAAATTAAAAAAATTTATAATTTATAATTATTTTACATTATAAGTTTTTAGCGACCTTTCTTTTTTAAATAAATAATTTTCTTGCCGGCTTGAGGTCCAATTTTGTAAATAAAATTTTCAAAAATTGTTGAGTTTTTTTCGCAATATATTTCGGTTACCTACTGTAACCGTCTTCAGGATTAAACATAACAATATAAAGAAACATAAACAAAATAAAAATAACAATTGACATCAAAACAAACATTCATAAAAAACATTATTTACATACATTATTTTACGCGTCTTCACTGCTCAACGCGGAGTTTTATACTGTCCGTCTGTTTGTTATCAAATGTCTGTAGGAGCTCGCGCAATTATCGCGGAAATGTTCGTGTCGTGTATTTGGCGCTTTACGCTGGTCGGTGCATAAGAATGAACTACAAGACGGACATCGATAATTGCGCGAGCTCCTACAGACATTTGATAACAAACAGACGGACAGTACAAAACTCCGCGTTGAGCAGTGAAGACGCGTAAAATAATGTATGTAAATAATGTTTTTTATGAATGTTTGTTTTGATGTCAATTGTTATTTTTATTTTCTTTATGTTTGTTTATATTGTTATAGTTAATCCTGAAGACGTTTACAGTAGGTAACCGAAATATATTGAGAAAAAACTCAACAATTTTTGAAAATTTTATTTACAAAATTGGACCTCAAGCCGGCAAGAAAATTATTTATTTATAATTATTTTATTCCAGTTATTTGGAATTAATTTGAATTCTCAACGCAAATAAATTCAGAAAAATATAAAATTTCCTTTTAATTTTTAAACTCAAGTCCGAAACTATGCAGTCTCACTATGTTAAGTGCTTTCTACTAGTTTCATAGTAATATAATAGTTCAGATATAGCTTATCCCTCAATTGCTGGTATTTACTACTAATTTCCTACAAAGTAGTAGGACCAGCATTATATTTGGCGCGAATCGATTCGTATTTACTGGGAAAGGCATTCGTATGATATCCCATAATTTAAAAGTTTATTAGAATCTTAGTTCTTAGGCTTTCAATTATGCATCTTTATTAATTTCAATATTTGCACACCAAGCTAACATATTCTTAACCTATACAATATTAATATTTATACTCATAGGCAAACGTCAAAAAGACAGGAACTCGCGTAAAGAACGTACTACTCGCTTCAGTGATAATAAAGATTCAAAGGGAGCCGCTGGTGTTGCATCCAGTTATATTTCAAAAATTACCAATTCCAATATTGGTGGAAATGTGAGTAGTAGTACCTTACTTCCAATAACAGCTACAGGAACCACTATTTCAATGGGAATGGCAACGGCGACAACAACCATCGCGTCATCGCCATCGATAAGAACGTCGTCCAATGACAGTTCCCATAAATCAAATGCCCCGATTTTTGACTCTACCCTTAATAAAAATTTATTATATGCCGCTGAGGCTGCATACGAAAAGGCAACGAGAAGTCGAGGTGTAAGTACTAAACGATCTTCTGTATCACGGTCCGAAAGAGAACGTAGTCATCATAGCAGTCATTATGATCATAAAGACCACAAGAGTGATCGTTTTAGGGAAAGTGAAAGGTACGAAAGGGAACGCAAACGTGATCGCTATGATGAACGACGAGATAATAAAGATAGGAAAAGTTCTCATGATCGTCGCGATGACAGCCGTGAACGTAAACGTAAAAGTAGACATTCAAGCGATGAAGATTATCATGATGATAAACATGAATCGCAAACGTCAAGTGATACCGAAAGCTCAAGTTCATCGTCATCAAGTACTTCGCATACTTCAAGTCGTAACAGTCGCACATCTACCACGTCAAAGCAACGGTATGAACATGAGCATAGTCGACATGAACATCGTGACGAACGTAAAGATTGTGATCGAAGGAGCGATCGCAGTCGGACACCGAGCCGTAGCCGTCAGCGTAGTCGTTATCATAATCAGCGCAGTAGCAGTAAACGTTACTCCAGTGCTGAAGATGATTATGATAATGACAGTCGCTATCGGCACTCATCTTCGCGACGCCATTCATCGAGAAAACGATCGCGCTCTAGATCACGTTCAACATACTCATCTTCATCATATAGGCGCAGACATTAAGCGAAATGTTGATATAATGTATGTAGCTTTTTTCCAGCAGAAGAGAGCAACTTTATCACTTTTTTAGTTAGCTTTATTTTCATTATCTTAAACTCTTTTCGCAGGTAGATTATAAATGTTGATTTGCTTTAAGTTCTTTTCTGCTTTAGTAATTGAATATACATATATAAAGTAATAAGAAAGAGAAAAGATTTTAGCAAGGTGTACTGATTGGATATGTCAAAATATTCCCATTAAGTAATAGTACATCAAAATTATGATGTAACTTATGCAAAATTTCGCTTTAAATATAGCTATAACATTTAATAACAAATTGAAAAAGGTACTATTATTGTTTGGATATGATTACCAACAAAGAAGAAACTCAGAAAACGGCTTGTTGTTGCCAGGTTGCATTTAAGACGAAAAGCACTAGTCGAAGGTTTAGGTAAGTATTGCTGATAGTGACATTTTAAAGCTAGCCTGGCTGCCGTTATAACTTGTATCTGTTAACTGTGTCACCATGAAGGAAAGTAGGATGTTGAAAGTGACAAATAAAGAGCGATATATACATATCTTGCACCATACAGGACTAGGTTTCTTCTAATTGATTTGCCATATCTGGAAAATCGTGGATTATTACTCGGCGGTATGATCATTCACAAGCTCATCTCGGAAAATTTTGGCAGAAATAGTCCCCTGCCTAATTGGTGCTCACGTTACAATGGTTTAGATAGATAGATGTTGTGAGGTTAAGCACTGCGACCTATTGGTCTATTGTGCCCTCATTCTCTTTACAACACTTCATCCAAGCAGTTCTCTGAGAAAATCCAGAATGGTTCTCGGCTTCAGAGAGTGTATGTGACTTTTCTAATTTGGATGATCCTAGGATCCTAAGTCTTCGTCTTGCGACTGCCTCACATTCCTTCAGGGTGTGTTCTGCAGACTCATCTTCGACATCACAGAATCGACAGAGGCTACTAGCTGATATGCCCAATTTATGCATATGGCTCTTTAGCCTGCAGTGACCTGTGAGTATACCTGTTAAAATCCTAAGGCTACTTTTTGGGAGGTTAATCATAGCCTTATATTGCTTCGAGTTGTACCCTCCTATTAGTGCCTTTGCCTGCCGAAGTCCTAGACTTTCGCGCCAGTTTTGTTCTCTGAGGCACGCCTCCTTTTGTCTAAAGTACTGCCTTATTGTATGCGACCCTATTGGCACCATAGGCTCGGGTCCTATTGGCTTTACGGCCGCTGCCAACCTGGCAAGCTCGGCCGCTCGCTCGTTACCATCTACTCTGTGTCCAGGTACCCATGCCAGACGGATGGTGTTATTGACTCCTAGACTGTTTAATCTCTCCACGCACTCAAGGACTGCTGATGATTTAATTTCAACTGAAGATAAAGCCTTGAGTGCGGCTTGACTGTCGCTGAGTATAATAATACAATGGTTTGTATAACTGATTAACTTTGAATGTTCGTTCGCTGTTAGGTTTAGCCTGTTATTTTAATTTTTTTCTTACGCAATTCGATGTCAAATTTGTATAACATATTAATTTCTTTGTAAGTTCTTTAATTTTAATTACTGCTTTATAATTACACGCACATCTGTTCTATTGCAATAATTAGTCGACCGCTTTGTGTTTGCGTTGACTTTAAATAAATAAATATACGTAGTTGTTCGTATCGATTCACGGCCCAACATTGAACGGGATAACCAATAACGTTGTAAGTGACGATCATAGCAGACATTATAAATTGAAACAGATTTAGAAACTTTTTTTCATTTTTCGATATACCTTCGATGTAAACCTTGGTTCAACTATAATAATAATTGAACCATGGATGTAAACTAATTATATGTACAAAGCTTCAAATTTAATTAAAACTAGATTAATAAATAATACCATGGAGAGACTGTAGAAAAAACATAAATTGAAAAGAAACATTTGTTTTAAGCGACCAAAGCGTTTATGTAAATCCACATTAATAATCATCAAGACATGGAGATCTTTCTTCAGTCATTTGGGTTATTCAATCATGAAGTAATTTCAAAGTTGATGGTCTTGTTCAAACGACATTTGGCATATGGATCATCTTGCACATTACCAGGTGGCGTATGATTACTCGCCATACGATGAGTCTTAAGTGCAGTACCACTTATGTAAGAATCACCACAAACGTTACATTTATAAGGCTTTTCCCCGGTATGGCGCCGCATATGAATGCGCAAATCATTGGATTGTGTAAAAGATTTTTCGCATTCTGAACATTTGTACGGTCGTAGTCCTGTATGTATTCGCATGTGCCTTGATAATTTATTTGGTCGTATAAATGACTTTCCACATATGGTGCAAACATGCGGTCGTTCACCGGTATGCTGTCTCTTATGCACAACTAAATCCTGTCGACGAGGAAATCCTTTTTCGCATTCATCACACTTATAAGGCTTTTCTCCTGTATGACGTCGTATGTGTATTACTATGCTAGCTTGAGCAAAGCTACGTCCACAATATGGGCAAATTTCACGCTTATAAGTTTTTTTATTTTGTGAGTTTGTATCGTGTTCTAGATCACCATCACCGGAATGCATTGCACGAACGTGACGTTCAAGTGCAAATTGACGTGCAAAAGTACGTGGACATAGTTCGCATATTATTGGCTTTTCCTCGGTTGGCTTGGGCGCCACAGCAGCGATATGCTCAGCAGATACATTTGTGTGCGCAGTTTTTATATGCTTTTCCAATGTCATATTTCTGGCAAATACCCGCTGGCAGTGTGGGCATTTCCGCCAGTGAGATGTCACAAATGTTCCCAATCGTGATCCGATCGATAACCCTTGACTTCTTTTTGTACTGTTGCTTACTTTTTCATCTGTTGATATAGTGCTTTTGTAAGAAAAATAAGTAAATTTTAATTTACACTAGTTTTGTCATTGTACCCAATTCTATGGAAACTTTTACAACTTGGTATGGGTTACGCATAGAGCATTATAGTCGGAGAGGTTGCATCAAAAATATGGCATAGTACCCACTCCCAAGTTTAAAAAGCGGAACACATGGGACTTTTCTAGATTTTTTTTTTCGAATGTATTATATCTAATTATGAAAATATCAGGTATGAGTATACGTCTAATCCGATAGCACGACGGATATGCTGAGAGCCCAGGTGTGTCCGAGCTGCTAAATAATAACAGCAATATTGCTAAAGTGTTATATAATTTATGAAATGATGCCGATACTCAGGCTGATAATGAGCTTAAATAGCGCAGTTAAAAATGTGTTTGTTGCATTTGATTTGCTAGTGATGATCAATAGGTTGTCAACATTTCATTCAACGAACGCGCGACGTTGTCACAGCCGCTCAAGCTTTTCTGGGGAGCGTGATACTCTGTCATGAAAGTAGGAGTGCTGCAACATTTGCAGCTCGATTACACTCGTTATAAAGTTTGTGGGAACACTCTGACCTACCTATTGAGATTACGCCGCATTCATGAGGGTATGTTCCACATTGATGACAATTTGTGATCGGTCGCACCTATTGGGTGGGGCGAAGCACTGCTACAACAACAACAGCAGGTGCCATTTGATTGACCTGATCTGCATCCGGCAAAGGACCATCAACATCGATAACACTTCCCCAAGGCCTTCCGGGAGTGTTCTTATCTCTACAACAATAAAATAACCCCGTAATGGGCAGGCTAGTTTTCGAAGTATTACGAAGTTATGAGTTAACACAAAAAATGGGGTAATTCTTTACTTTAGCTCACAACTGCTAAAACTCGTCCAAAAATATCGGTAGAGGTGTTAAAAGACGCGTTTTGGACCTCGAATCTGACATTTTATTTCTGTAGAAAGATATTTCTAAAAAACTGAAAAATGGACCAGGAGCGCTCCGAAACCGAGGGTGGGATCAATAGTATTTTTGCGCAGAACACCTTTCTGTATTGGCGGACTTCGGCCACGCTTATAAAAGTTTAACCTTGGGTGGGTCCAACACCGGTTTGGAGACGAAAACTATATCCGCGCAGTTCTTTTGTGGGTTATACAAATCATCAATATTACAACAACCACATGAAAATTTTCAATTTTTTTTTTCGGACTCGTGGTCCTGGGTTCAAAACGCATCTTATGACACCTCTTCCGATATTTTTGGACGAGTTTTAGCAGTTGTGAGCTAAAGTAAAGGATTAACAAAAATGGCATTGTAAATGGCGGTATACTGTCCCATAGAATTGACGTAATATTATACAGTTATGCACTATTTAAAACGAACCTTCTTGCTTTAACCTGATCTACTTTCTCAGATTGTTGAGCAAGGCTACAATTATTCGCATTCTCGTCGGGCGAGCTTTCAATAGCCTGTGCTAGATCCTTATCATCCTCATTCTCGGCCAATAAGCACACACCATCAATAGCTTCGCAACTATCATCCTTTATATTTGGAATTATAAATACTCCTGTGCTTGGTTTTTCTTCCTTGGACTGTGTATTTTGATATTGGCCAAGAATAGATTCCGAACGTTGTATTGTACAAATGAAATCATACGAGTTCAAAAGTTTATGTGTACAATCACTGCAAATACGAGTCGGTAGCAACTGCTCAGGGTTTTTACTTGAAGTCAACATCTAGAAGATATGGTGATTTAGTGACTAACTTAACGCATTTTCATTATTTTTACTTGGATATCAGTGGCACGCAAAATTTGTATATACAAATTTCTTAAACAAAGTATTTCATTTCCGAATTCTACTTCGTCGTCGAGGGAAGTTGAGTCTTCACTTTCATGTAAGCAAATGCGGCAGCATAAATTATTTAATTTTACAACAGTCCTAGGAGCTTCCATCATTGACGAAAAGGTGCAGGACATGAATCTTTGTGTAAATTTGAACTTCTGATTGGCAAAGAAAGAAAATGTATAATTTGCATTATATTTAAAATTATGAGAGGTGGGAAACTTTCCACAAAAATTAAACATTTATCGATAATTTCTGTTTGTTGAAGGTCAAACCACAAATCATATGATTTGTGGGCCCAAACATACCTCGTGTTCCAATGGTATATGAACCAGATACGGATAGAGATCTAACATGCAAATGCAAAAAAAAATGTGAACCATGAACAAATGACTAAGTCAATGTGCACACGAGGCTAGGCGTCATAGACGCGTACAAGATATTTTATATAGCTACAATTTCTCTACGCCTCAAGATCTGCACACGAAGCTACTTTCGAGCGTCGCTACAAAAAGCAAACAATTATTGAAAATATAAAGAATTAAATTTCTTCAGCTATATCCGTCCCCGAAACCAAAGGAAATTAGGTATTTAAGGTTATTTGCATCCCCGTGCCTTTGTAAATTATGAAAGGCAATTTTAAACCACCGCGGACTAGAAAATAGGGTGATTTCTAGTTTCCAACACTTTTTAGCCTTTTAAACGCTTCAACAATGTCTAACCAAGCTGTTATGGTGTTTAATAATCTTTTTCGCTTTGGTAATATACATTTCACGCACTTTTATTAACTAAAGTAACATTTTTTTTAACTAATTACACAAATTTGCATACAAAAAAATGTAAACAAACATCTTGTTCTTCCTTTTTTTCAAGCGTACGTACGCTCAGCAACCAACATGGCTGTACGCTTAGCTGCACGAAAATTTCATGCTTTGTCGCGTTCATGTAGATGACGCCTCGTATGCAGCTCTCCATTCAAATACATGTGTTCGGCATCAAAGCGTACAAATTTCGCCTGCAGCGTCTATGACGTGTTCAAGATATTTCATATAGCTACAATTTCTCTACGCCTCAAGATCTGCACACGATGATACTTTCGAGCGTCTCTACAAAAAGCAAACAATTATTGAAAAAAATAAAAAATTAAATTTTTTCAGCTATATCCGTCCCCGAAACCAAAGGAAAATAGGTATTAAACGTTGTTTGCATCCTCGTGCCTTTGTAAATTATGAAAGGCAATTTTAAACCACCGCGGACTAGAAAATAGGGTGATTTCTAGTTTCCAACACTTTTTAGCCTTTTAAACGCTTCAACAATGTCTAACAAAGCTGTTGTGGTGTTTAATACTCTTTTTCGCTTTGGTAATATACCCTTCAAGCACTTTTATTAACTAAAGTAACATTTTTTAACTAATTACACAAATTTGCATACAAAAAAATGTAAACAAACATCTTGTTCTTCCTTTTTTCAAGCGTACGTATGCTCAGCGACCAACATTGCTGTACGGTTAGGCCAAAGAGGATAGATATATACATATCTACATATACAGTATGACGTCACAGTGCGAATTCGGGCCAGAAACGGGTAAAACACCATTCTTATGTAGCAATTGCAACACAGTTGCTGCAAATTTGGCTGCGTGACTGCGCGAACAATTTTTCGGCAGAATATGATAGGGGGTTTCAAATAGCAAATAAAAATGTCCATAAGCTGTGACAACTCGGCAATTCAGGATATGGGAAAATTATTTGCAATAATTTATATGAACAATGGATGGAAATTTTTAGATTATATTGCTAATATGTTAGTGGACATTTACTAGGCAATATCTGTGCATGTTTATTTGCATTTTTTACTACCATATTAGTACTTTCATACAGGCTTATAAATAGTTTGGTATTATTTTAAAGGAAAAGTGCGGGGTTATGAAAGTAGTTATGCTCGTCATAATGAATACCCCCAATATGCATCGAAGTTGGAATTTATAAAATCGCAAAAATTTGTCTTGACGATTTCATCAAATGCCATGTTGCCAAATTGCAAAATTCTATCATCAATTTGGGCAAATTAAGAAGAAGCATCTATGAATGAAAAATCAAGAGGAAGCTAGTTTTCAGGATTTTGCGATGTACATACAAAACATGAGCATACATATGTACATATGCATGTGTGCTTGTGCGTATGGTTGGTTGAAGGGAATTTTGTTTTATTTTTCAACATGCGAATATAAAAATATTTCTTAGCTTACATATGAACATAGATTTGTACATATGCTTGTGCGTAAGAATAATTTTTGTTGGAAGTGGTTGATTGAAACAAAGTTTGTCTTTTATTTGAACATGTGAATGTACAAACATTTGTTAGCTTATGCTTAGAGCAAATTTAATTATTTTATTTATTTAATTATTTAACAAACTTTTTTACAATGTTGTTTTCAAAATTCATATACATTTATATATAAATGAACTGCTTTTAAAACACAAGTTCAATTTATTGATAAAAGTATACTTATTTTGTTATCAATGTTATTACTGTTATCACTCACAAAACACAACCCTTGGCTTTTGCATATTTATGACACACATAATTACATATGTACATACGTGTGCCACATGCCACACACAATGTCTTTGCACAAATTTCACTTCACTTCACTTATGTAGTTTTCTACACTTTTTAACCACTTCACTGCACTGAACACAATTATTATTAAAATAGTAAACATTTTTAACACAATTTAACACTTTATTTTAGAGATTTACACAATTTTTCACTTTTTCACTGTATTATTGTTTTCATTTTTACTTTGTTTTGGCTGCTTTGACATTTTGCAGAAGTTGCAGCCACACTCAACCAAAACTCAACTTCCACTCAGACAATTTTTATTTCCCCACACCTCGCTGTCAAATTGCGGACAAGATGTGAAGGCAACTGGCCGACTATCTCTCGGTTAACATCGAGTAAAATTTCTTTCAGCGATCAAAAATTTCTGAAAAGAAACGAATAGCCGATTGACGTCTCTTATTATATCTATCCTCTTTGGTTAGGCAAGGTGCACACGAGGCTACGCGTCATAGACGCTGCAGGCGAAATTTGTACGCTTTGATGCCGAACACATGTATTTGAATGGAGAGCTGCATACGAGGCGTCAGCTGCATGAAAGCGACAAAGCATGAAATTTTCGTGAAGTGAAGTTTTTCGGTTTCCTCAATTATCGTTTTTCTTTAAATTTTGACTTGTTTTCTAAACGGTCACAAATTTAAATTTCGTAGAAATTTTTTTTTCGTTGCAATTCTTCTTTTAAAATCGGGTCTTGTATCTAAAAATGAAGTGCTTTGTGAAGGGATGTGTAAATTCCTATGAAAAGGACAGCTCCGTCCAAAGTTGTTTAATTATTACATCGAAGCGGCCTTTTCCACTCGAACAAATTACCATTGCTTTCCACGCCGATTACTTGGCCATTAATGAGCTATGCTGTAAAATTAACAGATATCTCCTTAGCTAATTCTTCAGCGACCATATCCTCGAAATGGACCACACAAGTTTTGGAAATATTAGACATCCACGTCGATGGCATTACGCTTCCAACTGTCCTACGCCCGCAATTTTGGAGTGCGACTTCGACAATGACCTACATTTTGGCGACCATGTAGCCGCAATTGTATCTCAAGTTCAGAGCCATAGGAAAGTCCTCAAGTCCCTCGATGGCAGCACTTGGGGCAAAGACAAAGAAACGTTTTAGCTACCTTTGGAGCAATTGGCCAGCCGATTCTACGCTACGCGTCTCCAATATGGAAACCGAGCATAAAAGAAACACACTGGAGGCAGGTCTGTCAAAACACCGCGCTCACAAGAAGCGGAATAGTCCCGATAAAGGAGAGAAACGAAACGAGGAACAAATAATTTCTGTTGAAAGCTCAGAAACTTGGCCATCCTAACAGACAACTGATGGAAGGGCCCCGCCTCCCGTATCTTGTTCATGTACCATTGGAACACGAGGATTGTAACATTACAATGCCTGCGAACTAGATTACTTTTTGTCAAAATACCACGTTTAAGGGCCAATTAAACTTCCTTAACCCTAACGCCATAGTCATAACCATACTTTTACTTATCCATATCAAATTGGCATCAGTTATTGGTGCCTTAACCTAAAAATCGTGAAAATTTCATAAAAATGAAGAAAACGCAAAAAATTACAAACATATACCACAAATAATAAGTCTCCTAGTCAAAACGTATCCAAAACAATAAAAAAATTATACAAAAAGTTAATAAATTCACCAACTCAAATATTTTTAGGTTATGGATATGGTGAAATACCAAAAACCAATTGGTTGGCTATGATATGGTTATGGCTTTAGCGTTATGGTATGGCACCATTAATCGATTACATTGATTTCCATAAGGTTGGTACGATCAGCTGTTTTATCTGGTTATGGATCAGTCACCATTAATTGTCCCTTTAGGGCCAGTTAAACTTCCTTAACCCTAACGCCATAGTCGTAACATTACCCATATCCATAACCATCTCAATTGTGATCGATTAATGGTGCCATAACCTGAAACAGCTGACATTTTCATAAAATGAGGAAAACGCAAAAAATTACAAACATATTCCACAAACAATAAGTCTCTTAGTCGAAACGTATACAAAAAAATAAATAAAATATACAAAAAATTAATAATTTCACCATCTCAAATATTTTTATGTTATGGATATGGCGAAAAACCGAAAACCAATTTGTTTGCTATGATATGGTTTTGGCTTTAGCGTTAAGGTGTGGCACCATTAATCGATTACATTGATTTCCATAATTGCAGTCATCCAGTGAGTTTTATAGCTCCGGCTCACGCTCAATTCTCACGGAAATGCTCTGGATCATTGGGAGACTTGAGAAGCAGATGTCGTGAAATTTTTGCCACGTGAAATGTGATAAGCAGATGTCGCCGCTGTTTTTCATTGAACTCATACGGCGAAATGCTAAGCAGCGACATCTATTTTTGAAAAAGTAGGTTTATTAAAGGCAGCGTTGCCAAACTAAAAAGAAGTAATTAACAAATTAGTCATCATCCGGTGGCAAAATCCTGAGCCAGATAAATAATTTTGCATGTAAATGCAACAACAACGATTTGAGCCAGATAAATACAGATAGAAGTCTGGTTCAATTTGTGAGCCAGATAATTTGTTAATTACTTTTTTTTAGGTTGGCAACGCGGCCTTTAATATGCCTACTTTTTTCAAAAAGAGATGTCGCTGCTTAGCCTTTCGCCGTATGAGTTAAATGAAAAACAGCGGCGACATCTGCCTATAACATTTCACGTGTGCGAAAATTTCACGACATCTGCTTCTCAAGTCTCTCAATGATCCAAAGCATTCCCGTGAGAACTGAGCGTGAGCCGGAGCTGTAAAACTCACTGAAAGACGGCAATTATCTGGCTCACAAATTGAACCAGACTTATATCTGTATTTATCTGGCTCAAATCGTTGTTGTTGCATTTACATGCAAAATTATTTATCTGGCTCAGGATTTTGCCACCGGATGATGGCTAATGTTGGTTCGATCAGCTGTTTAATCTGGTTATGGATAAGTCACCATTAATTGGCCCTTTTCTCTTTGATTTTGTGCTTCCAATTAGAGTACCTAAACCAAAGGCTTTTATGTAAATTCGCCTTTAAAAATGTTGTAGTGGCTATCCTGCTTTATCGACTACACTTTGCATTGCGCTGCATTCACACATTCCATCCACATAGAAAGGCTTTCAAAAAGGGCTGTTATACGCACATTGCATTTTCAAACGGCATTTTCATACAATTTTGTCTGTAGTGATTTTATTTCCAGAAAAATATTTTTATTGAATTTGTGTCTGGCAGCAACTTAATAATAAGAGAATGTACAGAAAGCCTATCAGCGCTCTCAATGGTAAGGAAAACCACATTCAGTCTGTAAAGCCATTTCCCGCACCGCCACAGAGACAGAA